>NC_135712.1:62417538-63044704 GCF_964656455.1 Halichoerus grypus
CCTCCTAACATTCCCTACCCTACCCCTGAACAACCTGCCTCTGAGGTCCTGAGCCACACTCTGATAGGGAAACAGATCAGCTTAGGAAAACTCCCAACAGCCAGCTTTCTTAAAGAGATTTAGTATGGGGGGATGTTGGTGGGAGGTGGGGAGAGATGTCTCATCCCAGCTCTTCCTCTTGCCTGTTATACGATCTTGACTAAGCTACACAACATCAATGGGCTTCAGATTTTACTTTACTGTGAGGACACCAGACATGATGTAAATTATTGGTTTCATCCCCCCTCCCCCCCCCAAAAAAGCAGTAGAATCCATTGTTTAAACAGTATCATAGACCCAGACCCAACACAGGGCAGGGGCATAAGTGGCTCTCCCTGGGTGACAGAGGATTCACTGGCACCTCTCGTCCTATGCTGTGCCTGCAAGGGGCCTCCTCAGTGCACAGGTGCAAACACCTGGTTTATACCCCCTAGATCGTCTCTAAGCCCCTTCCCAACTTTGATAGCCTATAAAAGTCTAGGATTGCTTGGAGAACTATAAGAGAATCTACTATTTGTTAGTAAAACTATCTCTGTCTCCTTTGAAGAATTCTAATCATAAACCTTGCAATTAGTCTCCTTTGAATTACAGATCTGATTTATTTAGTTTTAAAAACACTACAACATCCAACACTTTAGACAGATTTACTCGTCAGTTCAGAGGAATGAAGAACTGGACTTTGATCCATTACCACTGTGCCAGGAATTGATTTTGGGGAAGGATATGTGATTATGGGATAGAATGTGAATGGGGATGGTTTGGGTTGACCTCAACCCTGATTCTCCATTTGTGTGTGGTGCTGCATGAGTGACACGGGGCGTGAGGAGTGCTTCAGAAGATGTAAAAAGAACTGATTGATTTATCGATCTAAGGAAGACAGTCTCCTTGATGGAGACATGCTGTCAAACAGTGGCAGGATGTGCTGCTAAAAGCCCCCCAGATTGATTACCCTACCTGGCACCTGATGCCTCGTCACTGTGGCAGGTGAAGAGTGCTGGAAATGTACTCACAGCTGCATTAATAAGATAGGAGGAGAGCAAACAAGGAAGCCTGGGCCAGGCAAAGCTCTGGCTGAGAAGAGGGTTTCCCACTGCTCTGAATTTCCTCAACACAGAAAGTCTCTCAAATGGTGTGAAACACGCAGGCTGAAAATGAGACAAAATAGCTAATCCAGCTGCAAACGTGTGGGCAGCAGTGACACCTCTGACTTCTGAAGTCCTATGATTTGGTTTTCCCATCTGTTACTACTTCTAAAATTCGACAATTCCCGTTTGAATTCTCATATAATTAGAAAATGCTTTGGAAATGGTGTAGTAAGAGATAACACCTGGCATAATATGCAAAACGCTTCTCCTTTTAACCATGCTAGAGAATCTCCACATAAACACTGCCACATCCTACCGTGTGGATCAATAAAAAAATTTAAAAGGCAAAAAAAGAAAAAAACAAAACAAAACAAAAACCCACAACAACAACAGCAGCAACGAAAATTTAAAAGGCACACACACACGCACACACTCACAGAAGCTCTCTTTAACACAGACTCTTCTCTGTTCTTACAGGCAAGTCATAGCCAAAGATCAAACACCAGCTGATAATCAGGGACGGCATCTACTCACACTATGTGGACAAAAGTAGTGGGGGAAATAAGTCAATTATAATGGTGTTGAAAGAAGGTATGGATGCTGTGATTTCTCAGAAGACCAGCATAATCTGTGACAGGTAGAGTCACACCCTTTGGAAAGGAGACAATCCAAAGTCTTGAAGTGTTAAAAGAGAAATTAGCCAGCTCCAAATGCTGAAAGAAAATTGGAGTTTTTGACGTAATGCTTATGTGCTCAAAAGGATGAAAAGCATAGCTACAGATGTGAAGCGTCAAAAATGTTACTGCAGTATTTCTAGTACTAAAATATAAACTGTATAATTATACAAAGTTTGCTCTAAAGAGACCAGAAAATGCTCAATCACCTTATTTTACCTATAAGAAAATTGAGGGCAGGGAGGTTATGAATTTCCCCAAAGTCACACTTCCTGCAAGTGGGGAAGGAGCTGGGATTTGAACCCCGTCTCCTGACTTGTGAGTGCTGTGATCTCCCCGCTCTATTATGAATGTGCGTTCAACCTCTTCCTTTACCCAGATCTTCCAACATCTTTTAAATACACCTAAATCTTCTCTCATTAAGAACAACAAAAACAACAATATTAATAAAGAAAAAATACTCTCCTGTAGCCACAATATCACCAACCCTTCTTTACAGTTAGAATCTACTAACATAATGATCTGGCCAGCAAGACCCAATTGCAATAGGCCTCTGTCCTATACCAATATCACACATGCACCCATCATCATTCTAGAAAATGTGCCCTTTCATTGTAGTGGCAGAGACTGAAGGGGTGAGGTAGTGTCAGATGATGGTCCTGGGAAGAGAGGAAGTCATTAAGGCGAAGCTAATTTCTAGCTCTATGGAAATAAAATCTGGCAAAGGCAGCAGCACACTTTACCAACCAAAATTTTAGAGAGGGACACGGACAGCTGAATTAGATCTCTAAAGATAATACTTTAGATTATGGTGAAAATAACACTCTGAAGCAACAGTTCTAGGCAATTTCACAGCCTCCTGAACACTCCTTCTGCGCAAGGGTTTTGTAACAGGGGATCTGTGAACTTGGACGGAAAAAGCAGCTACATCGTTGTTTTCAGTAGGCCATAACTGAATTTAGCATTTCCTTCAATTATGAGCATATCTAACAAATTATGGTAATATTAAAAGTACCTGTGATGTTATCTGCAACAGAGTAACATATTTTCATATTACATTACTTCGGATGATGTAGATTTTCAAAATGTAATTCATGCCTTTTCCTTATTTTGAAGTTACATTATAATTGAACCCATTTTTTTTTTTTTTTTTTTTTTTTTGGTCTATGTACAATTGTTGCATGCTCCATCTGTTGAAAAGCCCATCCTTCCCTAAATGCTGTCACATTTTTGTAAAACTCAGTTGAGCATACTTGGATGCGTATATTTCTGGGTTATCTATTCTGTCGCAATGTTCTATGAGTCTACACTTCTGCCAATACCACAGAGGCTTGATTACTGTAGCTATATAATACATGATGGAAACAGGTAGATGGATTCTTCTCATTTTCTCTTTTTCAAAAATGGTTTTAGGTATTCTTGTTCCTCTGCCTCTCAATATGCACTTTAGAATACTCTTGTCTGTATCTACTAAAAATCTTTCTGGTATTTTGATAGGAATTGCATTGAAACTGTTCATCAGTTTGGGGAAGTTGCCATATTTACTATACTGAGTCTTCCCATCCATGAACATGGCATGTTTCTCTATTTATTTAGCTATTCCTTAATTTATTTCTTCAGAGTTTTAAAATTTTCAGCATACACATTCTGAATAGGTTTGGTTAAATCTGCATCTAAGAATTTAATTTTTGAGCAAATGTAAATAGTACTATATTTTTAATTGTATTGCCTACATGCACATTGCTAGTATATCGAAATATTGATTTGTAAATATTTATCTTCTATCCCATGCCCTTTATCAAGGGTCACTTATTAGTTCTAGGAATTTTCCTGTAGGGTCCTTATGATTTTCTACCTACACAATCATGCTGTCTCCAAGAGGGACAGTATTATTTCTCCTTTCAGAGCTCTATAGTTTTTCTTTTCTGTTCTTGCTACTGTACCAACTAGAGCTCCCAGTACTACACTGAATAAGATTAGTAAGAACAGATATACTTGCCTTATATTAGGGAAAAAGTATTGTCTTTCACCATTAACTATAATATTAGTTGCAGGATTTTTATACATGTTCTTTTTCAGGTTGAGAAAGTTCATCTCTATCCCTAGTTACCTGAGTTTTTATCATGAATAGGTGCTGAATCTGGCCAAATGCTTTTTCCATATCAATTAATAAGATCAAGGGACTTTTCTTCTTTAGCTTGTTGATATGGTAGATTACATTGACAGATTTTCAAATACTGAACCAATATTCTATCCATGGAATAAACCCCACCCAATCACAGTGTATAATTCTTTTTATAGGTTTCTGTATCCTATGGGTAATATTTTGTTAAGGAATTTTGCATCTATACTTATAAAGGATATTTTTCTGTATTTTCCATTCTTATAGAATGAAAAAATTTTGTTCACTTTTTTTTTTTTAGTTTGGTTTTGGTGTCTGGAAAATGCTGGCACCATAAAATCAATCAGGATGTCTTCTCTTCTGTTTTCTGAAAGAGATTTTTTAAAATTGGTATTAATTCTTCCCTAAATGTTTGGCAGAACTATTTCATGAAACCATCATATCCTGGAGATTTATGTTGGAGAGTTTTAAAACTACGAATTAAAATTTAATAGTTATAGGATTATCAAATTTTCTATTTCATATTGAGCAAATAGTAGTTTGTGCTTTTAGAGAAATTGGTCCATTTCATCTAAGCTGTCAAATTTATGTTTGTAGAGTTGTTCATAGTATTCCCTTACCATCCTTTATGTCTGCAGCATCTGAAGTGATATCCTCTGTTTCATTCCTGATATTGGTAATTAATCTCTTCTCTCTTTTTTCTTTGTGGGGAAGGCGGTGAGGGAGTGCTAAGTTTTGCAAATGTTTGCCAGAGAACAAGCTTTTTGTTTCATGACTTTACTGTTTTTCATTTTCAATTTCTGTTTTTATTATTTCCTTCTTCCTACTTGTTTTAGGCTTATCTTGCTCTGCTTTTTCTAGGTTCTTCAGGTAGGAGCTTAGATTATTGATTCAAGAATTTTACCTTTTCTAATGTAAGCATTTAGTGCTATAAATTTCCTTCTCGGCACTATTTTAGCTGTGTTCCACAATTTTTGATAAGTTGCCCATGCATTTTCATTCAGTTCAGTGTGTTTTTTTCTTGCTGTTGGGACTTCCTCTTTGACCCATGCATTGTTTAGAAGTGTGTTGTTTAGACTCTGATTGTTTGGAGTTTTTCATGTGATCTTTCTGTTATTGACTTCTAATTTGATTTCACTGTGGTCAGTGAACACACTTTATATGATTCCAATTTCTTTAAATTTGTTGAAATTTGTTTTATGACCCAGGGAACTTACCACCATGTTGGTCTTTTCATCTCTACGTGCCTGAGTGGCCTGCCCTCTTCTCGCCAACCTTCAGAATCTTATGTTTCCTTTATATATAATGTCCAAAGTGTTTAGTTGTACTTAATGTGGGAAGAGGGAAGAGCACATCTACTTCATCTTCCCAGAAGTCAAAGTCTGAATTCCTATATTTTTGGTTTATGTATTAAAGCATTATTCTGGGAATAGGTCCATTGCCTATATCAAACTGCCAAAGGAGGTTGTGGCCCACAAGGGGTGAGAGAACCCTTCTCTAGACTATTCTCATAGAGTGAGTAGCCCACAGCCACTCTGTCTTTCATTCTGTCCCTGTAGCTGACCAACTGACCAGTTTTTATTGATATTAAACCCATCCATTATATCCTACCTATGAGGTGACATCAAATGCCTACCACAGTTTCTGACTCTCATGTATTCTCCAACCCTTAAACCAGCTTCTGTCCCAATCTATATCCTGCCTGACTATGGGTAATACATTTGCTTCCCACCTGCATGGACATGTGCATTGCCTGACCTCAAACACTATCTATGACCTAAGCCATAAATTGGACTCAAGGTCAGCTTCCCAATCCAGGAGCTTATTGGAATCACCATGACATTTTTTGAGGGGGCAGGGTGAGAAACTAATCTACTTTACTTGAGCAAATATAATTTAAAAAGAAAATCATAAGTCAATGAAGTTATCTTCACGATACTGGGGAAAAACAAGATTCAATCATTCCTTTTGAAACATTTATTCACAAATGAAAATAAACATCTATGGAACTTGAGCTTCAAAATCAGTGGTGGGTCAGTGGAGTTACTCTCAAACAAGGGACATGAATTTCAGTGGAAAGAAGGGTCAGCCAGCTAATGCATAGCTGGTAATTCCACAGTATCTTTCCGCAGGGATAGGAGTTTGTCAGGACCTCCAAAAGGACCTTTTATGGATAAGCCCTCTCAGTGGCAATTAGCACAGTTTCAGTAGCAGAGATGAGGAGGAGAAAGAGAAAAAGGATAAAAGGATAGGTGGATTAAAGTAGAGGGTGAAATCTGTGCCAGCCAGGATGAAGCCTGCCATGCTGACTCACCTTCTTAAGGCCCCAGGAGGACACTGCTGGCAGCTATAGAATTATCAAGTTCTGAAAATGAGGGTATTATTCAAGGGAAATACTTATTGATCTCAAAATGTGGAGGGTGTGAGATTTATGATTGAGAAATTATATTAAGTAATTAATTTATTTACTTATACAAGTGCTGATCTTGGATTCCTTGTAAATTAAATTAACAACAAGGACAGAGTCACGAAAAGGACAACCGTGCATCTCTGGAAGGTTAGTATTTAAGTCAGGAAGTATTGGGGGCCTAAAACTTGGACCACCTGACTTGGTTGGATGCCCACTCATCAGCTCTGTGTAATTTTTAGTAATTTATTAATCTGAGGTTGAGATGGTTTGTCCAAGTAGAAAAAAGAATACTGGAAGTGGAAAAGTACTAGGCAGATGTATAATTATTCTCTATTCCTCCACCCTGGGCACTGGAATTGTTTACATTGAGCAATTTAAGATACACTTAGGATGCAAGCTGTCACTTTCCCTCGATACAGGGGAAATATGGCCACAGTGTTTGACTACAGCTGCAATCCATGGATTTAGATAACAAAGGGACTTAAAATATAAGGGCAGGGTGAACCAAAGGAAAACATGACAAATTCCCATTGACTAATTTTTTTTCCCCCAGAGGAGAAGTTTTCCATCTTCTTACAGCAATTCTGGATACCAGCTGATGACAGGGGCACCTGGGACCCAAACTACACAGTCAGCACAGCATCCTTAGCCTCCAGTGGCAGCAGAGTGAAGGTGGCTGGGCACAGGTGGACAGAGAGAAGTGGAGTTGCTGTGCAGATGAGACTATGGTAACAACAATGGCCTATCCCCCTGTCGCCTGTGACCATCACTGCCCCGCCAGGCATCCAGACTGGGGATTGTGACCCGAAGTCCGTCCTGTCACATTCCTCTACTTCCTAGTTCATATTCCAACTCCAAGCAGCTAGGAAATAATAAAGTGAGGACAGGAATGACTGCTGGCAAACATTACTTGAGAAAATGATTTTGTGCAATGGACAGGCTCAAAATGGGACTGGAACCTTGTGCTACGCAATCACAGAGGAAAGAGAAAGCCATGGAGCTTTCCCCTTGTTCTTTGTTGGACTGAGAGAGGATTTTGAAGTGCCTGGATGATGAAACGAGTGCCTGAGACCCCATATCACTACCTTGAGCTTGTTTTCAGTTATGTCCAAAACTAGATCAATATATGATAGGCAATCACTAGGACATACTCCCTCGGCAAAATAGAAGTGACAAAAACACAGAGATTGACATGGGATGGTTTCTTGATCAGAGCACTGCTCATCCCTTCATTCTTTTTTTTTTTTTTTTCCAGACTGTTTCAGACAACTGGGAGGAAGTCTGGGAGGGGCATAGGGCTGCTCTCAGTGTGGCTACATCTTCCACAGCCCCTCCTTTTATCAAAAGGTCTGGAAATATCTCTGCAAAGCAACCTTTCCTTGCACTGCCTTCTTGACCCAACTTCATTCAACAAGCTGCTCAGGGGAAAGGTGGCGGAGCAGAGAGGACGAAAGGATGACAGAAGGAAGGATGGAAATAAAAACCATTCCTGCAGTCTATTCTCTCACTATTGCTGCACCTTGGAATCACAGGAGACTGTCTTTCCTGAGCTCTCTTTACTGTAAAATACTGGGAAGATAATAGACCTGGAAAATCCAGAGATTCTGAAACTCTACAAAACATGATCTCATCAATAATATAAACCTTCCCCACAACTTGGTGAAAATAAAATATTAATATGCCCAATTTTAAAGAAGGAATCAAGACCGTGTGTCAGAACATTTTTCATCTTATATCGATACTCTTTTTCATACATATGTGCTCCAGTGAATTCCATGGTTTCTGTCCTGTCTGCCACCCTGACTTGGGGACCTGTAGCTCAGTCAGGAGAGAGACGTCATGGGCTCCTGAGCCAGAACACAACCTGACTGTGGTTCCGGGAGACACACGGGATGTCATTATTTTTAGTTTGGATATCCTCCCAGTGCTTTCTTTAACCTTCCTCGCTCTTTCCCCCTCATCTTTTCATACTGGATTGTACAGTCAACGACTGCTCATTCGTACCCCTCAAACAGGCTCTTCACTTGCTCTAAAATATAAGACTAGTTATTGAGAAGAGATTGTAAAAAGTGAAAAGATTTAGGTAGGTCTCATATCATCTCAGCCCGAGGGAAATGTTAATGTGTCTTGATGGGACGTCATTAAGTCTTTATGACAGTATAAAAGCAACAGTAGAACTGGTAAGTAAGACATAATACCCTTCAGATCAAATTTGGAAAGCTAGTCTTCAGGAACTCTAGTAGTTAAGGTGGAACATGCTCACATACGGGATCATTTATCACATTCATATGCTTCACTATCCCCCCCCCCCCCCCCCCCGGCCAATAAGAACAAAACAAAACAAACAAGCAAAAAAAACCCCAAAGGACCAATGGCAAATTTCATTTTAGCAGCAAACATTTAAAAGCATCATGAGTTCATGACAGTTTAATATGCTTCTTGTTTAGTCATCAGAAAAAATGCAGCTAGTATACATTTAAAGAAACTTATTGATATTAAAGTACATCACAAAATAAATCTTAGATACATGCAAATGACATCCAGATTTACAGAATACTGGCCTAAAGGAACACCAGGGAATGTCTGATAAAGTGGTTTCAAACTGATTTTTGAAGAGCTCTGGAGCTCTACTGAAGGGCCTCAGGCCCCTGGGGTGGGCAGGAGAGGGAGAAGCAGACACCTAATAAACAGGGCTCCAAGGCTTAGTTTGCTTCCACTGGGGAAGCGCTACTTTTATCCGTCTTATACTATATCACAGTCCAACATCAAAAAAGAAAGGCAGAGACATACCCATCAAAATTATCCCCTCTTGGGGCGCCTGGGTGGCTCAGTCGGTTAAGCATCTGCCTTCGGCTCAGGTCATGGTCCCAGGGTCCTGGGATGGAGGCCTGCATCGGGCTCCCCGCTGAGCGGGGAGCCTGCTTCTCCCTCTCCCTCTGCTGCTCCCCCCTGCTCCTGCTTTCTGTCTCAAATAAATAAAATCTTTAAAAAAAAAAAAAATGAAATTATCCCCTCTCTATTTTTGGAAAATATCATCCTCCTTAAATTTGTGGGGAGGATTAAATGAAATATCATAATGTGGAAAATAATAAAGTATACATGTTAAAATAATAAAAGTAATATAAATAATATATTTTGCATAATTGAATATTTTTGATAAGTTATATTGTATATGGGTATCACTGAACACTATGGACTCCCAACCCTGCCAAACTTCAATGTCATGATTTTACTAAACTTAAAATTGCATTATCATATCTACAAAATTAACATTCTAAATTGCTTAAAATAAATATGTATGGATGTGCACCTGTGTATTGGCCATGCAAATTAGCACAGGCAAATATGCCTATAGATTAAAATGAACCAGGGTGCAAAATTAAATGAAATCAGTTGGTCAATTTAAATTTTAATAAATCCTACCACTCCTGCAGATTTAGGTTAAGTATTCATTGTGATTTCTGAGAATCCTCCACCCTAGGAGGTTTCGGATACCCTGAGCTGTGGGGAACAGCCTGTGAGCAGCGCTGATAAATGACTGCTAATAGGGTTGCCAGAGCTGCTGGAGAAGATCTTGTAAAAAAGACAAGAAAACAAACACATTCATGGAAATCATGGAAAAAGCACTGATAGAAGGCATTATGATGTATGCTGCACAGAACAAATTTACACCGTCCTCGCAACCCAGAAGTTTATAAACTGAACCAACCACATATCAGAGGACACATGTTAATGGGGTTATAAGTAGCTGCATAGGAGGAAAAGGGGAACAGTTGTGATAGCTGGAAATGATACTAGTAATCCTATGAGGTATTAACAACCCAAATGCCAAAGTAAGGGCAGGTAATAAGCTGACTTAGTGAAGTGGGCTGGTGGAGACAACTGAGCAGGTGGACTCTGGCAAACGATAAACAGTCTAAAAGGCACAGCTTTTCATCAGGATCGTCGCAGGGTAACCAACCCCTCGGAAATGATGTGATCCGTGATTGACGTCATCAAGGAAAGCTAAATACAATTTTTTTTTTTTAACTTTGCACTTAATTCAATAACTAAAACACTAAGGACCAAACAAAACAGGACTTTGACTTGTAATCACCGACCCCTACGATTGCAGGGTTTGTAGCTAAGAGAATGGAGTTCCAGAGAAGTAAGTGGTGCCCAGGGGCTCCTAAGTGGCCACTTGAAGCTTAGATTTTAGCACTTCTAACCCATAAGCAAATAATCTGCATCTTGGAGATTACAAAGGTGAGGGAAAACTTCCCTCTATTCTACTTCTATTTTCCCTTGGTTGCTGGAGGCCTGAATGATCAACTGCATTACTGGCTCCTTGGTGTTCAGCTTAACAATGCGTGGGGCACCTCCCTGGCGGCCGTAGGGCTAATGAACCAGTGCTTTCCCTCCTCAGCCTGCTCATCCCCTTCTCTTCAAGGGTATGATGTCAGCACTCTGCTTGGGCCAAGAGGAATCCATTAAGACCCTGAGGGCCAAGATGTTACCTCTCCCTACCAACTCTTTGTCCTATATCAAATTCCAGAAAAACCACGTCCTCCCTCCCACTGAAAGAGCTACAAGTTATTTTAAAGGTTGTAGGTCAGAACATATTTGAACGGCCCTCATTTTTCATCGCTCATCCATGTGCCCAGTTTTGCAATGGTTTCCACTTTAAAAATATTTTTATTTTGCTATTTTTGTTTCCGCTTTTTTGACAGCATTCATTTCTGTCAAAGGAAGGAAACAGAGAAGCAGTGTTATACGTGTCAGATGGAGGGAATCTGCTAAGTGTCATTGAAATAAAAGACAATGGCCTATATTCCGCAGCTGTTATGCGTGAGCACGCCATCCTCAAGAATAGGGTTAGGGTTGGAGTAAATTATTCCTGAGAAATAGCTTGTGCAAACATAGCAATCTCTAAGTAATGTCTAACAAAAATTAAGCAAGGTTCTTTTTCTATCTCATCTCTACGTAAATGGGTGTCTTGCCACTTAGCGTTACCTCTAGAAGTCACCTAGTCATATTCTGCCAACTGAAGAGTATTACAGTTTGTCAGGGTGGATGCTGGGCTCTGCAGCAGGTTCCTCTTGCAAACAGAAAACACACTGGCTGACAAACAAAATGTGGTATTCTATGTGTTTTTCTAGTTTCTTAGTTAGAAACTGATGCCTAAGCTTGGGAGGTGAGTCAAGAGAATCATGTGTTCTAAAAATATCTATAAAGTTATTGCCCTAACTCCTCCTGTAATGTGAGGTTAACATAAGGGGATCAACTGGATTTTAACCATCAAAAGAAGTTACATTTTTCACTCATTTGGAGTCCTCCATGGAGACCATAAGCACTGACATGTCTAGGATGATGTTAGGTATCAAGAAACTACAGGGGTTGTAATGTAGTCTTCCTCTTTTTTTTTTTTTTTTAAGGTTATTTATTTATTTATTTGACAGAGAGACAGCAAGAGAGGGAACACAAGCAGGGGGTGTGGGAGAGGGAGAAGCAGGCTCCCCACTGAGCAGGAAGCCTGATGTGGGGCTCGATCCCAGGACACTGGGATCATGACCTGAGCTGAAGGCAGACGCTTAATGACTGAGCCACCCAGGTGCCCCTATCATCTTCCACTTTCAAGTGTGAAGACCAAGCATGACATATAAGAGAGTATTTTGACAAGATGGAAAAAATTTCCAAATATTTGCATGTTTGACATCGAGTATGATTTCCTTTGATTGGTTGTGCCTGAAGAGATTCCCTAACTAGGATGAAGACATGAGAAGAGAGAGTAGAATTTGGTGCAGAGGGAAGGCCATGGTCAGGGGAGAGCGGAAGAGAGGGAGTCACCGGATGCCTAGAACTCTGAGAATGCTGGGTCAGGTCGCCCTGGCCATGTGAGGCTTGGGGGCGGGGTGGGGGAATAAGTCTTCTCCAAAGTGGAATGGTAGGCTCTGCATCTAGTCTTTTTTTTTTTTTTTTTTTGCTACAAAGTGCTTATTCCTCATCTAAGAAGTTCATCTAACCTATTTCATATTAGAAGGTTAAAAACTGTATAGAAAAAAAAAGTGATATATAAAGAGTAATCATTTGAGAGACAAGAGTTAGAGTATCAGTCTTTTCCCACAAACCCACTACCCTAGTCTTCCAGGCGGCTATTTGCTCCATTTTAGTTTACCTCTCTCCCATGATTCCACCACAGGGGGCCAATGCAAGCATTAGGACCTAGTCTCACTGAGGCCTTAGTAAGGGAGTAGCTTCTGTAATGCAACAGCATATCAATAAAAGCAGGCCACATATCCTGCCAAAGAGGGAGCGATTCCATTCAAACAGTGCAAGAGCAACTCGAGGCAGCCATGACTGCTAGGGTTCTCTCTTGCTTAGATTCCCAAAGACAAGTCACTCTGGCTGACCTGGGCATGGCTGTCCTGAATGTGCAGGGCCGGTCTCCTACTGGACATGTAGGTTTCTTGCAAGAGGGAGGTTGATTGTAAGCACACAGCTAAAGATGCAGAGCTTCAAGCAAGAGAAAAGAACTTTATTGATATCTCTGAAATTTCTGTTGAGCCAAAAATAACTCCTGGTAAACTTGATTGATGGACACTGAGTTGCCACATTAGAATAGAAGCTCTGTGAGAGCAGAAGACTTGTCCACCTGAACCATTGTTTTATACCCCTGATTAAGCACAGAACCAGCATATCGTGTTCATTTCAAATGTATTAAATTGAAACAGTAAATGTTAAGGATATTTATTTAATCTAAATTCTCATTCTGGCATATTGAATTTGAGTTTGAGTAAATTCTCCTTCCACGAGCAGCCAGGCTTCTCTTTCCCTCCATCTTGTACAGACACAAAATACACAGTGTTGTAATATAAACACTTGCTGTAATCAAACCCTAGAGTCCTACAGATAGACATTAAAATTTCATGAACATTTTTGCCCTCTGAGCTGTCTAGAGAAGTGGCCGTTATCTGTCGAGAGACACAACCCATAAACCACTCAATGGAGAGCATCTCCATGCTTGGTTACAGTTCACCTGGGATGGGAAACTTCTCTCGGATGTGTTTGCCATAAGGGATTTGCTGGTGCTGCAAATATTAATGACTATTCTAAAAATGGCTGGAGCTCCTTCCATGATGTGAGGGAAAGGCTAGGAAAACATCTTCCGTAAACATACTTCAAAATTGGTAATAAATAGAACGTTTGTACTCAGTCACATAGAATCTAAGTACATTTTTGAGATACTTAGGTACACAGCTTTAGGCCGATTTCTCTAAATGTTTAGAAATTCTAATAAGTTTTATAGATATTAATTTTAAAATATGGATATTTACTAGGTTTAAATTTCTATTTAGACTACCAAATCAAATTTGTTCTCCTGTCATCACTAAGTTGAAAACTCACAAAAAAGGATTATTCCACTTTTTCCATAGTAAGTATGATTGATTTGACATAAGTGCATCAACTGTAATGTGAACTAAATATTATTAGCAAATGTATCAAGTAGCAACATCATAAGAGACCAAGAAGAGGGATAAAGTATCAAACTGAATTAAGTGGAAAATAAATCCATAGGTACATTAATTAAAGAATCTGAGAACCGACCATACGCCAAGCATCATGCTAGATGTTGCACATAGGACAGAGAGGAAAACAGATGGGGCTCCTGCCGCATGCATCCTACAAACCAGTGGGGGAGATGGATTATTAATACAATAATTGCAAAAAGGTGAAATTCCAATATGTGACAAGTGCTCTGAATTAAAAGTCCATTTGCTAGTTAGCTGGTGCAACCTGACCAAAGAGACAGAGGTAGAAAGTGGTTTATGGTATAGCTCAGAGGCTAGCAGGTCATACAGGGGACTGAGGCTGTGAGAGAGACTTTAGTCTTTATTCTCAGAACAACGGGAAGATATAAAAGGTCGGTAAGCATAGATGATCCATGTTGTAAAAAGAATCCCTTACTGGCAACATGCAGAGCGGACAGGAATGCAGCAGAAATAGAATCTGGGAGATGAGGGTAGAAGTTTTCTCCCTAGGCCACATGAACTAGGACTGTAGTTTGGCGGGGGGTGGTCATGGGGAGGGCACAGAGGAAGAGAAGCACGTGGATCTGAGCAACACTGGGTACGTCGAAGTGGTGGGCCTCGGTTACATACTGGATGGGAGGGATGAGGCAAGGAGGGGCCGAAGGTGCGTTCAGGACAGAAAAGGCACTCTGAGGCACTGAGACAGGGTGAACCACGTCCTCCCAGAAAGATATGTGGGAGTCCTAACCAACAGTACCTCAGAATGTGACTGTATTTGGAGGCAGGGTCTTCACAGAAGTCATCCAGTTAAAATGAGGTCATGAGGCCCTAATCCTACTGGACTGACTGGGTACAGAGACAGGCCCAGACCAAGGTGATGTGAAGCCACGGGGAAAAGACAGCCATCTACCAGCCAAGGAGAGAAGCCTACAACAGACCCTTCCCTCCCAGCCCTGGGAAGGGACCAAATGTGCCCACACCCCGATCCTGGAATTCCAGCCTCCAGAACTGGAAGACAATACATTCCTTCCGTTTAAGCCACTCAGTTTGTAGTACTTTGTTACGACAGCCCCGGCAAACCAATACAGGCCCATTAAGCCTGAGTGACTTCTTTCCACAGCGGGCACAAGCTTGGGCAGTCATAAACAAGGTTCCTGTGTACCGCCACGCAATTTCTTATAATGTTAACATCTTACATAACCAAGGCGCAGGAGTCAGAAACTAGCAAATGAACTAAAATGCAGACTTTACTCAGATTTTACCAATTGTGCATTTAGTCACATGTCTCCTTAGTCTCTATTTGTGATTGTTTTCAGATTTTCCTTGTTTTTGCATGTCCCTAACAGTTCAGAAGAGTACTGGCCAGATATTTTGTAGAAGATCCTCAAATTGGGTTTCCCTGATGTTTTTGTTCCCTCAAGATTCTGCTGGGGTTTTAGGTTTGCGGGAAGAATACCAGATCGGTAGAACTCCCTCCTCATCACATCGTATCAGAGCTCCATGATATAAACATGAGTTACCACTCATCTGATTAAAGTAGTATTTACTAGATTTCTCCATGGTCAAGTTACTATTTTCCCTCTCCACATTCTATTCTTAGGAAGTGAGTCACTAGGTCCTGCATGCATTCAAGGAAAGGAGGAAATACAGATTTTATTTTTAAGACTAAAAAAAAAAAAAAAATGACTCATCCTAGCACCTCTGTTTGTTTCTTTATTCATTTTTACTACTGGCCTGACACACCCATCATCATTGCACTAACACAGCTAGCAGAGTGCGATCTAGCTGGCTGTCTGAGCAGAGCCTCCCAGTGCTAAGTATTGCTTTTAGATTGCAAGAAAATTAGTAGTGACTGAAAGGCAATGTACAAATTGCAAGGCAGAGTAGAAGAGCAAGTGAAGACACTGGAGAAATTAACCACATAAAAATTATTTGCAAATACTGCCTATGAGTTTGCAGCTAAAGGTCAGCAGAAGTTCTTGGAGGACAGCACCTTCAAAATAAGGGCAGGGAATCTGCTAAGTTATGACAGTTTTGGTGAGGCACAGCATAAGTACTAAGGGTAATTGAGAGTGATGGTGAACAAGAGACATGGGATCCACTAATTTAGGTGGTGAGAAAGTGTCCATTGAGGTTCACATCTCACCAAGATGCACAGTATTTTGTAACCTGTCAAGAGTGATTTGCAGTAGTTGCTTTAGCTGTTAAAACCACCTAAGCAGTCCAGCGCGGGATGGGTCCAGAGTCATCACTGGCTGCAAACATCTCACGGTCTAAATAGGGAACCAAACTGCACAAAACTTAACTGGCACTGTGAAGTTCACAGAAAAATGTATTGGCTCAGGAGACACCTGAGTAAAAATTCCTGAGCTTTCTCAAATATTTTTCCAACTCTCTCTTGATTTCTTATTTCAGACTCTAGGATGAAGCCAGGGACAAGATTAAGAGGGGTGTACAGCCGCTGGCCCAGAAGAACCAGCCCAGGGCATATAGCCTTAAGTGATCATGAGGATATATGGATAGACTCTACTCTGCCTTCAACTTGAATTAAACTCTTTGCGTTCATACAAATTGCAGAACTCTCCCATAATATGGCTCACGATGACAGAATTTAGGTCAAAACTTGTTCCCAGAATTTAGCTTTATCTTGGGTCAAAACCTGTTCCCACAAACTTAACAATTCAAAAAATAAGGAGCACCAGGAGCTAGCCAACATATAATCATTCCAGAATATATTTTACTCTTGTTTCCCAATACCAACAGTGTAAATAAGGGTACCCATATAAACACAGCGAAATCAACTATACTTCTCTTTTATATTTTATAGTATTTTTTGATAGGGAATCAGTGATGAAGTTCTTTTCAACATGAGAACTCTTGAAACACCTACTTAAGTGTAGACAGTTATATTTCCTTTCCAAAAAATGAGAATGGGAGAACTCAGAATAACTAGCACGTAGTAGGTACCAAAAGTATCTGTTTAGTTGGTAAATTATTAGAAATGGTAACATAAATAATTGCCAGATATTCCTGAAGTCTGGGTGTGCATTTTTTTCAAACTACATCAATTCATATTGTTCCTCTCTTACTCTGGGAAATAGAGCCATATTCTGAGCTCAAGGCTTCCTGAATGTCTGACACGAGCACATGCCTGGATACCTAGTGGTGCACCGAGTGGGTCAGACTTCTGTAACGCTGTGCTTGCATTTATTCATGTAACTTGAACAAAGGAATTTATACAGCAATGGTAAAAATTCCCCTCTTCTTGCCAGTTAAGTCAACTTGACCGAGGACATACTCTCCTTCCCCTTCCTTCTTCCTTATCTTCTTCTCTGGCATCATCCCTATCATCACCACCTTCACCATGACTCCCTTCGGCATAACTTCCTTTATCATCATCCCCTGCCTCTACTCTGGCTATCATACCTCCCCCCTGCTCTTCCTTCTGAGCAACATATAGAAGACCCATTCCAAGGAATCCAGTACCGGACTGGTGCGAGAAAGGGAATGAATGTTGCAGACAATGGCCTGTGAAGGGCCTGGAGTCTGAAGACCACCACCAGGCGCTCTGGAGCTGATTTTACAATATCCTCTGAATGAGAAATGCTGACCCTTCGTGCTCTCATTCAGTGTGCTTTGAGGTTACGTTTAGGTTACCTTTTCCTTTTTTTTTTTTTTTTTTTTTTTAAGTTCATTCACTTAGAAGCACCCTTTTGAAATGAACTCTTATGATAATTGTGGAACTTCTGAAAATTATATAATACCCATGGCTAAGATGACAAGAAACGAGGCAGATGAAGGCAACAGGATCCACTGATTATTCTCAAATTCTCAAGTTGTACAAACGATGTGCAATAATACGGCACTGATTAAGACACGTAAGGGTTTCTGCCCAGGTCTAAGGCTACTCAGATGTTTCCCCAGACACAGTAATATTTAGCCATCTTTAGAAGATCATTTCTCAGTACTCTGACTTAAATCAATGTTTTCTTCTACCACTTATCTACAACTTGTTATATGATCTCTATAAGCTTTGTCTAAGATACTGCCCACTTTTATTGGTTTTCCCTTATAGCAACAGTGTGGTTGAGCCACTCGATCCTGGATATATTTACCACAGGGAATAACATCAAACTCACAGATATTGCAGAACATACCAAAAGGTTGATATGGATATTCAGAAGCCACAGGTAATCAAACAAACGAACAAACATGGATCTGACATTCAATTTATCTCAGTAGGCTACTCGCAGGGAAGAAGAACAAAGTATGCCTGAGCTTCAAAGTTGTATCTTCCCCCCCCACACACACAAAATGACTGAAAACATTAAATGATAGCCTGTTTTATTATTTTGTAATAATTATACTATACAATGAATAGGAATATATACCTCAGTTCCCAACATACTTCAGAAATGAGAATTAATCACATTTATGATGTTATGGAATGTGATAATTAGGAACATTTTGATTTTAATGGTAAACTGTTGTACACTTAAACAACTGGGTCCCGCATTGCCTAATGAATTTATAACAGGTAAAAAGAATTATAAAATGTATTGTTGTAATGATGGTCACCAATTTACTGACTATCTCATTACCAAATAACCTCATGGTGTACTCATGAAGAATGAAAGCTCATGCCTCTCCAGTTTCAAAGGCTATACAAAAGCATGGCTTTGGGAATTTAAGGGATCAATGACAAAGTAGTATATAAAGTATATAAGAGTGCTCACGTATATTTGCAATGTATTTGTCTCCAGATAACTGACAAAAGAAAATGTATATGTCCAATAAAATAAAGTGATTCAAATTCTAATAAATGACTAAAATATTGGAAGGATATACAAGGAGGATGGCAATAACTTGAATGGACACAAAAACTATGACTTAAAGGTATGTTTGGTCAAGGGCCTGGGCATCTGGTGTCCCAAAGAAGAGGAGGAGTTATGCTGAGTGTATACACCCTAGAAATGTTTCAGGGGGCATTGAAGGAGCATTCAGCCAGTGTACAATGACTTCCAAGGGGATTCACTAGGTCAGGGACTTTCCTGGTTAACACAGTGACCTCTGAAGCAAATATACAGAATCCTAAAAGCTCCCTCCCAAAAAGCAGAGCCACCACCAGAGTTTCTCCAGCAGACTGACTAGTTTCCATGAACACCACAGCATAAGCACTGTAAAATTTGGGCACAGGACAGAAGTGATGAAAGGCATTGATTTAGTAGTAGCAAAGGCTGGGTGGAAAGAAACTCTTACTTTTGCTGTGTTCCCTACCAGGGGAAAAGAGAAAAATAACTCTGAAAGGAATTTAGAACAAAAAAACCTATCCACATCTCAGACATATGAAGTGAGTGGTAAGTAAAAAGAGCAATGAACTCAAGAGTTATGAGAACTGCCAGGTTTTTAGTCTTGATTTGGCAACTAGCAGATTTGCTAAAAAAGAAAAAAAATGCAACTCGTATCACCTTCCTGCGCCTCAGTTGTCTCATCTGGGAAATGAAGAGGTTTGAACTCTCTGCTATCTCAGGGTGCCTTTGGGTCTACCATTCTTTGATTCTAAAACAAAAGTACCAGGAAAATTCTTCCAAGGCAGGTACTCTCTTTGTTCCTTCCATTTCCCATTAGGGCCCAGCGCACAGCGTTCCCAGAGCTGCCAAGTGAATGAACAGGGGAGCAAGACACAAACAACCTACAAAAGCCACATCACCTGACTTTGCAGTGTTTGGGATTTGACTTTTTTCTTTCTCCTTCCAACTTTAAAGGCCATTTTCTCTCATTCTCTCATCTCTGTATATTTCGTATCTCCCATCTTCTCCTGTAAGGAAACATGAGTTCCCTAAAGAGACTAATAAAGATTGCTTTTCCATTAAAAAGAAGGGGGGGGGGTGGACCCAGTGCTTAAATGCTCTGTAGAAGCTCCTTAAATAGTGCTCCTAAGTCCTTGTTTAAAATACTTTCAGTGCACTCCCAAGTGGTCCTGCTACCACCTAACTTTGCAGGGGAAACGTTAGGAGCTTAGAAGGTCAGATGCATAAAACTTGAGCTAACTTGTAAGTAGAAGAAATGTAAGAGGCCAGTTAGTTGATTTCAGTCACCCCTAGGCTCTCTTATCTGTTGGGTATTGCTAACAAAAGTTTTTTATCAAATATGAAACCTTTACAAATATGCCATGATCTGGTTTTTGCCGGCCGTGACAAAAAACGAAAACCTAAAATTCCTAGTATGTACACATCTATCAATTAATCCTTTAAACATTCAGTGACTCATATAGATTAGAGGTTTTTTCCTTCCTGAATGAAGGCCTCATTGACTCCTCTCAGAAGACACAGTTTATTGCAAAAAGAACTCATTATAGCACTTCCCTGATTAGAACTCGGGACTAATTCTCAGCTTTGTCTGACCCTCTCTACCAGTGACCCTTCTACCAGAACCTTCAATCTGGGTATCTTTCTGAGGAAGGTGCCCACACGAGGAGTAGGTGCACACTTTGGTTATACACTGTAACCATGGAACGTTATGAGTTTCCCATCTCTTGAAGGTGCCAAACCCCACTGAGTCCCTTGTCCCATTCATCCTACCCCTGGAAGTAAAGGAACTTCAAGCGGTGATCAGAGAGAAATAAGCAGAACATTCAAAGCAGAAGTTGCTTTGCCTCCTGTAATTTTTGACTTTCCTTTCTTTACTGTTAATGCCAATAATTAACGGAAGTATATGTGTTTGAGTGAGATTTCCGTCCCTCCCTCTCCATTGCTGATGCTGGCTTTGAGATCCGACAGTCTTCTATTTTGAGGGGCAAGAACTACACCACAGGGTGCCATGGCTTAAAAAGGAATGAAAGGATAAATAAGGACAGGGAAAAAGGCAAAGCAAGGATGAAAAATCTAACCTCTAGACTAAAATAAACTTGTTTTAACCAAGGATTATTTAATCAGTAGCACTGTTTCTTGATTTATCTGAATTTATTATTTCAGTTCCAATAACTATATAGAAATTACTTGTCTCTGAAAACATGATTTATCTCCTCCAAATGCAAATCCGCCTTACTATAAAAGGGCATCCGAGGGCAGGTTATGTGAATTTCGGGGGAAATACTTGTAAAGGGTGGCTCATGATCAAATATCATTATAAACCCCAAAGAAATGATTTTAAATGATGTTGAGTCTCTATAACATGATTTTATTTTATTTCCACAGCAACACTATAAAAGCTACTATTATTCCTAATATTTTACAGGTGATGAAATAGATTCAATGAGCTTAAGGAGCCTCTACAAGGCCCAAAGAGCACACCTAGTCTGTGTGCCTCTGGAGCCAGGGCTGTTAAAGACTACTTTACATAGAGACAGAGAGACCTGTAAGATTTTTCATGGGAGAGGTTATGTGCAAGATGAGAACACTGGGGGAGAAGTCAGAAAGTGAAAATGTGAGCCTGGGTTCCAATACACATTCATGTCACAACTTTCACTAGGTCATCAGTTCCCTCATCTGTGCAACAGACATCACTGTCTGGCTGACCCAACTTCCGGGTTGTCCTGCATGCCAAATGAGATAAATACACACTAGCACTTAAGAAACTATAAAAGCTATTAAAATACAAAGAATTGCTATTTCAATATTATAAAGAGAAATATTAATATCCTTGTTTCTTAAATGATGGATGAGGAGGCAAGTACGAGAGCAGTTTTGCAGACACACGGAGAAGTAAAGGAGATAAGGCACCGTGAGAGAAACAAGACCCACTGGAGGGAAAAATAAGAGAAAGCTTGGTGGGCTTCATATGGCAGCTAGAGCTCAGGGAAACCAAACACAGCTCAGAGGCAGGGTCTAGCTCATAAGATCCAGAGGAGTCAGGCCTCGAGGGCCAGACAGAGAAGCAAATCTGCTGGGGCAGAAAATTATTTGAGGCCCTCTGGAGTCACTCAATCTACTTCCTAGGATACAGAATAATACAAATCGGATTGTCTGTCAAATCTTAGACAATAGTAAGTACTGCATGCAAATGAAAAAGTGAAGTAAACATGGGACAGGATCTGAAATAAGAGGGCAGCCCAAGTCTCATTCCCAAATAGGAAGGTTTTACGTGCATCACTGTGGATGTAATTAGCTTTCTGCTCTTGAAATAAGCCTACAATTGTGGCCTCCATTTTTACACCCATTCTCTCTTAACCTCTTGTTATTCAGATTCTATCCTTAGCAGAATCAGATTCTTATTTTCCTCCCATTTCTTAGACTGTTCCTTTACTGAAAACTTCATTTTTTTTCCTCCTGACCTTTGAAGGAGGGTGTAACATAGACTCATTTCTTGGTCCTCTGGTCTTTACACACATTTGATTTTTGATATCTCAACACATGACTTCTACCTGTATGTAAATGATTTTAAGCCTTTAGTTCCAACCTGCCACCTTTTCTAAGCACTGGTCCTATATTTCCTGTGGCTTCTAGTTCATATTCTGCTATTACCTACAGCTTATTATCTGCTGTCTCTCTTGTACTGTAATATATCTCCGCTCTTTGGCTTTTCTTCATATTGTCAGTTACGTCACCATTTTCCTAATCAGCCAAGGTCAACACCTCTGAGTTGATCATATCACACACTCATGCCCTTTGACACAGCTGGGAGAATTATGTTGCAGTTACATCTAACTTGGGCATCACACTTACTCCCTTCCCTGTGGCCCCACAAAGTAAAGTCATCTCCAGAGTTGCTCCTTTATTTCTGTGCAGTATTTCTTCCATCCATCCTTCTATCCATCCTTACTTTCCTTTATCAATGCCGCCACCTTAATTTAGGTCCTAAAACTTCTTATCTTTGGGCAGTTGACAGAATTTTCTAATTGAATCCCCTGTCTCTCACCATTAGTCTTTCAGAAGCATCATTTACATGCAGCCAGATTAATATTTCTAAATATTTTTATATCAAATCACTGCCTTCATAAATATTTTCCTTAGCTCGCCAATCTAGGAGAACAAACCTTACCCAGGCATGTCATTCTTTTCGTTATACTCCTACCAAAACCCTTAGGTGCTCTTAAAACAATTTTTTTTTCATTGCCTTTACACACGTCTTGCATTTTCCTGCCTTTGTGCCATCCATCTCATGGTACATCCTACCAATTCTTTTGTGTGCCTATAATCTTTTATTAACTTTGAAGCATTATGCCTTTTATACACTCTAAGTCCTGTTTTCATTACCTACCATTTGCTCTTCTAAAACTGCCACAAATATTCTATACATATATCTATCTAACTACATATATATATATATATATATACACACACACAGTGTATGTAATGAAGGAGAACGAATGTGTATTATTAAACAATAATGATTTTCTCAAAGAGCCCCCAGAATGATGTAAATTCAGGTCCTCCGAAACTCACCTTGTAGTTCACTCTCAACTTGAGAAAACATAGACATTTCATGACCTGAAGGTCAACCCACTCAGGTCCACGGACAATAGTCCTATGTAAACAAACTCAACTGTCTCATCTTATTTTCTTACCCATCAATCAAGCTAAGAATCCTTAAGCTGTCACAGATGTTCCCTATAGCCACCTCCCATGTCTAGTGTTGCTAACCTTGGCAGTGATGCCTCCCTTCTTTTCACCAGATGAGAGAAATGCTGGTGGTAGATCATAACCTCAAAGCAGCAGGAAGACAGTGTTGGACTTCAACCTGCTTCCTTGGGAGACACAGCTACAGAGCCATTCACCGAGCAAGGCACCTGCTGTTGGACAGGTGCCCAGTGCCAGGGAGTGTTCCTCAGCACATGAGGCAGGGCTCTGCCAGAAATCAGTGAGGCTCCATGTTTTCATCCGTAAGTTAAGTTGCAAATATAGCAGAAACAGTAACAAATATAGGACTACCCCTGCATATGGTTGGTAATGATGATAAAATGAGAAGGAGAAAGATAAGGAAGGACACAGCAGACTATGAGGAGGGTATCCCCAGACAGTACGGTAGGAATCCAAAAACATGGGCTTGAGTTCAGTTACTTAGGAATCAAGTTTTCATCTATTAAAAAACGATGGCTTTGGATGATCTTCTGGATTATTTTCAGCTCTTTATATTTCTATAATTCTAGGAAAAAAAGAATCAGAGAAAAGAGAGGAGAGTGTACCCTTGACTGGAAAGATAGTGAGTGTACCCTTGACTGGAACCAGGTAGATTTACCTGTCGATTTACTCCTACAACCTTCTCCGATCTTTGATATATTAATAAATTAATCAGGAACAATTATACAAATTTACCACTCCTTTTTCATCTTGTTTATCCCTTCTTTTCTTCTTTCTTTCTTCTTTTGTTCTGTTTCTTTTCAATACCAGCCTTAACCATCATCAGCTCACTGGGGCTCTATGGAAACAAATCCTGTAAGGTGTTATCTTGTTGCCAAAGCAGAACAAAGGTTTACTGAAGGAGCAGCCAGGAGCTTGGCACTGGCCAGAATGGGACCAACAAGAGATAAAAACACTGAACTGGGGGGAGGAGGGGGCTCACTGCTCAATGGGAATCTAACTCTTTTCACATTCCTCAAGGGCCCTCAAGTGTCCTGTCACCACCTAGGGCTCAGCTTAGCCAGGGGTAAACTGTGGCCCTGATGCCTTCAAATAATCAGAAAAACAATGGAGCAGTCAGCCAGACCTGTGCTGCCTGTCAACTGTTTCCTGATCACCTCCCCTGCATTAGAAGCACTGAAGTGGAGACAGGTGACCTCGTGAAAACTCTTTCTCTCAAAGATCTTCTGATCTCTTGCTAGATCAGAGGTGCTTAAGCCCTAAACATGACATGTGAAAGAAACGAAAATCCTAATCTCAGTTCATTAGCAAAGCATTGCCTTTCCTCTCCCTTTCTGCTCACGTTCAACCTAGAGTCAGTATCTACTTACATGCCTTTTGAACAGGCCTTTCAGGATGCTGCTAAACTAAAGTAGAAATGATAGAAGATTTATATTTTAAGTAGTTTTGTGCATAATGGCTGGGTATAACATAGGGTTAATATTTAAGACATGAGGATATCCCCAGAATTAATGAAGGTTGCTAATCATCATGACCCAGTTTCTGCCATGAATCTTTGCATACCCTCCCTCACCCAGCATGCAGGTTTTTCTGTTTCCAGAGGAGAGGAAGTGGAATATAGATGGATACACACCCCTTACACACACACATGTACATTTCCTCTATGCCTCCACTCACCTACACACCTTCAGGTAGGGACCAGCAGACTGTGATGACTGGGGCGAACAGACTTCTGGGAAAGAAGTTTGAATAGGCTCTAGGAAAAGAAGATTTTGGCCAGCTTGCCAACCTATCTGGTCACTTTGGTCAAAGGTAGGCTCAGCCCTTTTCCTCCAATATTCCTTCCCTGTGCCTTTTCCAAACTTTCCTTGCATTATTCCACAACAGGTGGTAGGAAATCGCATGGCTAAAAGGAATTCACTTGTATATCAAGTATTTTGTGTGGTGGCACTGGGGACCCACTGGTGAATTATTTGCCTCATTAATTTATTCTTTCTATAACATCAAGATAGGGGACATTGCAGGATGCCCATGATAGGTAGTTGAAAAATGGGAAATAGAAATCAAGCTTACGACAGCAGATAACGAAGACAATAAAGATGACGATGATATAGCAGAAGCTAAAATTTATCAGGTATTTACCACATTCCAGGCACTGTGCTAAAAGCTTTGCATACGTTCTACTCCAACAAACTCATACAGATACACAGACACAGAAACATGATATTCAAAATCACGTTCATTTGAATCCAGTGAACCCATTCTTTATATTTCACTTGTTTCTGATATCACCAGTGTAGGACTGAGTCAATAAATATTCAAGATGAACCTGAACATGTTACAGTGCCAGAAAGAAAGGAAATGCCCACAAAGCAATCAAAACCCCATAATGATGGGGTTACATCAAAGAGACACAAAAGACAACTAAATGACCTCCCCATAGCCACAGTTCTACAGTTTAAGCAACAAAATTAAGTACTATGGATTATAATCCAACCTATAAAATAAACATCCACGAGCTCATCTTGTTATAAGTAAATGATTGGATTATTAATAAATGGGGAATAAAGGGGCACCTGGGTGGCTCAGTAGTTAAGCATCTGCCTTCGGCTCAGGTCACAATCTTAGGATCCTGGGATCAAGCCCCACATCGGGCTCCCTGCTCACTGGGAAGCCTGCTTCTCCTTCTCCCACTCCCCCTGCTTGTGTTCCCTCTCTCGCTGTGTCTCTCTCTATCAAATAAATAAATAAAATCTTAAAAAATAAATAAATAAATGGGGAATAGACACATTTTATGTTCAAAAAAATTGCAAATAATTTATACAGATGCCTCATCTTCTAGGAGATGGAGCATAACTTCTCACTGCTTAAGTATAGGTTCTATATAGTGATTTTCTTCCAAAGAGTACAACACAGAAAAGGGGGGGGGGGACATTAATGTTGTAGTCATTATGAGAGATACTTCCTCAGCCAGGTATCAAGGTCAACATCAACGATAAGTCATATTGATAGCATATACCCTTGATATGATGTGTTGAAAAGGGTACTTTACCTGTGTGGTCTTCTTCCCAAAAATCCATAACCCCAATCTATGAGAAAAATACCAAACAAATTTCAATTGAGGGACATTCTACAAAATACCTGACTGGTACTCCTTAAAACTGTCAAAGTTATCAGAAACAAGGAAAGTCTGAGAAATTATCACCACCTAGAGGAGCCTAAGGAGACATGACTAAATGTAATGTGATATCCAAATGGGATCCCAGAACAGAAAAAGGACATTAAGTAAAAGCTAAAGAAATCTGAATGAAGGCCAGACTTCAGTTAATAATGATGTATCAACTGCGGTTCATTAACTGTAACAAAGGTACCATACTAAGGTGAGATGTTAGTAACAGAAGAAAACAGGTAACTGGAGAAGTTGCTATACTGTCTTTGTAGTTTTGTTTTGTTTTGTTTTGTATCTCTAAAACTGATCTAACATAAAACTTTAAAGTTAAAAAGTATTTTTAAATGTTGCATTCCTGGGGCACCTGAGTGGCACAGTGGGTTAAGCATCCTATTCTTGGTTTTGGCTCAGGTCGTGATCCCAGGGTCCTGAGATCGAGCCCCATGTAGGACTCCATGCTCAGCATGGGGTCTGCTTGAGATTCTCTCTCTCTCTGTCTCTCTCCCTCCCTCCCTGAAATAAATAATCTTTTTTTTCTTTTTTTAAATGCTGCATGCCTTCTCTCCTTTTATAACAATTGATGGATAACTGCTAATGCAAGAGTAGCACAGCAGGGGCAGAGATTTAAGCAGTAAGGGAATCTGTGTATTTCAAGGGTCCTTCACTACCTATTTTCTCTTTATTTCCAGAATCCCTAAGAGGGAACTTCAGTTAAAAGAAGGGTCTTTTTGGCTCTGAGCCTGGGAAGCCTATGGTGACAAAGTGGGGTTAGGAAAAGTTTCTGAAGAACTGAAATGGAATAAATGTGTTTTTTAAGGGCCCTGGGCTTTGGACACCAGCTGCTGTAGTTGACCACAGAAAAGTTACTTTTCAAAAAGAAATGGTGGTGCTCCACCACATACTTGGTAAGGTGCCCAAGACATGTGTGGACAACTTCTCACAAATACACAGCACAATTGCCTATGGTAGGCAAGGTTCAAAGGGAGAGAACAGAGGAGCTGGAGGAAGCAAAAGAGAAGTGATTGAGCGGAAGAATGGGGAGAAGGTGACACTGGTTCTCTGCTTTAGCAACAACAACAAAAACTCCCAGCTCAGGGACAGCTCTGTTCTGGGGTCTCCAGAACAGCCTTGTGCATTTCCAATTCCCTCATTTCTCAGGTCCCTGTATCAGCAAAAGACAGATGGTCTATGACCGCCAGGCAATCAGAAAAACTGCCAAGTCAAGGGAACTTGGAGGAGTGAAATGATGTGGTAATTCCAGTTAGCTGAAGGATGAGGCTCAACTACATAGAGTTGGGGAGGAGTGTGCTCTACACCAGATAGCTCTTTTTGACTGAAAGGTATGTTTACAAGCCTGAAACTAGCACCTTTCAACGCTGGGCCTCCTCCCACTCCCCCTTCGGGAGCTATGAGTAGGAGAAGGCCGTATATTATATCTCAGGCTTGCAAGCTGACTGTGAAAAAGGCAGGGCTGATTTATTTCTGTCATATGGAACACAAGCTCTATTGACATCTATCTTTCATTATAGAAGCTGAGCACTGTGATATTAAAGCTGCATCTCATCGAAGTTACGTTAACTTCTCAGAGATTTTTTTTTTCCCCGGAGGTAGACTAGATATGGTATACTCTACAGCTATTATAACCATCTTCTGCATCAACTGAGCACTAAAAATTTCTTTCCACCTTCAATGTCACATGACTCTATGGAGATGACTAAGCACCTAATGGGAAGGACTGAGTCCTAGGTCATGGGAGCAAACTTGGGAGTGATGGTAGTATAAAGGACAGGGGGAGGAGCGGCCACAACTATGTCTTAAGAGACTTGGAATTCACAGTCCACATGGTACATGATGGCAGACTTGCACTATGAAGTTAGAAGGTGTCCTGAGGGCTAAATGCCACAGTGGAGCACTGAAAAGAGCGCCAGGCACAAAGCAAGCACTCATTAAGGGGTAGCTGTTCTTATGGTTTGTGTTGTTACTGTCTTTCTCACTCTCTTGTCCAACAACAAATCTGGGCTGGGCACGCATGCCTTCTAGACCTTTCTCCCATCAGAGATTCATTCCTCACCCTTTCTCACACCATGGATTTCCACTGCTGTTTCTGCTGAGCAATGTTTCACCATAATTACTTATCCTGACTTTTTCTACTCTCCTTTGTTTTGGAAAATCAGTTTCTTCTGAAAGGCAACTTTGTTGGATTTTTCCTGTCATCATCCAGGGCAAAGAAATATTGCCACAAGAAAGGTGCTCTCTGGTGTGGGGCGGGTTGATTCATGTAGGCTTCCCCACTGCCTGGCCAGGGTAAAGATCCTTCAGCCCAACAACCTGCTGATTTTGGCTTCCCAAGCCATTTGATATCTACAGAGAGTCATCCTATAAGTAAACACATGTATGTTGGATACTAGAAAAGATTATCAATGTTGCGAATGAAAATACTGGCATTCCTGGCTGGCTCAGTCAGAAGAGCATGTGACTCTTGATCTCAGGGTCATGAGTTCAAGCCCCGTGTTGGGTGTAGAGATTACATTAAATAAATAAATAAACTTCAAATACTGGCATTCTGAGTTATTTAAAAGAAAAAAAAAAAAAAACAACAAAAAACCCAGAAACAATCTTATGCTGTTTATAGTCCTCTCCAACATACCTATTAGGTTACCCACCCCTCTCTCTGGATAAATAAATTGCAGTTATTGCTCAGAAACCTTTTGCGGGTCCACTGTCAGACAAGGCCCTAAGCACCCTCCTACCAGCCATCCTTTCAGTATTTGTCATCTGGCAAAGTAGAATTTCCCTGTTTACATTACTACCAAAGTAGACATAGCTCTTTCTCCCTGCCTGAGCAAGACTAAGCTCTGAAACACTAAATACCAGTCCTTCAACTTCTGCTACAGCCATGTCCAAGGCCTTATGCTATCATCCCCACTCTACTGTTCCAGTCTTTGTCATTTGTCCCTGCCCTCTTTTTTATTCTCTTGCCCTTCTCATTCCAGCTCTTATTCTTCTGTCAGACAGGTTTGGAAACATCCAGACCTGAGACCCACCCTCCAGGAACATGTGCACAGCAAGGCCATCTGGAGAGGCTCGCTCTCTCCTTTCTCATTTGCTCTCACTCACCCCTCCCTTTGCCCATGTTTTACCCCCAGTGGATTGTGTTGTAGGCCTGAAACAATCCTGGCAAGGTCACACTGTTTGATTCTGCTGTCAGTTTAAATTATGTCTCAGCTTTTATATCTAAATCACAATACAAGAGAAGAAAAAAAGAGAGAGAGAGAAAGAGAGACAGCAAAGAGACATGGCAACATCCTACAGCGAGTAGTGAAATGACATTTCAATTGGCCAATTGATCCATTCCCTTGACAACTGGCCCCTTTCCTCACCCCTAGTCATTATTTAACATATAAGAACTCTGAGCCCACTGCAAGCCCTCTGTGGATGGAATGTACACCTTCTTCTGGAGGGCAGGGGAATAAAACATTTTCTATAATGGAAAAATAAGAACACTATTTTAAGATGACTATTTTTATTAATAAAATGCTTCATCATTTATGTTAAAAACAAGCTACCTATTCAATAAAAGAGTAATTCTTTTTTGTTTTACAAGTGAGTTGACTTGGAGCCTTTAACTGAAAGGTGTCCACAGAGGGTTCTTTAAGGTATGTCTGTTAGTCTTTTATAACTTCAAAATATAGGGTCATGATTCTTTTTTTTATAAATGTTTTATTTACTTATTTGTCAGAGAGAGAGCGCGTGCGCACAAGCAGGGGGAGCGGCAGGCAGAGGGAGAGGGAGCAGCAGGCTCCCCGCTGAGCAAAGGGCCCAATGTGGGACTTGATCCCAAGACCCTGGGATCATGATCTGAGCCGAAGGCAGCTGCTTAACCGACTGAGCCACCCAGGTGTCTCTGTCATGACTCTAAGAAAAGCTGACAGAATCAGGAACAGAGACCATAGCTGTTACTAGAGTACTATGTAGTCATGAGATAACACCACATTTAAACATGGTGTGAATTCATTACTGATGGTATCACCATCTCACTAAAAAGGTTACAACCATTCTTATTAATTCTGAGATTACCTTTCCTGGCTCTGTTTTAGACTGAAAAAAAGTTGTTTTAGTCCTTATGAGAGAGCTACGTTTTTCACTGTTTACCCTGAAACAGTGTTCGGTTGATTCTGATCCAGCCATGACCCATGCCATCATTTCCAAAAGGGGATTTACTTTGTGATCAGTAAACAAACATTAAAAGACACTGACTGCCTTGAAATAATTTCTAATTAGTTAAAAGTCAGAAGTATTAATTCCATTTTCACTGTACTACTATGTCATCATTAACTGACAAGTTCCTAAATTTCTCTGAGCCTCAGTTTTTTGTTGTTGTTTTTTTAATCTACAAAATGGAGTTACCACTACTTGACACAGCAACTTCTCAGAGTGTTCATGAAGGCTAAAAGTGTGATAATGTGGCATTGCTTTTTTAATTATAAAGCATTATACGATTGCAAATTACTATTAGGCTGTAATAATGACTCTGACTTTGTTAACACCATGTGCTAACCCTCTAAACTAATAAGCACCTTTGGGCTCAAATTCTGCAAACACAACTTTCTTCACTAGGTAGGGAAAAATAATTGCATATTTAACTTAATTTGATAAACTCTTGAATTATGCCCAGTGAAATGGTCAGTGATTAAAAAGAGCATGGTGGTACTATAGAATGGAATGGTTGGTTGTTACTCTCAAAACCCTCTTTGGGGTAATAAGGTTGTAAGTGGTTAGTTCTTACAATCCCCCATCAGAGCAGTAACACTGGAAGAGTCTAGTTAATCTTGCTTCCCCTTTGTGCCGTAGCAGGAGAAATGCTGACTTCACACCTCACACATGCTCTAACCCCATCTTAGGCTGTAACAGTGAAATGGGTCATTTGCCAGATTGTATACCAAATCTCTCAGGAACACTGTACTTTAACTTCCTTTGTCTCAATGAGACCGAACTGTTTACTACTTATAGTCATTAGGTGGTGAAATACAGACCTCTCTTCAATATATTATGTACCGGAATACCACAATACTGTTTCTTCATGCAAACTTCATCTCATCTTTCTTTGGTTTATTGCAGTCGAAAATTTTTTTATTTCATATACACTTAGAGTAAAAGACTGTTTCACAAGTTGCTCGTGTTGCCTAATTTCAAAAGCCGAAACAGGGGAAAGAAGGAAAGGAACTCCTAGAATAAGCATATTTTACATGGAAACTTGGTGATTTACTTATTTACACAAAACAACTACATCACCACATAAAAGACCAGGTCTTTTAAGCAATTCAACATTCCAGGAGTGACCAAGAGAAATTGGTTGGGCCTTATCTCTGTTCCCTAAATCCTGGGCTAACAGTCACCAAAGCCAAGGCAGAGTCTGGGACAGGGGGTTTGGTCACTGTGAGGAGGTCTCTGTGCGTGGGCTTTCTCTTTTGTTTTGGTGAACCTTCATTTAAAATTTCCTCCACTGTGGCCTTGAGTCAGAGAACACTACTAGGGATGTGTAGTTTGGTAGCTGGCCTTTGGGACTAGTATAAATGCTTACTCGTCTCAGATCCACTCCAATAGGCTGAAAATTCCAGTGGTGCAGGCAGAGATGGCTCAATAGGGAGTCATTTTATAGATGCCATCCACCTCCTCAGCAGAGATCTGTTCAATCTCAGTTTCCCTAGAGATACAGAGGAAAACACTGTTTACTTCCATCACTCCAATCAGGTCATCAGCTGTGGCTTCAGATAGGCACTATGGATCATATCTCCCATTAGATGGCTCTTTGCAGTGTCAGCATCCAGCTTCTTCTGCAAAGCAGTGGATGTGAGAGCCATGCTTCCATCAAGGTTCTTCTTAAAGCCCATGTTACAGCTTTTGCTGTTCAAATAAACGCCAATGCCTTCCAGCTCATCTTCAACAATATTCTTGGGCTCCAAGAGTTTCAGCCCATTCAGATTAATGAGGATCAAGTTTCAGGTTAGGGCCTGATGATGTCTGCCTTTTCCATTCTTGGTACTCTCCATTATATTTACAAAGCCCAGGTGCTGGGATTGGTAGCTTTGTATCTGATGATACTAACATAGTAGTCAAAGTGGTAAACTCACAGGTTGTCACGTCCAGGTGAATTCCAGCCAGGTTATTAAGAAATACTGACATAGGAACACGGCAGGGATGTCCACTATCACCACTGCTATTCAACACAGTACTAGAAGTCCTAGCCTCAGCAATCAGACAACAAAAAGAAATCAAAGGCATCTGAATCGGCAAAGAAGAAGTGAAACTCTTACTTTTTGCAGATGATATGATACTTTATGTGGAAAACCCAGAAGACTCGACCAAAACTGCTAGAACTCATACAGGAATTCAGTAAAGTGGCAAGATATAAAATCAATGCACAGAAATCAGTTGCATTTCTATACACCAACAGCAAGACAGAAGAAAGAGAAATTAGGGATTCGATCCCATTTACAATTGCACCCAAAACCATAAGATACCTAGGACTAAATCTAACCAAAGAGGCAAAGAATCTGTACTCAGAAAACTATAGAATACTCATGAAAGAAATTCAGGAAGACACAAAGAAATGGAAAAACGTTCCATGCTCATGGATTGGAAGAACAAATATTGTGAAAATGTCAATGCTACCTAGAGCAATCTACACATTTAATGCAATCCTTATCAAAATACCATCCACTTTTTTCAAAGAAATGGAACAAATAATCCTAAAATCTGTATGGAACCAGAAAAGACCCCAAGTAGCCAGAAGAATGTTGAAAAAGCAAAGCAAAGCTGGCGGCATCACAATTCCAGACTTCAAGCTCTATTACAAAGCTGTCATCATCAAGACAGTATGGTACTGGTACAAAAACAGACACATAGATCAATGGAACAGAATAGAGAGCCCAGAAATGGACCCTCAACTCTGTGGTCAAGTAATCTTCAACAAAGCAGGAAAGAATGTCCAATGGAAAAAAGACAGTCTCTTCAACAAATGGTGTTGGGAAAATTGGACAGCCACATGCAGAAGAATGAAACTGGACCATTTCCTTACACCACACACAAAAATAGACTCCGAATGGTTGAAAGACCTAAATGTGAGACAGCAGTCCATCAAAATCCTTGAGGAGAACACAGGCAACAACCTCTTCGACCTCAGCCGCAGCAACTTCTTCCTAGACACATCGCCAAAGGCAAGGGAAGCAACAGCAAAAATGAACTATTGGGACTTCATCAAGATAAAAAGCTTTTGCACAGCAAAGGAAACAGTCAACAAAACCAAAAGACAACCGACAGAATGGGAGAAGATATTTGCAAATGACATATCAGATAAAGGGCTAGTATCCAAAATCTATAAAGAACTTATCAAACTCAAAACCCAAAGAACAAATAATCCAATCACGAAATGGGCAGAAGACATGAACAGACATTTCTGCAAAGAAGACATCCAAATGGCCAACAGACACATGAAAAAGTGCTCACCATCACTTGGCATCAGGGAAATACAAATCAAAACCTCAATGAGATACCACCTCACACCAGTCAGAATGGCTAAAATTAACAAGTTAGGAAACGACAGATGTTGGCGAGGATGTGGAGAAAGGGGAACCCTCCTACACTGTTGGTGGGAATACAAGCTGGTACAGCCACTCTGGAAAACAGTATGAAGGTTCTTCAAAAAGTTGAAAATAGAGCTACCGAACGACTCAGCAATTGCACTACTGGGTTTTTATCCCAAAGATACAAATGTAGTGATCTGAAGGGGCACATGCACCCCAATGTTTATAGGAGCAATGTCCACAATAGCCAAACTATGGAAAGAGCCTAGATGTCCATCAACAGATGAATGGATAAAGAAAATGTGGTGTGTGTGTGTGTATACACACACGCACACAGAATGGAATATTATGTAGCCATCAAAAAAAAATTGAAATTTTGCCATTTGCAATGACATGGATGGAACTAGAGGGTATTATGCTAAGTGAAATAAGTCAATCAGAGAAAGACAAGTATCATATGATCTCACTGATATGAGGAATTTGAGAAAGAAGACAGAGGATCATAGGGGAAGGGAGGGAAAAATGAAACAAGCTGAAACCAGAGAGGGAGACAAACATAAGAGACTCTTAATCTCAGGAAACAAACTGAGGATTGCTGGAGGGGAGAGGGGTGGGAGGGATGGGGTGGCTGGGTAATAGACATTGGGGAGGGTATGTACTATGGTGAGCACTGTGAATTGTGTAAGACTGATGAATCATAGACCTGTACCCCTGAAACAAATAATACATTATATGTTAATACAAAAAATAACTTAATTAATTAATTAATTAATTTTAAAAAATACTGACATATCCACAGATAGAAAAGCCACCAACTCAATATGAGCCTCACCAGTTCTACTATATCTAAACCCCCTGGTCTACCAACATCAGCACACATTGAGTTGATGGATGCTCACTAAAGATTAGTAATGTAGACACAAGCTCTGAAGCATCATGTCCTTCTTCTACTGAGGTGAAGTTAACTCAGCCCAGATCTAGTCAGTTCCAGCTAAGCAGCTCCTCCCTGTGAGGAGCCATCCAGTGGCCTCCATGGTAGAGGCTTTCCCTCATGAGACACACACAGGTGCAGATCCAGCTCTGGTGGGGCCTGAAGCTAATACAGTTCCTTATACAATTTTAGAGGCCCTAATTAAAAATATAAATTTAAAAATTAGGTATAAAAAAATAACAGAGAAGCCTTAGTCTATTACAGGTTAGTGATTATGCTTCTGCAACTTTACGGAATCATGCAACCATGAAAACCCATTGTTAAGGACCCTCCCAGGGCATTGGCATGCACACTGTGCAGGAGAGAAAGAGAAAACATGAAGTTTCATTAGTCTTAAAGCAAATTGGCCTCTAAATGCATCTTTTAAATACTTAAATAAAAACACAAAAGTCAGACTTATCCTAATATGAAAATATGTCCAATAATGAATCAAGGAACCATATAAGCCATGTATTGAACTAAGACTTTTGGTTTTTGATCTGACAATTCAATTTTTATTATGTACCAGCAATGATGTGCTAGCTGGGCTCTACTCTGAGAAAGGTTCACAGATGAGTAAGAATTGTACCTTGTCTATTAAGAATTCACAGTCTAGGGCAGAGTCAAACATATTTCTAGGTAACCCAGCAGATGACCAAGTAATAAAGCTCTGTTAATTAGTTTATTTGACATCAGTGATCTATGAATACTTTTTTTAAAATATTTTATTTATTTATTTATTTACTTATTTGAGAGAGAGAGAACACCAGAAATAGCAGAGAGCACAAGCAGGGAGGTCGGGAGGAAAGGGACAGAGGGAAAGGGAGAAGGAGACTCCCCGCTGAGCAGGGAGCCTGATGCAGGGCTCGATCCCAGGACTCTGAGATCATGACCTGAGCCAAAGGCAGATGCTTAACTGACTGAGCCACCCAGGCACCCCTATTAATACCTCTCTTAAGAGGTGAATTCTGAACTGGGCCTTAGGTGATATTACATGTGGGCCAAAGAGATGCTGGACAGAGAGTCTTGGTAAACCAATGCCTAGAGGCAAGAGATGTAGAGTATGTTTGGGGAATAAACTGGCATGCTCAAAATTAAGATCCAAGGATGCAAAGTAAAGAAGAAAGAAGAGAAATATTTGCTATGGAAAATAAGAAGGGAAAGACTCACTAGAACTGAAGTTTAGACAACTTTGATATATAAACACAGAAATGTGGTTGGTTTTCCTTTCCTGTGTACTATATGAAATCTGCAAAGTTTGTTTAAACAGGGAGTTGGCATGAACACACGTGGATTTTGGCCAGCATTGCTTGGTGAGGGTGGCAGGACCAAGGACTTAAAGCTGTTATAATGGTCCTGGTCAGAGTGGTGAAGGCCTCTTCAAGAATGGAACTATGAGAATGGAAAGCAGAGAATGTATGTGGAATGCAGAACACAGAGCTGAACACATTAGCTAGGTGAGGGGATATGGGGAGAGAAAAGAGAGAAATGGAAAAGAAAACTAAAGTTTAAAGCTGAAGAATACGGTGACCCTCTTGACTGAGATGGAGGTTACTGAAGGAAGACGATGGTAGGGAGGTGGACGAGAAGGAAAAGAAGTGGGATTCATATCAGACACTCACAGAATATCCATGCATGGTTTCCCAGAAGGCATTTGGAGAGACCATGAACTCTACACTCAGCTGCAAAGAACACTGTTCATTCTTCTCAGACCTGAAGTAGATTCATTCCTCTGCTGAACTCTTAGATCCTTCTCCTAATTAGACAATCTCCAATTAATGGCATGGCTTCTGCATTCCCTTGAATAATCCTGCTTAAGGAACATCTTCCTCATGAAATCCTCCATGATTATCCCCAAAGTAGTCCAATCACACACTTTGTATTATATTAAATTGCTTTGATATTCATGTCAACTTTGTTATTGCTCTCCCACCATTCCTTGCAGGTACTCTAAAACTATTAGAATAAGCTATAAGCTCTTTTAAGAGCAGGAAGCCAGATTTGATTTTATAGCACACCTCTGCCGTGACTAGTTCAGGACTCTTTGCAAATAGTGGGTGCTTACAAATAATCACAATCATGATTATCATAAAGGCTAATATTTATTGAGCATCTAGATTGTGCCAAGCACTGTTACATATACAAATCCTATCCTACGGCAATCCTACAAAATAAGCTTGTGCTCCCATTTATATGAAGAAAATAAAGCTAAAAGAGGTTAGAAACTCTCCCAAAACAACCTCTGGTAGGGTAGGGTTCCAACACAAATCCATTCTGCTCCAAAACCTACCAACTTTTTCACAAGGATACTAGGATTCTACATGGAATGATTTCCACTTAACCCTATACGGAACACAATTGAACTTTTTCCTAAAATTAAGAGGAGGTTTAAATATCTTACTGCGTCTCAGCTTGGGCTAGATACAATAATTACCTTGTTTTGTGGCCATACTGAAATATTCATTTTTGATATTAATTTAGAGATTAAAAGAATTCTGCTCAATAATATATTTTATGTACCAGCATGAAAAAAGAGTAAATAATATAGCAGGGTTATGCCTAAATAATCAATGAACTTTTCCTCACTCACATTATACAGTTCAATTTGTAAATCAGTTGTTTAAAACCGGGGATGTGTATCTTTCTATTAAAATATATTGCAGGGGCGCCTGGGTAGCTCAGTCGGTTAAGCAGCTGACTCTTGATTTCGGCTCAGGTCATGATCTCAGGGTCCTGGGATTGAGCCCCATGTCAGTTTCTGTGCTCAGCATGGAGTCTGCTGTCCCTCTCCCTCTGCCCCTACCCCAACTTGTGTGCTCACTCTCTCTCTAATAAATTAATAAAAATCTTTAAAAAATTTAAAAAATATTGTAAATAACTAATGTCTTCTCCTATATTGCTTTATTTTTATCCATGATTTATCACATATCATTTATACCATATATTATAGTTACTTACATATGCTCCCCTTCTTTCCTTCCCTAATGTAGACTATAAGCTTTCTGAAGGCAGAACATGTGCCTTGCATTCATCTTAATATATAACCTCAGTATCTGGTATAGCCCCATATTCATACTCATTCCTCCATTTGTCCTTTCATACATTCTAGAATTTGTAGCATGTCTACTATGTGCCAGTCACTGAGACAGATGCTGAGGGTACTAGATGAGTAAAAGAGACATGTACTCTGCCCTTCTATGGAGTTTACGATCCGATGAGAAGAAGAGTAAATGTTTACAAAACTTGTAATTTAAAAAAATGTATGTGCTATAAAAAATGTGAGGGATGTTGAAAATACACATAAAAGAGACTTAACCAAGTCAGAGGAGTTAGAAGTAAAATAATAATGTTTCCCTATAAAAAATGAAATAAATTACATCCATAGATGGGCCTATTACAAAAAACTATAATCGGCTATAATGGGATTTTGAACAATCAATAAATGGTCATTAATAACATTTCAGTGGGAAAATATATCCTAATATGCTTCTTCAAAGGCTCAAATACAACACAGAAGCTTTCTGACCCTCCATCCTTGGCAGCAAAAACAAACACCTGCTCATTCCTACTGAGACTTAGGTACAAAGAAAGATCGATTTCCTTCTGTCACTGAAGATGATCCTGCAGTTGTGGGGCCTATGGGGAAGCGAATGATGGCTTCCAAAGTGAAGTGTGAGATCTGATCATACTCTAGAACTGTTCTGGGGGAACCCTTAATTGAGGATCCTAGAAAACTGGTAAAAGAAAGAAAGGCATATTACCATAACATTTTGAAAACTGGCGATTTCTTTCTGAGTAACATTCCACCTATATGGGTGCTTTGCCAACTACTTCCATGGCTTTCACATAAGAACTGCTCAAAGGACATTGCCAAGCCTCTACTGTGACAAAAGCCTCTTAATGAGTCAGTGTGAGAGCTGACAAGGATCCAAGGCCCCTTGGACACAACCATATGATTAGATGGTCCTTGTACACTCAGGCACACTGGATGTTTGATACTCACAGATTTTAGAGACATTCTAAATAGCATAAGATAAGCCCAGTAAAATAACTAGGGCGGTTGCGTTTGATCACTGACTTCTTTTGTGAGCCTCAAGTCCAAGTGAACAGCAATACCACACTTAATAAAAAAAAATCAAAATTGATAAAAACTGCATAAGCTCCAAATGTTTCCAATTTGAATAAGCCAAAATTAAAACTATTATCTTTCATCTGTAATCTTCATCCAATGTTGCCAATTTTATTCAAAATGCATTTTTCTCTTATAAAATAGCTGATAACATGTTTTCTTCCCCTGTTAAATTATGTTCCTTTATCTCCTCTCTCCATGGGTTATTCTACTTTCAGTCTTTTGAGAAATGACTTCTCTTTTGATATTGATTTTGAAATCATGCATGCCCAAACTTTTCTTATCCAAGCAACCTGTATCTTCAATTTTTGTTCTTAATAGAGCATGTCCATCCAACACACATGCATGCAGGCTTTCTACATTAATGGTAATGACTAGCACCATTTTCTATTCAAGAGATTCTTGAATAAATGGCATCATGGAGATGAACGAGGTATTAACTAGTTATAAAGTTCTGGACCCAGAGAAAAATCCAGTGCAGCTTATATCTGAAAGAGGCTGGACATCAGGACCTTATTTTGAGAATGAAGAAAGACCATTCCTTAGTGACCCCATAGCGCTTTTGTTCATGCTTCCGCTAGCACTTACTTTAAGGTGATGTCATTTCTGGTTTGCCTCCTTATCTTTTCAATCACCTATGAGATCTCTGAGTACCAGAATAGTTTCTAGTCTACTTGTATTCCTAGTAATGAACAGACTAGGTGGCTAATAATAAGTACTTAATGAGTATTCCTGAGGGAAAGAAGTGGGAGGGAAGGGGAAAGGGAAGAAAAGGGAAGGAGGAAAAGCAACCTCAATAGTAAGAAAGGGTTAGGGGACCTGAGTCAATAATTAGGCAACATGGACAACCTTTATGGATCACAAATCTACCTACTCTGAAATGGTTAGATTTGATTATCTCTAAATTTCTTCTAGCAACTGTATTTTATGGCTGTGAATGGCGGGGAGGTAAGTATATGCATTTTGTGTGGTATATATGAATAGTCTTGCTGTGTAGGTAAAAAGCAACCAATGCACAAAAACAGAGGACTGCTTCAACAGAAAGTTCCTGACACCATTTTTGCAATTAATCAACATTTCAGATTTTTCCTTTGAAAACTTGTAAGTGTATAAATTCGAAAGACATTTACTTGTCAGAATTTGGATCTAAAAGGGGCTTATTAAAGTCCCAAGCAAGAAGGAAAAAGAAACAAGTGTTTATTGTAGACTGACACTATGCAGACACTGAGCAAAGCACCTTGCCTAAGTTATCTAATTTAATTCTCATTACGACCTTATGAAGTTATCATCGCTCTAAGTAATCGCCACATCCAACGTGGTCTCAAATTCATGACCCCAAGATCAAGAGCAGCATGCTCTACTGACTAAGCCAGCCAAGTGCCCCATCACTCTCTTTTAAATGAGGAAATGGAGCTTCTACAACAAGAAACAATGTGCCCAGGCTACCAAGCTAGCTACAGACCTATCACACCACTCTGCTTCTGTTTGACTCTAAAAATATAATGCTCTTCCACTATGCAAAACTGTACCTGATGATAAAGCACAAGCTTTAAGTTTTATTTATACTGCAAACCACATCAATAAATGCATACTCAGGAACACTGCTTCTCAGACTTTTTCTCTCAAAGTATCCTAGAGGCAGAGAAGGGGAAATGCATACCTTAGGGGCTGGAGGTAGTCACCTAATGCATCTGCTGTAGGGATAGTAATCTATTTGAATCCATGTGTTTCCTCAACACTAATACATGATTTTATTCCCTTATACAAAAGATCTATGTTTGTTTTAATGTAGAAAGAACAACCGTCTTCCTTGAAACCTGTGAGTAAAGCTGACACTCCAGGAATGCTTTCCAATTGCGCAGGCAGCCCATTCACACTGCTGGACACCACTAAGAATAGTCACATCTCCAATGAACAGGTACAGCCCAAATCTTTCATGAGACTTAGGGCGTTACAATATTTTCCCACAAACAAGCTGAGGGATGTCTACTTTCTTGCCAAAAAATTCATTTTATTCAAGTGCCCAAAAGCAATATTTAGTTTCTTGAAACTTAATAAAGACCCTTGACCTTTTACTTTTCTCTCTCAATTTTTTTTTTAAAGAAAAGGCTTTTAAAAAAATAGTAAAAAAAAAAAAAAAAAAACGGACTTTAGCATTGTGAAAGTCCTGGAAAATGTTTTAAAATATCAGAAATGAAGTAATGCTTCTTGTACCTGTTCATCTAAATATGAAAGCTCTGAAAATGTTCTCCTTGTCTTTTTACCATAGATATACTATGCTCTTTCTTTAATTCTTTAGATCTCAGGCTCTTGGATCTAGATGTAATCTTATAGATCCAACCTTTTTCCATATGTAGGGAAACTGAACCACTGTGAATGAAAATTAATCCATTGCCATAGAACTAATTGGAAGTAGACCCAGGCCTAGAACCCAGACCCCATACTTCCCGGCCCAGTACTTCTCAGCCAAGTACTCTTAACATAGCAGATGCTTCCAATATTAATCATAACTTGGCTTTCTAAGAGAATATCTGACCTTGCATTTGAATTATATTTGGGCAGACAAAAATTGTAAGTTACAACCAAGACTTGAGATTGCCAGTTGTGCAAGATTCAGCAAGACACCCAATTGCCATTTAGAAGCTGAGAGAGATGAAATAGGCCAAGATGGGTCAAAAATGCCTACTCTCAGCATTATCAATAGCTTGGCTATTCTCAGCATTATCAATAGGTTGGTTAACAAGTGGCAAAATGTGTTCTCTAGCAGAATAAAACTTTGCAGTTTCACTGGCTAATACAATTGTTTTCTAATTTGGTTTAATAAAATCCAAAGTGAACTATATAATATCTATTTTCAAAGAGCATGCCATGGAAATAGACATTGTTAATGTAATCCAATTTGTTGTCTGCCCTCAGTGAGCAGTTTGTAGTTTTATGATTGGATTAAAACAAACAAGTAGCAGAAGGTAATGGGCTCAGTAAGTATGTTTTTGTCTCACTGTTAAGAAAATTAAATGAGTTAATACATGGAAACTTTTAGAATAGTTCCTGGCACATGTTAAGATCTCAATAACTGCTTGCAGAGGAAGTATTTTAGGACCAAGTGCTTGAATGCGTAAAGGGCAGAGTGAAGACACTTAGAACCAGGTTGGAAACAAGTCAGGACTATTTCAAGGGGCCTCCAAAATATTCTGCTCTCTCTAGGATTGCTCTTCAGTTTAGATCAGTTCCTCAAGTTCCAAGAAGAATCACATTTACATAAAACACCCAAATAGCCAAAAGGCTTCTTCTAGGAAACCAGGAATTCACAAACATTTCCTACCTGAACTGCAGTTCTGCTCATCTCCCAAGGTATAATTGCAGAAAATTATCTGAGACTTTTGTACCTATAATACCCACTTCAGCAAAACCCTGAGGTTATACCGTAGTTTTTAAGTGAAGAGCTCAGTAACTCTCCTACGATGATCCTTGCTGGTCTCCTCTTAATTGAATTAGTTAATAGAACCAATCACCATTTTCCACATTGATTGCAAAACCTGGAATTCATAATGATTTTTCCTTTATTCTGGACCTTTGGGTTGCCACAAATCAAAACTGATATCATCAAACCAAATTCTCTTTTTTTCTCTTCTGAAAATGAAAGGTGAAGAAAAATACATAACCACAGAGTTTTCACACCAACATTTAGAAGGGGAGGATTTTGCTGATACTAATTCATCATCACCTTCTTTCTCGGTTTCCTGTGGCCTTGATGAAATTATTTGAGAAGTTCATGCCTGCTAAGTATTAAACAGATGTATTAAGAATGGTTTTGTAATCTGACTTGTTTAAATAAAAGAGCTTTAATGAAGAACAAATTTCTCTAATAATTACTCAATTTCTTCTGTTTCAATTTTCAACTACATATTTTAAAAATTAAGTTTACTATTATAAAGGTAGTATATGCACATTGTTAAAAGTCAAAAGGTACAGAAAAGTGGATGTTACATTTAATGTGTTTTTTTTTTTTTATAACCTGTGATTCATAACTAGGATTATATTGCCTAGAATATAAGATTCACTGTTTTCAACTGCACCGAAAGATCAGGTATAAAAATAATGTAACATTTAACATTGGGTCGCTTTTACCTAAGATCTATATGTTTTGATTTTTTGAGGGGTTGGGTATTCTTGAACCTAATTCTGGACCCACTACTTTCCATCAGCTCCTAACATGCTGCATCCTGTCTCCTTACAAAAAGAGACTAATAGCTGTGACGAGCAGCTGCAGAGGTAAGCAATGTTCCTACACGATGGAGGAGTCATGTTGGGGTTTAGGTAACTAACTGAATCCTAAGAAGAGTTAAGATAAGAATCTATTTAAGAAAGAGGGTTCTTGATCAGGAAGAGAACAGGACAAGGTCATCTGTAGGCAGAGAGAATGTCCAGGACATCCTATGCTAAGGATGCAAAGCCCTTAAGGAGCTCTTTGTCTAGCAGGTATTGGCAGAGAAACCAAATGTATACCTATCTATTGCATAATCTAATTTGGGAAAGACAAGGCAAATAAGCAAGTAAATTTTGCTTATGTAGGGAGAAGTAATTATGACTCTGGGTAGTCAGGTAGATTATAAGTTGAAGGTCAACAGAAGACCAAATAGGTAACAAGTAGGTTAGCATAAAAGGAAAGGGAGAACAAAATTGTAATGTCTGATGGAGGGAAGGATCCAAAAGCCAGGAATGGTGTATTCATGGTAGGTTTCCTAGTGTGTATATGTGTGGTGAATGGAGAGAGCAGAGGAAGAAAGAGGGCGGGGCGGGGGAAGGAAAGAAGGCAAGTTTGCACCATGTGTTTTCAGTTCAGAAGAAATAGAGCTCTGAGATTTGCTAGACGACATTATGGCTGTAGCTCAATCGTAGGCTAAGCCTTTGAGAACAGGAGTGTTACAGAAAGTGCTGGAAAGGAGTGTGGTACCATCTGTTTGCAAGGAGCCATTTGCCTTTTAAGAAGAAAGCTAAAATGTCACTGCCTTACTGATGACAAGGTGCTAGGTGATATGTTCTATTGGGAAGAATAAGGAACCATGACCCAAAAGAGAATGGATACCTCATGAGATCTGCCAATGACTTCCCGTGAAGTATTTTTTTTTCCAGTAAATAATATACATAGAAAACATGCACCTCCTTTCCTGTTCATAAGAATATTATGAGTATCTGCTTATTAAAATAGTGCTTAGAACTCCTGGTAAATACTCTATTAATATTATTTGCAATTATTTATTTCCATGGGCCAGTACATCAGACAATGACTTTTAGATGCATTTTAAGCTGAATTTAATTACCTTTTTTGAAACTTGGAAATAGTCTGTTTCTATTTGGACAGATGCCAGGACATCATATCTAGCTGATATAGGCAGATTTATATTCCAACCACTTCTCCCAAGTTAGTATCAGCTGGTTTATAAATACCAACTAATAGGCTTTTGCAGGTTTCTCAGAAATTAATTATAGTAGATTTAAATTAATTGCTAAGTTGATAAAAGAATTCTCAAAGAATCCTCAAGTTTTAAAACTTATAATGTTGCTGCTGGTAAACATTAGATAACCAAAACTCCAGAAAGGTCTTGGCTTGGTTGTTGTCCTCACAACTTAAACTATAACTAAGAATGATATTCCTATACTTTCAGGCTATCTTAAGTAAATGAATAAATAAAACTTAATTAAATTTAATTAAAATCAACTAATTTTAATTAAAATTCATTAAATAAAATTAATTAAATAAATCTCTTCAGTCAACAAATATTTAGGGATATTGGTGCCAGGCACTGTGCTTGGTACTGGAGAAGGAAGTGTAAACATGCAGAAATTGCCTCTGACCTGTTTAGTTGAAGAAAGAATTGTACAATCATATACACTTAGTTTATCTTCTAACAAGACATAGCTGTCGAAATTTATAAAAGGAGGAGGGTGTGGGTTAGGCTATTGTCTAAGGTGGCAAAGACATATGGCTCTCTGGTTGGAAATCCCTCATCAGGTTTCTGGCTTGGTGGGCTTGTAATAACAAGCAGATTATATAAAGAAAGTATCAGTCCAGCAAGTCACATGGTCAATCCGAAGTGTGTTTGGATGAAGCATGTTTAAATAGACCATTTGCTCCACTTAGAGTAGTTTATACTTTAAGTCTGTAGAGGAAAAAATGGCAATAAGACAAAACAAAACCCAATGAGTACATTTTCCATGATCAGTCTAGGAAAGAAAAACAAGTGGTATGCTGTAGTGGTTTTCTACGGGCAAGTTAAATACAGTTTGATTTTCCCATCATGGGCCAAGCACGTTATCTAGTCCATTGACTGGAGAATGTGATAACTTCGATGGCACTACCCTTGGACAGTCAAATAAGAAATGAATTACACCAAATTGAACTGCATGTGAGAACAATGGGAGGATTCTCCTGAAACACAGTTTGCTCTAGACACCTACTTGATAACTTGAAACAACAGAGGGTGTAAAGGTAGAGAATGGAGATATTGAGAGGAGAGTACTGAAAATGCTACACATTTTATAAGACTAACCATATCAAATAAGAAACATGCACAAATTAGAATTATTATAAAACCTCACTATTTAGGGATGCCTGGAAAATGATCTAAATAAGTAAAAATTCTAAAATATATATTTAAAGAAATGTTGTTTTAAGGCTTTCAAATAAATGCAGTGACTAACTGCTGACAAAGTTTATCCAAGCTTGCTGGACTAGTTTTAATGAATAGATGAGACTGATTGTAATTAGCAGCACTCATCTGTATAAAATGAGTATCTGATAATTTATTTAAATTGGCTCCCCCTGTCCTTAAAATGGTCTGTAGAAGTGCTTCCCTTTAAAGTGAATTAAACTTAATTTTGTTTAAAGGCTTTTTGTGGATATATTGAGATGTGTTCAAAACTAAATGGAGGCATTTGGAGTTGTTGTAAAGAAAAGGTTGAAAATCATTTATTTATAACCCTATTTATTGACCTAACAAATTTTGAGACTTTACAATAATGAAAGTAATTATAAACTAGATCATGAAATCATATGAGATATGCTGAGTATATCTGAATTATAGATTAAACAAAATGCCAAATATACTAAGAGTGAGCAACTGGTAAATACAGAAAGATATGAGCACAGAGCTTCTCCTGATTAATTCTTTAGGCAACATAATTCCAGATAAGATGTTGCTAGAAGAGAAATGAATGGACAATTATCTTATTTTTACTCAGGATGAAAAGTACAAGTTATTTCAACAATCCAAAAAAAAAAGGCAAATCAAAATTAAAATTAGTAAAATGCTTTTTATCTTTTGAAAATAACTTACTCATGTTGTACCAGTGATACACTTTCATGGAAAAAGTCCCAGAATATTAAAAATATAGAAATGTACAATGATGCCTCAAATGCCACCACATAGAAATTACCATCACTGATGTTATTTCATAATTACTTTTAGATATTTATGCATACATACATATGTTTAACATAAACACATAAGGGTACTAGGAAAATGTCCTATATACTGTTCTGCAATCTCTTTCTCTCCACTTAACAATATGTTCTGGACATCTTTTCAAATAAATTAACTCTACATCATTATTTCAATGGAACTATAAATCCAATTACAGTATGTGCTATCATTCAATTAAATAATACTTGATGAATATTTAGGTTGTTTTCTTTATTATAATTTCCATTATAAAGCATTCTGCTGTGAATATTTTTATAGCTATAATATTAACTACAGTAACTTTGTAGAATTGAGACAGCTAGGTCAAATCCATGCATAATTAACACTGGAATATATTGTACATTAGTGCACAAGAGTGCCCATTCTCCAAGTCTTTGTCTGGTTTGGTAAGTGAACAATGGTATTTTCTTGCCCTCTCCCCTCACTACTCCTCTCCTTCACTCCCTTCCCCTATTGCCCTTTCCACTCTCTCTCTCCCTCTCCCTTTCCCACCTCCCCCCCACCATTCCTCCCTATCCATCTCTCCATCCATCTATATTTATTGGCTTCTCACATTTCATCTTTTGTCTATTGCCTATTTAGACCCTTTGCCAATTTTTCCATTGAGATGACCATTTTCTTTGCCCTTATTGATTGGTAAGAGTTTTTATATATTAAGGATATAAATGTTTTATCCATGATGCTACTGCAAATATTTTTCATTAATTTTCAACTTCCTTTCAGATTTCCCTAGGTTGGTTTTTTGTTGTCATTAGAAAGTTTTGTGTGTTTATATGATAACATTTATAAATCTCTTCCTTTACAGTTTCTAATCTTTATGATGTTACTAAAATGGACTTTCTTACTCAACAGTTATTATATTTTCTCCTAAATTTTTTGTCTTAAATTTTTACATTTCAATCTTTCATTTATTTTTACTTTTAGTCTACTACAAAGTCTTTAGGCTAATGTAAGAAAGAAAGGGATCAAACTTTCCTTTCCTCCTAATAGCTAGCCAACTGTCTCACACAATGAATTAAATAATCTACCATTTTCAGAATGATTCGGAAAGCTCTTTTTATCATTCGTGACATTCTCTTATACTCAAGGCTATCTTAGACTCTCTGTTCTAATGATCCATTTTATCAATTAAACTACATTGTTTTAAGTATTGAAGTTCTATAATGGGGTAAAATATATTTTGAATTTTTTATTTTTGAAATCTATCTTAAGGTTTATGTTTCATTTAGTTATGAGGTTAAAAAAAAAAAACGCATGCAACAGTGCTAGGCTACGTGTGAAACGTACTCTTTCAGGTAAAGCCTCTCAATTAAGAAGCTGATGTCATGATTTAATATTTTATCTTTCTGCATGTGCGATGTCTTGACGTAGGCAGATTATCCTACGCACTCCTCGTTACTAGGGCCAGACACTGGATGCATAAAGATACAGGCAGTCAAAATCAGATATACATGCATTTTCCTGCTCTTCTTAGCAGTGGAATCCCAACTTTAAAAAATGACAACAGTTAAGTCATTCTTATCTATTGTATCACTGTAGAATTTGAACACAAGACTTTGACACAAGTTATTTCAGACCCCTGCCCTCTAGTGACCTGTGCTTTGCAAGTGATCCTTTCTGTCTTCCTTTCTAGGGCTCCCTGAGTGAAATAGCAAGAGGGCTCCTCCGGTTGGAGCATCATTCTCTGACGTGACAAGGAAGCAGCATCTTTCACAGCTGGAGTGCATGCCTGCAGAATACCTGGATGCCAAAAGTGCTCTTGAAGAACAAACAGGCAACCTGTTTCCTCCTCAAGCAGCAGCAAAAGCTGTCAAAACCACAGGTGCACCAGGAACCACCCCTCCATCAAGCTGTTTACATTTCTCTTTCAGTCTAGCATTTGGCAGCTGAGGTTGATTCTGGCCTTGGCAGCAGAGACAATATATCTCTTAGGATTTAAGGCATACAGATGGTGTTCGAATTTAGCAGTTTAATGCCTGCTTCCCACAATGCTATGGAGTCAAGACCCTGGGCCAGGTAGTGCAGCATTTTTATTTGGGAAAAGGATGGATAAGGTCATGCAAGCCAATTATGCGATTTCCACTCCTATTTGAGGTCTTTGAATTCTGGTTCTGAACTCTACAGTCTTTGCAGAGCTAACGGATGGCAGCTATGGAACTAAGAAGTAAATGAGATGCACTTACTCTTATTTCCAAAGCATATTTAGAATTATTAAGCTTACAGGTTCTCTTCACAGATGATTTGCAGGAACATTAATATATAACTTAGCCTGTATTTATACTGCAGAAATTCCCAATCTCAACTTTCCAATAAGTAGTCTCATGTAACAATTAAGTTGCCTATGTGGGGAAAAAAAACATGTATCTTTCATAGATGTAATATTTTATTTGTATTCCAACTTTTGTGATATTACAATTTAAGTAATTTTTCATTGAAAAAAACCTGACCATAATTTGATTCAAGATATTAAAATAAAATATAAATAAAGTTAAATCTCCATATGATTTAATACTCTATCAAATGTTAACTAACTTTTACAAAATTTGTCATGAGATAGAAAATAATGTATATGTTTAATAATCAAATAATGTTGTGGTTTTAGTAATAACTTATATGGAAGTCAAGAAATGAATAAATTGCTGTTCAAGGACATTTCTTCTTTATGAAATATGACAAAACTCAACTTAGTAAGAATTATGTACTCTATTTACTTTGGTTAATCAAAATGTAAACTTAGTTCTTTAAGTGGTATCCCAGCTTACATTAGGCCTAGTTATTTTACTAAAGATTTTTTTCTCTTTTAAATGAGGTTTATGCTAATAAACTAAAAAAGTAATCCTAATTTTCACTAACCTTAATGAAAACATTTTTTTTTTTTTCAGCCCTGCTAGGGCATTTGAATATGTTTTCTATGCAAACTAACTTTAAAAAGATAATACTTTCATTCCTATATCATTTGAACAAATATAATATGCTTCTTCATCATGCTTTATCAATATACAGCCAACTGGTTTCTGGGTTCATTATATTTTGAAGAGGTGGAGTCCTTTTATTATAATCTGGCTCTCCATTATACTTACAATGTTCAACTATAATATGCTGTACTCACTGAAGGTTCAGGACTTTGTGCAACCCATAACCCAAATACAATATTTGATATTATATTCATAAAATACAATGGTATATATATGGTATTAAGGTCTTAGAAGTCCACCAACAATCTTTCTTTCAAATGCATATCTTCCGTTATAAGGTTTTCCCCCATCAGGGGATTTCAAGTCTGTGGGTCGTGCTCTGCTTGTGAAACTGTGTTCTCAACCTAAGTAGATGAGCCAAAATCCAACAGAAAGATGTCACTATGGTAATAAAGCAGACATTGTTACTTTAGAGACAGAATCCTGGCCCAGCCCTCTATCAAATCACAGTACATAGGCAGTTGTCCATAACCAACCTGGCTTATAAATTGTTTCTACTCAGCCAAAATGAGGCAAAAGTCTGATGAAGTTTCTAAGACTCTAAAGAGAACAGAATGCTATCACTTCTGGTTTGGTGTTTTCTCTTTGGCCAGACATGTATATTATCTTGGACCTAAAATATATATAAAATGCTCCCCTGAGGTTGCTTGACCTTCCTGGTCAGTCAGAAGGGTATGGGAATGCTGATCATAGGGCAATCTTTGTTGACTTGTGGTCTCTTGGTTTCATATCTGATTCATAAAATGTGTTTTGAGATCCCAAGTCAACTTAGAGGACTCTCACTCCCGTTTAGTAGGTGGTTACTTGAGCCAATTCGTGGATTTCTAGGGTAATATCAACAATAAAAGGCCAATGTGGACCTACCTAGGTAACTTCCAACCCATTTTAAAGCACACTGTTAAAAAAAAAAAAAAAAAGTGATCAGCAGGGGAGTGGGAGGTGGCGAGCCAGATGAGAGCATTCTATCAGCCCTCAACAGTTAGAGAGCTTCAGCAGACGTACGTAATATAGCTAACACACACATCCCTGTTCCTGAGGACTAGCTGGGATAGAAGATACAGAGAGTGGACTCTACACAAACAGAGACTAATCCCAACAGGTCTCTCCAGTCAGCCTGAATTTTAGCCAGGATGTGGAGGGTTACTGAAGCCATGAGCTTATTTCCAGATTCCCGTCTAACCCATGGAGTTGATAGAGACAAAAAATCCAGCTCTATATTACTGGTACACAGCAGCTAGTGTTATGATAAGATAGTTAAATAAGTCCCGGAATGCAGTTTCTTCAAAAAACTCCTTGTATGGGGGAAAGGACTGCTGAAGGGAAAAATGGGTATTCCCAGTTTTTAAAGTTCTGATTGAAAGAGCAACCATCTTGTTGCTGCTTATCGTTCTGCTGCATAGCAATAACATCCTCATATTTGTTAGACAAATAGAATCAACCCCCCCCCAGAGTGGTGATGTCCAAACTTTCCCCAGTACTTCCATGGAATTTTATTGATTATGACCCATTCCCAAAAGACAAAGTATTTTCTCATATTGGATACACTACTCACACCTGTTAACTGGTTCTGTCCATTTCACCTAGGGACTAAATAAAATTATCCTATCCTTGAGAAGGCTACTTTTGAAACAAGTATTCAAGGAAAGGCTATTGCGTATACAGCCCTGGTTCAGGCACTGGTAAGACAGCTAATGCTTATAAAGACGTCTTGGGGTGCCTAGGTGGTGCCCTCAGTTGAGTGTCTGACTCTGGTTTCAGCTCAGGTCATGATTTCCCCATCATGGATTGAGCCCCGCGTCGGGCTTTGCGCTCAGTGTGGAGTCTGCTCCAGATTCTCTCTCCGTCTCCCTCCCGCTCCCTCACTCTCTCTCAAATGAATAAATAAAATCTTAAAAAAAAAAAAAAAAAAAAAGGGCGCCTGGGTGGCTCAGTTGGTTAAGCGACTGCCTTCGGCTCGGGTCATGATCCTGGAGTCCCGGGATCGAGTCCCACATCGGGCTCCCTGCTCAGCGGGGGGTCTGCTTCTCCCTCTGCCCTCTTCCCTCTCGTGCTCTCTGTCTCTCATTCTTTCTCTCTCAAATAAATAAATAAAATCTTAAAAAAAAAAAAAAAAAGAGTTCTCGTATGAACTACAAAGCTAACCACACCTCATCAAACCACTCTGGCTCTGGTAAGTCAAAGTTACTCTCTCCAGTTTTCCCCAGAAATGTCAAAACGAGCTTTATACCAATGAGTACATTTGTGACTAAAATCTCAGGGTTAAGACAGACATTCCTATCAATTCCTATCATCAACAATTTCCAGTTTTCCCTAAGGTAGAAATGAAGAAGCTTCCCACTTGAATTAACTTACAATAGCAGTAATGTTCTGGCCTTTGCTAAAGACATTGCTGCCCAAACGACTTCCCCTAAATATTGAAGAAGTGGACTCCATTTTATCCCCCTTCTGTTCCAGGCCTTCTTCCTAGGTCAACCTCATCTTTTTTTTTTTTTTTTTTCCTCTTTCTGGATAAATGTTTATGTTCCTTGCTCTTATTTATATAGAATGGGTAAGTCTGTTCTATTTTAAAAATAAAATATGTTTCATTTGGTTTTACTTGTTAATATATTTTCCATGTTTAGAGTGAGAGAAAAGTCCCTCCGTGGGCAGGAACAATCCTGCTATATGCAGTGCTGTCAATATGATATAGTCCATTGATTTTCCTGGCTGAGCTAAGAAGAACACTAGGTCTGAAAGCTTTCTGTGCATCGCTGGCCCTAGGCAAAATCGAAAAATTGGAAAGGTTTGTTTGGTGCTCATGTCTCCTCTTATTCTATTTTTCCCCCTAGTTCTCCCTTTGTCTTTAGGGAACTGGTCCTCATGGTCTCTCTCCTAGATCAAAAGCTCTTCTGAAGAAAGGACCAATAAGTTTCCTCTCCACCTCAATATTCCTCTTTACCTACAACAACTTTCACTCTCTTTACTCACATACGAAAAATAAAAGCCCATTTTCTTTCGAGACCTAATTAATACCCCAAGAATCTTAAATCTAAGTCCTTTGGTTTCTCGAGGAATCTTTCTCCATCAAAGACTCTCCCCCACTCTCTCTCCCTCCCTCCCCTGTTCCTTCCCTCTCTCTCTCTCCCCCTTCCCCCCCCTTTTCCACTCACTTTGTCCACTTTTCACAGACACAATTGTTCTTTCTCCCAACAAACCAAGAAGCTGAACAAACAGAGAAAGCAACCCAACAACACACACAGACAACACACACAGAACCCTTGTTCCCACAACCCTGTTAAATGTCCACTCTGTCCATCCCATTCCCCTATGCACACTCCGGAAGCCATATTCTACAAACACTTCCTTCAGTTTTTCCCGCTGTTCACTCCTTACTACTTTACTGTCTGAAGTCTCTACTTCTTCCAGCTCGGTGTTGTCTGACAATCCAATGCAATTGCTTTGGGAGGTTCTCATTCCAACCTCTCTCTACCATTTGTTACCTGCTTTGCCTTTGATGTTCTTATTTTTCCCTCCGAGACTCTCCTCCCCTGTCATTGTTACACCCTCCTGCATTTTTCTTCCATCCTAAATGGATGTGACCCCTAACATACCCTATGTGTCCCCACTCTTCATTACATGCAGTCTTTTCCTTAGTGATTTCATCAATTCCACCACTTAAATATTATCTCTTGGAACACGTGCATAAAATCTTTATCTGTAACCCAACTCATCTGCACTCCTCCATCTGTGGTTAGCGCCTTTTGCAAAAAAAAGAAATTACCTGTGTACCCTGGGGCACAATCCATTCATCTAACACCCCAAGCTAAACTATCACTCCTTCCTCTCCTCCCTTTAGTAGCCTTGCTGTCCATTTTGCCATCACTGTTTCAGCCATCAGTTCTAAACTATACAGCTCCTCATCTCAGATGCCACCTTCACTGGGCCACCATAGCTTCTGCAGTTTATCCTTACAACAGATTTCTTTCCACACTGCTATCACTGTAATTGAGACACATGTTGTCCCTTACCTGAAATACTTGGTCTTCTTACTTCTACATGCTGCTGACAGATTAATCTTCTTAGAATACAGTTATCATCTTATTATCCTATGCTGAAAAACCATCATTAGCTACTCACTACTTTCAATTATATCCTAATTACTTTACCTGACACTTAAGAACCTACATGACACAGAACTGAAGCAGCATGACCAAAATTCCAGCTTAATAAAACTAAAGACTCCTTCCCAAAAATGTTCCAGAATTTTTTTAATCTCGATAGCTTTGCTGTTATTACTGATACTTATGAAACATTCCTTCCGAGTCCACCTGAAGGACAGATTTTCATCATTCTGGGCGAAGCTCAAATGCCAAGTTCTTCATTAACAGTCTCTATTTCCAAATTGGATGTGATTGCTCCTTCTGAACCACTAAAATATTTGTGTGGTCTCTTATGACAGTTATTTTGAAATGATGGAAGTGAAAGTGTTTCAAAAACTGTCACCACACCAATGCAAGGAATTATCATAGTTTTATTTTTTTAATTCCCTAGCTCAACCTTAGTACATTTGGTAGCATATAACACAGATCCTTGTAAAAATGTGCTCTCAAAAAACATAGTAGACAGTCAATAAATATTTTATTAAATTGTATTTAATTAGCCCAGATATTAATTTGAATGATTAGGTTGAACCAAAATATCTTTCAGTGATATTTATAACAAAGTCTTATTTCTCATTGTGCAAAGGACCAGTAGGCCTTCATTAAATAAATGAGTTGTATTAAGTAGGTTGGGACCTTACTCTGTTACTGCCATGTTTTAGATGTGTGTGTGTGTCTGTGTGTGTGTGTGTGCACGTGCACACACACACAAAAGGGCTCTCTGAGTGCTGCTAAAATCACCCTACCTTCTTTCTTCTCCTTGTCTCCTTCTCCCTGCCTCCTTCAGGCAAGCCCTGTTTCCTAGTAGAAAGCTGCATAATAGTTGTCGGAAAAACTCTCCCAAGATATTCATCTTAACCATGTCCAGCATGCAGCAGCTCTCACGACTGTGTCACATGCGATACCAGCAGGATGCCAATAGGTAGATTGTAACCTGTCGGTTCTGAATGAAATATGTGACTGACTCAAGCTGAGCACAAATTCATTGTCAATAAGTCAGCAGTTAACTCAAGGAAAAATGAATAGAGATGAGGGCATCAGCTTCCTTCCATTTTCTTTAATCCACTTCTAGTCCACTTTCTCTGTACTGACTAAAACCAGTGTGTGTGTGTGCGTGCATGGGTGCGTGCACACACACGGGCTGAAAACAGGTTGGCTGGAAAATATTTGAAATGAGATTAGAAAGTACTGTAATTATTTTGCTCATGTAGAAATATGCAGAGAGCATCTGACCCCTTGTAAACAATGCAGGATGGGGGACTTAACACAGGGCTCAGTTCTTCTTTGCTCATTAGCACCTCATTAAGCTATCCTAATACTAAAACTCTTGTTAACGCAAAGACTGCTAAGAAATCAACAGAGAAATGCCCCTAATAACAGTATCTTCAGAATACTTGCCTCTGGTTACACTCTCCTTTCATTACTTTTAGTTTCAAAACACAACCAGTACTACAGGGCATACTTTCCTTCCCATATTGTCCTGTACAAAGCCATTGCATATTTAAAACTGAAATGTCTCACACACTGCATGCTGATTTAATGCAGAAAAACGAAGTGCTGCAATCCCAAATCTAAGTCCCTCTTGTTATGCTGACAGCATGAGAAGGAGAGAAAGAGAAACTGAAAACCATCTCTGGCAAGACAAGCCCCCCCTGGTTGAAACAAGAGGGAAGGCTGCTCGAGTGGGTTTCAGTTCTGCATCCACACGTGAGAAAAGCAGTGGGTTTTAGGCTAAGCAACACTACATCACAACTGATTAACATCTGCAACTGCCATTCTCTGTGGAAAGCCAGAGATAAACAAGACAGATGACTTTTTTTTTTTTTTACTTTTTTAAGCAAATGGGCTGTGACATTTTTTTACCAACTCAAGCCAGGTCTCCTGGATAAGTGCTTTACATTCATCTGACTAAAAGCCCAATGACAGAGATGGAGTGACCACACTTCAGGGAAGTGAGTGCATGGGGGTAGGGAGGAGGTTAAATACTGAAACCAAGAAGGAGGACAAGAAATGCAGGATGGGACACAGCAGTGTCTCTTGAGTTGAGCTGGGTGTTTAGTTTAATTGGTGAGGAATCTGATAAAAAGGCATGGAAGGCCTTTGACATCTTCAGTTTAATACATGGTAGGGGTGGTAAATGTGCTGGGGGGCAGGGGGAGGCTTGGAGAGAGCTTTAGGGGAGAAAGATCAATTGCCCCCCGTTATGGAATACTCATGTTTCCCAGCTGATACGAAAGGACTGCTCTGGCAGAAGGGAGGGGACGGAAAGGAAATTACCATTTGTCGTGTTTCTACTATGTGAGCTTGTGTATTCTTGTGCCAAAACCTGTATGCACCATTTTACATTGATTTAATTTTCACCACAATTCTAAAAGGTCAGCATTAAAAGAAGAATGCTAAGACTCCCAATCATAAGCAGTCACATTTTTAAGGAATCCAAGACAGGGTCTGAGTTGCCTGGAATGCCTGCCAGGGAAAGAAAACTATGTGTGGGGAGGCTGGTCTTCAAAGAGTCTGCCTCCGGGAAATCAGAACCAGATCGAATGTGTTTTTCCCTGTTTCCCAAGGTTGAAGGAAGCTGGAGAAAGAAGTATCATATGAAATTATGTTTAAAATTCTAATTTAAGTTGAAAGCACCAGGGTGGATTCTTTTTCTCCTAAAATATAATCAGAGTAGTGGGCTATTCTGGCCTATTTCTACTATACATGTGGTCCAAGGCAATAATACAAATAGACGCCTATGTATTCTCCATCAAAGCAATACCATCATATTCTCCAAGAAGACTATGTCTCAATTTAGAACCCTCAATTCCCTGATGGTCTGCGTCTGAGGGAGGGTAGTGCTGGAACAGCTGCCCCTGAATCCTGGTCCTTGCCTATGGATTTCCCTCCTTCCAGCCCTCTGCCATCTTCAGTTCTACAGTAAATCCTATTGAGAGGGCTCCTTACTCATGATCACACCTTTTGACAATCCCTGAAAACTTCCCTTGGCCAGCCCTTTTGAGGACAAGCAGGAGAGGCCAATGCGGGCCTAGGCAATGGATCTAGGATTCTCTGGGCAGGGAGTTCTGGGATGCCAGGTGCACAGGCTGTTAGAGGGTGTCAGGCGAGCGTGCCTTCCGTTTGTTGACTCTTCACCCTATAAAGGGGGGATGTGGCTATAAAAGGACCAGATGAAGTCGCCTAAGTATGGGACCCAGGATAGAGCTCCTCTTCCCTGGATCTAGGGGAGAACTCACAAGATTGTTAATCTACCTCAGTTAAACAGGTAGGGCCCAAAATCAAAAATCTGCTCAGCTAAGAAATCTTTACACTTCTATAAACATTGTATGGAACAGCAGAATTTTACATTCAATTTCCTGGGTTGAGAAGACAGCATCACATATCATACATCAAATCATTCTTACCCACAGATAGTAACCTAATCAAGAGACAGGACATTTAATCATGGTTAGAAAAAAGTTTTCCCAAATAAATCTAGGAAATAATGTATCTTTTGAAATCAAGTCATCTGAAATTAATTCTGCTGTTCACCATTTGCTTGTGTGATTAGGTAAATGATTTAATTTATAGAAGCTCCAGCTTTCATAGCTACAAAAAGAGGGCTAACACCACATATTTCTAGGGTTGTTGACAGAATTGGATTAGCTATTCTATATGAACAGTTTCCCCTATGTTTGAATATACATGGTAGATGGTAATAAATATTAATTTCCCTTTCCCTCCCCTCCTTCCCCTATTTTCTTTTATTTCTTAGAAAGCTCTTCTAATAAAGTGATAAACATTTTTTTCATTCTAAGATTCTTGAGGGTTGAGAGTACACATTTTGTAACTAACTATGCAATTAATTTTTCCATTAAGGAAAAACCATTTATCTGTATTTATCACCATATCCTTATTCTTGTATCGTTTTGTTTGTCCCTCCCTTACGAAAAGACACATACATAAATCTAAATACAACATTAAAGTATCAACTAGTCCAAATTTGTGTAAATTAAATATTATTAAATATACAGGCGAGATTAGAACATCCTAGAACTCTGTTTTCTATACATTTTCCACTGTCCTATTTCTCCCTCTCATCTCTGACCATGCTTGCATCATTTCTAACTACAGAAAGAGAACAAATTCATTTAATGCCGGGAAAGAGGAAATGGGAAATGATCTGACCACGGCCAGAGGCCACACACAAGAGCTAGACAGGGGAACATGAGGCAAATTGGTGTCATATGGGTGGCCCTACCTTTACCCCATGTGACCACCTTTGAGATTTGGTGCCTTACTCTTCCCTTAGAATATGCATTTAGAATTTCCAATCTCATTGCTCAGTATGAAGGGACAAGATGCTATGGCTTCTATTTGATCCTTTAGAATGTAAATCAATGGTTCTTTAGGCCCCTGCATAAAGAAAAATATTAAAAATACAAAATCTTGGCTTCCTGAGACCCTTTAGCTTCTCTCCCGTACAAATCAGTGCTTCATATTCATTTGGGAACCTGAACCATTTTTTTACAGGGTATGCATTGTGCAGTTTCAGGCTGTTAGGCTTTAGTTTGGCTTGAGTGATGCTGCTCATGCATAAAGATATGAAACGAGGCAGTGGAAAGACAGATACATCTTCTAAACTAAAACGCACCTACCATTCAGCAACTGCTACTCCTTACACCTCTCCCAGAGGAAATGGGAACTGACATATACATGCCACACAAGACGTAAAGGAAGCAAAAAGAAACCATGTTCACAAGTTTACCCAGGGATAAGCAAGAGATAATCACATACAGGCAACAAATTAGGGGGTGAGCAAGAACCTCAAAAAACAAGGTGGACAAAAAGCAGGCGTTACACAGACATTGAAATGTAAGAGGAAAAGGCTGTGGGAGAAAGCTCAGGTGTGAGAGCATAAACAGGGTCACAGACATGGGAGTCTTTCAGAAGGGGTGATGGCCTGTGAACACCACAAGGATGAGGGAATTAAAAAAACAGAAGAGAAAGACAGGAAGAGAGGAGGAACTTCACAGTAAGGGGTGACTGGTGAGGAAAGAGGATTTGTTTGCTGGTATTAGCATTCTCCAGGGTTGGTATCCCAATGCTCATGGACACAAAGTGGGAAAAGAGAAATCGGTAGAAAGACCAAATTACAAACACAGAGAGAAGGCAGTTGCTGATGGAGGCAATATTCTCTTTTTCTCTCGCACGCGGATACACACACATACGCATATACACACACACAAACACACACATTACAGCGATATTCATGGACTAGGCGGCAAAAGTTACAATCAGCAAGGGTATTTCTGCCTGAATGGCTCGCAGGGTATGATTACTGAATTAAATCTAATGAGACAGAGAAAAGAGGCAGATCACAGGACAGAGTGAATTACAGTGTGGGTCTCTGGAAATTATAGGAGGTATGCACCTTGGCAGTATTAGAAAATAGAACTATGTGGTCCTTTCTTCTTCCATTTTTAGTGATACATGGATATTACTTGTGGACATTTCATTCTAAACCACACAGAATTCCAGGAAGAGGCTTTCTGAAGTGACTTCTCAGAATCCACATTTGGAGTATGCTTACTGCCCTTCATATTAGCTGAAGCACAGAGCTGGGAAGAGTTTGGACTGGTTGAAAAGAAATCAGATTATGGCCAAAGAATATTTAAAAACCTAGGAAATGCATTTCTCAGCATTGATCTCGAATTTCTTCATGCCTTGAGCTTGGCATCGGCTTAGTGTGCAATGTGGTGGGGTGCTGACAAGCTTTTGCAAGCCGGGGTATTTTCTCATCTATCTGTAAGAGTAGATTAGGCGGTTTCTGGGAATGGGAAGAAATGAGTAGATTATGGGTAAGATTTTACTTTCTCTTTTCTTTCCTTCTTTCCTTTTTCATCCATTCATTCCCACTGGCATTTAAAATACACTTAATCCTAATTCATTTCTATCCTTGTAGAGCAAGTTGATGTCACTTAGTTTGATTTAGCCTATTTAGGCCAGTGAGTTAACGGGCCAATAGAACATCTGTATGCGTCAGGTGACAGGAACGCTCCTAGGCCTGTAACCATGCCCCAACAACGTGCCCACATGCAAACTCACACACACACTTGTTCAGTAAGGCCGTGCAGGGTTGCGTGAAGCCAGGTCAGCTCACCCCCCAAGCGACAGCTAAGGTGAAGTTTTCTGCACCTGCTCTGCATTGCAGCACTGCCCTTCATATTCAAAGTTCTGCTTGGCAGAGTTCGTAGGCCACAGCAGTTCTGGAATTAATTTCCATAATTATCTTTTTAACTTCCTCATTATAAAAGGCATCATCCCTGGATGGCAAGAAGCCAACCTGCTGACCCCAACAGGACAGGGCTTGACGCAGACACCCAGATCGGCATGTGGTTCTTTTGTCTCCTTTCACACCACCAAAGCCAACCACAGGGATGCTGCGTTTATTTAGGGAAATAAGAATGTGAAATAATGACCCTCTGTCAGAGTCATCGTGGTGCCAGGATGAGGGTGTGGACTTCATTTTGAGATAACCTTAAATTTGAAGCCCGGCTCCAAACTTAGGAACCCTGTGGGAAAGTGAGTTGAGCTGTCTGAGTCTCGGTTTATCCCTCTGTTCATGGAGGATGATACTGTTGAGCAGCTAGGATCATTGTAAGGTTTAGAGATCATCAAGTTTCTCCATAAATGGTATATTTGTAAGCACACTAAGGGCTATTTGTTGGAAGATTAGTTTAGTTGGGGTATTTTGAAAGAAAGCCTTTAGACACATGGAAACTATAGAGGTAAGTGATACAGTGATGATGTGAGGGGCAGTTTTGTTTTGCTTTTTGCTTCTGAGTCTTGAGAAGAAAGGCGGTTTTAAGCATTTATTACAACACCACTTACGTAATACCTGATTGTATATATTTACACCTTGCAATGGAAAACATTTTCAAAATATTTTACAAAATTATGTTTTACATAAACAGTTTCATTTAATCATCTTGTGATATAATAAGAAATATATTTAGTTTTTGTCTCAAGCGGTTCCTGGCACAGAGCTCCTAAAACCCTTGGAATTTCCTGGGTGGTAGGAGTGTCTTTAGTTTTTCACAACAGGCCCCATTTAATGGCATCTGAGTGTAAGCAAATGAGAAGACTTAGGGCAGGACCCCTAGATAGCCTCAGGATAGGGCTGGTCACCAGTAAGACCAAGTGATTAAAGGGCTGGAATTTTCAGAGCCATCCAATGACCTCTGGGAAGGGGAGGAGACCAGAGATACAATTCTTTACAACAAGGAGACCTGCTGAGCTTCTCAACTGGTGAACACATTCACATGCCTCAACTCCACCAGACAGAAACTCTTAAACTTGGGACCTTTCTGGACTTCACCCTATGCACCTCTTCATCTGACTGTTCATTTGTATCCTTTACAATAAAAAGGTGAGTAAATTGCCTTCCTGAGTTTTGTGACTTGTTTTAGCAAATTATTGAACTCTAGCAGGGGGTCATAGGAATTCCTGATTATAGCCAGTTGGTCAGAAGTATGGGAGGCCCGGGACTTGTGACTGTTGCCTGAAGTGGGGAACAGTCTTGTAGGACTGAACTCTTAACTTGTCGGAACTGGTGCTGACTACAGGTAGATACTGTCAGAACTGAATTGAATTGTTGGACCCCCAAGTTGGCGTCTACCGAATCAGAGTACTGGTTGTTGGTGTTGGAAACACTCGATATCACAACAAATTTGTGAAGTAGCTAATAGTTTTTATCAATAGTAAGCTAAGGCTCCTAGCAAAAAATACATTGACTGTGGTCCCGTATTAGCTTTGAGACTGCAATCCCGGTCATTAGACACCTGATGCTAAATATGTTAAATGGCATCACACCAACTCCTTGGTGGATGGTTTCATTTTAATAAACTATCATAAAAATAATAGACCCTCATCAGTCTATTGTGATCCTTATTTACATGAACAAAGGAATGATGGATAGTGGAACTGGAGATGACTGGGGTAGACTTTATAGAAAAGGAAAATGATGAATAAGTGTATGAAAGGCTGTCCCAAGAGAAGGGGATGCCTTGAACTTATAATACAAGGAGAAGAAATGTTAAACGAAGAGAGGAGTAAACACATTTGGCAAACCAGGGCCAAACCCATCAGGTATTTGAGACGAGATTAGTGGAAGGAAGGGCAGGGCACTGGGCCTGGATGACCACACTGAGAGATCTGGACTTGCTAAGGTGGGCAACTGAAAATCCCTGCACCCATTCAATTTCCTTTCTTTCATTTATTTATCCAGTCATTCATTCCTACATTTAATTGTACATCTATTCATATATTAATTGCTTTGTTATTCCAGACACAGAGCTGAATGTGATACATGCAAAGAAATAGTCCAGCTCACCAGGAATTTAAAATGCAGCCAAGTGACAAACATATACATGATACTATTTGACTAGTTCCAAAAGATGCAGGAGTGACCAACTGTGGAGTGATCTGGAAAGGCTTCAGAGAGGAGTTAGTGTTTGATCTGGGTCACAGAAGATGACTAGAAGTGCTTTGGGGGCCAATGTGTGTGATGTGGGTAACTGGATTGAAATGGACAGAACCCTGGGGGAACAGAAGCCATTTAGACCATTACTGCAATTCAGAAGCAAAGTGATTAGAGCCTCAGGTAGAGTTATGGCTCTGGAGATGAATTTTAAAGGGGAAGATCAGTAACATTTAGTCACTGATTAGATTTGGAGGTCAAAGAAAAGGGAGCAATGGCATAAATTTACGATGATAAGACTGGGGCATTGAGAGGATCACAGTGAAATTACTAATAATTAGGAGATGAGGAAGGACGGATGGTGCAGGTCCTCAGTGCTCCCAACACAGCCCTTCTCCCCACCCAGAAAGGAGCTCTTAGACCTTAAAAGCCAGAGCACAATCGTGGCCTTAATGTCCCTGCTGAATACAATAAATGGCCAAGGGGACAGAAGGAGACTGTGAAGGAGAATATGAGCTGGCTCCTATCGGACACTCAATCAATGTTTGTTCAGTTGAATTTGGACTGAGAGGTATGAGAGGCAAGGACATCCCTGATGACAAGCCAGAGGGAATTCTGAGAGACAGCACTAAAGTGTGGCCAACAGCAGAGACTGGACCTCTGAGACTATCTGGAATGGAATCTCAGCTCCCCCAGCAAGTGGGAAGATTAGGATGAGTGACTTTACCTTATTCTATCTCCACGTCCTCGTCTGTAAATGGGAAAGGAGAGCATAGTCTTCACTTTGTGGGACATCGTGAAAATTCAGTGAGTTAATAAGATACCTCAATGACTTGACTATACATTTAAAGTGATTACAACAGTATTTGGCATATGTTAAGTGTTCACAAAGTTCTGCTATTATTATCACTTACCGAGGACCATACTGGTAAAGGCAAGGTAGAAATAAAAAAGGAAAAAAATATCTGAAAGCTGAATACCAGTATTGGAGATGATCTTGGAGAAAGCCATTTACTGCAGTGAAGAGATAAAAATGGAAGCCTGGTTTCTAGAGTTAAGGAAGGAGACAGTGAACTAAATGAAACATCTGGGCACTCACAAATCAAGCCCTGAAGCATAGGACAGGATTGACAAGAATGGGGGTGGTTGGGAATGTCTACACCGGTTCAGAGTGTTTAAGGAAAGGCAGCAAAGCCCTGTGGGGGAAACTAAAACTACAGCTGCTGCTCCTCCTAATTTCAAGCAAGAACCACAGCACCTCTCAAGGGAAAACAAATGCAAGCAAAATGGGAATCACAGAGGCCAAGCAAAGATGCATCTTTTCTAATATCGCCTAGATGAGTCTGAAGGAGACATCCCAGACATGACAGGTATGAGCATAGAAGCTCATTGCCGAACTGTTCCACGTAAACGAAGAAACCAGTAGTTACAGAGAACTGAGTTACCGGTTTAAAAAATGGGAGTAAGATCAAGTCTACCGGAGACAGATAATAGCATTCACATGAGAAATAAAGCCACAATTCTGAAGGCACACTCCAGATAATGGGAAAAGCCACGTATGCAAGGAGCATTCATGCTGCTGAGTCCTAGAGTGGTCACAGCTGACCTCATCATGGGGTCTGTAGTCCTTTTCCAGGTACTCTTCAAAACGCTATTATTTTTCCCTTTTGTTTTTTCCTGCTGACAAAACCCAAACTGATCTAAAAGCATCTCCAATGCTTACCAGAGGAAAGAACACAACTGTTAGCAAATGTGCATTTGAGCTCCACACTCCCAGGGTTTTCGAAGTAATAAAAACCAATTAGATAACACTCAGCAGCTATAGTGAGAGAACGCAGTGCAATCTTACCACTACTAATAGGGTTTTTAATAATAGATAGGTTTCTCTCTGCAGAGCTGGAGTTGGAAGTAGCAGAAGTATCAATTGCACAGCATTCTGCTGACCAATACTCAATGTAAAAAATGTTACATTAATGCAGCTGGTCTGTCATTTAAACTGGTCAGTTAGAGCCAGGGCAGGACTTACAGAATGACCACAGGGAACCTTGCATAGGTAAGAACTGCCAGGAAAAAAAAAAAAGAAAGAAAGAAAGAAAAAAACTCAAGCATTCTCCTTAGATATCATGGGCAAGGTTATAACCTACATCAGGAGAAAACTAGGTGATGAGGGAGCAGAAGGCAAGCTGAGGACAAAATACGAGCTGACACCCTGCAATCCCCCCACCACCGCTCCCAGGTGGGATCGGTGTGACAGTCCTCAGGCACCCCTGGCTGCCCTGAAACTAAGGGAAGGGAAAAACAAATGGTTAACTAGTAGAGATCACAGTCCTCAGGACATGAGTCTCCAATAGGTTACAAAGGTCTTAGTGATTTACAAGGAAAAAGCATTCTTATCAACAGGCTAACTTTCAGAGACCCACGGTCTCAATTTCCTGGAGCCCTAGAATCACCTTCCCCTCCATAGCCACGTGGGAAACAAAGGAAGAAGTAAAACAAAATGTCGTTACCACCTGCAGCCCATTGACAAATACCTGAGACAGGCAGAGTCTTAACATTCCTCCAGGACACTCCCCAACTGTCTTAAGGTTAATGCTTTGCTAAAGGGAAAAACCACTTTAGCTTGACAACAGCAAGGCCTCCAGGATCCTTAGAGTCGTCTTTAGCATATGAAAGTCCTTTTAGATAACTCCCTTTTCCTTACCTCCCCCAACTCCCAAGTATATAATCAGCCACCCCTCACAACCCCATCTGCCCATGGGTCCTGTCCCCATGCTTTAATAAAATCACCTTTTTGCACTAAAGACTTCCCCGGAATTCTTTATTGGCTCTTGGCTCTGGACCTCACCAACATCTAGAACTACATCATAGGGAGGTCCAGGTCTGAAGTATATAAAGGTACAAGTTAACATTAAGTTCTTTGGGTCAGGGAATGCTGGAGACTTTTATGCTATGAAAATGTTGACGCCAATTCCAAGTAGAACAACTTTTATCTGCAGATGGAGCAGTACTGTACCAATCTTTCATGCCTGACAGTAACCATATACCTATAGGGTTTTGTTTTTACCACAATCGCTTTGCAGAAAAATCATTTGCCTAATGCTTCTTTGCTTAAAACACAAAGTATGTGGAAAGTTATTTGTCTCGTCGTCATAGAAACCATCATTAAAATAATTCACCAACTCTACTTAATTCATCATTCCCTCCTTCAAAGCTGTCAAAAGAGGGCTCTTTAAAGAGAAGGCAAGAGTGTCTTACAGGAGCCATGGAGAGTGGAGGAGGGGGCTCAGAACTGGCTCCTCTGCGGGTTGCCCCACTGCAAACCAGCAATTGCTCCACCCTCTTCCAGCTCATGGACTTTCTTTTCTTTCACACCACTCTTTTCAATACAATCATTTAGGTTTATGAAAGGAATTTCCTCAGGGTGTGTGGTTATAGTGCAAATTTTGTATGATCAGATCAAACTTGTGAATAATACATCTGTCTGTGAGTCAGCTCCCCAGGGCATGTCCTCCTGGCTAAACCTCTGTAATGAAGTATTTGGCTGTAACTCCATGAAGAATGTGGGAGATGCAAGTATGTGTGGGTGGAGAGAGTGTAGAAGAGTTCACACCACAGGGAAACCATTTCCTCCTGGGTCAGTGTTGCATTCAAATGATGCTCAGAGAAAGCAGCAGCTGGTTTGTATGAGGTCAAATCCTAACATTGTTTCAGAGCAAAGCGGGGAGCTGACTGACCCTGGCCAAAAATGCTGGGTTGTGCAAGATAATCACAAGGAAAAGCCATGCACTACTGTCAAGAGGGCTCACTTCTAGTTCTGCCCCTGCCAACTTCATGACCCAAGGCAGTTCCACCCTCCCCCTGGGAGGTCCCATCTGTAATGTGAACCATCAAGACTAGTTACTCTAAAAGGTCTCTCAAACAGAAGAAACTCTGTGTGTGTGTGTGTGTGTGTGCGCGCAAACTTTCAATCAGTAAAGGAGACAAAATAATGCTGTTATTTTCTGAGATTTTACAAAAAGGTCAGCAATGTGTTCATTAACACGTTAGAGTACTTTTTCCTTATAATGACAGTAATTTATAATTTAATAATTTCTTCTGAATATGGTCATCTTGCAGTAAATACATATATATTTCTCATTGAATATAAGTCCCTTAAAACTAGGATTCATGAATGCATTCACAACACCTAGCCCAATATCTGGAACATACTACGTTTTGAGGGAAACATTTGAGTAAATAAATGAATGTACAAATGAAGATATGATCAAATAGAAAGTGATGCTTTTGAGCAATTTATAGATCTGTCTATTCATGAGGTAGGAAAACGTGACTGTAATGCTAAGTCAAACTTACATGAAGGTGACACTGGACAAGAAGTCATTGTCCTGGATAGGCTCCAAAATGTCTAAGGCTTAAAAAGTGTTCTCTCTTTTCCAAACATAGGCTCATACAAAGACCACTGTTTCATGTCCCTGAACATTACACCACTCAGGGACTACAGTATATTTTCTGTTCTGTCCATTTCATGGTCACAGCAGCTAGGGGAAAGCTGTTTCTTTGGTTAATCTTGCAACCATTTACTCAGCCTCTATTATGTGTAAAGCCCTTTGCTGAGATAAGTGGAGAATACCAGGATGCATAACAGATAATTCTAGCTATTACAGAGCTTGGGTCTCTTTGGAAGGATAGAACATTACCTATAAAAATATAACCAGGCAAAAATATATGTATCAAATTAGTAGTCTTAACAAGTTCCATGATACACAAAAGGGAAATAATACTGGTTGCTGAAGTTACTGACCAACTACCATGTTTCTGGCACTACATCAACCACTTTTACCTATGGTATTACCTCATTAAGTCCTCACCATAATCATGTTACATAATACTCATTCCAGTATTCAGACATTGTAAGACCCAGAGATGTTTAAAGCAACCGACCACACTTAACACCAAAGGAAGTGGTACAACAGAAAACTCATCCAGTCTGCTAGACTCTTCCAGTCTACGATGGACATAGAAAGCTTCCTGGATAAGGTGTTTTAATGATGGAGAGAATTTACCAGGACAGAGGTGAAGGGAGAGGGGCATTTGCAAACAGAAGATAAAGCTAGAGACACAAATGTGAGTTAGATGTTGGTTTACTTACAACGAACTAAGTGTATCCAGGTAGACTGTTGGTGAGGACCCTGAACTAAAGAGTTTGCACTTTATCCCATGTGTAATGAGTAACCACTGAAAGTCTGTGAGCTAGGGTATGACATAATGAAAGAGGTTTACGAAATATAATCTGTTGTTTCTGTGCTACACAGGGAATGTAAGTATTTAGATAGAGAAGAAAAAACATTATTTCTTAACTGACTAGATATAAATGAATTAGCAACTGAGAGCACATTATCCAGGCCCAAAGTTAGAATCCTCTCTTCTAAGCCCTTCATTCAGTAAATGAAGATTGCTTTTCAGGTGGGAACACAGTATTGGGAAACAGAAGCACTGAGTTGTGGAGGGTGGAGAGGAAGTTGGTGAGAAAGTTGTCCTTGATGCATGGCATGCAAATGCAGACAAGTCTCTTCATGCAAGTATATTAATCTGAATTAACATCTGCATTGCAAAAGGTGTAGGCTACAGACATCAGTTATGGTAAATTTGATGCCATTCCACAGTATCTTTAAGAAAAAAAAGTCCCTGCAAAACACAAGTGGAATCTGAGAGGTAAAAAGGACTATCAGAAAATAGTCTCTTTCCTAGGGTGAACCAAGGGCAGAACCCATAGCATTTGTATTTTGATACTCAGAAAAGAATACGTAACTATTGTGATTATGAAGTTGTATTTTTTAAAAAACACACGCTCTTGGTTTTATTGAAAGTAATTAAAAGGATGTACCTAAGGGATGAGAAACTTGAGGGAGAGGAAACCAAACATTTTCCACTGCATGTTTCCAAGAACAGGGGGTTTATAAAAATAATAGCCAAGCCTTATGCCATCACCACTTGCCAGGTAAGATATTAAAAACTTTACATTAATTAACTCATTTAATCCTACAACAATATCATGGGATAGTATTATAATACTATTATTACGTGGAAATGGAGAAACAAAGTTTAAGAAAACATGCCCCAGGCCACATAGCTAGTAGGTGTTAGGACTGGGGTGTTAGACATAAGGAGTTGGTCTCCCAAGTCTTAATCACTATTCTTCTTAATTACTATGTCCCTAATTCTCGGGGGCATCCTCCTACAGACAAGCTGACGTGCCCAGTGGGGTTTACAGGTTAGTAATGAACCACTGGGATCATTGCCAAAGTGAATCAGCAACTCTGGATCCAAGAGGAACACAGTGAGTTGCTGGCTGGGGAGCAGGTGTACTGAGCTGGCTGGAGTGATACAATGAGAGTCAGTGTGGTAGAGCAGAAAATGTTTGAGGCTGGAGTCTGATGACCAGTGCTTCGCAGCTCCCTTACAAGGCCTCTGTCAAGTTACATGGTCTCTAAAGAGCTTGAGTTCCTAAACTGCTAAAAAGAGATAAAAACTACTATCTGTATCACAAAGATGTTGTGAAGACTAAACAAGTATATGTGGAAACACTTAGTTAAAATCTTTTAAAGTCTTCGATTGACCATAAAGTGCTACATGAAAACTGTTGTTAAAATACTTACTTAAATGCTTTTATCTTACCACCACTTTCTCAGAAACAAACAAACAAACAAACCCTTACTCACTACTGGCACTCTCTTCATCTGCACCAAGAGTTCAGGAGGCCTGGAGGGCATTCCTAAATGTGCTTACCTATTTCTCCCTCTGGGCTACACAGACGCAGAATGCACCAGGAGGTAGCTGCAAAATGCACTGCTGTTGGCCTTTGAGCGAGGCTTCCTATGAAATTATGGATGCTCTATTGGAAAATCTGGTATTTACAATCTTTTTTTCTTAAGTCAGCCATTTAGAAAATTGTTCAAGCTTTGTTTTTCCATATTCACTCAAGTATCCTGAGTTAATGATCACTTCTTTCATGTGTCAATCCTTGGGGGAAAAAAAATAAACTTAATAGCTCTATAATTTGGGCTCTGGGTTTAAAGAATTAAAAATATATGGCTTCCTATCTTAACCGTCAGTTGCCTTATTTTCAGAAGTCGATGGATAAACTCCTAGAATCGCCCCAAGTCAATTAGGTGGTTACAAAATTATATTTTGTATCTAATTTTCTCTTTTTGGGAAAAGGGAGCACCAGGATTGCAGTTCAATGTGTATTTTATAACTTACAAGTGGCAAAAATCAACCACAATTAAGTTGATGAATGAATGAATGAATTTAGAGAGACTGTTTTTCAGGAAGATCTACTCTTAGTATTTGTCCTGCTGAGTACCCTGTTATATTGCCCAGGATAAAAATGATTTGTTGTCACCTGAATTTATTTAAGTGCCATGTTGTGCCCAACCACCATAACAAAACCATGCCACCAGATTTAAATTTAAATATTTTATGAATTATTTTATTACTTCTTCCCCCTCCCCAGTTTTTTTTTTCAATCTAGAGGAATCACTGATAGAAGTCCAAGTAATTGGGTAAGTAGTGAAATAGAAGCACTGGTATTACCCCAAATCACGAAACCATTTGTAGCTGGACTCACCGTTCTTTTAAGTGACTTCCCGATTTAAGTTCATTTTCTACTGGAAATTATCCACACTAATATTCTCCCAAATTCCTGATTTTGAAGTCCCTTCTAAGGACCATAGCCACAAAGAAACATGGTACCCCACATGTCCATGCCTTCTTGTCACATGGACCAGGGAAGGGTAACCATTGCTCTCATTCTCCTTTAACAAATATACATGGGAAGCATGTCTACTTTGTTCAGTATTAAGAACACTTGTTCAAATTAATAGTTAACATTTATTTTTGTTTAAGATCTTATTTATTTGAGAAAGAGAGAGAGAGAGCACAAGTGGGGGCATGCGCAGAGGGAGAGTGAGAGAAGCAGACTCCCCTGCTGAGCAGGGAGCCTGACGCTGGGCTGGATCCCAGAACCTTTGTCGAAGGCTGGTGCTTAACCTACTGAGCCACCCAGGAGCACCTACCATTTTTTTTTTATATACAAGTATTTCTAAAGGTGATCTAACGTGCCATGAGTGTAACTAGGCTTTTCTCTTATCCTTTCCTTTTAGGAATCTGCTAGGTGGGCTCATGTACACTGAAAGTTCTCATCACTGGTAGACTGAAGGTAGCAATATAAAGTTATAAATAATCAACCTGAACTTAATTTTTAATATAGTTACAGATGGGATTTGGGAGAAAAGTATACACATACATACACACACAATGTAAAGAATATTATACAGAGTGCATTTATTTATTTTCTGCTGTGCTACATGAATACTACTGAGAAATCCCTGGAAATAAAACAGTCATTCCAAATCTTTATATTAACAATTATATAAAATATTAAAAATATTCTTAGTTAAAATATCACCTCTGAGGTATCTTCAAAAACATGTAATTATTGATGCACTGTTACAGTTTGAGAAATACTAGTAAAGGAGTAAGCTATGTTATTGTTTGCAAGTGCTCCCTCCACCCTTGTCCCCAACAATATGAAAAGTGAAGGATAAACATTTCTTTATTTTAATGTTTGACTAAACACTTTCCCACGGAGGCCTGGAAATAATGCTGAAAGAACTGGGGCAAGTTTGCCTTTTGTTATTTTTTTTTTAAGTATGACACCATTATGGTTTCTTTGCTGTGGGATAAGTTCGCTGGCCATGCTATTTTCTAAGTGCACCTATGAACCACCCCAGAACATGTTCTTTCCAAACGCTAGAGCTTCCCTCATAGACAGGAGAGTAGGATGGGCTCTCTCAGGTCTGTAGGTCTTTGGACAAGGAGTGATTACATTTCACCCAGTGAATAGGTAAGACATTTGATGAAATGCACTCTTTATTTTTTTATTTTAAATTTATTTTATTTTAAACTAAACTCTACACACAATGTGGGGCTTGAACTCACAACCCTGAGATCAAGATTTGCATGCTTTACCGACTGAGCCAGCCCGGTGCCCCGACATGTACTCTTTCAGTATCAGTTGAGTCATTCCTTCCTCCTTACTAGGCTCCTGAGCCTTTATGTGAGCCATATAGAGGATAAAGGGTGAGGGGGATAAAGGGAGGAAACGGATTTTGGTATCAGACATAACCTGACATAAAACCTTTGCTTGCTAAATAAAGGACAGAATGAACTCAAGTTACTCAGGTAACTCAAATTTTAGGATTCTCAGTATCCTTGTTTAATTAAATAAATATTAGAAAAATGTCTGCCCTTGGGCCTGACATTTGGTAGACTCTCAAAAAAAGGTAGCTGTTACTAGTATGACTACTTTATACTCCTTTCACAATTTTACTGCAGTATTTATCATCATCAACATCATCATCCATCATCATCTTACCTACCATTTCCCTTGATAATATTTTTCCTATATCATCACATAGGTAGGTGTCTGGTAATCGTTTGTAATCCAGCCGGAGACTACATCACACACACGCATAATTATACTGCCACTAGTCCCTGAATGTCTAAAGCAACTGATTAACAATGGTAGAGAACAATTTCCCAATCACTCCATGCTTCTTCATCTGTTAAGGTGAAAGCAGTTCACTTGAAAAGCGATCTGTACTATGGTATTGTATAACAGTTTTGTGTGTGTGTGTGCACGTTTCCCCCAGGTATTTACCAAAAAGGCTTAGAAGTAAATTCTTTAACCTAACAAAATCCTGAGCATGGAGCTGTATGAAAAGCTCAGTGTCTCTCACCTCCCTCAGGCTTGAGGAGAGGTGAGCTGTCAGGGCTTAGAATGAGGTAGGACATAATAAAACTCATGCTTTGGGGTCAGTCCCTTATACCCAACACCTCATTAAGTCTATATTAGAGGGAGAAAAGTTCAAAGACATTTCTAGAATACTAACCTTTTCATCTTGCCTTGTTACAAAATGGGCCTCATGTAGGGAAGAACAAACAAAATGAACTTAAGATCCTTGCATGAAATCAGGTCAATTTTTTAAAGGCTATTTGTTTATGGCTCATCACACTTACCTTTTCTATACATTTCGCACTTTAACTTCCTTTAACTTCTTTCAAGAGTCAATGTAAGTGTATGTTCCAGTGTGAAAACTCTCAGGAACGTTACTTACAGGAGATTTGATCATGCTCTGTCCTTCTTTTGGCTCCTTCCTCATGTCCTCCTCTTTTCCAAGTCCCTTGCCCCCTTTCTCCTCTAACTTGGCTATCGGCCTCTCTCGTCTCTCGCACGGCCTCTGCTGACAGCCTCCTAAAGATGAGGTCAGCAGCAGGCACACTGCATAGAAGTCCTTACTCTTAGAAAATGCTGGCCACAGTAAACCAGCTGTGGCACCGAAAATGAATGAATGTTCACTGTGGACAGCTAATTTGGAATAAAGACCCAATCAAAGGCAGTGAGAAAAAAAATGAAGAATGAATGAATGAATGAGCAGTGTAGACTATATTGATGACCCTGGTTACAATGGCAGGGATGGCAGACCCTAAACATCTAGGAATGAAGAAGCATTAAATTCAAATTTTAGTAACCAGAAAGACTGTTTCCTGCAATTTTGTTGAGTGTATGATAGGAAATGTCCAGGAAGATCAGGGATAACATGAGATGGTACAAAGACAAATGTGAAATTCAAGAATAGACAACAGTGTCTACTTTTTAACTGTAGAAGAGAATAGATATTCTCTGTCCTTCAGAAAGGGCTGAGCAATTCCAGAGAAAGATTTAGAGAAATCTGGGCAAAATGGTAGCCTATGTATCACCAGTCTGGCCCATTAGAAACAAAGCCTTTCTTTGTTCCCTCAAGAGATGAGATAGGTTAATGTAAAGAGATAGGAAGTATATGGGTCTAATATATAAGTGAGCTAATAAAGTTCTTCCATCACTACCCGTGGTATAGTAGATGCTCTCGAGCACATGTGCATAGTGCAAGCTATCATTATAGAAGAATGCAGTTTATTTGCATTTTTATAATATGGACCTAATAATGTCCCTTACATTCTGTAATTATTCATTTGCCCAGGGGAAAATCAGTAAGTTCTTGTTTTCCTTTTGCTAAAAAGCTTTCCTAAAGCATAAATACCGTTTTAGGGCCTCCAAGCACCTACCTCTTCCTGACCTCTGAAGTCAAAGATCATTTGTTGTCCACAATGAGGAATCTCTTGCCAGTTCCTAAGAATCTGGAGTTGCAATAGTTTAAGTCGGAGTATGAAAACTGTTACCAGTGGAGCCATGGGCCAACACAGGCAATCACGGAATGAGGAGGATTTCATTGTAATAGCGAGCCTAAGAACTAGTTAGGCTGGCATTTTTCTCCCACCCAGTGACAAACTCTCTGACATATGACCCTAAGAAAAGAAAAAAGCTGTGCTCATACACTCTGCCTTAAAATTTAAAACTCCTTCATTTAGGAACTCTTTTTAACTCTCTGCAATGTCCCCCTAGTCCTCCAATACAAGCAGAGGTATCAGCCCAAGCAAAAATAATGTCTTTACCTAAAATATCCTTTTTATTTTCTCTGCCTCTAGACCTGAAAATGCCCATCTAATGTAGCCAATGGTTAACTATGCCCACCACTCCCTGAGCCGCGTGATAGACACTGAGTTGAGAGCTTTGTGTTTAATAACCCCTACAACAATTCTGAGGTAAGTTAGTACTTACCCTCTACACATGTAAAAGGAAGCTGACTAGAGGTAAATGTGTCCAAAGCCACACACAGTAAGTGAAGAAATAAGGATGACACCCAGTCTGTTTCATTCTAAATCCCATGTAACAAATTGACAGGTTTAATTATGTTCTATGATTGGCAAACCTTGTTTCACTATCTGAGAAATTGATATCCAAAATTAAGGCCCCTATCACTGGCAGGTAGATATTCTGAAGGTAGTATATTTTTTTTTTTTCTGTTAGACTGAAAATTATCGTTAACTCAGAATGTACTAAACATTGATCTCATTTCCAAAAGATGATGGGTGTCCATGGGGGAATGAAAGAAACAATTTTCTATGTACTATTTTAAAGGGGGTGAGGGAAAATTTTGGAAAGATAAGGCCTCAGGCTAATGGAAGATAATTGACATTTTCTTTTAGGAGTTGTTAATTAAAACAACATTAAATATTTCCCTACAATCTTTTGTCAGTCAATAGGATAGGCCACTAGAACTGCCACTGAGGGGCCCATCAAAGCCTATAACATTCTCCCAGAGTAGCTAATTACAGCCATTTTAAAAGGTTTCCAATGCACTCACCAACATCTTTTTAAGAATTTGCTTCTATAAAACACTGAAATGTTAACAACCTGCCATAGAGAAGATGCCATGTAGAAGCATTCAATCAACATCCTAAAGCAATGTCCAGTCATCATTGCTTTATATAGGTCAAATCCTGTTTTCAAAAGGCCTATAAAGAGATCCAATTACATATAAGAATATAATATATGACAAAGCAAGCACCATGAAACAATGGCTAGAGAAAATGTAATTAAATAAATGATGCTAGGGAAAAGGTTAGCATTTCACCTGAAAAAGGAGATACTCAGTTTATACCATATAACCAAATAAAGTTATTTAGGTAAAGAAAAACATGTAGTGAAACCTACAACATTTATCAGATCTGTGGAAGAACTGGAATTTCTAAGGCATTAAGTGAAATCAAAAAGGAAGAAGTCAATCTATTTTCTACATAAAATTAAACTTCTGAGGAACAAAAATTACAGTGAAAATGGAAGACAGGAAAAGTAACAGGAAATACTAAATTACTAAAGTTTATATTATATAAATGCCCCATTCATATAAATAAAATAAAATCAAGGTATCAATAGCGAAATGGACAAAGGCTAATAAAAAATTAATTTATACAAAAGGAGTTAACAATTGAATTATTGGAAATGATGAACCTGACATCTCAAACAGAAGTCCATACTAAACTGAGATACCAGCTTATGGTAATGAAAGGATGAAAAATAAAGGACGATTAAAAACTAAATTATAGTAAGGCAATCATAAATCTGGGATACTTATGAATTGCTTCTGATGAACTGGTATAACCCTTTGGGAGAAGATTGAACTTTATAATATAGGTGTCATAAAATTCATCAAAGCCTTTGACCAAGCCTTTGACCATCCCACATCCAGAAATTCATCCTACAAGAAGCATATTAAGATAAATATAAAAATCTCTTATAATATTATTTATCAAAAAGGGAAAGAAACAATTTGTATGTCTATCAAGAGGGACTGATTAAGCAAATTACAAGCATATAACCAACTAAAAGAGTATTAAAGAAGAGTAAGTAGCTACATGGACCAATGCTTATGATTTCATGTTAATCAAAAAATCAGAGTGGAAAAATAAATATCATCAGTTCTAGAGGAAAATATAGAAAAAAAAGAGTCTGTTTTTTGGAACAATAGGATTCTGATGATTTTCCCCCATTTTAAAATATGTTGCTGTGATATTTTGTATGAGTGAAATACAGATACGGGGTTTCCATTAGAGGAGATTTTACCATAATTAAAACCTTGCCAAAAACATTTCACCCCTCCCACCCCCTGTGTGCTGGAGTCACTTAGGACACAGGAGGGCTGAATGCAAGGCTCTTTAGAGCCAAAAGTGGTAGGATAGTGGTTGAGATACTGATCTGGGATACTGTTTATGAAGTAATACATTTTTCTTTGCCAGCCCAATATTCCCTACTTTTTATAGTGAATGGAATATGTGAGGAATTTTCTGCAAAAAGCACACAATTGGGTACTTTCAGTCCAGTAAAGGAAAGGCAACTTTCACCTGAAAAAGGAGATACTCAGTTTATACCATATAACCAAATAACTGAATTATTCATCTTTGAAAGTCCATTATAACTCTAGGTTCTCTACATAGTCATGGGCAGAGACATAGAAATGGACAGAGTATCCTTAAAAAACACCATTTATAGTTTGAAATAGATTTTTATCCATTAAGTTGAAGAACATGCATCATGTCTTCTTATTTCTGGAACAGAATGAATGAATAATGATAATAGCTAACATTTATTGAGCATGCAGTGTTTGTCAGCCTCTGAAAACATGTTAGAGTTAGTATATTGTCACAACTATCTCCATTTTAAGATGAGGAAACTGAGGCATAGAGAAATTAAGTATGCCTTATAAGCTGTACAGCTATAAAAAGCAAAACCGGGAACCAATTCAGTCTTATATCTCACAGCTAATATTCTGTAAAGTGCTCTTCTTCCTTTGCAATAAGGTTTTATTTAAAAGCTTATGGTAGGTTACCTATAATCCATAAAGTCTAGGATTTTACTAATACTTATAAAATGGTTATTTTTGCCTTTGTGGACATTTCCAGGGAACGTTAGTGAATTCTATCTACCCTCACCTACTGACTACAGAATACCAACAACCCAAGCCTCTGTCATTCAGGATTTTCAGTTTTACCAACTTCCAAGTGCCTCTTGGTCTGATAGCATTAGTAGGATGGTAGAAAGTATCCTGAGGCTCAATACTCTCTCCATCACTGACTGGATGTGTACTCACAGGCAAGAGAAGCTTTCTAAAACTCAGTTTCCTTACTTTTAAGATATGGATAATAAAATCACAAAATTGTAGATTTGTAGTGGGGGATTAAATGAGATCGTATATGCAAAGTGCCTTGCCTACTATCTGACATACAGTACGCACTCAATATTTAAGGAAAAATACCTAAACTTCCTCAAACGCACCTACTGAGCTCCTAACTTGTTATGTGAATCAGTCATGCTGGGAGATGGAGATGTAGCTGTGAGCATGACAGACGAATACCCTTCTCTGATGGAGTCTGTGTTCTTCTTAGCATAGGAGAAGATGGTAGAACATGGAAACTATTCTTGGGAACAAAGGAAGCACATACTTAATTCACAACTTTACTTGCCTCAATAAACAATTGCTCTGATGCATGGATAGCACTAATGGCTTGATAACAACCACTGGATAATGAGGCAAACCATTTATTGAGACTGGAAGTGTCAACACAGGCATAATCTACTAATATGTTAATTGTTGATGGACATTTCGCTGGTTCATAGAAATTCACCTTGTCACCAATACAAATGTCATTTGTTATAGCTTGCAAATTTCCATACAGGCAGGGATTACTTCTAAACCAGACTGCACAACTCCTTGCAGAGTAATTAATAAATATTCATGATGCTGATATTGCTGCCGATGATGACAGATCTTGTACATTAGAAACAGAGTATTCTTTTTTTTTTATTTTTTATTTTTTTTAAAGATTTTATTTATTTTTTGACAGAGACAGAGACAGTGAGAGAGGGAACACAAGCAGGGGGAGTGAGAGAGGGAGAAGCAGGCTTCCCGCGGAGCAGGGAGCCTGATGCGGGGCTCGATCCCAGCACCCTGGGATTATGACCTGAGCCGAAGGCAGACGCTTAACAACTGAGCCACCCAGGCGCCCCCGAAACAGAGTATTCTAAAGATGCGGATGTTAATCTTATAAGACAAAAACATTCTCATCAGTCCCAATATCCCAGAAGGCTTTAAATATTATAGCATGTATCTCTTTTTTTGGTTATTTGTACCTCTGGGAAATATGAAGTCATGCCCCAGGAAATATTTGTATCAGTTTATACTTTATCTACAAACCATATATGCTTTCAATACATAATATAGTTTCTATGTGAGCACTTGGAATTGTTGTTCTCCTTCAGATCATGGCTAAATTAAATCTAGATTTGATTTTCATTTTGGATTCGGCAAAAAGGGCTTTTTTTAGTTTGAATCTTTTCATATTTATACTCACTGTGCCCTCGCCTGCCACACACACTCATCTACACCAATATTGACTCAGTACCTACTATGTGCCAGGCACCATCCTGGGCCATGGGCACACAGTGGGGTGGGAACAAATACCATTTCAGCTTTCATGGATTTTCATATCTCCTGGGAAAGACAATAAATAAATTCATAAATAATTGCCAATATAATCAGTGTGTTATGATAAAATTTGGTCAAGAAAAGTCATTTTAAGGAATTAAAATAATTAAGAGCTAAAAAAAGAGAATGGACCCATCATGTGAAGAAATGTAGGAAAAGATTTAAGATGGCAGGAAGAAATACGAGAAAACCCTAGGGAGCATAGAGCAAGAGAGAGAGAGTGAATGAACACATAAATGAAGAAGGAATTTGACAATGCTTTCTCAGTTAGTGCTCCCTGACTCACTCATTCTTTATAAGTGGGAAAGTCACTAGTCTGAGCCCTTACTGTCTCCAGGATGAGATAGTCTAGGAGAGCCAAGCTTGGAATCCAAGCCATGTGCACTCTCACACCCCTTAGGCTCGCTTTCAGTCTTCCTCTGCAGGCCCTGCTGAATCCTCTTTCTTCCTGGACATGGACGCTCTCCTTCTAGGACAACCTGTGATTGACTCATTGACTCAGATTTGGGCTCCTAACACTCTTTCATGGAAATAAATCTTCCATTAGAATCCCACCTTAGTTCTATGGTGTGATTTCATTCCCCTCAGCACATATGCCGCTTATAGAGTGTCTGAATCTAGCTACATGTCACTTGTACATGAGGTTTTCACGTTCAGAGGTTAATAACCTTTCATCCATTATACAGGTTTGAAGGCAGATTTTTTTTTTTTACCTTCTTTGCCCAGTTCAGTGTCAACAGTGAAAAAGTTGTCTCTCAGGTTAACTCAATTCACAGTATCCTAGGTTTTACTACCTAGATGGACAAATTGATAGATAAATACAAAAATATACAGTTATAATATATAGTATGCATATATATATATACACATATATGTGCATTCATACATATAGTATATATGCATATGTATGTGTATACATGTATATGTTCATATATATATATATATATATATATACACAGCCCCACACAATTTTTAGAGATTTATTTATCTATCCATCCACCCATCTATACATTTTTCTATCCATCAATCTAGATAGATGTAGGGACACATCAACAATCAACACTTAATTTGGGAGAATGCTTTATCACAAGTCTTACAGAAGCACGTGTAAAGATGTGCTTTGGAGATGCTATTTTTTATAACGATTGTTTCCAACTGTGCGTGCCTATTGTTAATGGGAGTAAAAAGGAAGAGCAGCTCTCAGCAAGAATGTAGGAGTAACGTGAACAACAGCGAACATCAGAGGGTGCACTGGGAGAAAAAAAAAACACCTTAGAAAGGGGTGCCCTGCTGAGGCGATTTGCTTTGGCACTTGCGAGGGGATGTAGATAAGATGGGAAATGCCAAAAGTGGTGGGCAGTGGCAGAGGACAGGTTAAAACCCTACTGAAATCTGTGCTCCCCCTCCTGAAATAAGGGAGAGCTAGGGGCAGAGGGGGGCAGTCACTGTGCCTGACTCATCTTAGTACAGCTGAGTAGAGGACATTTTCTGAAAGACAACTGCAATCGGCTGTTTCCCTAACAAGTCACTGAAAAATGGAGAAAGAGGCAGACTGAAGAGTTGCAGGCTGTATTTATGCCATTTCTGTTCATTTCATGCAATTCCTTGAACTTGTTTAAAGACAGGAACTACATTAAGAACTGTGAATTTGTGAACTCTAATTAGAAACACAAATAAATCAGTACTCTTTCTACATTGTGTTTTCTGATGCATAAGATATGCTTACCAATTTAGTGCTAGGTAAACACTAAAACAACAGTTATCGATGCTTATAAACAAAAAAATAAAAATAAAAAACAACAAACAAAAAAACCCCACAATGTATCATTTTAAAAGACTTTTTAAATTGATTTGATAAATTTTAAAGTATAGGTGTTCCATTCTGTTAACAACAATAAAACAAATTATATATCTGCAATTTTTTTTTAATAGACATTTCGGTGGGTAAAAAGCTTTTTGAGACCCCTGCTGACAGCAGAGGAGAATTACACCCAGGTTGCCCTTAACCAGAAACAGAATATATAATTTTCCTCTTTAGCCTAGCCACCTTAAATATATGCCATTTGTGAAATACGTGAGATACATCATGATAAGATGAATGTGTAAAGGTGAATTCTTGAAATAAGGTGATTTGCTACACACAGGGATTTTCTTTTTGCTTAAGGTTTATAGGTCTCCTAAATAATTACATCTGACATAATAGAAAATTACTATTTTTTAAATACGAAAAATTGCACAACTCTTTAGAAATATACACCTTTTGTGAGAATAAGGATATCTAGAATTTTCAAAGATAATGTGGTATTCTAATAAAGAATGAATAACAATGATAATTTTATCTGAAAAATACATTCATTTCTCCACAATTTTATTGAGGGTATATTTTGTGTTAAGTAACATTCTACATATTAGGAACATAGTTGTTTATACCAGTCAAGTACGTGACTTTCAAAAACTTATTCTTTGGGGGGGGGGCAGATAAACAATTATATAAGATGATTTCAGATTGCAATGAGGGTACTAAAATATTTTGACATGGAAAGGGGATAGTGTAATAAGAAGGTAACTGTAGGGAGAGTGGTTAGGGATTGCTTCACTGAAGAGGTAATATGTGAACTGAAAGTTATAGGGTGATTCAAAAAATATATATAGCTAAGCAAAGATTTTAGGTAGACAGAGCAGCAACTGAAAGATCTGGAAGGTAAAGGCAAAGGATAATTATGCAGATACAAAGATAATACATAATGGGAACAAAGCTTGGCTCAGCCTTCACTAGGGTTCTGATTTGGATCTCTGCATTCTCTTGAAGGCATGTAGATGGAGGAAAAAGATCAAGGTCTTTGGAACTATACAAGCAGAACTTGGAAACAGTCCTAAGGATGCCTTAGAAAAACCTTGGACAAGTTTCTGAGCCTCTCTTTAGATAGCTGCCTCATCTGTAAATTTTTGAAATCCATACCCACTCAAAAGATTTTCTTGATAATAAAAACTAACACAGTATGTAAAAAGCCTAAGCAGGTGCTTGGTATTTTTTTATTACCCTTTTCTCTGATTCAGGGGTTCCCCGAGTCTCACCTTGCTAGTAAGTCTCAACTCAGTTATGGGAGACAATGAGATGCAGTTAGCAGAAATATCCAAAGGGCAGGAAGCTAGGTGTGCAGGTGAATTAGTGAATATGCAAGTGCAAAGATGCCATTTCAGTCTTCTTTGTAAACCTTAGGCCTAACACACGCACTGACACAGAGTAGGGATAAACACTCACTAAATAAAAAAAAGACTTGGAAATCACTACCATTAGGTAATCCACATAAGACAGTAAATGGCCCAAAAGTCATGTGAAAAGGGACCTAGGACTTAATGATCTCAGTGGCTCACATACACTCAATGATCTATGAGACTATGACCTCACTGCTTTGAGCTGTGAAAACAATGATGTGACTAAGTCACGTACACCCACAAATCCTTAAGAAATAGCTTTTGCTAAGAGGAATGTTCGAATGGTTATAGAAGGCCACGTCTCAGCATACCTACAGAAATAGGAGTTCAGCTTTTCCCTAATTCTGGCCCAAGGTGATAACGAAAAACCACCTTGAATATTTTCATGAAGGTAAATTTTTTCAGTGTAAAGCATTTCTCTTCATTCTGAGATTAATGTCTTCCCTGTGTTTTCAGAATGAAAATGCTCTTACATTCATGAAATTCTAGTGATAACCAATGGAAATGTTTTATTGAACATCTTCGGAAAAATAAGAAGTTGTCACTCAGGGAGAGTAGTACATTGATTTTATTTTACATGAAATCTATCCCCAAAGGGATGTGGGAACTTCTGGCGTCAGTAAACTAATGAAGAGTCTCTCCAAGGAGGGAGAGGTCTGATGAGAATTTCATGAGGGGCGTAGGCTCAAAGATAACGGGGTAGAAGGGGCATAACAGAGAGCAGAGCAAAAGGGCACGTGAGGCTAAGTTACATTACAAATAACAGGTCCCATGCAGAATGGACCAAGTAAAAACTAGGTAGAGTCAAGTCCCCCTCCTTTCACTCAGGGGAAGCTGGGAGACGGTGAACACATGGTAACCAGGAACTCTTTGTCAGTCAAAAAAAAAAAACAAAATAGGGGTTAAGGGAGACAGACAGAAGCAAAGACTGGTTATTTAAAATTCCTACGTCGTTGCTGAGTCTCTGACCACATTTCTCAAGATAAGTAGGATAAGATAAGGCCCCCAAAAATGCCAGAGCAGAGAAAGATGGAAGGGGAAGGAGGTGATTACCCTAGGTGAATGCCCTGAGCTGCTCTTAAAACAGAATTTGTCAGGATTCCTGGTTCTGTACAGATTCAAGTTCACGGGGAACTTGGTACTTCTGCACTCCCTCAGTTCCATGACATCTTCTTCTTAAGGCAGCTTGACGAGATAAATGATAGCTCTTTAAGCCTTCTTTTCCTTTTTTTTCTTTTTAATTGCCTGCTGCACACATCTTCCATGTAAACTAAGAGCATGCTTATCTTCCCTCATCAGATAAACCAGGCAGCGTTCTGTCTGCACTTGTGTAATCAGATTGCACTACAATCATTTCTACTCACTGACATATTGCTAAGTATTCTTCATCTATTTTTGCGTATTATATATGCTGAGTACTTAGGCATGTGCCCTTTTCATCCACTAGACCACATCTTGAGGGGCCTGGCTGAGATTTCGCTCCAGCATAGCGTCAAGGTTGGAGTCAAATCCTAGTTCTACCACTAACTGGACCTGTGAGTATAGGAAGTGATCTAATATATTCGTGCCTCTGTTTCTTCATCTGTAGGGGATAATATATTGATCTTCTTCAGAGGGTTTTTTGAGATTAAACAGTTCTTTAGAAGAGTAGCTGATACTTAGTAAGTCGTCAGTAAATGTTAGCCACTGTTGTTGGAGGGGGTGTTGTTAAAAGTGTAGGCTCTAGAACAATTTTTCCTGAGATCAACTCCCAGCTCCATCATTTCTCAAATGAGTGACTAAGCAAATTGCTTGACCTCTCTGTATCTCAGTTACCTCGATTACACAAGTGGGATGATTAAACCGACATCAGGGGCCCCTGGGTGGCTCCATTGGTTAACCATCTGCCTTAGGCTCAAGTCATGATCCCAGGTTCTTGGGATTGAGCACTCCCTTTCCCCCCTCACCCACTCATGCTCTCTCTCATAAATAAATAAAATCTAAAAGAATTTTAAAAATTAAAAAATAAGCCTACTTCAAAGTGTTTTAGGGAGGGCTAGGCAAGTTTATACACATACATTATTATTACAATGTATATAATATATAATACACATATAATATATAAATAATATACCCTTTAGAATACTATTAACCATGTATAAAGTTCTCAGGTTGCTATTATAAATCAAGGAGGTTCTTTGTGTAAACCTTTTTACACTCTTGAGTTATAGATTTAGGTCAGTTCTAGATCATAAATATCTCACTTCTTTTTCCCCTACCCATTCACCCTTTCCACCTTCTCTTTCTCTTTCCTCCTGTTCCCTTATTCACTTTACTCTCTCTTTTCTCTCCCTCAGTTTTTGTTTTTCTAATTTGAAATCAATGTTCAAATGAGAGGCTCTTCAGGGAAGAGCTTTCTCAAGAGAAGAAAAGGTTACTACATTAAGCCAAGAAATAAACTAATTTCAAAAGAAATGCAGGCCTGTGATACCTTTCTGAAGAAGGCAGCATCTGTGTCTTTGTCCTGGGATAACCTTGCCCTATCAAAATTGGATCAGAATGCTGCGAGGGGACTTGAAGCAGCATGTCTAACTCTGTCCCTGTGAAATGCTAAGACTGCATTCTTTTGTAGGAGTAGGGGCATGGGGCTATCTGGTTGTTTGGGGTCCTCAAGCAAAAAAATTAATTCTGTGGTATATTGAGGAACAGTGAAATTCACTAAATAACTTAGCAAACATGAAACACATCAAAGTAGGGAAGGGAGAAATACATTCAATGTTTTAGAATAGAATTCTAAAGCTAGGATTGATGGTGCCATGGAAGAAGTGAAGGACTAAAGATGGAAACTACCAGAAGAGAGAACATTTGTCTGAAGAAGAAGGGATTTTCTAATTGACTCATCCAAAGAAAGAATGTAGATAATTTTGGAAGTGAGAGAGGTGTCCTAACATAGGCTGGACACAAGATGCCACACCAGGTTCAACAACACTTAGGTTTGGGTTCAGATGACCTGAGATTTTTTTTTTTTTTTTTTTTTAAGGTTGTATTTATTTATTTGAAAGAGAGAGAGACAGTGAGAGGGAGCATGAGTTGGGAAGTGCAGAGGGAGAAGCAGGCCCCCCACTGAGGAGCCCAATACTGTGCTTCATCCCAGGACCCTGAGATCATGACCTGAGCTTAACCCACTGAGCTGCCCAGGTGCCCTGACCTGAGAGCTTTTAAGTCTAAGACTCTTACTGCATGATATACATTTGCAAAGGGAAATCATTCATAATAAACCTAAAGGAGCCAAATAATTGAAGAAATTTTGAATTGTGCAATTTTTTCCCTTCAGCAATCTAAGTCACTCCATTTGTTTTATTTTTTGCTTCCTTTTACAAATATGGCCCAGTGAGGATATACAAAAGTAGTTTACAATTCTAGCCTTCCTAATTTGAAATTCTACAAGTCCAAAACAGTAACCAGATTATGAAAACACTTGATTAATTGTGCAAACCAGCAGTTAAATATTACAGTTTAAAAATGCAAGTCAAAAATATTTCTTTTCCTTCAGGAAGAAATATGAATGTTAAAAACGTGGTGCCTTGCAGAAGCAAAGCTCCATAATTAATCTACAGTAGTCATCTCCACTGTCAGAGCAGAAAGGCCCCAGAGGAACTACTTTTCCTATAGAATGACTGGTATTAGTGCTAACCGTGATGATAAGAAAGACCCTAAAAAGTATGTGAGAATTTCTTTTAGAATCCTGCTTGGGGCCTAATTATAAGAACTAATATTTCTTGAGCACTTACTATTGACCAGAGAATACTCTGAGTGATTTCTATGAATTAATTTCTTAATCCCCACAATAAAGAGGTAAAGTAATTTGCCCAAAGTCACCTTAATTGGTAAGTGGAGGATCAGGATATGAATGGAGGCCATCTAACTGAAATGTACATCTACATATCAACCTAGACCACTATCTTCTATAACCTAAACTTGAGGTATGGTTAAAAAATTATCTTCATCTGAGGAACAGACACAAAACCTGCTATCGAATCCTGAAGCCGTCACTTAGTCACTACACAAATTTGAGTTGCCCTGGCCAGACAGTGTCCAGAATACTTGGTTCCATTCTGGATCTCATCTAAAAGGGTATCAACTAAATGAAGTATATCCGACCTATTTTATCAGTGAAGATTACATAAAACATACGATCCCTCAACAAAGTCTCAGGTATTAATCACTTCAATGTTAGGGGAAAATTGTGTGTGTATGTGTTTATGTATAACAAATCTTTCAAAAAATCAATTGAATATGTTCATATCAATGAAAGAGTTTCACAGAATATATTTCCAGGTGTAATCATTTTATCATTATTCTACTTCGTAAGGACACAGGACAACTGGAAATTTCTCTCTTCCAATCCTTAAGATATCACACATCAAACTACTCCAGATTTAGGTTGAGTATTTCCACATGATTGTAAGTGTGGTTTCTATGGACTTCCTTCAGTCTCTAGGATGAGAGGAAATGATAAAACCCATCAAAATAACCAATATGTACATAACACAATGCAGTTGTACATTATAGTATTAGTTGAAGGTTTTGGTTTTTCTGTCTTAAAACTATGAAAACCATATACCCATCTACTTTATCACGTGTTCTGTTCTATCTCCACCCCCACCTTGACCTCTAAAAAGTCAGCAGAACAGAGAAAAATAAAGCCAGTTTGGCAAAGAGAATATAATGTGTGCTAAGATGCATTCCTAGCTCATCACACATTTTCCTGAAAACAATCAATACAAGTAGCCCAAGGCAGACAATTTCATCATACATGTACTTTCTGAAAGCAGACTATTATTACCAGAAACCTTCTCCTTATTCAAAAAGACAAAAAGTATGACAGAAACCATATACAGAGTTGGCCCCAGGGGAAATTGTGTAGTAGGCAAAATGCCTTCCACCTCATTATACAGTCCCCTTCTCTCCTTTCCCTTCCAGTACAACAACCCCTGACTCCCAAACTCCCCCAGGCACCCAGGGCCTTTCGTGATCTCACCCCACACCCCCCAATGACCTGACAAAAATCTACTTTGAGAAATGATTTTATAAACTCACTCCAACAAATGTGTAAAGGACCAGCACTGGTTTTAGAGTCTCCAAGTTTTGTACTCACAGGATACAGTTCAGAGTGGCACAGACATTAACTGAAAAATAGTATTTTGTGAAAGTAGATCCTATTCAGATTCCTTGAGGGTTTCCACATAGAATTTTTTTTTTTTTAAAGGAGATGGTGAGGGTTTATAAGGGTGGTACTGAAAATGGGAATATTTTTCAAGTCATCTTTGCTACTATCCCATTTGGGACTGCCATGGAGAAGACATAATTGAAGCCAAACAAGGAGATGCTGAAGATGCTCCCAAATTACAGATATATCTTACCACAGACGTGCACGACACTATATTACAGAATGAAATGAATAGTGCTATACAGTCACCCAATAGAAGCTTATTCAGCATAATCAAATCATCAATCGCACAAAACCTAGTACCTCTTGTCATTACTGCCCTAGATACATGGACCTCGGCTCTGTCACAGAGCTATTCTCTAAAGGGATACCTTTAGAGGTAGAATAGGCTAGGAGACCACACAAAAAACACATCTCTGAAACACACAAGTTCCCACACCATCATCATATGCCACCTGAGTACTCACTGCATACACTAAGGGTATTCTGTTCAATGTTGTAGAGTAGTTAGTGTGACATGGTGTGTAGAGTTTAGACCTAGGAGTCGCATAGATGTGGCTTCAGATCCGGCACTGCCACTCTCTAGCTGTACATGCAACACTTCTAGAATCACTTCTGTGACTGTTGGTTTCTTCAACTACAAAATGGGAAAAAAAAAAAAAAAGGATACAGTCTTTGGTTGTTGTGGCAGTTAAATAAGATAATGTATCTGTGTCATTTGGAATATAAAGCTTAGGAGGAGGTTAAAAGTCATAGTGATCATGATGAGACTGATAATAAAAATTATATCACCAAAGTAGATGAGTCAAAAGGTAAGGAAATTCCAAATCACTCAGTCCTGTGGTAAGTCTTCATAGTGGCTTATAGCACAGACTGAGAAATCAAGTATTTTGGACAAAGAACTCAAATTCTTTAAGATTCCTGACTAAAAAGTGAGATCAATAATAGTACCTAGCTCATGCATTTGTTGTGAAGAGTAAATGAATTAATGCAAGTGAAACACTTAGAAGGGTGTCTGACACAGAGAAGACAGGAGATAAACGTTAGCTGTTACTGTTGTTACTATCCTTGCCAACAGTGGAGGTGGGAACATGGCGAAAATATGGAGATGAATCTTGGCATGAAAGTCATAGCTCTGTAGAAGAATGGTAAGAAGTGAATGCTGCAAGTACCTCATCACTTCCATTCTGGGCACATCCTTTTTCCATTCATTGGTTTACTTGCCCAAGTGGCAATCAGAGGAGCCCAGCTGAGATCCCAGGGGTCATACCCAGGAGTTACTTCATTGGAACACAGCAGGTTTGGTCATTACTCAATCACAACTAAATCTTTTCTACTGAGAATCTATAGTATCTACTAAAACAACCGTTTGATATTTTGGAAGTTTTTATAAGCAGTATCAAGAGTTTGGCAGTGAAAATTACATTAGGCTGTTGTCCACATTTACATGGAAATGGTGAAGACACAGCAAAACCAATGGCTAAAAGAAGCTATAATACTGAGATGTCCAGGCCTAGAACATCATTACTATCACCATCATCACTATCGTCATCATCATCACCTTAATATCAGCTACCATTTATTATCTGCGAAATCAAAACCCACCAAAACTTCACCATTAAAATCATTTTAATCCATTTTTCCTTTTTTTCCCTTAAGGTAGAGGAGCTTTGGGCCTTTCCACGTCTGAAATCAAACACTGCATGATGCACAGCAATACTTGCATCCTACATTTTCCATATATAGCAAGACCCATTTTGACACACAATAATAAATCACTGAATGAGGCACTCAATTAACAATGAAACAAAATGAAATGTTTAGTTTATAATAATGTATCACAGAAGGCCAATTCCAACAGTGACCTTCCAAGTGAAGCTCTTCAGTCTTTCTCTGCAAGACCATTCCATTGTGCTTTGTAATTAATTTCACACATGGATATTGATGACATGATTCAAACAGAGAATCAGCAGCACCTTAGAAAATCTGTCCCCATCAAGTGAGCCAAGGGGCTGGCTTGATGAGCTCCATCAGCGAGGATGATGATTATGAATAAGGAGGTGTGTCACCTCCCCATAGAGCATAGAGGTACCTGTACAGAATTACACACAAGCCATACAGAAGTCAGCCCATTGGAACAACTAAGATGCCCTCAGTAAATGCAAATAGCCAAATACAATGTGGCCAATGCTGTCTGAGCAGAACACAAAAAGAAAATTTGGAAAGCCAGATAAGGAATTGAAGAATTGCTAAGTGCGAAAAGCCAAAAGAAGGGTCAAGCCCAGGCCAGAGGCCAAGAAGTGTCACTGCCAATTTTCTAGGAGCAGTCATTGTTTAAATATTTAATAACTCCCAAGTATTCTTTTCCCTTGTTTTACTATTTATCTCCCATCTTGCCAACTAGATCCTCCTCTACACTGTGCTGCTAAGAGCTCCTTTTCTTCAAGTCTAAAACTCCAACCTCCAACTAGATTTGGATAATACAGGGGGAAAGAAGCCACACAGTTTAATATTTTAGACTCTAGAACACACCAAAAATCCATCCAGTTCCACTGTCAAGACTACCTTTCATGGACAAAAGGAACAAAATAGAAGTATCAATATAGAGAGAAGTGTATCTCAAATAATAAAAGACACTTACCTGAAGTCTCCCTCAAAAAGTTACTTAATGCAAATCAAATGAAGAAAAATACATTGAGGAAGAATACGCCTTAATGAAAATTCACTACGGATATTGCTGTAAAGAGAATAATATTCCCCCTCAGTGCTTCTTTGTGTAAAAATCATGATTTGAATAGGGTTTACTTACCGTAAAGAAAGGTATAAGTAAACATTATATGGAGATATAAATATAACCATTTAAATACGTCTTAATTCTAGATTGTTTGTTATTCAGCACTTCTGGGTAAAGACTCACAAATCAAGTAGAGATGGTGGGAAGTACAGAGATGTCACTTGTGGTAATATTCACAGTGGAGAAAATCATATGCTGATGCGGTCTGGCAATCACAGTTCTCTTGTAAAAATCAGTTTCACTTACCTAGAAAGAAGGAAAAAAAAAGAGAGAAAAAGAAAAATTTAACAGAATTGTTCGGAATCTAAAAGTTGTATTTGTTCCTTGCTTCCCTGTTCCTCTCTTTTCACATTCTCTTCACTCTTCAGGAAAGAAGATCATCAGCATCTCAGCACTGGCATCAGAGTTCACAGGGACACAACGGAGACATGACACTTCTCGTTGGCAATGGGGAATAACAAGGCCCACCCCCCTTCATATCTTGGTTTGTCGGTGTCTTAGGTATGAGAAGTGAGAAAATACCTTGACATTTTTTTCTCAGAATGGAAAGGCATGTGTCAGTGCTATTTGGGTTAGAGGCATACCTGTTCCTTGAGAGTTTCTTCCCAGTCTTGCTCCCCCTTGCCTCAGACGTTCTGTACATGATCCCATTTCTTTCAACTCCTGCTACCCCACCCCACTCTGCCATTCAGTCCTGCTATCCTGGCTATCCAATCTTGAGCATTCTGTTTAGAAATAACCCCCTTTAACAAGCATTTATACATGTTCCAAGACCAAACTAAGTCTTTCTTCTATGTGCCTAGCACCCGTGTTTATTGCTGAAACAGTAGTTACGGCACTGCCTTACGGTTAACTTTTCACTTGAATGCCATCTGCTAGAATATGAGTTCCCTTGAGACTAGAATCTGCATCATATTCCACATTTTTTTTCAGAGTTTTCAGGGCATGATCTAGGATATGGAAAATTTCATAAATACTGGTGAATGAATGAAGACATGAAATAAATAATAAGCAAAGGGAGCTCAAGTCAGAACAAAAGAAAAGTATAGGGAGCTGACTGCCTGGGGTGACTTCAAAATCTAGGGTCTTAGGGAGAGACCTAAAGGTGCTGTCCTATTTCTTTCTTGCTCAGCTTTTCAGGTTAGGGAACAAATCACAAATAAATACAGAAGCTCTGGGCCAGAACATTCAATTTTTTCAGGGACCAAACATGGTACTTGGTGCTAGGTCCACTTGAAGATCCACAGGAAGTCAAAAACCTCGGAGTGGCTCCACTCGAAAGTGTCCATGTCATGTGACTGATAACGATCTCATACAAATGACCTTACTCTAATCTTTGCTTTCCTCAAATATAAATGAAAGTTCCATATCTGGCCTTTCTAAATCACCATTTTTTAACTCTTTAAAAAAAATCAAAAGCACCTAGGCAAATACAAATGTGTACATAGTGTCTCATGGATCCTTCTCCCAACTTCCTCCATTGATAGCATCATATACAACTGCATCAAAATCAGGAAACATCTCTCTTTGTTGAACCAAATGAGATGATGGAAATGAAATATCTCATTCATGGTATTTTTTAGGTTAATTATTCTTTATTCATCACTTATTTATTAAAGGCTTACCAAATGCTAGGTATTGTATTGTGTCCTCGAGATAACATTTGTGATCAAAAGAAGCCTGTCCCATGCCTTTATGGAGTTTATGTATAGTGGGAGAATACAGAAAGATGGGAGAATTAAAATGTTATGCATTAAGTTTAATTTGTATAAGAATTAAAAGCCAGGAATTTCTAATTCAGGCTAGGATAAAAGATGATGTGGTCAGATAAGGCTTCCCAAGGTGAATTTTTAATCCAGACTCAAGTCTGAGTGATGAGGTGAAACTGTCCAAGGAAAGAAACATACACAGGTGAAAGGAAGAGTATATATGAAGGCAAAGAAAAAAAATTTAAAATCTGGCCCATTTTAGTTTGAACAACTGCCATATTTGTTTTTTAAAAATGGGTCAGCAGTGGCATTTTTATATGATTTGAAATAATAATCCTGCACAGCTGTGTAAGTGTTGTAGTGAAGAGATAAACCTAGAAAGAAGGAAGATTTAAATAAAATAGGACACAGTTGACCAGGATCAGGATTTTGAATTTATTTTATGAGCAAGTGGTGTCTAGGGATATGTTTTAAACAGAGGAGCATAATAATCAAATTAGCATATCCTGGATGCTTATAGAGAAATGGATGTGATGGGGCAAATGTGGGGTAGAGGCAGACAGATCAATTAGAGGTTGAAGCAGGAAAGCCAGGCAAAACATTACAGCAAAGTTAACCAAGACAGTGGACAAGAAGATGGAGAAGAGTGGGAAGATTGTTTCTACGATAGAATTGACTTAATCTGGAGATAAGCTGTGTATAGGTGTAAAAGGGAGGTACTAATAAAGCAGATAACAATATTTCTAGCTTGATCAATACAAGGTGGTACAATTCAAGTGAGCTACGAGTGAAAGCACTTTGTAAACTGTAGTGCTACTAAACCTAAGTATTTTCCTATATACAGAATATGCACAACACATGCAAACACAATTCTCAAAAAGGGTTAGAAAAGAAGTGGCCTACTTTTAGAAAGGTGTCAGTACATGGCTCCTAGTAGTATATCATTATTGCTTCGTGGTGCCGTTTAGTAATGCCAGGACAATCCATTAAGGGAATCAAGAACAAGAAGGTGTTTCTATTAGAACGTGCTCTAGTAAACACACAAACACATGCACACATATTCACACACAACAGCCAACCTAGGGCAGAATTAAACTTGCTGAAGCACCCAAAGAATTCATTCAAGAAAACTGTAGTAGAGAGGTATTTTTCATTCAAGAGTGGAAATTAATCCAAAGTGAAAAAGAAAAATTGCTCAGGAGATTGGTAATTAAAGAGACCATCATGCTTATTACTTCTCAGCATATCATTTAAATAAATATCAATCAACCAACCCTATACTCTGCCACTGTTTGGTGACTTAAATGAAATTAGTGATGTCATCAGTCTCTAGGTGCCAGAAATCAATTAGACTATTGTTTTTCATTAAAATAATTTGTTATTTATGTACTGTCTGATTCCACCTACTTGATTATGTGTTGCTTGAGACTCGGGGACATACCTTGCTTATCTTTGAATTCCCCATAGGGCATAGCACAATGCCTTGCATATAATAGGCACTCAAGAATATTGTTGAATTTTAGGAACTTCATTAGAAATGAAATGCACTCAGTTATCCAAATGAATTATTTTCAACCTAAAAGTATTGGTAGTGATTACTTCAACAGAGTGTTAGTGTTGGTAAGGTACTTTGTCAACTTTTCAGGAAAACATCATTTCTCTTAAGTCGACAAAGGTAATTTATCAGAGGGGAGTAAGGAGAGAAAGAAGTTGCTTTGAATGTATTCCAAGAAATGAATTTCTTTGAAGTAATACGCTTATTAGTGTTACTAATTCATAAAATATGCCTAACACAAAATCGTGAAGACATTCACACAATTGTGTTACTTTTAGAAGTTTCTCTTCATCTATTGCCAATCCCCTCTCTTAAATCATTAATGAGACTGATTTTGGGGAGGAATGTGCAGAAGAAACCAGAACCAGCAATACCACATCATCATCATCATCATCATCATTATTATTAATTTAATTATTATTGGTGCGGAACCATTCTACTTCTCACTTGACATATAGATGGTGTTCATACTCCCTCCACCTTAGCCCAGTGTGATTGTAAATGTATGAGATCAAGTCTTGCCCTCTCTCTGACCTAATGTATTTCAAACAACTGAGAAGTTCGTATGACTCATTGTCTTGTTCCATCCTCCACCTTACAGCTCATCGGTTTTCTGAGATGGCATAACCAAAACCTTAGGGTAGGAGACACAAAACATGGCTGCCCTACCATTGAGGCAGGCATGTTGTGGACCTAGTGGTACTAGAGAAGCTTGGAAGGAGAACGGCAGCACCAAGTGGTGAGGACAGAGTACCTGGTTAAATCCACCTTGGTCCACATTTCACATTGTTTTGTAAAATGTGTTTAATATCCTGATGATATCCTGCAATTACCCTGATCTTTGAACAAATTACAGTCTGTTTTTATGAATGGAGTATAGTTAGATATTCAGCAGTAAAATTCCTTCCTTCCTTATTTTTATTTATTTATTTATTTATAAATAAATTGGTGAGGTGCTCACCAATATTCTTTACACCAGCAGCTTAGGAGGTCCTGACCCAGAAAAGGTCTTTCAAATGTGGACTGGTGAGTGCATCTTAGCTAGGCTTATTGCAAATCCACAGACTGGCTGGATAAAAACTTGGAAACAACCACAATTAAAGTGGAGGAAACTGTAATTGATGCAGGTTAATCTCTCCCATGTCTTCTGAGAAAGCCCCTACTCCCACTGCTTAACATTATATACAGGTTGTTATGGCAATAGGAAGGGAATAACTATGAGCAATTGCCAAGATGTTGCCATGTGAAAGGAGGCTAAGCATATAGAAACTTTTTCCAAAAAAACCCAAAAAAACAAAAAACAAAAACAAAAAGCAAAACCTCATTGAGCTGTGACTGATGGTTACTGTGCTGCCTACTCTTGAGGCGCTAGTACACAGTACAAGGCCAGCATACTCTCCCCAAATTTTATTAGCAAATCTTACAATTTTATGAGATAATTGCCTCACTTAATTACCCTGGTGGCTTTAAGGAGGGTACAGTTCTTGGGGATGAGGGCAGTGCCCCAGTTCTAGGAACAAGTAATGCCTACATTCAAAATGGCTCTGCAGAGAAGCTTCCATGACTTAATAGACTAAAAGTAGCCACTTCTGTCTTATCCATCTTATTTGACACCTTTAATATTTTTCAGTTGGGCAATCAAAGAAAAGACTAAGATCTCAAGGCTGAAAGAGCTAGTTTTCAACCTTGAGATGGTGGGGAGATAATTGTAGTTTAATAATCTCTTTGTCATTAGGTGATATAATTCTCTGGTAGCAAGGAAAAGAATCCTTTTCCTAACTTTAGTCTGGAGGTTTTATTAAGTGACCTCGTATCCTCAAGGGAGAAGAACCCAGTCATAGCAGAAATGGTAGGAAAAGAGCAAGTATCCTCACCCAGCTTTTACTCTTTCCTATAATGCAGTATTTCACCAGACAGGTCATGTGTGGGAATACTTATTGGTTGCAGCAACAAAAGTGCAGCTGACCTAAGGAAGTGGCTTTTAGGGCCATGTAATTATTGCTGATTAGTCATCTGAAGAGGTTGAGTGAGAAATATTACCCTTTCTCTTGTCCAAAATGGTACATTACAGATCCTGTCTGAGTTCAAAGAGGAATAGCAAGCTGGTAAACATAAAAGACCCAGACAAAGAAATCAACATTATCTATAATGTGAGATGTGGAGCACCAATCCAAGACCGTAGCTATGGTAGAGGTTCCAAGTTATTTCTGAAACTATACCTATTCAAGATGACAAATCATTCTTGGTAAAATTGAGTATAACCAAGCAGCATATATATCTTTGGAATGGACATATACAGCCCAAAAACATTGACTACAATAACATTTTGCTTAAATGAAATAAAGCGGCCAGCACACACACTTGATCCTCATAGTAAGAAGAGGCTTTAGTTGCTTGTTCCAACTCCTGGTGGGAAAGAAGTTTTATGGAAGAGGATGAATTTATTTTTTCAATTTTTTAACTACTTTCTTTCTTTCTTTCCTTTCTTTCTTTCCTTCTTTCTTTATTTAAATAATCTCTACACCCAACATGGGGCTCAAACTCATGACCCCAAGGTCAAGAGTCAAAAGCATGCTCTTCCAACTGAGCCAGCCAGGCACCCCAGAAGAGGATGAATTTGAGGGCAACAGAGCCCCAAAAATAGTTCAGCCAACTGCTCTAGCTCTAATGTGAATTCTTCATACCCTAATCTCATTTCCTTTCATTCAAAATGGAAATGAAGGAGATTATGTGACAGAGTTGATTTTTGATACCTTCAAACATCTGCTTATAGCTATATTGAGCTCTAGCCAGGAAAAGCTCCCTGTATTTTCTTCTCCTAGGTCCTTTCAACTGTCTTATAGAAATAGCCATCAGCAAAAGTTCTGTTTCATAAATGGCTGAATTATTAATTGAAATGAAAACACCATTTTTAATGGGCATAAAAGTCATTTGTAAATGAGATAAAATGTTCTAGGCATTGCCTGCCTAGATGCAGACCTAAAGCAAAAGCACTATGACAGTTTATGATTATTATGCACATTAGTGCAATCTAGTTGGCTCCCAATTCCTAGAGTAGAGTTTCCCTGTTTGCATAAATGTCTCTCCTGGTTGTTTGCTTTTCACTGCATTTACATGAAAAGCCCCAAGGATAATTTTTTCCTTCTGATTTATCCCACACATTATGTTACTGCAACATTATCTCTCATTGAAGCCATCATAAATGTCTTGCTCCTTCTCTGTTCCTGGATTGGGAAGAGAATCCCAGAACTATGGCTCAGTCTTCCAAACTGAGTTCCTTATAAAGGCCAATCAGGATCTTTACTACCTAATTTGCTTTCTCTCTGATCTTATTTTCTACTATCTCCATAACACCCCTCCCCCGCTTTGCCCATTCCATTCCAGCCACACTGGTTTCCTTACTCTGCCATTAACCCCCAGCCATATACCACTTTAGGGTATTTGCATTGGCTGTTACATCTGATTGGGCCAGTCTTCCCCTACATATTTGTATGACAAGACTCTTATTCCCTTCAAGCCTTTGCTGAAATGTTAACTTTTCAAAGAGACTTAACCCTGACCACCCCTATTTTATACTGACACCTGACCCAACCACCACTTTGAACTCCCAGTCTCTTAGCTAGCTCTGTTTTCATTTATTCCTAGCACTTTTCACTTAAGTAACCATTAGTTGATTTATATATTTTGTATTTCTGACCTCCCATTAGAATTTATCTACATAAATACACAGACTAAATACACACACACACACACATATAAGGTAAATGTATATAAAATTATAAATATATAAAAGGTACATATCTGTGGAGGGGCCCATGTACATCTCCATAAATATTTGTTAAATGAATTAATGAAACAGTGGGTCTCTTGGTGATTCTGTTGCTTCCCTTCATCTTCAAACTTCCAATCGATCAAACTTCTGTCTATTCCAAAGAATAGATTACTGGCCCTTCCCTCTCCCAGAATGTGTATGTTCCTTTTGGCATCCAAATACTTGTCTTTTGCTGATCCTGATTTTTCTCCTCTCCCATAGTATTGTTAGCTCTGCTTTCCTTATTTATGATTAACCAAGTCTTCAAATCTGTCAGTAACTACAGCAAGAAGGATGTATCACTGACAGAAAACAAGATTAAATCTTGAGTGTGTAGAATTGAAGGAAATCCAGGGACTATCTTTTCTGATCTCATTACCTATCAGCCAATCAATGGGAATCTCTTCTCACCGACGTGGAATTCTAACACACAAGTCAACCAAGCTGGAAAACATCAAAGATTAATCCCTTCTCTTGCATGCAAACCATGCAATTTAGTAATAGCTACTCAACCACCATTGACCTACTAATTAATCCATAGATTTTTTTTGTTGTGCCTTTAATCATTTCCACTGATAACTGAGTCACTTTAGAAATACTCATTCTCTCTCCAGATTTGCCAACTCAATGCTACTAGCGTCTGTAGTAATAAAACACTGCAATATATTGACTTCCTGCCAACTTGTTCTCTTTCTCTTCCTTTCTTTTCTATGTGTCAGCTGGTGCTACTATGCAGACAGAATACAGAGAAGGGAAATGAGCAGCTAGTAAATGAGTAGTTTGTGTCACAGGTGAGGGTGAAAAATGATTCGTCATCTGGGTCAAGAAACAAGTTGGTCCTGCTCTCTCTGAATTGAAGATTTATCTGTCCTTTTGACTTCCCATCAGTAATTTCAAATCAGCCTGAAAATAACTGGTTTGGACCTTATTCCCAGAGTCCCTTTTTCTGAAAACACATGATTGATTCTCATCTTCTACCATCAAGCAACAAGTGATGTACATTTTCTGGTGTGGCCATATTTGCATGTGGTGATTCACACAGTGTCTACTGGAAATGCTAGTAATGCGGTGACCCTACATCCTTTGATTTGAAAGGAGCTCAATTGTATCCACTGCCTGAATAACAATTTAAGAGCTGGCTTCTGTTTCCTGATCTGGCATTCATCCACTGTGTGTCTTTGAAAGTGTCAGTTCACCTCTCTGAGCCTCAGTAGCCAGAATGGAAAGAACGGGCTATTTTTCTGCCTCATAGGGACATTGATGAGTTTATGTTTTGTCACATACAAGAGACAATTCATACCAACTATTATGATTTCCTCTGAAATACCAGGTAAAGCTTATTTCTCATCCAATGTTTGAGAGAAAAAGAACTGAGATGTTAAGTGATACACTTGCTCTAGACCTCCAGTTACTGCAATTAAAATGAATGGCTCCATCAGACCACCTTTATGCCTCATTAGCAAATAGACTAGAGAAAACTGTGCTTACTATGTAGTCTTCTTTTATAGAAATTACTTTTGCACCCATTTGGATTTCCCAGCAACTTAGTGAAAAGTACAGCCAGAAACTTTAACTCTGCTTGCATAGAAGCACTGCTACTAAGGAAAGGCCTACCCATTTGGAGGTCACACGGGCCTCTGTTCATGAGAACAGGAGAATCTTCATTAAGAACAAGTTGGGAGAGATCCAGTATCACATGACCAATAGCCAGTGTGACTGATTTTCTAACGAAAGACAAAATATCCAGTGAGTAGTTCCCTTTTCAAGATAGTTTATGAGATTATACCTTTATTTCAGATAATATCTTCCAAAGTCAAGCACGTTTTTTAGAGCATCCTGTTAGAGCTGACTATTTTTCCAGTTTGTAGTGTCTTCGATTTGACATGGATCATTTCCAAATGTTAACTATCCCCCCAAACAGAGTTTTACCATCACTGAACATATTTAAGTGAATGCACCTAGAGTAGATTCTAAAAAGAGAATTCTGGAGATGTTTCGAATACTATAGCAGAAAAAGGATACACTCTCCTAAGTGCATAGTTCTTATAGTTCTTTCTTCTTGAGGCAGTGCATTTTGAGGGTGAAAAACACACTTGGAGTTGGACTCTTGGTTTAAACCTTTCCAAAGCAATTTCTTAGTCATGCTGACAAGCAAATTATTAACCTATCTGGGGTGTATTCTACTTATCTTTAAATAAAGATCAGTTAGAAGCCAACTTCTAAGGTTATCAAAAGAGAAAAGGATTTGATCTATGTAAAACATTAGAATCTTGCATGAGACAAAAAATGAGAGTGTTATCTATTTTACGTATTATTACTACCAAAGTTATTATTTCCCAGACACAGAAGATGACTTGTGAAGTGTGACTCCACAGAAGAGGTAAAGGAATCTATGACTAGAAGCTATTTCTTGAGGTCCCAGCCAAAAAGATTTATTCTTCGCTACCACCAATCTGCCTGCACTTATATATCCAAGAACCTCAAGAAAATCACACGACAGAGACTCAGATGATAATAAAGTGCAAGGGATTTAGTGGGTGGGAAAAAAAAAAAAAAACTGTCTCTTGCAGAAATAGCGATGACACTAAACACTGCTTCAGAGATATTTGATCTTTATTTTCCATAGAAGCTTAAGATAAGTGACAGACAGGGCTCTGAACCTGCAGTAGGGCTTTAAAACTGTCAGGATCTGGTGTTTTTGTATTGAGCATCTTTCAACAACTCAAGTGGAATAAATTATTACTTATCCTGCCCTCTGACTGCCAATGGTTTGTGAGCATAGAAGGAAGTCCTGATGTGGAAATACCCTACTCCATGTCCTAGAGAACAAACCTAGGGAAAGCAATACATGAGGAGATCACTCTCACCAGACCTCATGTTAGCAAAAACAAGAAAAAAAACGATGTGGCTACCATTTCTTTTTCCAACCAAATATAGAGCAGTCATCATCTATAATTTCTATAATTTCATAATAATAGAGTGCTGGTGGCACTTTAGGAAGTTATACAGGACAAAATTTATCTTACACTGCCATATATAGCTGTACTGTCTTCATATTTATGATTTTGCCATTGACAAGTGACAATGTTATCATGAACTTGTATTTGGAAACTACTCATCTACATGCTACTTTTACACAATCTCAGCAGAAGGGTTAGATTAGCTTTGTCTGGGTGCTTCAGTTTCCTTATTTATAAAAAGGACACAGTTATCTTCATACCACATCAGTGGCTTTTTCTCATCCTACTTAAATGTTCTGCCACATTGTTTCAACTAGCCTCTTCCTCTGGTTTTTGCACTACTGCCCTCACCTTGTTCTCTAGGGTCATGAATCACTCTCTCCTCCCTTCAGTAACTCCAGTTCTTCTTCTTGACCTCTACTGTGAACTTTCTCTGGGGTATAATCATTGACCCTCTACATCCCTTTACTGCTTCCTCTGAAAGGGTTCATATATTTTCTTTGTTCATATTGAATCCTTAAGCAAATGACCTCTAATTCTTTCTGTCTAGCACCAGCTTCACACAAGGATCCCGAACCTACTGGATAGCTCTTTCTTGGTAAAGTAATATCCCTTCAATCTCATATTTATAACCACTTTAACTCGCTCCCCAAGATTATCCCATTCTGGCCAATGGGGAAATTTTTCTAGGTCACTGGAGTTAAAATTTAAGAGAAATGTATGTCCAGTGATGGGTAGTAAGGAGGGCACATATTGCATGGAACACTGGGTTTTATACTCAAACAATGAATCATGGAACACTACATCAAAGACTAATTATGTACTGTATGATGACTAACATAATAAAATTAAAAGAAGAAAATAAAGAAACGTGTATCTCTTTTTCCATTGCACCCCAATATCTAAATAGGTTATTGTTTCTCTAAATTTTCTTTGAATGTTCTATATCTTCTGTCAATGACCTGATCTCATTATCTTTAATTTTTTGTTACTAACTCATAACTATTCAGAGCTGTCTCTTCTCTGTATCCCCTCCATGTTATCTCCGTTAATGAAACTGACATACTTTAAACATTTTGATTTTATTTAGTTAGTCTCCTCAACAAGAAATTACAGCACTTCATTTTTTTTGTTTTTCAGATCAAATACAAAGTCCTTGTTCTGGTGCTTTAGGCCCCATTGGAGTCTTGGACTCATACTTCCATATTGCTAAGCTCATTTCTGCCCATGAGCCTGTACTCAGCCCTTTCTCCCACCTAGAATGCCCTCATCTTTTCTTCTAAACCAAATAAATCTCTGCCATGGATCTCCCTTGTCTCTATCAATTCAGACTGCCTTCTCTCTCTCTTTTTTTAATATTTAGCAAATTTTGTTATTAGCACCTCTGGTTGAATAATTTAAAATGCTGTTCACTGTGTAGGTATTATTCTTACAGCAAAGTTTCCATTCAAGAGAGGAGACAAGTCTTCTTGTTTCCTATTATCTGTAGTGCCTAATTTTGAGCTGAGTTTCTAAGTGAGAAACCCCCAGTTAACTCCTAAATTACTAGCTATAAAAATACTTTTTATCAAAAAACTAGGGTTTTTAGTGATCATGTCCATTTAAGTCCATCTTGTATATAGGGGTGTGAGAATGGAAAACAGACCAGATAGGCAGTGAAAACATAACTGAGATGTCTCAGCTTAGCTCTCAGTTGTTGGTGGGGTATTCTGTAGTATGGAAGGACATAAGGAACTGTCCGATCATTAGACATAGACTCATACACTATTAAGCTGTGAACTAATTGTGCAGAGACTTTACTCACCCCACCCTCTGCTCTATATCTCCAGCACCTTGCATAGAATCCACCCAGGTCGGCTCAATAAATCTAGCTCCCTCAAATGAATTCAATTTGTCATATCTAGACAAATTACATACCAAACTCTACCGTCTTGACAACTAGGACATTTTCCTAGCTCTAGTGTTCCGTTAACTTCATTTCTTGCTTTTCATCATTTTTTGTAGCTTTATTGAGGTGGAATTGGAAAATAAAATTGTAAGATTTAAAGTGTACAATTTAATGATTTAATATACATTATCAGTATACTGATAAGAAATAATAGATTATAGGACACAACTATCTATATGATCCAATGATCCCACTTCTGGGTATATATCCAAAAGAAATAATTTCTAAGAGATATCTATATTCCTATGTTCATAGCAGCATTATTCTTAACAGCCAACATATGGAAGCAACTGAAACATCCATCAATGGATGAATGGATAAAGAAAATGTAGCATGCACACACACACACACACACACACACACACACAATCGTTAATCATTCAGCCTTAAAAAATAAGGAAATCCTATCATCTGCAACAACATGGAATAACACAGAAGACATGCTGATAAATGAAATAAGCCAGAGGGAGAAAGACAAATATCACATAGTATCACTTATATACATAGAATCTGGGCAGGGGGCGGGACGGGGGTGGGGGGAGAAGCAAACATGGACAACGAGAGTGTTTGCCAGGGAAGAGATACGTAGAAGTTGGTAAAAGGAAACAAATTTTCAGATATAATATGAATAAGGTCTGAGAATCTAATGTATAATATGGTGACTATAGTTGATAACACTGTATTGCATAATTGAAATTTGTAAAACTTACATGTTCTCAATAGAAAAAACGGTAAATGCATGAAGCAATGGATGTATTAATTAACCCGATGGGGGAGAATCCTTTCATAATGAATATGTATATTAAATCATCCAGTTGTATACTTTGATTCTTACAATTTTATTTATCAATTATATCTCCACAAAGCTGGGGGAAAATTATAGAAAGCAAGAAAGGTAGTTAACAGAACACTAGAACCAAGAAAATGTCCCAGCTGTCAAGAGGGTAAAGTGATGAATTTCCTAAGTTCAGGGCCAAATGACAGACAATTTCTGGGAAAATTCTAGGGAAAAGCATTAAATGATGATTTTGGGATATGTGCTGGTTAATGAATTCAACAAATATTAACTAATACAGCTCTATGTTGCCAAGTACATGATGGTAACTTAGAAACAAGATGTCCACTCTGATGGAGCTTACATTATATTAAAGAGAGACAGTTTAGGGAAAAAAAAAATTTAGAAAAGAAATCAGTAAACAGCAGGTGTCAATAGGTAACTCAAAGTAATGTCGAAGCTTAGAAACAGGGATCTTGAGTAGTAAAATAGGATACTATCACAGTCTGCTGTGCTATTGATTTCAGCCAGGAATTTGACTTTGTCTCCTATGATATCCTGAAAAATAAGATGGTGAAATGTGACCCATGATTCTAACTGCACTTGAAAAAGGTTCTTTCCCATTCAACATTCAATCCCTTGTCAAATTTGCAGGTGACACAAAGCTGAAAGCAGTATCTAATATAGCAGAAGACAGGAGCAAGACTCAAAATAATCTTGACAAGTTGGAATACTGGGCTGAAACCAATAAGAAGAAATGTAATAGGAGTAAACATAAAGTCCTATATTTGGCTATGGAAACGAGTTTTATTTATTTTTTATTTATTTTTTTATTTTTTTTATTTTTTAAAGATTTTATTTATTTGACAGAGAGAGAGAGAGAGCACAAGTAGGCAGAGCGGCAGGCAGAGGGAGAGGGAGAAGCAGGCTCTCTGCCGAGCAGGGAGCTCGATGCGGGACTCGATCCACGGACTCCAGGATCATGACCTGAGCCAAAAGCAGCCGCTTAACTGACTGAGCCACCCAGGCGCCCCTGGAAACGATTTTTAAAGCAGGATGCAGAAAGCAGTAACTTATCAAGAAAATAACATGATAAACTTCATCGACATTAGGAACTCTCTTCATCAAAAGACTTCATTTAAAAAATTAATAGTCAAACCATAGGATGGGAGAAAATATTCACAAAGCATATATTTGACAAAGGACTGGTAACCAAAGGACATCCACACTGAGGGAGGGAAAGTAATTTTTCCTTATTGTTGATTTATATTATCTGTATTGTCCTACAGTGAATGTCAACTGTTAGTATTTCTTCAAAATCAAAATTTCATTAATGAAAAGGTCCTATATTTTAGATAAAAAGAGATAAGGTACACAGGATTTATCCACTTATTGGCAGAAGCAATGGACATGCAGACACAAAGAACAATTGTTCGGCCTTCGTAGCTGGCTATGGGGGACTAAGTAGATGAACAAATCACAAGTAAGGAGAATTGGGCTGTCTTTGATGGGAAAGTAAAATGTGCAGGGGACACTACCTATCTTACCACTTCCCTCTCTGGTCACAATCCAGACATAGGGCACTCCTTTTATTTCTTTGACTACAACAACCTTTTCCCCTTTAGGTCTTCACACATACTTGCCTCCTGCCCAATATATCTTTCCTCCTCTCTCCTTGTCTCATTTTACTCATCCTTCAGATCTCACTTCCCCACAGAAGAATTCCCTAACTTTCCGAACTAGTTTAGGACTCCCTATCACACTTTCTCATAGCACATTACATTTTGGTAGCATTTGTGATCATTAAAAAAGCATGTTTATTGTAGGGCATTTGTTTATTATCAGTCCTCCCTGCTAGAATGGATGTTTGCTCATCACTGTAACCCAAGCACCCAGAGTAATGTCCAGCACATTAGAGGGACTCAATATACATTACTTTTTAAAGGTTTATTTATTTTCTTTTAGAGAGAGAGTGCATAAGCGGGAGGGGTGGAGGGAGAGAGAATCTCAAGCAGACTCCTCGCCGAGCTCAGAGCCCGACACAGGGCTTAATCTCACAACCCTGAGATCACGACCTGAGCCGAAACCAAGAGTTGGACACTTAACTGACAGTGCTACCCAGGTGCCCCTCAATGAGTGAAGTTACTTAGTTACAGACCAGTTACATTTGCATCAACAAAAGGATGCCAAGATGGCAATGATCAGCGAAAATTTAAAGATCTGTACCTAGGGTTAAGAAAAAGAAATGGAACTAGAGGTAATGTTTTGTGTAGCATCAGAAAGAAGATATTTGGTGATTTACGAATAAATGAGCCCCTCCAAAGGGGGGAAAATATGTATGAGAGCCAGTGACTGAGGATCAGTCTATCTTGTTGATTTCTTTATCATTTTCAAACCTTTATCCCCTTTTATGTTACTCTGTTTGCATCTTTTTATCTTGTTCTTCCTTGTACTGGAAACAGGATGTCAGCTTAACTAGCACTAAATTAACTACAGCTTTAAGCATGTGAAGTGACGATCAGCTCCAGAACAAGCTTGCTGTTTCAAATCTTGGCAGCTCAGGCTTGGCTTCTAGCTTCTCTACTTTTCTGCATGGCTGAGAAAGATAGGCAGCAAATGTAGGCGCAGATTCTTAGAAAGTACTGTTCCAATACCATAGAAATGCCAGGAGCTCACAGGGCCGCCTTCTTTCACAGCCAATAGATTCCTTATTCTATTTAAGATCCACTCAGTAAGATGTTTATTAAATGGCCATTATGTACCAGACACTAGGCTTATTAATAAAGGTCAGTGCCCTAATGGAGCTCACGATCTAGTGGGCCAAGAGACCATAAATATGGAAACAAAAGTCAATTACCAAGTTAAGATTCCACTAAGGGGCAGGGGGATCAGCAGAACAAAGAAAATACAAGAGGGGGTCTCAGTCATACAGGCACCTATGAGGAGATGGCATTCAAGCTGCAAAGTTAAAAGATAAGATAGAATCAGCTTTGCAAGGGGATAGAATCAGCTTTGCAAGGTGACAAAGTTAAAAGATGAGACAGAATCAGCTTTTCAAGTAGAGGAAGCAGCATATGGAAGATGTGGGGCAGAAATTACTTAGGATATTCAAGGACCTGAAAGCAGGCCTGTCAGGTGGGAGCGGCGTGGAAGAGAAGCAGAGTGAGATGGGTGATGGAGGCCGGGACCCAATCCCGCAGAGCTCCACGGCTGTGCCTCTAACGTTGGAGGTAGAGGACATCCAGTGGGAAACCACAGATAGACACAGCAGTGCCACGACCCCAGCGAGCAACCGCAGACATTCTAACGTTAGACTTCCAAATACATGGTCCCTACGTTTTTGCTGGCTGGTTGGTTTTTGTTTGCTTTTCTTCCTAAGCACTCCGAGCCTGTTGGGGGCTTCTCCCTCACTCTAAAACCAAGCCAGTCTCCAAATTACAAATTAGTGAGCTAATCGACCAAATCCTTAATAGAGGAAATGGAAAGGAATTTGAATCAAGTATTGATAAAATAAGAAACAATGTGTCTGTGTCAGCAGTTAGTGTTTATTTTACATTAATGAGTCGTTTTAAAGAAAAAAAAAATGTTTACAAACTGTTGTTTTTGTCCACTGATGGCTGAAAGTCAACCGACTTTATAAGGGAGTGAAAAAGAGCAAGACATTACCTTGGTTTTGACATATCCCTAACAGAGAAAGTTGTTAAATACTAGAATGAATTCTGTAGAGCTTCTTCCTAAGGCCACCGGATATTAGAAACTCATTTGTCTGGCATAATTGTAGGGTTGCCATGTGTGAAGTAAAAAAGATGGGGGATTTTCTTTCATGTTTCCCTTGAGTTGAATAATCCAAGAGTCTCCAAGAGACTCTCATAACCAGCAAGTTGTACACTAAAGAGAGATCAGAATCTGGCAGATCGGTAGGTGCTTGATAGATGTTAACTAATTTCCTGGTTGGGAGCAGACAGGTGAATATAACATTGCTGAGGAGAATAATATTTGAATAATAGTGAGAATCTGATTCTTTACAATTACCGTCATACACAAGGAACATTCCAGATAATGTGTGAAATGTTCTCAGCAGCCATGAGTCAGTCAAATTGAATTTAATGTGCTTTAAAGAACACATTACACGTGAGAGATGTGGGCAGCAGGGTCAGACAAGTCAGCAGTTACCAGGAGACAGCCAGTGGAAGAAGAGAAAACCCGCCACAATATGGAAACAATGGAATGCTGGAGGTAAGCCTCGCCAAGCAGGATGATAAAAGCAATGAAAAAGCCAGCGGAAGTGGAAGATGGAGCCCAAGGTGGCAATAGCCCCTTGGAAGGAACCTGCCCACTGGCACAGGCAATAAATTGCCAGCCAAGCAGGGTATGGCTCAGTGGAAAACATCTACATCAGGTCAGGCCAGCCCACTGGCAGCAAGGCAAGCCAGTCAATGGGGTAGTCACCGCAGAGCCAAAGACAGAATCAGTACATCCAGAGGAACATGAGATGTGCGATATCCGCAGTATTGGTTTAGTGAAAGCCCACCAACTGGCAAGGGTAATACATTTGAGCAAAACAGGAGAGTAGTGTGCAAAAGCCAAGAGACATGATTTGAGCTGTGCCAAGTGAGAAGAATAGTCTCTGAGGATCTATCAGCTTGCTACCAACCAGGAGCCCTCTGGCAATGTGAGAACAGCATACACACTGCCAAGCATGGTAGGGCAGGGATCATGGCAGCCAGCACGTAGGACGCACAGAGGGAACAGCTAAGCTACCACAGTGCAAGCCCACAGGGCCCATATAGCCTGCTGTCAATAGCCAAGCACAGCCTGAAAGACTGGAACAGCACCAGACAAGGAATTGGAAAGTCATGATTTGAACTATCTCTCTGTCATTAGCCCTATGACTTTAGACGGAAACACTACCTTGTCTTTTTTTTCTTTTAAGATTTTATTCATTTATTTTGGGGGGGCAGGGAGGAGAGAGTGACTGAGCATGAGCAGGGGGAAGGGCATAGGGAGGGAGAGAGAGAGAGAGAGAGAGAGAGAGAGAGAATCTCAAGCAGACTCCACACTGAGCATGAGCCCAACATGGGCTCGATCCCACGACCCTGCGATCATGACCTGAGCCGAAATCAAGAGTCAGATGTTTACCCGAATGAGCCACCCAGGCGTCCCTCTATTTTGTCTTAATAACCCATTCCTTCCTTATCCTCTAGGAACTTCAGGTCTCCCTCCCCAAACTGCATTCCGGCCCTGAACTGAGCCTACGGGTGCCAGATGCTGCTAGTCTTCCCTAATGCCATTATCTCGCTCTGAGGTCATTGGATGCTTTACCATCTAAGGAAAGGCTGGTTTTGCCTCTCTCCCTAATGCACGTTTCTGCTTCCACTTTTCAGTCTGTGCTCTTGCATAGTTTACTTGATGGCCTGAACTACTCTTCATCACCTATAGCCGGGACACACTTTTCCAGAGCCCACATCACCTCTACGAGCACAAACTCCAGGTTGTGGTTACTCCAATTTGACCTACTTACTGCTACAAAGCTATCTGTGCTTCGGGGACAAGTCTCAGTGTTTTAAAATTCTCCACTCCAAATTCTACCAGGAAGCTCAAGACTAAAAACAAATATAAGCAAAGTCACAGTCAGAAAAGTAAGATTATTTCTCATTACCTGAGCATATTATACTTTAAATAATCATTTGCCTTTTTAAGACTACATGCTGTCAGGGCAGATCATTTCTTCCTTTAAATTCATAATGTAAAAAATTGCTCAGGAATAATCTGATACAGCTAGTGTATCATATGACAAAGATGAAACTTGATAAATGTTACATGTGATAACCGAAGGAAAGAACTTTCCAGAGCAATAACAAGCTCACTTCTACTATCACTAGGGAAAGCATCTCCCTTAATTCTCTAAAAGCAACCTCCTCTCCTCCCCCCACTCCTTTCTTTCCTTTCTGCTTCCCTCCCCTTCTCTTCCCTTCTACTCCCCCTTCCCTTCTCTTTCCCTCTACTTCCTTTCCCTTCCCCTCTGGCTCCCTTCCTCCCTCCCACCTTCTCCCTCTCCCTTTCCCTTTCTCTCACATACACACTCGCATCAAATAAGAACTGCTTCATTCATGTACCTCATGAGTGATGTTTCATGTAAGATTATAGCTGGGGGAGGAGGGCTTCTTTTTGTAGCAGCATCTGTACTATGTTCCTTCTGCTGCATCCTTCACTATTGCCAGAGCTTTGGAGCTGGGCTACTGGTCTTTGTCACAGCAATTCTCTGAGGATACTAGCAATATTCTACAGTCAAAATGAAAGATAATGTGGCCAAGTTTACAAAGAGATCTCTTTGTGGGAACATCATTTATGAAATCTTAACACTTAGTTGATCCGAACCAATGGAGGCTATCTTAATGACATGCAAAATCCTGGACTAGTGTATCAGGGTTCCCTTCATGTGGCATGACTAGATAAATAAGCCACCCTGAATCAGACTAACTACAATTTAGATATTATCTGATATGGCCACAGTCATATGGACAAACTTCAGAAGTCAAGAACAGTAAGAGAAGTGCCACCATGACTGCAGGAATGAATTCTTGAGGAGTTGAGATTACAATCGAGGGCACCAAAGGCTCTTTGCTTTATATGTGCTCTTTTCTTTTATTCTCTACAAGACTTCTCTCTTGTGAGTGGACAAAATTATTACTTAAGAGATAGGGCTTCGGGATTGCATTCTTAAGTTCCCCTCTGAAATCTCCGAGAGTTTAGGTAAAACATAAACTACTGTCCAGCTTGCTTCACAATAGTAGTAACAATAAACTTCAAACCAGGATCCCGAGTTTCAAAAACATTTCTGTGAAGAGCCGTATAAATATTTTACACTACTAATGGCATAAATACAGAGATGCCATCATTTTCTACCTTATCCATCTGATCTCCCAAAATCTTGTTACAACTAGTCCTCTCCGTATTCCAAGACCTGGCAGGGCTCAGCTCCTGCTGACTTTATTAATATCGAATGCCAAGCCCATCCCAGACCTGTATTACAAAGTCTATACAGAATCATTGAAAATGACATCGGTTGCTTGACTGGTGGCCCTGTCCAGCACAAGCATTGAGGTGAGGTACCAGGAAATTCCCGGGCTTGCCTTCCAGTCTGCACTGGTTTACAAGAATCACCTGTGGGTAGAGCTTTGGCTGTTGAGAATATTGGGAAAGAGATAAAGATAGCTGATGTGGATGAAAGAGAACGAGCAAAGAAGAATCTGTAAGAACTCAGAAAGTGATGAATCAAAGGAAATACTCTGAATACCTGTTGTGAAAAAATGAAATTTTTCTAATATATTTACATATATATATTTTGTTTTTAATATAGCAGCATGCTTTAAATTCTTTGACATCATTCCCCTAAAAATTAGATCAACATACTTTAAAAATGCTTCTCTGATCAGGCTTCCATGATCTGGATCCAGCTTTCCTTTCCAGAGTTAACACCCCACCCCCCCACCCCCACCCCATGCCTGGCCCTCTACATATGTGGACTCTGGCATGTCGACCTCTATTCAGTTCCTTAAACATACCACATTTTCCTTCTCTCTGGGCATTTCCTTCTGGAAGTCTGCCTCTCCCAGGACTGGGTGGAAGTTCTCTATTGCTTGGGCTTATGAAACAAACTGTACTAAGTGCCAAGATGCCACTGCAGGAATAATCAAATTATTATTTAATCTTATCTTGAATAGAAAATAAAAGGTACTTCACTGAAAATGCCCTTGTGAGTGAATTCTGCCTCTCATTTCTGAATGTGTGTTCACTGTGATTAAAAATAATTAATGAATTAAAGAGAAGGGAAAAGAATATTCCCTATTCTAACTAATTTTCTAAAACAGCCTAGTAGCTAACATGGTCTTGCACATAACAGGAACTCAGTAAATATTGGCTGATTGAACTGATTACAAAATGTATACCACATGGAAAGTAAGCCTTATAGGATCAAAATTATCAATCAAGTTCATCTATATTATTTGCTCTACCTTAATGAGACTGTAACCTTATCAGAAGAAATACAGATTATTTTGATAACGCTTTTCTTTTTAGAATGTTTTCTTTTTTATGGCCTCTGTTACTTTCCACTTCAAAACAAACCGTAGCCAACCACGGGATATAAAACATGCCTCTCGACGGTCACTACAAAATTCCAAAAATTACTTCACATATTAAGAGCGGATAAGTGAAATCAATATGATTCCAAGTGCTGTTATTGGCACTGGGAAGAAGAAAGAAGTGGCAGTGTTAGAGCAGGCATTAGCTTTAAATGACCTCAGAGTCCCTGCAGTGAAGCAGTAAAGGGCATCTAAACTATGCAGCACCATACAGCAGAATCCACACATGACTAGGAAAGAACACAAGGGACCTGGACTCTCTCAGAGGGGCCTCTTTGCCACAACTGTGTCATCCGCAGATTTGTATCTCTCCAGATGCAGGTTGGCCTATTCCCAAGGAGTCTCTCTTTTTGTGGAAACCATTACTACAGGTTTATAACCCTATTCGGAGACTCTTCTGGGTCATTTTACTACAAGACACACTAATCCTAGACAAGTCCCATCGCAAGGGACAGATCATAGCTCATCCTGATACTATCCATGAAGACACACTTTGCAGTCTAGTATCGACTTCAAACATATCTTCATGATCCAAACAGTTGCAGGCCCTAGGTGCCCAGTTTTCGAGGAGGGGGCATCAGGATGAAGTCCCTCTCCCACTGTTGTGGCTAGTCTCTTTGTTTTCTATCCCTCCATGTTTCCATTCCTCCATTCGTCTCACTACAGACTTACAACCATGGAAACCTGAGTGTGGAATATCACCGTGCTTGGGAATCTTTCCCGTCATACGTATTGCTGTCCTGTGACAACTGCAAGACCCCGGTCCCATCTGTGACAACCAGCATTATTCATAAAAGACCATAATGGCATGAAATAGCACACATACACTGGAGTTGGTGGGCACAGTGACCTTCTGTTTCCACTCTCCAGGGAAGACTGCAACCACATCAGTGTCTTGGGCCCCCAAAGCCCAAAACAGATTTCCTGCAGCTTCTTCTTGAGGGAGTGAAAGTTGCTTAGAGAAGCGTGTAAATTCATGGCAAGAAGCAATAAAGGTGAGTTTTATACATTCCCATTATTGCTTCTACGTCTTTGCAATAATGTTTATTGACATGTTTGAACGGAGCACAAGCTGCAGTTCAGTTCAACAGCCTGTGAAAATGGGACATTTGTCAAGAAACAAACCTCGCGGTTTTTAGTGGCTCTGACAGTGCGTATTAGAAAAGATACTGATGGGAAAAAAGAGAGAGTAGGCAGTCCTGGGGGGAGGGTGTCAAGGAATATGCTCAGCACAGATGCCTACAGTGGAGGAAGAGGGGATGGCTGAGGATGTAAAAATGAACACTAAACACATTGAGTGACTACCGGTTGCCTGGAAGCATATGCACTTGTATGGGGAACATCAACAAAAGCTCCCTCTGTCTCCAAAGCCAGGCCTCCACAGCGATGCTTTCAGTTATGATTTCATTCCCACTTTGCTTCCCCCCATCCCCGCAGTCGATCTCCAATGACAGTCTGGTTCTTAGAGTGTGCATATCACTCTGTTCTTCAGGGTTCCCATGAACTAAAAAGAGCACAGCACCTAGTTTGCATATAACCTGCCTTCAGTCATGAAATCAGTCCCTCGGTGATTCACGGGCAACACGCTTGTTGGGGCTATGAGGCACCAGGTTGGGTGCCAGGGCTGTGCACAGACGTTTCCCACAAGGAATCTGCAGTCTAGTAACAGACTATGCTGCACTCATTAATAATACAGAGCAGCTCACACATACGGAGGAACGAAAATGATCTGTTGTATTTTTATTTCCCCTCGTCAATGACCTAAACGAGTAGTAAAGTGCTGGGGACAGGATAAACATTTAATAGATAACCTACTCGCGTCCCAAATTCAAGTGTACTTCAGATGTGCAAGGCAGTAACATAAAAGCTACTATCAGCTCTCTTCTTCTCCCTGCTCCATTTAGCACTCTAGAATCTCAGCCATTCGGCAGCCAAACTACCAGATTCCCAACACGGCTTTCCGACATATACCGCCTGGTCCCGGTGAATGAGTCAGTGCCCGCCTCCCTCCTCCTAAAACTCCTCAAAAGGAAATGGGTAAAACTAGATCTTGGATGTCATCATCAAACACTATGCTTTATGAGGGCATAAAGGCAGTTGTGACCTACAGATTTAGTTCAGGGACAAGTTTTCCAGTCCTGATACATTACAAAAAGAAAAAAGAGAGAATAACATTAGTTATGGCAATTAGTTCATGACAATGTGATACATTATACTTAGGATGCCATAGTACAGGAATAAGATCGTTTGGTCCTGGAAAACAAATCCCTCAAAAAAGTCAGAGAGACTAGTTGAATCACTGGGGATCTCAGTTTTGAGGACCTTGACTCTAAGTTGGCACTGGTTTCTGGCAACCCTGAGTTAACAAAATTCCAAAGTTACAATTTCACTTAAATCTTTCTATAATGTACTTCTCACCTAAATTTTTATCTTCTTTCTTTCTCCTGCCTCTCTAAACCCACAGCTTAGCATTTCACTTCAGACTTGCAAAAGCCCTAGATTCTTTGCTATCTTTTCCTTCCCAGACCTGTTTGTAAATAAATCAAACCTGTTCCCACTATACTGTACCCTACATTCCGAAGGCAAGCTCTCAGAGTGTAAGAGGGGTGTTAGTTTAATAGACTTGTTCATCATTACATGGGTATCAAGGCACTCATAAAGCATACTGTTTGATGGTGACATCCAAAATGTAGTTTTACCCATTTTTCATGGTCTGCAGGAACACTACAGTGCTAGTCAAGTTCTAAACCTATTTTGATTACTGCAACATCAGAGGCTAATTTATCTTTACTTAGTACCCGTCCCCTCCTTATAATCAGCACCATAACCTCTCCCTATTTTTGATGCCATTTACATTCAATTTTGACTTGGGCTTAGCAAATAAAAATATTTATTAATATATCGATGTCCCAACTAATGCTTACTTTGGAAGGCATAGCATTATTGGTGGAGTGTGCGTGCATGGGTGTGTGTGTGTGTGAGAGAGAGAGAGAGAGAGAGAGAGAGAGAGAGAGAGAAAGAAAGAAAGAAAGAAAGAAAGAAAGAAAGAAAGAAAGAAAGAAAGAAAGAAAGAAAGAAAGAAAGAAAGAAAGAGAAAGAAAGAAAGAAAGGGGTGGGGGGACGGGAGGGAGAATGAGAATGAACATGTTGATCAGAAATTACTTGGCTCAGAAAAAAGTAATTTACTGATAAATGCTTATCCATTTAGAGGTAACCAGTGTCAGCAAAAGCTGCCTTAAATTAATCTATCTGCCGATCCTCTCAGATCTCTAATACAGGATAGCAGAAGGCAAGTCAACTCAGCCATGTCACGGAGTCTCTCATAAACAGTAATAAATTGCCATAGATTTCATTTCACATTTCAGCAATTCTGGCCCTAACATGGTGAGTAGAAAAGGGTGGGGGCTGAGGGCCAACAGAGAAGAGGAACAGTTAGCCAGAAAAGAGCCTGTCCTCATCCGACAGGAGTACCTTTCAGTCAGAGCTCAAAAATTCACACAGCACAGATTCACAGAGGTGAAATTCACCGATAATAAAGACACTAGACTAAGAAACAGAAGTTATGGTCCTATCAGTTACCAACAGAGATTCCCAGAGCAAGGCACCTAACTGAGGAGAAAATGGCTACCAACTAAGTTGTTGGAAAAAATGAAATGAGATTATATACAAAAATGCACACTGCAAAGGGTAAAGAATGTTACCTAAATACAAGTCCATCAGTTGACAACATACCTATCATGTGCAGCAACTACAGAAATATGTCATAGCTCTCAACGTGCTTATGATATAATGGGCATGTGCGGGAACTATAAACATACCTTTAAGAAACATTTTAATCATTACCAGTGTAGAAACAAGTGCATAGTGCTCTAGAAATGGAAGAATATAGTTTGTGATGGAAGGCAACATTATTATTGTGGTTCTCTGACACATCATTAAGATGTCAATTTCCCTCAGGAATTTGTTAAATCACTTGTACCTCAACACTGAAAAACTTGTTTGCCTCGTGGCTCCCTTAGTGAATATAATGCAGCACCTGCAGTTAACAATAAAAATAAACAGTGTAGTGATTTTAATGTCTGGGGCCATTCTATATTTTAACATGCTGGTATTCTAGTAACTTGGTGTGAGCATCTAATTCTTACTATAATTTGGCACTTACACGAACTCTCCTTTAGGGAACTGCTTTTAAAATATTGACTAAAACTCCAAGTACTTGGTTAAGCAAGCAGATCAAAGGGAAATGGGAGGATATTAACTCATTCACTCACTTGATTTTTATATAGGTATCATTATACTATGTGTAACTATGATGCAGATCCACATTATAACATTATAAATAATATATATAACATTATATAAATATTTAGTTTGGAAAGTACCTTAATAGTTTTCATCCTTTTTTCATTACATGACTTTATTGGTTCCTTAAGAAGTGACAGCAACGGAAAGCAAAATCTTCCCATTGTACAGATTAGGAAATGAAGTTTGGGAGCATTCCATTTGGAAACAGTTCCAGGGTCCGAGTCCCAGGATTCATGTTGCCTGATTCATTGCTATCAATGTCTGCAGCTGGTATTTGCCATTAGTACTGCTCCTGAAGTAAAGCTATACTTGTAAAGTTCCTAGAACAGTATCTTAAATGCCTTAAATATTCAATAAATACTATGAGTGATTAAAGTTGAGATTTGATTCTTGCAACGAGCATACTCTAATGAAGAAACTACTACTTTATAAAATTATTATCATTAGAAAAGTATGAAGAAATCTCGATAGACAGTTTGGAGGGGAAAAAAAAACTAAATTTATCTAAAGCATGCCAAATTCTCTAATATGTACCTAAAATTAAAATTTAAACACAGTTATAAAATATTCTGGATTTTTTTTTTTTTTTTGGCTGGAAGTGGGATAAATGCTATCTTTCTAATATCAGCAAAATAGCCAACTAGAGAGTGAAAAATTCAGAAAATATTATAAATAATTCACCTATGCACCGCAAACTCTTTAAGTATTCGTAATGATTCACCTGGTTTACTATATACTCAAATTTTCATCTGGATGTTTCAAATTGCATATATACATCCAAGCCAGTATATCCAGCCTCCAGTATATTCATACATGGAAAATACAGCAAACAACTCCCACCCGTGTGCTTCTTGATTTAACATATGATTAGACAAAAACTGCATATACTTTGGACCAGCGTAGGAAGAAAGAGCCCCCTTGTGAAATGTCAAAAAGGTGCCCAGGCCTCTTGGAGTATAAAAAGCACCTTGTGTTCTGTCTATAGCCCTTATATCATGCTGGCTACTCCATATCTTAAGGCTTGCCTGTTAACATCTGATTTTTATTATTATTTGGCACTTACATGGAATCTTTCTTTGGAGAGCCATAAATGACTTTTAAAGTAGTGATTAAAACTTAAACTTGTTATAAGGTATATATCATCCTAAGAACAAATCTGTCTCCACTATACCATTGTTGATTCTTGGTGGCCTTCAAGATATATTTTAAATATATGGCATTTAACATCACTTAAGATCAGGTCCCATCGGGACGCCTGGGTGGCTCAGTTGGTTAAGCGTCTGCCTTCAGCTCAGGTCATGATCCCAAGGTCCTGGGAATCAGTCCTGCATTGGGCTCCTTGCTCAGCGGGGAGCCTGCTTCTCCCTCTGCCTGCCGCTCCCCCTGCTTGTGCTCACTCACTCACTCTCTCTGACAAATAAATAAAATCTTAAAAAAAAGTAAAAGATTGGGTTCCATCGTTATCTTCAGCTTTGACTTCTGTCACTCACCAATAACTTGCCCTAGAGCATCCACTCAGATCTGCACTGCCCAACACTCACTGCAGTAAAGAAACCTATGTTACTAACAGGAACAGCTTTGCATGTTTGTTGGCTATTCTGCTTTATTTTAGTTACCAAGTTGACCAAAAAAATTAAGTAAATAAGTAAAAGAGTGATTTAAAAATAACTGGCTATTTTTGTTCAGTCTTCAAGAGCACAGAATTGGGATTCAAAAGCATTGAATTGAATGTGTTGATTAAAATGATTTGTGGAGCAGTTAATCATAAAAGGGTCTCCCTCTCCCACCAAAAAAAAAAAAAAAAAAAAAAGGCAGCAGCTGTTTTTGCACTGCTGTATAAAACACCTTTTAAGTTAAACAATAAACTAATTTGAAGGAGGTATAAGAAATGTTGAAACAAATTGAAAGAAGTAGGATCTACTACACTTATTTTTCTAAGAAGATAACCACACAATAGTCACTGACAAAGATGCATTGTTGCTTCTGGAAATACCACCTGGTGGTTTAAAGAAAAAGCCAGGCACTTCATTCTACTCCATCTTCTGGTTTACAGTATTTGGATTTGTAGCCACAGCTTCAACCTTTGCCAAAGGCTCCATACTGCACGCTGTCATTCACCCTGCCAGACTGCAACGTCTGCCAGGATTTATGGCTACCACACTGCTCTCTCATTGCTAAGAGCAGATGGCTGGGCTGAGGGGCAGCAGATTGCCTGAGGGCAGAGACAAGGGTGTGTGGGGGAAGAGAGAACGTGGTGGCCACAGGGACACACTTCATTCTCTAATGAGCTTAGGAAAGATGTCTTCCAAGAACTTCTTTCCTTAAAGGCTTTGGTCAGGTAAGCTAAGATTCACAGTAAGCTTCAGGAAGTTTGGGAAACTAAAATTGAATAGAAAATAGTTAGACACACATATATAAATATATTCATTTATTTATGGAGAGATCTAACCACATAGGTATCTTCAGCTTAAAGTATGGCACATCTATCTGTATTATTATATGATATATACATCTATCTATCTATCTATCTATCTATTGCTATATGATACCGAGAAGTATTTTGAAACATTGTGAGTTGTTTCAATTACTACATTTATGGAATCACATACATAGCACATACCTAAAGAACCAGTGGTTTTGATTCAAGAAGAAGCAACAGTAAAATCTGAACCAAGGGCATCATAACAAGAAATTATTAAATAGGTTGATGCAAATTATAACAAGAAAACGCATTGGCTGTATCCACTGGGTATGCCGCTGCTGGTGTCATCTTTGTACAGAGGCTAATGAAGGGGGCTTCATAGGAATAAATGAAAAGAAGCTACCTCCCACCTACCATTCTGTCACCAAACATGGAGCATATCAGGGGAAGCGTGAGGAAATAAAAAGGGAATTCCAGAAAGAAGGTGTGAGTCAAGCTAGAAGCCAGTTAAAGCCCCACCCTATCATTTTCCCACATTACCGCTCCAGGTAGCTTTTCCGGACTTCCCCACCCACGGTTCTGATGGCTCACCTTCCTCAGTGCTGCCATGACACTCAACTCCCAGCTCTAGCACCGCACCCGTCAAGTCCTACTTATCTTTTACGTGCCTATCCCCTTTCTACACTGTGAGCTCCCGGAATCTTAATCCCTTTATCTTAATCATTTTTTGAATCCATGGTGCCTGATACACAGTAGATTGAATAAATGTTAAACAAATGTACAAAATAGGATTTTTTTCTAATAGCTTCATTGCTAATGATATGCCTGAACCAGAAGTCTGACCACGCTCAGTGTGCAGCACACAACCACAACTGCAGTGCACAAGCATCATCTAATGGCTCAAGATTCAGGCAACACAGTCCATCGTACTTTCGCTGGGGTTTTAGGGAGGCAAAGAAGGGAGGAATAAAACCATGGGCGATTTATGTTAGAGGCTTAGGATTCATTCAAAATACCTGACAATATATAGTGCTATAAATTCATTTTTTTAAGTTTTTTTCCAATCCATCAAAAGGCTATGTATTTTTAATGTCAACATTAATAGAATTTATATACTTGAATTTCCAAAACTCCAGTCCCGTATTTTTTCACATGAGAAAATTGAAGCCCAGAGAAGTGACTTGTCCAATGTTACCCAACTAGTTGGTAGCAGGACCCAGAACTCAGGGGCAAGAGACTTAGGTGTCCTGAGCCTCAACCTTTCCACAATATCAAGCCGCTACAACTATTTTAACAAACATCCCTATATGAAATTAAATAAATATCAGTAGTAACAATAACACTAATATCACCAAGGCTTTTGAAACATTCTAAACTGTGTCCATTAATTGTACAAATCTCTCTGGTTCTGCTTCTTCCCATAGGAGTTTAGAGTTTTTAACATTTCCAGGAATAGAATAAATCCAGGATAATAAAGATGTGGCAGAAAAACAAACACTGTGCTTAGGGGGTTAGGAAACCAGATTGAATACAGTAAAGGGTACACTGAAGACAATGTGTAATTGGTAAATCAGTATGACAAGGCTGGCGTTCCTCCCCATCTGTGTCTGTTGGCATGGCTCCCCACATTGCCTCTCTGAATTGTCTGAGAAGGTCTCCAGTGTGCTGGAAAATGTTCTATTACTCTTTGTACCTGTAGATGCAAAGCCACTATATGGTGCATCCTAGGGGATGGAATTCTATCACCAATATTAGCAACCGGAAAGACTGGAAGCATTGTTCAGTCATTCCAACAAGAGTCTCCGTCATTCCAGTGTTTTAAACCAGAATTAGTACCACTCGCTGGGAGTGTTTGGAAATGTGTGGGGCATTTTTGATTATCACCATAACTGAAGACTTCTATTGGTATTTAATGACGAGAAATGCCAGATGCCCTGCAATGTGGAGGGGCAGTCTTGCACAAAGAATTGGCTTACCATAAATGCCGAAGAGCATCACCCATGTTAAGAACCACTCAGAGTACTGTGAGTTCCTATGCACTCCAGCAGCTCAGAGAAGGCAAAACTGAAAAGCCTGTGTCAAGCTTCAAGTATGACAGTGCTCCCAGGACTCGCCTTCCACTTGAGTGGAGATTAAGAATTTTTGGAAGATGCAAAATACAAAACAGTAGGCACAGTGTTCTCTTTGGTGCACCCGAGGGTATTATAAGTAGTTGAAGAAAAGAAGTCTAGACAACTTAACTCCTTAACAGTCAAAGGAGTATTGAAAGCATACAGGTTTCCCTATTATTAACCTGGACATTCTAATGAGTCAACATCTTTAAAGAAGGTAGAGAAATCAGAGTGCCATCTCCAAAGCAAAGTTAAACAGTATAACCAAGATACATGATATATGATGTATAATACAGGGCATATATGATGTATAATACAGGGCATATATGATGTATAATACAGGGCATATATGATGTATAATATAGCTGGCAGGATATACAACATATGATGTAGGAACCCCCCGAGTTACCAGTGGGGCCGGTACCTGAAAATGAAAACACCAGCATATCTGAGCCAAGAACCCAAAGCAGCACCACCTTCCCCCAAGACACACTCCTAAAATACAAGCTGTCTTCTTGGCCTCCACCGCTTTGCCGGGGAAGCATGCAGTGCCTCTCCACTTCCCCACAGCCTTTCACTAGTCCCTCTTAGATCTGTGAGGACCATCTTCAGTTACCAGGCCCTACACACAAGACTCACCGTTTCACTATTACCAAACTCATGATTCAGGGAAGTCATCCAGTGATTTTTCACTTCAGTTCAGAAAGTATTTCTTAGGCAATCATTCTTGAACTGCTTTGTGGCATACTCGGGTAACATAAATCACTCATCCATCAAGTATTTATTGAATGCCTGCCACTTGCCAAGTCCTATGCCATAGGCAGTAAGGGATGTAAAAATAAAACCGGGAGACTGACTAACTGTCCTCAAAAAATTCAGACTCTAATAGAGAAATGATGGGTAAAATTTTTAGGGAAGGCTTATAAAGTCTTGGGCTGCGTTTTGAAAGATCCAGTGAACTAGATTTAGAATAACGGAGAAGCAAAACTGAGTTAGGAACATACCTTGGATATGCCCTCATCCCCCTCAGCCATCCTCTGTAGCTCTGTTCATAATGCTCCTATTTCTGAACACCCTTAAGGTCCCGAGCACCCAATTAACTGTAGGCTGCACTACACAGTTCAGGACTTAGTTATATGCGGTCTTGATAATTCTGTAGTTTTATTCCGTAACACTCTCTTATTTCCTAAGACACATGGTAGCCACCATGAGTGCAGAAACCACACTGTCTCTATTTTTTGTGGCTTACACGGAGACACATACAGAGCTGGGCAGGCAGCTGATCAGACACATTTGCCTGTTGACATGAAGAGAAAAAATATGAGAAATCAGGGATGAAGATAACGGACTGATGAGTTGCCAACGAAGACTGCTAATGCAGTTGGTGTTCGAAAGTCCTTGCGGCCACCACAATGCCTTAGCTAATTCAGCATAGCACCTTGCACAAAGTAGGCATTAAGTGAATAGTTATTGAAGTTAATTGACAGGAGAATTGGTATTTCTACGGAATTTCTATGATCTTGGTATTTCTTTGATTTCCAGAAAGTTAGACTCTTCTGGGAAATATGTCATTTGTATGGGAGAGATCTGTAATTTTCTGCTCAAAGTTTGGCTCTCTAATAATGGAGGTCACAGGACCTCCATTATTTTGCCCTAAATTGACCCCTTTTAGTGCCATGACAAAGGATTAATCAGGGTTGTCCTTTCTGGAGCCACCATGGACTGGTGAGAAAGAGTGCATCTTTTTCTTTTGTTAGAGTTTTAAAGTAGCTGACATTGTCCACACTGCTCTCTGTGGTCCCATTGCGGGTGGAGGCCAAGATGGGGCTCTCCTCATCCCTGATCCATGTATTTTTGCTACTGCTCTTTAGGATCTGCTATACCCTTCATTTCCTCTCTCTTCACTTCCACTCCTGTTAAAACTTGTTTACAAGTTTTTATTTTCCAGTGTAATCACGGTACCCAGTGCAAGTGCAGACACATAGTAGGCACTCAACAAATATTTGTAGGGAAAAAAAAATGACAGTTCTTTTTGTGAAACCCCCTTTTTAAGATTCCAGTCCTTATTCACTCCCGAATCAGCCTATGTGCTTTGGTAATGTGGATTCTTAATCTTCTCTGATGCTCTTCTACACAGAAGCGCCAGTCTTAGAATAATTGGTCTTGGACCTTTTAACATTCTGCATTTCAAATTCTGGTCACTGTCTGCATAGCTAAACCTACACATGTTCTCGTTGATCCACTATCAATAAAGTGGGAGTCTGCTTATAAATGGGGCTTATTCTCTTTTACATCTGTAATATCTTTAACCAGAATTCACAAAAGTGGAGAGAGAACCTGATTTAGCTGGTTCTGTTTTGTGAAATGTGTGTCTCTATGGGGGAGAGGAACACAGAAGATATTTAGATTAATAACGTGTAATTTGTGTCCCCTTGTCCCTCGGTTCCAGCATGTTCAGAGCATCCTAGAGATGACGGGTTAAGCAACCAGTAATACACTGGAGTTTGCAACTTTGAAGGACTAAGAGAAAAATCGCTATTCAAAGAGCCCAGAGCACATACTCCTTCTCACCTTCCCCTTTTTTCTGGCCAAGTAACTGTTGCCCCTGGTTCAGGAGAGAGGCCTAGAGCACGAGAGAGATAAAGCAGCGATGGTGTCATCTGCAATTCATCCCAAGGAACTGTGATGTGAGCACACATACATTTAAATATTTGAAAAGCATCTTTTAAAATGAATATCAAAATGACAAATAATCTAAGTCAGAGAAAAATGCCCCAGCGTTTCCCTATCTCCCTTTTCTCATTATGGAGATAAATCCCAGATGGGTCTCCAGACAGCAGAGGGAGTGCGAAAAATACTGGTAATCACAAACACAAGAGTACAAGAAACGTCTGCAGAAAGCTGCCCTCCTGAAAGAGCAGGGCCCCTGGGCCCCGCCGGCTGCTGGCAAGTGTAGGAGCAGACCTCAAGAGCCTCTGAGCTCTGGGGAAGAGCCCCAGTCCTGAGCCAGGAGGTGGCCAGGTCCAGTTGGTGGGGAGGAGGGCCGTGAGAGGCTTGTTTACTTTGGGTTTCTTCTGCTGATAGCTTGAACTTCAAGGGATTTGGAAGTTTGATTCGGATTAATGTTCAAAAGCGAGGCTGTTTCTCACAACCTCATCCAGCCCACTTACGTATGTAAAACTACAGGGGGAGTTTCAGGAAAATAAGCTCTCTGGGGAGACTCCCACCCTCGCTGCCAGAAAACGGTGCAGAATCCAGCCAGCCAGAAGCAATGCCAGCCCTAATGAATCTGTCCCCGGTTATGACCAGAATCTCAAAGCACTGAGCGTTGTGGGAAAGAGGGGCAACAATGCGACTCTGGGGCGTTTCTGAGCCCAGGCTTGAGAGGAGGAAGGGTGGGCGGACTTGAGCTCACAGAGAATCTGTGGATCAGCTTCTTCATCAGACCTACAGTGTGTGTGGGGGAGGTGGGGGGGGCGGTCATGGATTTGGAAATTCCAGAACCTACGCACCCACATGAGCTGCCTGCCTGCCCTTCTGCTGGGCTTGTCTGGTGGCTAAAACTGGGTCGTCCAGCTCCACGGAGTGCACAGACAGTCACCCAGCTGCAACATTGTTTTAAATGTTTGTGTGTTGCCTCTGAGAAGTACACATGAAATGAACACCATCACTGAGTACAGCATCTGCATAAATCACTGTCCGGTACATTCATTCCTAGTGACAGATTAATTCCTTTCTCAGGTTTTGCTTAAGAGTATACCATAGAATACTAATACCATGCCCCAGAGAGAGAGACAGGGAGGGAGAGAAGGAGGGAGGGAGGAAGGGAGGAGAAGAGAGAGAGAGACAAACTCGGATGTCCAATTCAACAGAGTGAAAAAACAGGATGACAGTGGGTTAAGTGAGGAGGGGCTTCTGTCTTCCCGGCAAAGGACACTCATGTGGCTATGGCACGGGAGGGTGTAGACGGTGGGGGAAATCGCAGCCACTAGCAAGGTGTGTCTGCACTCTGAAGAGCCATAGGATGTGGAATGACACTGTTAGCTGTTCTGGCAGCTCAGCATTAGTCTAGCCTCAGCCTCCCCCCGTCAGGCAGGGGCAGGGTATCATCCACGCAAGGACGACGAAGCAGAGGATGTTATGTCACTCAATTTTAAAGAAGTAAAGGAAAACAGTCCCCAGAAGGATTCCCTTGCAAACAGCTCTGAGCAACATGCCAAGATCATAGAAATCTAAGACTGGGAAAGGAAGCCAAGAAGGAGGGGGAGCATTTTACCTCCCAGGGCGGGTTCCTCCCTAGGCATGTTTCTGAGTCTGCACCTGAAAAATGACTGTGATGGTATTTGCAGTTTATCAAGTCTTCCGGCAGAGGTGTCAGCACAGACAACTCACTTGTCACTCCAACATTTCCTGGCATTTGCTAACCACAACGAGGAATGGGGGGCAAAAGGATCACAGAGGAAGCGGCACTGCTACAGCAGCTGGCGAGGGGCTGAGATTTAGCTGTCACTTTGAAGAAAACTCCATTTCATTTTGTTATTTGGAAGGAAGGAGAGTTAAAATAGGGGGGCTGGGCCGGGCCAGCCTCTGGCCGGGTCTGTAGGGAAACAGAGGTACTCTCGGCATGTCGAGGGGTTTCCGGCAGCCAGTTTACTCCATCAGCTCATTTTCCCCCCGGAGGTGGAGAGAAACCCACCACATCCCAGTAAGGTCCAAATTTCATAGCTATCCTTGCCAGATGCCCCTGACTCTATTGGAAGGTTCTCCAGCATTTTTCATAAAGCCATGGCTGCACCTTTACCTGGAATGTGGCTCCTAGGCTTGTAGTCCTGACACACATCTGCTTCTCCACTAAGACCCTGTAGCCGGGCTTGGCATCGACTCCTGACACCTACCTGCTCCCTCCAAAAGACGCTTGGACCCTCCAGTCAAATAAGCTCCCATTGTATCCAATTGCCACCTGGTCTGCAGCTGCCTGCTCTGTTTGCTTTTCCACAGGACTGCAAGTTTCTCAAGGGTGTGGACAACGTTGTGTTAGATATTTAACAAATTTTACTGAGAGCCACTTGAGTGCCTTCTACTGAGGATGAATGAGGACAAGGATGAAAAGGACCTAGTCCTAATACTCAACACAGGGCCTAACACACTGTGCATAATCAATACATATTTTTAGAAAACAAAAAGGCTTTTTTCATGTTTGTTCCTCGTCACCTGATTGAAATAGGTCCAGGGCAATGTGAATGTTGAAACCTATCTGCATATCAGGGCATGGCACTTTACGTGTGGGTATTTTGTATTGCTCTTTGATCTTAGTGAAATAGACTACGTGAGACAAAACCAAACGCCCTCTAAATTTTCATGCATCTTCCCATTCAATTAAGCTAGAAATGGATGCTCAAGAAGAGACTGGGACAGAAAAGCGAGTCCGTGTTGAAGGAATGCACACAGGGGTCTGAAAGGCAAATTGGTGATAAGTAGCAGGGACCCTTCCTTGTTTTGTTCCTGCAGTTAATGATGAGTGCAAGATTAACCTTTGACTTTACCTTCTATAGAATTCCTGAAATAAGAAATGAATGGTCGAATGCAACTGGTTGATAGTGCTTTCAACAGAGGGCTGGTAATCCTGCTATTAGAAATCTACTGCACTTAGTGAATCCCTTATCCTCCTCTATGTAATTGTTATTCACTGTGTTTTCATCCCTGTGACAGTCACATTTTGATTTGAATTTTTCATTAAACAGAAATTTTCCTCATGTTCAGCTTTTAGGAAAAAAAAACAGATAAATCATAGTAAAAGAAGCTGGTGTCAGGGATTTATTCAAAAGATTAACTTTCAGGTACGGCTTATATTGGTAGAGATTCAACTCAATCCTTTGGCATTTCCTCCATGAAAATTCGAAGTGAGACAGTTGATGTTGAAAATGAAACAAATCAACATCTTGAAGGCTTAAAATAATGAATCATTGTATTGTGTGTCATGCAGGAAAATAGACAGATTCTTTATTGCAAATATTTTTATCACAAGGGTTAAAATGAACATGAAACTGTATTTAATGCTCAGCTAATTAGCAATCCTAATTAACCAGGTGATGTGACTTTCGAAATCCTCTTTCACATTCATATACTGATTTATCCAACCCACATTTCTTGGCACTATATGCCAGGAACGGGGAGAACAACCACGGGTTTCCTACTCTCACGGCTATCACAGAAGTGGCCAAGACCTTGTATGTGATATAAGGCAATTCTGAGCAATGTTCAGTGGTAGCATGAGAGACAGAAAATACCGAGAACAAAGGGACTTCAGAGAAGCTGGACCTTGAAAGATGAGAAGGAACTTCTCGACTGATTGACAGAAGGAGCAGCCATTGCAGTTAAAGGACTCAAACCCGCCAAGGACAGAATCAGGTAAGTGCAGGTGCCTTTAGGGAATCATTTTATATGGTTGGAGTATAGAGGGCAGAGGGGGTAGATGGGGATATTGAAGCTGTAGGGATGACAAGGACCAGATAATGAAGAGCCTTATATGTTGTGAAAGGGTTTTCTAATTGTTACCCTAGGGCAATTACCTTAATCAAGGATTTAATCGTTCGTTAAGTAACATTTTCCTATTTCTACCATCACTTCTTCCTGTGCCTTCCTGATGACTCCATCTTTCTTTAATTCCCCCTCAGCTGACATCTCTGTAATTTAGAATATAATACACCATGTATCCTTTAATCACAGATTTTTTTATTTCTCTCTACTTGATTCAAGTATTCTCATCTTTTCCTTATAGCTGGGCTGTATGCCTGTCAGGACAGAGGTTGGGTCTTAAACTTTCCCTATAACTTTACAATATGCTACACAGAGTAGCCACTTCAGAAATTCTTACTGATTAAAATTTAAAACAATAATAATCACTTTCCATTAATCCACTCTAACTAAAGAGAGAGATGTCCAGAAACAAAACACTGCATTCTGCTTCCAGTTTTGAAGGTCAGAATTAAAAACTTTCAAATCTTATCCAAATTCATCATAGCAATTGATTAACCTCGCTCCTTTGAGTCAACCTTCAAAGCCATCTTCTTCAAATTCTTTCTCCCCAACTAACCACTACCGAAGGATGAGATCTTCTAAGCTGATTTTTTAGGAAGAGTGATTTCAGATGACATACTGGATAAATGCATTTGTATTTGAAATGTGAAAGCAAACACTGATTGGAATAATTTACATACTGAAATTGTTGGGATAATTTAAATACTGAAATACGTATTTTTATTAGCTATAAAATTGTGTCTTTAAAAAAAATAATCCCGGGGCGCCTGGGTGGCTCAGTCATTAAGCGCCTGCCTTCAGCTCAGGTCATGATCCCAGGGTCCTGGGATCGAGCCCCACATCGAGCTCCCTGCTCTGTGAGAAGCCTGCTTCTCCCTCTCCCACTCCCCCTGCTTGTGTTCCCTCTCTCGCGCTCTGTCAAAAAATAAATAAAATCTTAAAAAATAATAAAAATAAAAATAAAAAAATATCCCCATCAGTTCCTCTGTGCTGAGTGGTGACACTAAATGCCACCTGTTTCATCCACCAAGAAGACATGCTGGTCTCAAAGCAGGGCGCAGTGTCTCCCCAAGCTGACCTGAGAGAAGGGGTTGCTTATAGACATCTGTCTCTAAAGAGGATCCCCATAAGTTACTGCTCTCTGATCAAGTTGCAGACCCCACACTCTTTAAAAGCCTGTTAATAGCCTTGTCACCTGCAGAAATAATCAGAACATTATATTCTTAGTCCCTTCCTCCTGATCTTACTGAGCCTAAAGGGGGTATCAAGCGGATGTTAGAAATGGTGTCCTTGTGCAATGAAAATGAGTGAATTAATTATGGCATCCATAATGCTGAGCTGTCTCCCAACTGCAAACCTAGGGCATCAAGCACATTCCCATAAATGTGTCCACTTCAGTCAGCTATTGCAGGGTCCAGTACACAATAGTACCAACTCTGGTATACTTTGGAACACAAAGAGGTTGCCCAAAAAGGTGGAAATTAAAAAGTCAAGTTTGTGGCTTTACAGTCCTCCTTAAGACAACCCATTTCAGTTCCCAGTAGGCTTTGTACTGATGGGTCATTTGAGACAGGTTCTAATTCTTTTCTTGTCTACGCCAAGGTATATGCCCTTCTCCCTCAAACTCATTTCACTCCCCATTCTCTCTAAAAATACCTCTCCTCTTTGAGGTTTACAGCCCTTGTAAAAATGGCTGCCCTCACATTAGTAATTCCATAACATTTGGGCACATGGATTTTACTACTGAGATCACACTTTTCTTTGAGACACCTTAACTATTTATCACGGTGAAATAGAAAGTGAGAAACTTTACATGGGAAAAAATTCATGGCACGAAACTCTAAGACTAAGAGACCTCTGCTTGTTCAGAATTAAACACCAAATCTCTGAAGGAAATCTGCTCGTTTCATATCTGAATCAAGAAGTAATAAAGGTAGACATCTTTTCTGACATCCTCAGGGGTGGCAGAAGATTGGCCATAGTCCTGTGACTAATGAAGATCCCAAGAGTGAAACATGAATTACACAAAATGGAATTACAAGTGAAACCTCTGTCATAAAAAGTCCTGGTCATTCTCTGAAGTAGATGTATTCTGAAGGTCTTTTCAATTTGTACCAATGACTTACTACTCTTGAGTCTGTTAAGATATACTGCTTTTATAAATAACAGAGAAAAAAACTGGGTCCAGAGAAACGGAAATTTTAGCAAGTATTATTTATTCTACCTCTAGGACCCAGTCCTCCCTCCCCACCCTCCACATTACCCCACAGAGCTGTCTTGTGGAGATGTATCCATCTTTCCTTGAGGAGAGACACATGAAGTGTCATCACATTCTTTTGTATTATAAATTGCCAATAATACCTGTATAATATACCTAGAGCCCTCAGGTATTACTTTTTCATTTAATAAATTTCTAGCAAATGTTTACTATCTGCTAGGGAATAAAAATACAGAAAGAAAACAAGAGACAGAGTTGTCTTCACTCTGATGACACTTAAAATCTACTCATACTTTTCATTCCTAAAATTTTAAGGTCAAATCTTCTTACCACTGATTTAATCCATAAGCAACTTAGTATGTATTCACCTGGAAAAAGGCTAGAAAGTTGAACCCATGGTTCTGAATGCTTGCCTCAAGGAAATGACTACTCTCATCCAACTAAAGCATTTCCTTAAAATTCCAAAATGTTTTGAACCATGACTACTGTGGTTGGGACCAAGAAAGTGTCAAAGTTGGCCCTACCATTATAACAAGTAGTATGTCAGCTGGGTTTTGAAAAAACTTTTTTTTTTTCTTTTCCTATGTAAAGTCAATGCATGTACTATTTTGAGGCTATGTTAGTTCTCTGAAGTTGTATTAACAGCAAGCTTCTGTTCAATCGATGCAAACATATTGGCAGGTGTAAATTAATCAAGTACAAACTGAAGAGCTGAAAAAAAAAAAAAAAAAAAAAAAAAAAAAACGCCAAAGGGAGGACTGAGGCAAAGGAACTAAAGCAAAGAAGGGGGTGGCTATTCACTCCAGGAAGTAACACTGATCCCAGGAGTGGCCAGGCCACTTGTCCTTGGCCTGTGTCTTGAGCTGTCTGCATCCTGATACAAGCTGTCAGATGCTCCATGTGCCAGATCTTTGGTCATCACACAGCTTTAATTTACAGGATGTGAAGCCACAATATTAATGCTCAAATTACAGAATTAACATTAAGAGTCTTCCTGCTATATAAAATGGTGATGATGCGAAGTGGAAGCTGTTTAGTGGTTCCTACACATCAGCTTCCCACAAATGCCAGAGCTGGTTGTTTTTTAGTCAGAAGCAAATATGCCAATTCATTTCTATTCAAGGTCATATTGTGGTTTCACTCAAAGGATTGCACTGAACCCAAAGGGTCACCATTTTCCCATTAAGGTGGCAAAAAGTAATTGGGTCTACCCACTGCATAGTGTTTGTATTCTCTCTTCAACTTGACTATAAATCATAAGAAGGAAGAGAGTGTATATTCTATTATTTTGAAGTCTCCTTGGTGTCTAGAAAAACTACCTTCCTAACGGCATTTATTCATCCATCTTTTAATTCATCCCAAGTACTTAAGATCGTAAAAAATCCATAGTGGTCAGTAGGTGATGATGTAAACTTCTCGAGAGCTAGGACAACATCTTACCTAACTTTATATACTAAGGTAACAGCAAGCACAGACTTTTTAATGCAACAGGCACTCAATAAATACTTCTTGATTTGTATACCAGTTTATGTTCACTGACCCACCAGAATCCCCAGCGTGGTTGGGGAGCCTTGTTATTACGTAAAATGGCCCGTAATTCAGTGTCAGACATAAAATGTAGATATTCAGAAAAAAAGGAGAGTGCTTTAGATTGGAGGCCCATGGAGAAGGTAGTGCCAGAGGTGGGTCTTGATGTTCAGAAAGGCAAAGAAAGGAGAAAGAGCATTTTCCCCTCCCACACTGTGTGGGAGAGCACAGTGCATGGAAACGCCTGGGCCTGAGGTTAAACAGAGCATGTTGGTAGCATTACTGAGCTAGACTAACAAAGCCCTGAACAATTTTTCTAAGCCTCAGTTTCCTATTCGTAAAGTAAGAATAACAGTACCTGTCATGACAGCTAATAATTACCATGTAAGCAATAGTCTCTAAATTCTTTAAAAGTATTCCATCAAAAAATAGAACAAGTTTTTATTTTAGTTCAAGCATTTATGGCCACTCACTGGTTATGTATCTTAGAGAAGTTTGTTTTGTTTGTTGTTTTTTTTACTGTCTCAGAGCCTTAGATTCCTATTTGGTTTTGAAAACTAAACAAGATAGTGAGTATAAAGCATTTAGGATTAAAAAAACACTTATATTTTGCTATCTTTTTAGAGAAGACTGCAAATAAAAATAGAACATAGATAAAATTAAGAGATGCAACAGGAAGCTCCTGGCCATTTCAGGAGCTGTGGTACAACCATTTTCTAGAAGAGAGAATAAACAGTTGCTTATGGTCCATTTTCTAAGAACCTGAAAGATCTGATTGATCGAATCCTTACAGTAAGATTGTGTACTCAATATTCATTTTTATTCCCATTTTCAGATAAGAACACTGAAAAACAGTAACTTTCCCATCCATATACAAATTAAAAGTGGCGACAAGATTCAAGGCCAGATCTGTTTGGCTGGAAAAGCTGTGTTCCTTCCTCAGCAGTTCACAGCCTCCCACATGCTCAGGTAGCTAGAAATCAATCTCCAGTTAGATGGAAAGCTTTCATACTTAAATAGCCATAGACATTTAGGCAGTAAGAGACCCCATATTTTCTAATTTTCCACTTTTACCTAATTTTTCTTTCCTTATGACTTTTAATAAATAAAAGTAAAAATCTGTACATATGTGGTTTATGACTAAAAAGAAAGGCTCCTTCCTGTATTTTTTTAAAACCATCAAAGGTATTACAAAATTAAAAAAAAAACTTGCCTCAACATGATTACAAATGATCCACTTCTCACTCTCCTATGAAATTAGACCAGCTCCGTCTCTGCAGAACATTGATGGCCCAAATCAATTCATTGGCCAGCTATTTAATACACATGGCAGCAAACAAATGCTTTGACTATCTTAGAAATAGAATTACCTGGACTTTCTGATAGTGCAGCACTTTAGACAGACCATTTGTCTCTCAGGGTTTCTAAAGCATCAGGAAGAATACAGACCCTGGATTCGAATGGCCCTAGGTTCAAATCCCAGTTCTGCTACTTGCTGGGGGTATGACTTTCAGCAGGTTATGTAACTTCTCTAAGCCTTGACATCCTCAACTGCATGGTAGTGCTCAGAACAATCATTCATTGTTCTATTCAGCAACAAAGTGACCACCATGAGCCAGGTAAAAATGGTGGACAAGACAGGTGTGCCTGTCCTCAGTGAGGGAGAAAGATACTAATTTCAAACACATAATGAGTACAAACAATAAAAGATCATGAGGGGCCTAGAGTTGGAATGGAGAGAACTGGATAAATGCCTCGTGGTAGACAGATTCTTGCAGTAATACCATTTAAGATCAGACCTGAGGGACATGTAAGAACAAGGTGAAGAGTGAAAAGAAGGGCATTCTATGGAGATTAACAGCATATGCAAGGACTTCAAGATGGGAAAGAGCTTTCAGTTCTGAAAACTGAAAGAAAGCCCAGTGGTTTCCTCCCATTGGGATAGAGGTGGAAGCTGGTGTTGAAGCAGCGGCGGGGGGGGGGGGGGGGGGGGGGGGGGCAAAACGCATGCTCTTCCATTAACTTTGTAGCCCATGCTAAGGAATGTGGCTATTGTTCTAAATGCGCTGGAAAGTCATTACAGGGTTTTAAGTAGATGTGATAAGAGATGTGTCAGATTTGGAGGAGGAAGGGAGGAGGGGAGTGTAACACATTCGTAGGCTTGGCATTTGATTATTGAGATTCACATCTCAATATAACTACAGTTTATATGCCCTGGCTAAAGTTCTTCAAATTGAGCAACCAAGGTAAACAAAAAAGGCTGGTGCTGGCCAAACAAACCACACAGACCAGCTAGATTTTGCCTTTAAACACCTTGCTAAACATCTCGTCATTTTGTCTAATGTATGGCCTGAAAATGATGACTTACTGGATTTCTTTTCAGCATTTACCAGGCCCCTTTCTGTGATCTCAGGGATTGCATTTATAATTTTGTCACAACTAATTCATAATAGCTGGTATTTATTGAGTTGCGTCCTATGTGCCAGACCTAGCATTCAGTACTATCCATATATTTTTTTATCTCATAATTTTATAAGGTGAAGAAATCAGTGTTTTAAGGAAGCCAAATTAAGGCAGGTATCTTACCAATTTTATACACACAATATATGTACACACAGGTACATACATTATATAGTTATATCTTAAATAATCCATTAAAATTGAACGGTTTGTTATCATCAGAGCACACTCTATGTTCCTCAAACTTGAAAGGTTCAGGAGAGCCAAAAGAGAGAATTATAAGAAACCTTAGGGAAGGCTGAGATGTGAATCTCAATAATCAAATGCCAAGCCTACGAATGTGTTACACTCCCCTCCTCCCTTCCTCCCCCAAATCTGACACATCTCTTATCACATCTACTTAAAACCCTGTAATGACTTTCCAGCACATTTAGAACAATAGCCACATTCCTTAGCATGGGCTACAAAGTTAATGGAAGAGCATGCGTTTCCCCCCCCCCCCCCCCCCCCCACTGCTTCAACACCAGCTTCCACCTCTATCCCCAACAACTTAGGGTTGTAACAGACCCATTTTGTGATCTCTGGAGAAGATTGCTCCAAAGTTGATTTGGTGATTCAGATAGGATTCAAAATATATCTGAATTATCCAATTATGATCCTGATCCAGAGTGAAATAAATCGCTTAGCACAGCCTCACAATAGATCAGTTCTCTGAAACTCTCTGGACAAAAAAAAATAGTCCTCCATATCTCAGGATATGTTTATCTTGGAAATCAACCCAGGCTGTATGTATTATTCCCCCTCCTTTCTGTTCATTGCTGCAAAACTAGATAGGGGATATATCATCTTACTCAATGGCATGTCCCCCATGATACTCAGCCTAGATCCATTTAGACTGGTACTTAAAATAAGTCCACTGAGGATAAGATGTTCCTGTGTTCCTTTTTTTTTTTTTTTTTTTTGAAGTTTTCTGAGAAAACACTGTCTTAGGCGGCTTGATGGGAATTCTGGGAAAAAACTCTGAGAAAATGTCATATAGGAATGATGATATGAAGACATTTTACTACTAGAGACAGATCTGCATATGGCTTCCCCATTAAGACTGCATGGTTGGAACTGCCTGGTGAAAGAATCATGAGGTACCTGTTAGGCTATATGCTCCCTCTGGGCTCTGGCCTCAGCTGACAGGAGTCCCTAAGGAACATTATTCCACATAAGGATTCCAATTCAGCTTTGAAAAGTACTTGCCATTGGAGTATTAGATATGTGTGTTGCTGAAAACACCAATAAGGAGAGCAACAAACTGATATCAATGAATTTCATGTTTAAATAATGTTTAAAATGCCCACAGCATCATTTTATGATGTCTACATTTCTGTTGTCACAAAAACAGAAATTAATCTAGGGATAAATACACCAGTTCAAAGAATTGTAGACCTGATCATCTAAACTATCTAAAAAATAGAATACCTTAAATGTACATCCCATTTAACAATGGTAAAGAAATGGATTAAGAGAGCTGAAAAGAAATGTGTTTCTTAAAAGCAATCAACTGATCACATGTAAACACAGACGGGATGTATGGATGGATGGATGGGAGGAAGGAAGGAAGGAAAAATTCAAGTTTGAAATTAGGCTGGAAATATGCAACTAGAAGAACAATGTTTCGGTATTAAACAACATTCAAATTTTCTTTCACTATAATCTTATTTATCCTGAAGTTATAAATTGCTTATTTTCTCTACCTCAGTTTCATCATCTGTGAAATTGGAATAATGGCACCTTAGGGAAAAATGCTGGGGATTAGCTACTTAATGTTTACTGCATTGATTATTATAATAAGTTCTTTAGAGACTGGAATAAGTGTGTGGTGAATACAGAATGAGGTGAATAAATCAATATAAATAAAACCTTTGCAGATATAGTATATGTATGCATAAAAAATAAATTACATGGAGGAGGGTAATAAATATTTTCTTAAGTGGAAGAAACACACAGACCCTGGAAAGTATAAAACGGGTTATTCCTAATGGGAGAAAATATTCCACATAACGTACTGCCCATCACCAAACATCTGATTTATACCAGCCAGCTGCATTTTGAGTAAGCCTTTAATGTGTATTTATATTTTTAAGTATCAAGAAGATGATAGTCTGAAAAAGGAAGCATTTGCAGTTGTCTGAGCTTTAGAATTCTTTCCCAAGAAAGCATCTGGGCTTGCCTAGAGTTTGAAAAATATGTTGTCTTCCTCTCAATGGTTATTTTTCTAATATGTCTCATGACCGTGTTGCCTGGAGTAGATGTTCCTGGGCATCCGGAGACTCAAACTGCCTGTCTTAATTTCTTCCATGCCAATGTCTGTATATACTTGGTGAAATTGCAGTCTGGTAGCTGGGAAATTTAACTCTGCCTGGTAGGAAAATTCCAAAAATAAGAAAATCTCAGCCGTCTTAGAAACCAGAGGGCATATTCCAATTTTATCAGCATCCATAAATTTTACTCAGTTTACTATTAATTTCTGAACACTTTATTTGGAACCCGGTGTGATAAATGAGAGGTCTATGCAGTGGGTCAGCTCAGTGCCCTCAACCAGTGAGCCACCAGTGTCTCAGATCTTGCCAAACTGTTGAGAAGTTTTTACCCAGAGGCTCCAAGAAAATATGAGAATAATATATTCCCAAAAGGTTCAATCAATTTTATTTCTAAAAGTTTATAGTTGTTTTCTGGATGTTGTAAGCTGAAATAAAAACTTCTGAAATGGGGTATTTTGAGCCTACTTACATTTGACATCATGTTCTGGAAATTTGCAGATGCATTGCCTGGGACCAAAAATGTAGGGTCCTGGAAGGTTTTTTTGGGCTGGGAGGAAAGAACTGCTCAAGTTCCTTCAACCGTGGTATATTTCTAGAATCGTGGAGATTTATATATATGCTTTATCAAATCAACATTTTTAAATAATGTTGACTGGATTAATTTTCTGATTATCACTTAGCCATGGTAATCAAAATTTCAAAACTAAAAATTAAGGCCCATGATTGACAACAGGCCAAAAGAATTAAAAATCTAGACTTCTATGCACAAGTTGTCACTTCTTTTTTTCCTAAAACACTTTTTTTTTTTCCACAAAAATTCCTAATTTTGTAACCATTGGGTCTTGACACTTCTTGACTCCTCCATCTCCAATTGCTGCACAGTTGAACTGATCTTGCGGAGCTGTGGTGAAGACAAAATACTTGTTTCCCATCCTGGAACCATTGCCTGAACTATCCAGGATTTCCATTTGGGTACACCTGGGTTTACTTCTCACAACACTGGACTACTAGACTATTATTAAGTGTGAAATTAACTTATTAATAAAATTAAGTTCAGAAGTTTCAGTTGACTCAATCAGGGTGATCCCTGTCACAGTGCTACCTTCACTCATTCGGATCTAATATGCTTTCTTTAGGTGATGGACAGAGAAAGGATATATGTCATTACTTTATACTGAAGATTGTCCATAGCCTAGTTATTTTTTTAAAGATTTTATCCATTTACTGAGAGAGAGAGAGGGTGACCACGCCAGCAGGTGGAGGGGCAGAGGGAGAAGAAGAGAGAAAATCCCAAGTAAACTCTGCACTGAGCACTGAGCCCGACATAGGGCTCAATCCCATGACCCCAAGATCACAAACTGAGCTGAAATCAAGAGTTGGACGCTCAACTGACTGAGCCACCCAGGTGCCCCAAGCCTAGTTACTTTAAGATGAAGATGTTTTATAAACCCATGAAAAAAAAGGGGGGGATTGTCAGCACTTATCAACTGTCAACTCCCTTTCACAGGACAGGTAGATGTGGGCTTCACTCTCCTGTTTACTTGAGCAACAGACGTTGGTTGAAGTTGTCACCAGAAGGTATGACACGGAGTAGGTTCAGAGTGAGATTTTTTAAGGGAAAGTTAAAAGTATAATGTAAGCTTTTAAACGTAAAGCTTGCTGTTATTCTTGTTTCTCATCTCTGTTGAGCTGTTTCTAAAACAATGAATGCATAAAAAGAGCAAGAACAGGAAGCATTTGTAAAATTTGCCCAAAATTATCACTAAGACATATAGCCAATAAGTTAATAAATCTACACAGATCAACTATAAACATGGTGTCTCCTTGTGACTCCATGATAAAGAGAATCAAATATGATAATGCATACAAATACATTTTATAACATGGACAATGGTTCCAAACATTACAATAAGCATCATCTCTGGTGCTGAATCATTGCTGAAGGGTAATTAATGGCCTCTTCTGTAAAACCATCCAGGCTATAAAACAAAAATCATGTAACTTCCTTAAAAGCCAGGGCCGTGTTCTATTAATCTTGACATGCCCCATAATACCCAGAAAAATATTTAGTTTGGAGCCAAAACCCCATTAAATACGTTTATTTGGTTAAAGACAGAATTAAATGTAGCAATAAATAGATATGCTAAAGTACTGATTAACAAGAGGCAAGATGAGCAAAAAGTGTTAAGATCTCCATTAGGAAAAGTAGGATAAGGAAAGAGACTCCTGCTACAGACCATAGGGATTATAATGCTGAAAAATGACGGAAAGAAACAGACCTATTTAAATTTGATTTTTGACAGCTTCTCTGTTAAAGAGAATGATGTTCTTGAGAAGGAAAGAGTAAAATAAACATCAGTCAGAGGGAAGTATAGCTAGCTCGAGATGGGTGAAGAAATTGGAAAAAAAAATTCAATTGCTTTAAATGATGTTGAGTCTTCCTGCTGAGACAAATTACAACCTTGGGGTACTGATAAACCTCACAATTGAAGTAAATTAATTACTTAGAGCGTTTTTAAAGAAATAATGGAGAAGTGCAAGGGTGATGAAGACCAAAGATAGGCGAAGTACTTGATTTGCAGAAAAGGTACATTATGTGAGCTGAAGAATTTTGATGTTGATTCTTAAAAAATAATGCAATGCTTATTAAGAGTTATCATGGATTCACTAAGAGCAGGCTAATTCAGAGTTTTCACAACCCCCCCCCCCACACACACAGTTGTTAAGATTTTACACACATGAGAAATGTAGTAGGTATGATTTACCCAGATTTTAGTGAGGTGCTTCTCACCATCCTCATGATCACCTTACTATTAAGGATCAAGATATGAGGACTGGATTGTAATATTAGCTGAATTTGTAACTGATCAATGACAACCATAGCATATATATGATGAGTGGATCAGTATTAACTTAAAAATATCTAGAAGCTTGTAGTTAGGCTCTGTTCTTGACCCTAATCCATTCCACATTTAAAAAAACATAATTCCATTACTTGAAAATGGCATTTGTAAATAAAATGAATATGTGAGGAGGAATCATACATCATCTGGGTGACAGAATCAGAGATTTAAAGTAACTTAATACTCTGAAAGGATGAGACAAATCTAAATCAGTGAAATATATTTTCGATATGATCTTAGGTCTCATGTGTGAATACAAACAGAATTGTGTATACAAGCACGAGGTGAGAAAGTGCAGCACTAGTAGCTGTGCCTGTGGGGAAAATGGCCTAGGTGTCTAATTCCATGGTATGAGTTGCCCAAAATACCTGATGCAAACTTAGGCAGCAATAAATATCTAGGAATTATCCAGAACGCGGACAAAGATAATTCCACTGTACGCTGTATCACTTACATCGTTCCTAGAGAATTAAGAGAACTGAGCACAATCCTGAGTGCCACAGGGATATAAATAAACCGAAACGCATTCTGAAGGGAGGTACTCACAACACTTACCCGACACACAGAAGAAAACTGAGGCCATATAACCTGCAGGACAGGGCAGGACCAGTATTAGCACCCGGTGAGAAGCTGAGTCAATTTAGAAAACAACCCTGACAGTATTGAGAAGTAACTTTTCTCCTTTAAAGTTTCTTTTCTTTGTGCTTTAAAAGTGATTTTATCCCAGTTATCTCACTGTAGACAATTGAGAAAATATGGAACAAGATCCACAAGAGAGTGTTATTGCATTTGGGTCATTGCAGTTTTTGCATATCTATTTCCAATTGCACTGTGTATAAATTTGTATGCAATGATTTAGCATTATATAAGAGCTTTATCACATAAATTAATATTTACCTTCTCTACCTAAGTATAAAGATTCTTATGAGCATGTGAAGAAACGAGTGAGCTTTTAAGTTTGCTTTCCAAAGGAAGCAACTATACTGTATTAGATTCTCAGGCCCTGTCCTAGATGCTGTGGACACCACAAAGAACAAGAGACAAAATTCTCAACTCTTCTCAAGTTTCTTTTCGTGTTTCTTCGGAGAGGGCATAAAATGGACACACAAGCAAGCAAATAAAAGGATCATTTTCATAATATGTACCATAAAGAAACTTGATTTGACAAATGCACCTCTAAAAATGGATGCCCTTTGAACCTGGACCTGAATGACAAGGAGAAAGCAATGCAAACATCTCACAGCAAATAGGTACAAGAAGATGGAACGGCAGATCTAAAAGTCTGTAAAGGTGAGAATAAACTTGGTGTGCTTAAGGAACAGAAAGAAGGCCGCTGTGGCTGGAGTTTGTTGAGTAGGAGGGTGGTACAAGAGGAGATCACGTTAATAGTTAAGGTGAGGTCATAGCAAGGATTTCATCCTGCATGCACAGGGAAACCTTCAGAAGGTTTTTGAGAGGGGAATGACCTTATCTGGTTTACTTTAAATATATATATATATATCTTTCTGCTACTGCAGGGAGGATGTAGTAGAGTAGGGACGAGGGCAGAATTATAAAGACAACACACTCCAGTGTTATAGTGAACACAAGCATCAGAGAGATGTTAGAGTTAAGATCTGGTTTTATCTGGTAAACATGAAAGAGTGAATTAACCTCCCTGAGCTTCGTTTTGCTCTTGTGTGAAAGGGAAGAGTCATTTCTATGCTTTGCAAAATCCACCTTGGTAGATGTCTTGTTTGCTAATTTGTTATATATGTTGAAAATCTCAAATGACTCAATATATATTCTTCAGCATATAAAGTAAGAAGCTAAAAGAAAACACTTAAAGGTGCCTCTAGAAACCTTCCAGGTAATCATGGGTAATTTAAACTCGATCACATGGTCTGTAGTCGAACTATTTTGCATTCAGTTCTTATACTTCCACGTGAAAATAAAGTGTTGATGATTTTCAAGACTAATGACTGTAGGGACAGGGTAGGGGGAAGAGAATAGGACATTAGAATTCAGAGTGATTAAAAATATCCACTAGTAAGCACAAATCACAGGAATAAACTATATAGGTTAAATACTTATTAAGTGAACTCCAAGAAACTACCCTACCTATTTAGTTATCACTAAATATTGCTTTTTTAAAACTGGCCACATGGCAAAAGCCCAGATATATTTTTGTTGTATTGTTACTGGTATTTGTTGCCACTGGAATACTATCTTTGGCCAAGAATGCCTAAAAAATGGCCAGTACCACAATGTCTCAGTTCTAAGGTTGAAGAAAAGTTGAAGAAAGACAGAACTTTCTTAAGGTTGAAGTAAAACAGAAACACATTTATTGACCTTTGGGTAGTAGTGTAATTCCCAGATGGCCTAGTTTGTTCTTTGGGGCTTCTCCTGGGGCCATGCGACATCACCTCAACCACAGTTTAGTGATTTGTCGGTTGGGCCTATATCACCAGGTTAACCGTGTGACCTCTTCCTCCTGGCCCCTTCAAATCCTTTTTGGAACAGGCAGGGAACAAATAAACCAACTTTCCCCTCTCAGAAAGCCTGCCCCAATGGTGGATTTAATAGGCTCGAGGGAAAATATCTTGCCTATTTGTCGGTGATTTTGGAGAGAATTATTACTACAAGTTTCTCAACAGCCTTGGGGACCACTGAGAACATTGTAGTAGTAGGACTGTCCACAATAATGAAGAGGACATACACTTCGGTCTTTACTAATTTAATACTAGAAAGTTCCATTACAAAAGAGGCGGGCACTGCAATTCTCCACCAGAAGGCCTGATGATGTATGCATTAGATTTCTCTCAAGATCGTTCCCCCATTTACACCTCCTTGCCAAGAATGTCAGCATGCACCTATATGTCTCTACATGTATACATGGGTGCATTTCTCAAACCCCAATTCAGGGGTGTTCAATTCTATTTTTAAAAGAGATTATAATTATGTAAACATGACAACACACAGAAATTCCACTGTTTTTGTGATTGTGGCCTAAGAATCAGTCATGCAGCTGGATGTCTGCTAGGACAGTTAGAAACTAGCCTGCTATAATCTAAGCACATACTGACTAGAGAGTGGCTGTGTTGCATTCTTCTCGCTCAAAATGAAAAAAAAGTACCCAGTGAACCTCTTTTTTTTTTTTTTTTATTTTATTTTATTTTTTTTATTTTTTAAAGATTTTATTTATTTATTTGATAGAGAGAGACAGCGAGAGAGAGAACACAAGCAGGGGGAGTGGGAGAGGGAGAAGCAGGCTTCCCGCGGAGCAGGGAGCCCGATGTGGGGCTCGATCCCAGGACCCTGGGATCATGACCTGAGCCGAAGGCAGACGCTTAACGGACTGAGCCACCCAGGCGCCCCGCTCTCTTTTTAGACATTTACAAAGACTTGTTAGCTCACATATCTTAAAAGATTTTTTTAGATAAAAAGAGAAAATTAAAACGTGTTCACTGAAAAACAGATTAAAGGCCACAGAAGGTGACTTTATTTAGTTGCTTAACAGAATTGAACGCATTATTATAAGATTTAAGTGAAAATTACGTGAATGATACCCCAGCATATCGCGGCATCAGGAGAGACTCACACCCTTCTCCGTGGAGGCAACAAGCAGCTCCATACGCTGTGCTTCTGAAGCTGAAGGCAGGGGTGGCATGGCCTTCCTGGGAGCTGGGAGGCAGCCTCAGAGTTCGCCTTGGCTCAAGTCCTAGGAACTGGGCACTTGAAAAGCTAAGGGCATGATGCTGTGCCTGAGAAGCCACATAAATAAACCAAGTCCTTCTCAAAGGCAGCAAGACTACACAACCCAAAGGGCTTAGGGTAGGGTTTTGTTGTTCCCACTGGAATTAGTACCTACTTTACCACAAAATGAAATGCATCAGGTCCACGCTGTGAGGAAGCAGCTCTGTGATGTGCTTGACAGAGCAGAAGATGCAGGGGCAGAAATGTAGGTTTAAGTCTTGACTCTGTGGCAAGTGATCCTAGCCCAATCACACATTGTCATTGGGAATGAGGCCTCTCTACCTGTAAAATGGGATCAGAGATAGCTAAGACATTTCAAGTGCTTCCCATATCCCGGGCATCTGTGCCGGGAGGGTCAGGGACATACAACACGCCACAGAGGTCTCCCTTCAAAAGAACATGCTGCAGGGAGGTCACGCTGAGAGGCTCCAGGTGCCACATTTGGGGATCCACTGGTGCTTGCGCTGAGGTCATGCTTTGCAAACAATGACTCCCTAGGAGTATGGGCATCTAGCTATTTCTCCCCAGTGCAAGACTCCTCTAAGACAGCGACTTCTTGCTTTCTCGAAGGCTTTCTCAGAACTGCAGTTCATTTGAAGCTCTTTCCACTCATCCCTCCCATCCACCCCCAGGTGTCAGACCTGAAATGCATTCTGAGGCTGATTTTCACCTGCTCTGTTCCCTCTTCTATCCTTCATAGGTATTCTCCCAGTAAACTGCTTGCACATTTCATCTGATCTTGGGGTCTGCTCCTCGATGACCCAAACTAAAACACATACAGCAGTTGACATGATCTCACTTCATTTTCATAACAAGCCTATGAAATGAACATTATTATCCTCATTTTACAAATATGGAAACAAGGGCACAGGGGGATTAAGTTAAAAATAAATTAGCCCTTATTTCACACGGTTGTTGTGAAAATTTAATGATAGTATATGCAAAACAGCTTTATAACTAGTATTTTTTTTTTTCAGGGCAGAGGAGGAAAACACAAACAGAATATTCAAGCACGGTTTTAGGTAAGTTTTTCTCCCCGCCCTTGGTTTTCCACCTGTTTCATGTACTTATGGTAGAAAATTTTACTTAGCCTCCCAAAGTGCCCCGGAAAAGTAACACTTTATCTTGATCATGGCCTTTGTCCCACAAACCCTTTTCTACTTTTACCCTCTGAGGACAGGGAACACTGAGATTTGCATGCATGAGTCAGGGCACCATAACATGCTTGACACGGCATTCTTATCTTTAAAACCAGAGTTCTATTCTCCTAACCTTTCTAATCAATTTAATAGCAAGGAATTTACTAGTCACTGAGAAAGGTAGAACTACAAGAAATGAGGGCCTTTCTGCTCTTATTAATGTCATTCCTAAGCTTTTAGGCATCTTAACAAGAACCCCAGCATCCAAGTCTGTAGTGTTTGTTGTGCACGGTCAAAATCCTCACCCACCACCCCTCCCTGACCCCAATCATTGAGCCTCACCTGATAGAAGGTTAATTTTCTGTTCCTCTGGTGAGGCAGAGGCTATCATTAATTTTCTCACACATTCTTACCAGAGTAATTTCTCCCATTGCTTCCCACTTTGCACCCCAGATACATTGCAAGCCTCCTCGATCTCCTCCTCCTTCAGTAATATAGTTAAAACCCGTCTTTAGTGACCAGTAAGCAGAGGGTCAACACAGAAGGGAAATTCTGAGCCTGGCATTCTTCTCAAATTCTCAGATGTTAAGAAGAATCACGCAGACGTTTTCTAGTGTTGCTTTTTCGGAGAGATGTAGAGGAAGAAGCAGAAAAGAAGGGGAAAGAGGACAGCCATGGTGGGGCTCAGCAGAGCAGTGTACTGAGCACTACAAGGATGTGAGAGAGTGCCACGGAACAGCCTCTGAAGAGAACCAGCAGGCTGTGTGTTCTCTTCACCTTCTCCTTGAATGTCAATGGTCAGGGGAAGCAACGGGGATGAAACTGGTGCATTTGTGGAGGTCCCAATAGTGCTTCTAAGGGAGATCTCTCGATTAAACTGATAGATTGGATCCTTTGGGGGTCAAAAAGCCCATCTCCTCAAGTTGCCTGAATATTGGCCTCTACCAGATTCAGCAATGTCAGAGAATCCCAGGGAGCTTAGAAAATGATCAGCGAACAACACCTCCTCCTCCCTGCTAACTCTGACAGCTTCCGCCCCTGACTGAGATGCATTCCTCTGGATGGAAGTGCCAGCTTGTCTCTCCCACAGGGGCTGGAGGCAGCAGGAAACCGAGCCCCCTGTGTGGGTCTCACTGGCTTCTCCATTTGTTTTCATTTTGCCACCAGACACTTCTATTTAAAGTACTTGGAAGGATATCTCAATAACATCCCTTTGCTGAGCCGAGAGGACTCAGAGGACGAGAGGATGAGAATCCATCTGCCCTCTTCTCTGCACCCAGCCATCAGTCCTGGGGGATCACATGGAGGCTACAAGATTGAGGACCTTCAGAACAGAAGAGCTTGGCTTCAGGTTCTGACCAGGTTAACGAATGGGACACACAGCTGCTGGCCACTGCCTGAGTGACACTGGTAGTTAAGCATTTAAACGATTAGTTCACATCCATTCATCACAGGGAGGGCTCGATATAGACTAAAAACTGTACTCACACTCCAAAAAATAAATCTCTGGCCCATCGCCATTCCAATTGAAACCTATCTTCTGAAAATCCACATACTATATACCCCTTGTGAAGCAGACTTGGCTTAATATTTACCAAGATTTCTTTTAAATGAGGCCATGTCATATTTCCTCGGCCCCAATTTTGCAGATTGTTTTGTGATTATATGATCAGTTAGGTAAATATATCGTTAGAGAGGAATGCCTTTTCTCTGCTCCTCATTTCCACAGGCCAAGATTTTCCCTAAGCACACTTCTGACTTCTCTCACTTCTTGCCCCTGGATAGGTGGCCTGGCTTACTTGACGGTTAAATTTGGCTCATTTTCACTCTTTTCCTTTTGGGAAGAGGCCTCCTCGGCTTCTCTTTGCTGGAAATCATACAAGAGCCTTCCTGCATGGGGCTGGCCACTGGGGCCCAGTCCCGCCATGCTCTGCAGGCATTCATCTTCCAGATCAGGGACTCAGTATTGGCAAACAGGTCCAAGGCCACCACTGCTAACTGAGCCATTCCAGTACTAAGATGACATTCTGGCTTCCATTTTCCTTTTGCTTCTTACCTTGTTCTGAACCCAGGCTGAGAAGAGAGATCCTATTGACTAGAAGTTCCTTGGAGACAGATAATTATAGTACCAACAGCCTTGTTATCATGTGAATAAAAAGACTTTGGGGATAAAATTCTGTACTACGGTGAGGAAAACCATTGCTCACAAACATGGGAATACGCAGTTGGGTGAGATACTGTAGGAAAATCATCCCCAGATCAATGTGTTCCAAAAACTGAAAATAAGGAAACGCAAAGCAGTGCTTTTCAAACAAGCAAATGGAGTAATGAGATATATAAACCACAGAACACTCTCATGGACTCTTAGGGAATCTATATGAATTTGGTATTAGACCGAGTGACCAAATTCTCATATCTCACATATATTTATAAACATACACATGCTCATGTCTCACAAGCCAAGAAAGATGGCTGACAGAGAATGTATGTGAAGAGACAACTCTGGAAATAGGAGAGTGCTATCGAATACCAATATGGAAGGTATCATTACTTCGCTTTTTCAAATGCTCACATTCAGAAGAGACTGAAGAATTGGTGGAACAAAACTGAATGGAAAATATGGCAAAATGTTGAATTAAGATCACAATGTTTCTTTCAAGTTCCTCTGACAGGTTTATTCATGGTGAATAAATGGTCCACATGATTTCTCTGGTAATAAAGGTATATACTAATTTGGTACTTTGTAATTACGGGAATTTGTAGAGTTTTACAATCACACTGCCATACGTATGTTTGTTGTGCTATGCATATTTTGTTATGAGGAAACATGCTCATTTTTGGCACATTTCACCAAAGATGTGCCTATTAGCAGTATTCCGTTCTGTCTGCCTGTTTGTGCCAGGCACGTGCAGGGAGTGCCAACGGCCCTCCTACAGAAGATACTCCCACGTTTGCGAGACACAGACAAAATGAGCCTGGACCTTAACTGCCTGTGTGAACATGAGCCGGACACACACCCACCTAGTCAGAGGAGACAGCTCTGCCCCCACGGGCAATATGGGTACTCCATGTGGACTCTCTCATGTCTTGACACCTACAAAAGGGTCACTTGTTTGTGTTGACCAGTTACTTCAAATGGAGATAGGCACAGACAGCAGTTGAAAATTCTCTCAGCCAAAAAGTTGCCTAGCCCACCTGAGGTGGAATTCTCAGACAGTACCTGCACAGAGTATCTACAACCATAAAAATCAAATCTTCCAAGCTCTGGAAGCAGCAATATTCCTGAAGTGCTTATGGAATGGAAGCCATCAAAGTCTCTAACCAAGAGAAGGTAGTTCTAGGGATTTATTCCTCCACATAGGACACTTGCATCCTTAAACATGTCTACATTTATTTATCATGTATATTGTCCCACATTCAAAAGGTATTTGAGAGACTTAAGTCCAGTTCCTGATTGTCCCTATATCATTTTCTCTAATTGAAAGTTTTCATGAGATTGATCACTTATTATTTGCTTCTGCACACATAGACATTTCTTATTCTATGGACTGTATCACAATCTTAACTGTGATTCTGTGTTTACCAGGTTACATCTATTGATACACATGAAGAAAAATGATAATTCACTAATCAAACACTGTCTATAAATAAGTACATGTGTGGCTGGTGATCTTGTTGTTTTGGAAAGGGTGTGTGTGTGTGTGTGTGTGTGTACGGCTATGTATGCACACACAATTTTTTATTATGAAAATCTTAAATGTTCTAAGAAATCTAGATTTATAGAAATAGAAAATCATGTCTCCCATGTGAGTTTAATAAATGTTTATTTATTTTTTAGATTTACAACCAAATTAACTACTAATGTCCCCTTCTATCAACCCAGAATAAAGTCTGGTTTTAGCATACCCAGTCCAATGAAACATAGTTAAAAGATATGGGTGATAAAGATTTAGACTCTTGCAAGAGTTTCTGAAAAGGAAAACAACAATGGAAGAAAAAAGTGGGAGAGGAACAGATGGGTCGGCAGAGTTTTGCTTTTTATGTGACATTGTGCACTTATTATTCGCATGAGAACTAATTTATAAACCCGGAGAGTGTTTATAAACTCCACCGTCCTAATGGAAATGAAAGCATTAATACAATCAGAGGATTCTTTACTTTCCAGGTTTTAATTAAAATCACAGGCGTTAAGAAGCAAAAGCGCCTTCGTGGAATACAACTCTAATGAAGTATTTCCTTGCCTACACGGAGCTCTGTGTGCAGTCTCCGCTTTCTGGCACCAGGCATTGAAAATCCGACCCCCATGTAACCAGGAGAGCTCTCTCCGAAAATTAGAAAAGCAACTTATACCACTTTTTTTCCCCCAAATAAATATAGTTGCCAAGTCAGAGTCAAGAAAAAAAAATAGCCAGTCATAAAGGAAACATACACACATACACACACATGCACACGCACAGCCTTAAAACGTGCTATCTTAATTGACTAGCTAGAGGACTAGAGGCAAATCTATTTGTTCCATGTGCTGAGTAGTAAACTCAATGGAGAGAGGGAAAAGGTGACAGGTTGAGCAATAGGAAGTGTGGGAATATGGCTAAGGAGATCTAAGAGGGGAGAGAGAAAGGAAAAAAGAGAAAACAATAATTTAGAGCAATATAACACCAGCATGGAAGGACTGAACATTAGTTTTGCTAAAAATGATGGAGAAAAAAATGCACGAAGGCCTAGCAAGTGACTTGGACCAAGAGGCCCACTGTGTTCCTGTTACTCAGCTCACGCACTCTTCTGCTTTTCGCCTCTCCAAGGTATCCCCTAGGTTGCACATGGCCAAATCAGGGCTGTGTGGAAGGAAACCCACTTCCCTGAAAGTGAGGCTGCAAAAACACAAAACAAATGAAACAACAGCCACAGCCAGTTGGCGATATGTACAGTCACAGAGATTTCCAGCTGCTCTGTTGAGTGATGATGACAGAAGTGATGATGAGGAAGATAACATAAGTGATGACAGTATATACTCCATTTATTAAGTACTAACGTTGTGTCAGGCAATGTGCTGGGTGTTTTACGAAGATCGTTTCTAATTCATACAACAAACCTGGAAAGTAGGTGTTATTAAGCCCTTAATAATTAGTATATAAATTACTCAAAATTATATAACTTTTGACTGACAGAGCTGTGCTTAAAAGGAGGGCCTTAAAAGAACAGGATTCAAAACAAAACAAAACTGAACAACACAAATAGCATTCTGGTTATCCCAGAAGACTAAAACACACACACACACACACACACACACACACACACACGATGGATGTGAGAAGAAACTAACACTTATTGAATGGTGGCTTTTCTCCAGAAAAATACTTGGTTCCTCTTTTATTTCAATCTATTCTCACAATGTCTTATAAAATATGATTATATCATTCTTTTCTGGTACCTGTGGGAAACTGAAGCTCTCAACTGTTTCTATGAAGTTTTGACTAAACTCACCAGGAAATGGCAGATGCAGTATTTGATCCTAAGTTGGTCTCCCTTTCGAAGAGCACTGACCAAAGGAAATATAATGCAGGCCAAGGTGTGAGCCACCCATGTAATTTAGAACTTTCTAGCGGCCACATTTTGAAAAAGTAAGAAGAATGTAGGTCCTATATATACACACACAGCCATCACAACCTTGGTCAATTATTGCCTTCTCTTGGTTCCTGGATTGGCCCAGATTTAAGGATTTAATTTGCCTATGTCTCTAGTTATGATACCTCAGGAAAACTCCATGATGACCCCAAGTAAGGAGTCCTTGGGGCCTGTGGCTGCTGCAATTTCTATGGATGCACACACAACCCCAAGCCCGGCACGGTTTCAGGCAGAACAACTATAACCAGAGGGACAGACCTCCTCTTTCCTAGCCTAACCCTGTGAAGGCATCTCTCTGCCAGCTTATTGTAATTGAGTTTGAACCCTCCAGTCAGAGAAATAAAGTTCATATGAGAAACAAGGCTACAGGAAGGGAAATACACACACACACACACACACACACACACACACACACACTTAGAATTATGGTGTGAGGATTAGTAGTGCCACAGATATGTGCAAGGATGGCTGTTATGATGATGCACTTATTAACACAAGCATTTCTCAAACACCGTGTATTCCTAGATGTGTCTTTTTTTTAAATACCATATGGACATATACACTATGATAGGTCTTTTTAGAATACAAACATTGGTCCCTGATTTACTTGTAAATTTAAAATGTCAGACATTGGGTTTCCTTAAACTGAGGTCAATCCTCTAAGGAATATGTAGACAAAGGATGGATGTATCCCAATCACTTGAATTGACTGTACATAAACAGAATATAGAGTAATTAATTACTTGTCCATTCACCCAGGAAGGTTGTCAAAAGGACTGAAATAGCCAGGCATCAAACCGTAGGCAAACATGGTTTCAGATAAATGGCCAGAATAGAAGTTGTATTTAAATGTACCCAAGAGTGAGTTCCACACTGGGCACTACCCAGAGAAAGAGATGGTCCTTGCCTTAAAGTGTTTTCCATTTTAAAATAGACACATTGTAACACTATATATTAACTATGCTGGAATAAAAATTCTAAAATTTAAAAATTAAAAAGCAGACACACTGACTATAAAATCATTAAAATGTACAAACCAATAAACAGAATTTTCTTTTCATCCTCGTGTTCTTTGCATACTTGTTCTCAAATTTTCCAGGCAATCCCACTCTAAATATATCCACAGACCATGAAATTAGTGAACCACTCTTCTTTATTGCCCAACCAGCATATGTTTTGAGTCTAATTAGCTATAAATAATAGAACTGAATTCTTTACCAAGTAGGTATTTCCTTAACCAGATCAGACCCATTTATATTATTCATGTGTTCTATCCTTCTTTAAAAATCACTTGAAAATTCCACATTTCTCTTTTGATATTGATTTAAAGAATCTATTATACATTCTTTAACAATTTTAGTGATTATAAATGTTTTTTTTTAAGTGAAGAAACTGGCATTAGTTTGACCTCTACTATATGTCAGGAACTATGATAAGTACACAACAAATATTCATCGTATCATTTAAATTTTCAAAGCATCCTGTAAGACAGATATCACAATTCCCATTTTATAGCTAAGAAAATTGAGAATCAGAGATATTAACCGATAGATCGAAGAATACCCAACTGGTAAGTGGTCAAGCCAGGATATAAATCCCAGAGTTTTCTGACTTCCATACCCAGATTGTTCTTATGTTAAGAAAAAAGCAATCTTGAATCAAACCTTGAATAAGCTGTGAGTGCCCAATCAGGGTAACACCATTTGGGTCAAGAATAAAGGGTGATTGTAAAATGATCAGAATAAATTTCCTACACAATTTCTAATAAAATTCCTTCCCTTCCTCCCCCCCCCCAAAATTTTCATACAATGAGCGATAATAGAATTATTAGAATAATGACCTGGAAATCTACAAGAGTCATTTCTATGTGTTCTAGTTTACTTGTATAAGCTTGAATCTCAGTATGTTATAGTCTTATCTTCTTACTACCTGAGCTGGGGAGAGGCTGAGAGTTAAACCTGAAGTTTCTGAATCCAAAGACATTGAATCCAAAAAACATGGTCCTTGCGAGTCTTCCAAAGGGGTGACTAAAGTCCCTACCAAAGTAGGGACACACTACATGATGAGCCAAAGGGGATGGCAGACAATAAAGGCATTGCTGCCTAACATTAGTCAGAGAGCTAAGCTGGGAAGGAGCCATTTGCTCTCTTCAGTCCATGTCCAGAGGTCACTCTCCATATGTGTACGAATATGTGTAAGATAAAACTAATAATATCCAATTTATAAATACTGTACTATCAAATGAAAATAGGTAAAAATCCTTTTAGTCATTGTCTAATAACAACCATACAGTGTGAGTGAGTACTGCGAAGCTCACCAATGGAAAAATTCTCCAGGCACAAAGACAAATGCAAAATACACTAACAGCATGCCCAGCCTGAGAATTCTTATCAGTCTACAAGATTAGGGTATTTACAGTCTCTAATTTGGAGAAAAGTGGAAATGGAATCAAGGATCAGGGTGAAGACAGGGGATAGCGTCTTTATAGACTGGCTCCATTGTTTTACGTTTACATGATATGTTTGCATCATTTTAAGTGTTACAAAGTGATAGGACGTTCCTTCATAGCAGATATAGCCAAAAATCAAATGAAAGTATACATGTTCTCTCTCTCATACATTTCAAAAGTTAAACCAATGGGATTTGGTAACCGCTCCATGTATGTGCCTGAATGCTATGCTATTAAGCCACTTGGAGAACAAACAATGTCGACAGAACACTTTGCTACAGAAGCTTTAGTTTTATACAAAGATGCTTCTCTCCTAACAGGTATACCTCTCCAGATGTGCTTTCCCAGAGAAAGATCCAAGCCTCAGCAGTGAAGGGTGGAGGAAGGGACTGAACAGGAGACATACTAAGAGTGAGACCCAGAACAGATGACAGATATGAATGGCTTTGGGAACACACTTTCTCCATCTTTCCATTTCACACTTGGATGGCTTCAACATTTTTATGGACCCTCCCAAGCCCTACCCCACCTCCTGTAAATGTTTTACGTAATGTCGGCCTATCCGTTGTGTTGGCACTATGAACATGATGGGCATGCTGTCAAGATTTACCCCGAGGAGGGACTGGCAAGGCCACAGCCTGAGAACATGGATAAGAATCATGTAAACACACTTTCCTTAGGTAAACTGGAATAGACACATCAGACAGTAAGACACCGACTCTCAGACATTTTGTGCAGGGATCGAATATACCATTGCTGCCGAAAGGAGTACAGACCAGGGACCGCCTGTCATGGTTACAGATTCTCTGGTGGGCGGGACGGAGGAGGGAGCGACAGAACCACCTATCAGCCACGATGGAGATGATTGATGAGCCAGAAAAACCAGGCAGCGAAGCCCAGCTTCTCTCCTGAATCCATTTGTTATTTCTGATCTCTCTCTCTCTCTCTCTGTGTCTCTCCCTCTCTCACCCAGCAGCTAATCAGCAGTGATAGATGAGGGCAGCTATTCACTCCTTCCTTTAGGCACCCAATTGCATTTTCTCTCGTTTGTCACCAGGTCCATCATCCATTTCTCATGAGTCCTTTATTCAAATAAGAAAAGAGTAGAATCTTCTCCTAAAATTGACTGTTGATGCAAGAGTCCTGAAGTGTTAAGAAAAAAAAAAAAGCAGGAAGGGAAGGAAAGATCAAAGGGTTTCATTGTTTTACTCATAAAGGGACAGAGAGAAAGCATTTCCAGGAGGAGTGCACTGAGTAATTAGGGTTGAATGTTGAAAAGGAAGTTCAAATAAAAATGCAGCAAAATTAGAGGGCTGGGAGTAGCGTGATTTGGCAAGAGTCTAGCCCTCAGCCCTGTGCCCCCGTTTGAATCGGATGTGGTCATTCCAACTGATTCATTAAGGCGGCCAAGTCACCAGTGTGGCTTGTGTTTACAGGACCTTGTCATTTGTATGGCTGTACCGATGATACCCTTAAATAGAAATCGACAAATTTTTTGGCCATATCTCATTTTTATTTACCATCTTCAGTCAGTATGAGCCAGTGAGGAAAGCTGAAAAATTAAGACAATGGCTGAGTCCATGTAAATACGGTGGGGCCAGAACATTCAGTGCTTCACTTTGGCCGGGATTCATCTTCAGAACCAAGCCACATGGTGGATACTCAAAACATTGGACCCAGCATCTGCATGTGAGGCCAAAATAACCTCACAAGAAACAGCCAGACTGGGTATTTTGGTCCTAATAAATTTCACTGTGCACATGGGGATCATTTTTAATCAGGATATCTAAGGTCTGAGGATGGCGGTATTGCTGAAACTAATAATGGTGATGACGTCAAAGATCACCATGATAATGACAACCACAATAGAGACAGACTTGGAAAATGGGATATATAAGGGTCCTTCCTTCCCCCAATTAACCCTTCTGAATGGATTTAAACAATTTAGTGGCCTTCTCTCCTAAAAGGACTCTAGTTTCTACCAGCAAGCCTTAGAAACAGTACCTCCTGATAACTAAAATCTGTGATCCCTTGGCAAAATTACCTTTTTAATAGACACTTCAGGACCAGGAATTGCTATTGGAAGGTAGTCTTCCTACATTAAAGCAGGTGTTCTCTCATTTACATATAAGTTCGATGGTCACAAATGCATTGTTTAATTAAACATGGAAAAAAGATCTAGCCATCCTAAGTGACACCACCTCCTAAAGATAATCTCACAAACAGAGCCAAACAGAGATGTTTCTGCTGCATATGGAGGCATTGAAATTATTATCAGATTATCAAGATGACCAAATTTTTAGATATTTATATTAGAAAAAATTTAAATCAAGGAAAATACTATATATATGTTCTTGCCTTGCGCTGAATTAAAATGTACATTTCCATATTCCAGAATTTTTATATATCTACATATTGTTTATATTTCTGTAATCTTAGTATACACGTCTTATAAATATGAAACCTGAGGCCAGATAAGACAAAGTTGCTAAGAGTAGGTGGGAGGTGTCCCGTCATGACTAGCACCACTTTGAAACTTAAGTTGCATTATTAACATAGTATATAAAATGCTTGAAGTGGTTCCTCTAAAAACTATAATACTTCTGCTCACTTAGACTGTCAATTTGGAAGCATTAATATTGCTTTAAAAAATAATACTTTAAAAAAATACACTGATCTTATTAGGAAAGTAATACTGGAAAAAATCAATTCAGTGCCATAAGTTAGAAAAATGAATGAAGCCCTTTAGGGACTGAAATCATCAGCACCTGGACTGTCCCTTAGCCTCAGGTCAACATCATCTTCTTTACCCTATTATGAAATAGGAGCTGCAAATATTAGCCTGACAATAGGTCTGACTATGCAGTTGAAATAACTAGATGATGCTCTCTTTGGTACAGTTATTTAAATTGTTTCGGCAGCCACATTTTCAGCCCAAATTATTTTGTAGCAATCGACCTTTATAAAACAAGAAAAAGAACCAACTATGCAGCCAACAATTTGATTACCACCTTATCCTCTAATCCATGTTCATGAGTAACCTGGAACTCTTATATAAATTGACTCTTTAGATTGAGCATTCTATTTTTTTTTTTCACATTCAAGCCATAAATATATAAACAAATAATTTAACATTCAGGCCCTAGATAATCAAATAATTTTCCAATTTTTTTTTATTCCATGGATTATTATGCAACCCTAAATGTTACTCCAATTTATAAAATATATTTTGAGAATTATTTCTCTGACAAGGGTTCAGGAATTGCTGCCACACGGTGATTTTCTTTCTCTGTTCTATCAGAATGGCCCTCTCTCCTGAGAAAAGCAGACAACCTACCCAAGCAGCACTGACCTATGAAACCACCATCCTTCAGTTGCGCCCTGAAGGCACAAATGTTTGGATAAGTATCGACATTTCACCCTTCATCAATGCTAAAATTTAGCACTGAGTTCCTACAATAAAGCCTTATGTCTTCGGCCTTTTTCTTATTAATCCTATTACGCTTGTCTTTATGAGCTCTCCTAGTTCCTTTCACTCCCTCCGGGGCTTAGCTGCAAATGAGATTTCACATCTCAGTGTAAAATAACCCGAACATTTTTCTACGAAATTAAATAAAAGTCCTCCATCCTGGCACTACATGCCTAGAATCCAATTTCTGGAACCAATGTCTTTCCCAACGCCTCATTGTCTTCTTGCCATCAGACTTTTCTTGGCACTGAGGAGCATTTATTTTTTGCTTTTGCATTCAGAGGATTTATTATGGTGGGAAGGGAGAGAGAGCAATATTGGATGGTGAGAGTGCAGGAGTGGTTGGCAGCGCCCTGGAGATCCATGCCCACTTTTGTGAAGATGTCACATGAGTAGGATTCAAAGCTAGTATTTCCTGAAGCTCACAAACAGCCTGTTCTCTTTACCTTTACACTGTTTCTGTCTCTCTCTGCCAGACTATGCCATGCTTTCAATGTGAATTAGCCACAAAAAATAATCCTTCAAAGTTTCTCCTTGAAAAAGGACTAGAGTTTCTTAAAAGAAGGCAACTCAGAGGAAAAACAAGTACTGGGCACCCTCTGAAACGTTTGGCCCTTTCAAGGAGTCTCAGGAACTGGAAGCTTCTCTTCCTAATGGAACGAGGTCCAAACACACAAGCCAACCAAATGTCAGACATCTCAGGAGCCCCTCAAAGCATTCCATCCAGCACACCCAGGTGTGATTACAGGTAAATATAATTGTTCACTTTCTTTTTCTAATCCCAGGTAGAATTAAATTCTTATAAAGAGTAATTTTTTTTTAAATTAACAAAAGAAAATTATTCATTCAAATATTTTGCATCACCATCAAAGAGCTTGTTTAAATTTAGATCACAGGTGCAATGTTAATAAAATGCAACTTTCTGAAGTTTTCCTTATGTATAAATTGGCAATGGATAGCAATGAATTATGCACATGAAAAATATCAAGTAAATCACACCATGGTGAAGAGTATGTTAGACTGTCATCCTAACTACTTTCAGAGTCAAGGAGAGACTCCATATTTTTAGATTTCAGAAATTGCTTTGGAGACAATCTTTCACCCACTCTAAGACTAATATTTTCAATCATATAAGCAGGAGAATCTATACAGAGACACAAATGCCTTCAGTAGATAACATCACGTGGGAAGCAGCTGGGTGAAAGGTAGCAGGGGATTCGGGACTGAGTTAACTGGGCCGTATCTTTACCTCTAACCTAAATACATTTGCATGCTCAAACAGAATTATATAAAATTCAAGGCAAACAACTTGTGTCTACTGGCCACCTATTAGGAAACCTTGGGAGAAATGCAGCCTAAAGCTCCTTCTAACATTCTGTGATTCTACTATAACTTACACAATTCTTCTGGAATTGAGAAATAACTGCTGAATAGTGACTGGGTGATACAAATTTTAGACATCCCTGAAATGTTTCAATAGGATTAAAATAATCCCAAGAATATTGGGCTAGGCTTACTAGGTTCTTTTTCCTTGGGAACTTAACCCAAAATTATATAGGTTTCTGGTGGTATAAGAAGACAATTCCTACGAAAAGAATCTTCTTATATAGAAAACCAAATCTCATTGGGAAAAGTACCATCATTAACTAGGGGAAGTATTCTAGCTATGACAATTTCATATGAAGAAAGTTGAATGTGTGTTTGCATACAAGTATAAAAGAGAGATTGACTGGGTGCATATATGGAAGGCTCAGAAAGAGTAAGTGGAAATGTGAATTTACCTACTACTGATATTATTTCCTCTATGATACTTCAAGCAAAGTACATTACATTCAGAATCCATTATGGAGAAGAGATTCTGATTGCTTTGTAACTGACTATATTAAACAGCAAATCTGCAATATTAAATAGCAAATGTATTTTGATGACACAACTTCCAGAGATATTTTACTTTTGCTTATGCAAATTTATAAAGTTTACAGCAGGCCAAAAATTGATGCAAGTCCAATCAATAGTGATCATTATCAAAGCATCATAGCTAAGGTGTTTCTGGGCTTCACTGACAGAATGGCATAATTATATTGCCTTTTGGAATTTCAAAGGCTTTGGTAAAAAATATTTCATTATTCTCTTCTGGTATTTCTGCTGGAATGAACAAGTAACCTCTATGATTCCTGATGAATTTACCAATAATCAGTGATTACTGTACCAACCTATCATGATTCTGTGTCCCCTTCCATAGAACAGAAGATGCTCTTAACTATGCTGACTTCCCTTCTATAAGGAGTTCTTTTAGAGAAGTCACTTGTGCTCTTAAGCCTAAAACCCATGTGTCAAGCAGATGCCAAGGTGAATTTACATCTCAGAACTGATACCTTATCCTGCTGCTGGGTGAATCCCTACTTTCTATGTGCCAACTCTCTGAAGGAATTTTTAGGAGTTCTGATCAAGTGGCATTACATCTAACTGCTTTGACCAACCTTTTTGTAAAAGTCTTCTACCATCCCACCTTCTCCTACCTACCTTTAAACAAGTCAGGTTCTTCATCTCACTTTCTGTGGCACACACCACATTTCTAGTCCAAAGCTTTTCTTCATATTGTTCCTCTTGCTTACTATTCTCTTTCTTATCTTTTCACCAAACTGAAATACTCAAATTCAAACTCTTCCAAAATGGCTTAACTAAAAACCCCAACCTTATCTGATCTCCTCTGAATTTCTAAAGAACTCAGATCTTTATAAACCAAACTTGCTTTAAATTATATTCCATCTCTTTAAATATTTTCATCTTTTCTCCCCAGGTATATTGTTTTTTCTTTCTTCTTTTTTTAAAGATGTTTTATTTACTTATTTGTCAGAGAGAGAGAGAGAGAGAGCACACGCATAAGCAGGGGGAATGGCAGGCAGAGGGAGAAGCAGTTTCCCCACTGAGCAAGGAGCCGGATATGGAATTCGATCCCAAGACCCCGGGATCACAACCTGAGCCTAAGGCAGCCCCTTAACTGACTAAGCCACCCAGGCGTCCCTCCCCAGGTATACTGTGATCTCTTCTGCAGACTGGGCTCACTGTATAATTCCTCTAAATAGCTCACTTCATCTAGTACAACTCTAATTCTATAGTGGGTTTTCAGTATGGGCAGAACGGGGGAAATATGGGCATTGAACATGAAACGATGAATATTCTAGGGAACTGATTCTGCCAAACAATTAGAAGAGAATATGTCTGTTTATGATAACATCCCTGAAAATTGAACTGTTCCAGGTATTAAAAGTGTACAACTGGTTTGCTTGGAATGGGGCAGGAGTTTAAGAAGTGGCATGCTGAGGCATCTTTGGACCTACTGATCACTGGGACTCTTCCTAACTAGAGATGGTCTCTCCTTAGAATGAATAAGCAGTTGGAATCAGAAGAGACACAAATATGAGGCATCAACGATCGCCTCAGACAGACTTTGCACTATATGAAAGAAATCCCCTTCGTTGGACTGTAAAACACCTGAAAAAAAAAAAAAATGAGACAGAGGCCCTTTCCTGATTAAATTAGAAGAATATCTGATCCCTTCACATTCCTCAAAGTGAACTATCACTCCTGTGTAGAGACTAAGATGACTCCTTTTCCTTTTGTCATTATATACAGTTCTGAACAAGGTACTAAGGTTTATTTTTTGATACAACTGTATAGTCATCAAATTTAGCAAAAAATGCAAGTACCAAAATCAACACATCTTAGAGTTTGCAAATAATTCATTAAAAATATATACGTTTCTGAGCTTCCATCTTGCTTTGAAAAAAAAGAACAGCACCTTTCTAGATCATGTGACCTCCTGGGTATCCATGTTAATGAATCCTGAAGCCGCCTCCTCTCAATGGGATGGCTGTTTGCCCTCCTGCTGAATAAGGATTTTGTCAACTTAATTATCATTTGAAGATGCACTGATACTAAAATGGAAAGGATAAGGTGATATTGGTTAAATCATTCCTGTGTGGGTTTTTTAAAACTTACTAGCGCTAACACACAACTGTCTTGAACAGAAGCCAGACCCAGTTTAACTAATTTTACATTTGGGTATTAATAATGCATGATAAGCCATGTCTGATGTGACAAATTGCAATAACTATTAAGTCATTTGCCCATCCAATATATCTGATTAATCATGACATACCATGTGACAAAGACAAACCTCTCAATTTTTTAAAAGAAAGCTAAGTGAATTGAAAAATAGACTAAACTCAATATTTCTCATTGGTATTAATGAACTTGATTCCAGCTTCACGTATTGCCTGGGTAGGGAGAGCAGAACAAATCCCATTACTTCCTCCTTTCAGTTCCCCTTTGTGCCCAGCCTGCTCCTGAGTGAAAAGCAATGCTATCTTACAATCGTGTTTGTGTCGAAGGCACTTTTCTCCATGAAAGCAGGGAGCTGAAAAGATTGAGCCTAAAAATTCCCAGAGGAAAAGCAAGTGCAACCTGTCAATATTTTCACACTTAAGAATATTGCCTATGTTGGGTCTCACTAGTAGAGTTCCATAGGAACAAATGGAGAACAAATCCTCACTCAAAGGGAGTGTCTAAAATGGTACCCAAGGTTGTCAAAAGCAAAGTGTCCAAATGTTCACGCTGTAGCAAGGGTAAATAGGCCCGACACAATACCGTAAGTTTGACCTTTTCTCCTTATATTCTGCTGCCACTGCTCTAGAATTTACCATTGAAATATCTACACAGACCAGCACTTGAGCACACATGCCCCCCTATTTTCCCAGTGTCATCATGCCCCTTATGTCCGTACATATTAAAAAAAAAAAAAAAATACTAGGGTGCCTGGGTGGCTCAGTCAGTTAAGTGTCTGCCTTCAGCTCACGTCATGATCCCAAGGTCCTGGGATCAAGTTCCGTGTAGGGCTCCCTGCTCAGTGGGGAGTCTGCTTCTCCCTCTCCTGCTGTTCCTCCCTCCCCTGCTCCTGCCCCACCCCCGCTCACTCTGCATGCTCTCTCTCTCGAATAAAATCTTTTAAAAATACTGATTTTTAAAAAAAGATATATGTTGGGGCGCCTGGGTGGCTCAGTCGTTAAGCGTCTGCCTTCGGCTCAGGTCATGATCCCAGGGTCCTGGGTTCGAGCCCCACATCGGGCTCCCTGCTCAGCGGGAAGCCTGCTTCTCCCTCTCCCACTCCGCCTGCTTGTGTCCCTGCTCTCGCCATCTCTCTCTCTGTGTCAAATAAATAAATAAAATATTTAAAAAAAATAAAAATAATAAATAAATAAATAAATAAATAAATAAATAAATAAATAAATAAAGATATATGTGGGGCACCTGGGTGGCTCAGTAGTTAAGCGTCTGCCTTCGGCTCAGGTCATGATCCCAGGGTCCTGGGATGGAGCCCCACATTGGGCTCCCTGCTCGGCGGGAAGCCTGCTTCTCCCTCTCCCACTCCCCCTGCTTGTGTTCCCTCTCTCGCTGTCTCTCTGTCAAAAAATAAATAAAATATTAAAAAAAAAAAGATATATGCTACTTTCTTGTCTATTTAGTATTTCTAGGAAAGCTTAGCTCTTTGGACAATGAAATTATATTCAAAATATACTCAGTTGCTTAGTCACAGCTTCCTTAATTGTAAATGAAATAAGTAGAATATAAAATTTCCATGGGGCAAGTTTTGGAAACCCAAACATAGAAAGATGAAAAAAATTCTCATTCTGTAGAACTTTGGACAAGTTTCTGATCCTTTGAGACTCATTTTTCACATATACAAAATAAAGATATTAATAGTATCACATATGTTTGTCAAGATTAAAAAGGGCGCTCACAAAGTGAAGGTTCATAAATACTTCCCATTACTAATAGTATGGTAGTGAATAGACCCAAAGGTGACCCCAGTGATCCCAGTGCCTGTTGGTATTCACACCTTTGTGTAACCCTTTGTGTAAACCCCCTGAGTTTGGGCAGTACCTGTGACTTACTTCTAACTGATAGAATATTAGTGACTCCTGAGATTCAGTTACATTATACAGCAAAGGTGAAGAGAAAGGGCACTTCCATGTTTACCTTACAATATATAAAACCCCATTTAGGAGACTGATGCTAGAGACCCTTCTCGTGTGCTTGATGGAGTAAGTGGTCATGCTGGGAAAACCCATGTGGCCAGGAACTCCAGGCAGCCTCCCAGACCCGAGAGCACCTCCAATCAATAGTTGGCCAAAAGGCGGGGCCCTCCATCATATAGTTGGTAAGGAAATGAGTTTAGGTTAACAGCTTTCCCAGCTTAGCTTCTGGAAGAGCAGTCTACATGGTCTCATAATTTGCAGCCTTGTGAAATCCAGAGCAGGGGACCCAGCTAAGTCATGCTCAGTCTTGTGACCCAAAGAAACTTTGAGATGATAAATAGGTGTGGTCTTGAGTGGCTACATCTGTGGTAATTTATTATATAGCACAATATAATATAATTATGTATAGCAAAATGGTAGGCAACATAAAGAACATGTTTCTTCAATGAAGAAAATATTGCCTAAAATTTCTGCGGCATCAGAATAGAGTTGAGGAATCTTAAATCTTACACATTTCACAGAACTTGCAGGTATAATAGATGAATCTTAGAAGGGATCTTGTCTAACCTCTCTCTCCCAAGCATTTTGCAGGTGAAACCACAAGGCTCAAAAATGATTAAATAACTGGCTCAGGGTCATGTAGCCAGACATGTGGAGCTGGAACTAGAACCCAAGACTTTCAATCTAACATTTTACAAAGCAGACACCCCCAGTGTCTGCTTTGTCCAACTGTGGCCAAGGGCAAACATTTTATATCACTACACTGTCCCCAAAGCTGTGGTTTCCCATTTTGATGAGACTTTGTTGAATCCAAATTAATAGCGTTTAACTCAAACACAGAGAAAATGCCAATGTTGACTAGATCTCAGATGATCATGTGACCATCTGACATCTGATGATCATAATCACCCAACTTCATCTGTAAGTTACTTACTATCTTTCTAATATGGCTTGTTTTCAAGGTAATATTGGGTTGATGTGGTACCTGTCAATCCCTACTGTATAAGGAACACAGTAAATCTGGTAAATGCAGAGCAATCAAGGTTCTGTCAGAATATAAAAGCATTGAGATAAAGGAGCAAAAGTTCAGTTAATCCATGAAAATGTCACCATCCACTTGGGATCTTTGTCTGAAGGTTAAGTGTCACAGACTAAGTGTCAAATGGTGCCAGCAGCCAGAATGGCTGAATCAACCCCAGTGATAAGTAGGGTAACAGATGCTAAATCACATTGCCTGTACGCCCAAGCCAGAAGATGTGACCATATTGAAACTAGAATGTAATTCCAAACAGCATATTTTGTTCCAGGCTTTATAGTGCTTGATTAACCAGATACTCCGTAGTACAATTAAAAAGGTCCAACATCTTTCCATTTCCCTTTGACTGAAATCTCCCCAGATGAATAAGTTCTGGAGATGTGATGTATAGCAATGTGCCTATAGTTGATATTATTGTACTGTATACTGGACATTTGCTAAGAAGGTACATCTTAAGTATTCTCATCACACATACAAAAAAGTAACTCTATGTGAGGTGACGGATGTGTTAATTAGCTTGATTATGGTGATTACTTTACTATGTATATCTGTATCAAAACCTCAAGTAGCATACCTTAAATATATACAATTTTTAATTGTCAATTATATCTTAATAAAGCTGGGGGGAAATGTCCAAGAGATAGAATACCCAGGCTATATATGCAAATTTTTATATAGAATATATTTTAAAATATATTTGAATATATATTTTGACAATGGGGCATAATTTTCTAAAACAGGATTATCCTGGACAACAGTATTATGTATTTGTTTTTTCCTTCTCTTCCATTTATTCTCTGTAATAGTTTGAATCCTAATTCTTTTACTATCTGGATAATTTTGAAGAGTTATTTAACCACCCTGACTTTGAACTTCTTCATGTATACCTTGCTTGCTAGAAAATGCTCTCATAGTATAAATAGAAGCATATATATTTAAAATGTTTAGTATAGTTTTATTTCATAAATTATTACCATTGTCTTTTCTTCTCATTTATCCATGGGAAGCAACCTTCTATTTCTCTCAGGTCTTTGGGAAATTTGAACAAGACGACTGTCATCCCAAGCTTAATAAGGTGTCTTTACCTTTTTTAGGTTGCTTATTTATAGAGAAGCATTTGTTATGGGTGCAAAGCCTCAAGTTCAATACAGCCATGTCTTAGGGTTTACATGGTGCCTATATGGACAGCACCAAGTCAAGCATGGACCCCCAGTGTCTGCTTTGTCCAACTGTGGCCAAGGGCAAAGATTCATTCCATGCTTTAAGACAGCCAACCTTTTAGCAAATGAAGGGGAAAATTGAACTTAAGTCAGAAAGGGAAAACAAATCCTCTTGTCCAGTAAATTTCTTTAATCAACAAAGTGGTTTTTCAAGACTCATTCAATGTCACAAAGCTTGCTAGGTTTTTTTTAGACCAGGCACACAAGGTCACAGCAAGTTCTTATTTCAGAAAATTCAGAAAAGAACTCTTAGGAAAAAAATGGAGAAAATTACACTGGCAAAAGGAGTTACCAAGCTGACACAGATGTGTTTAGAAATGTTTAATGTACTCTCATTTATCTTTGGATCAAGTTGAGAACAGAAACATAACCTACACAAAAGAAACATTATTAGTAGACCTGTTCCCTATTAAGAAGTTCATATATTGTAATCCTCCAGCTTTCTCCCAGAGTCCAAATATATGAATATTTGAAAAAAAGTAGGGTAAAAGCACATGTAATTTATCCAGTGATGTATCACAGCTTGCTCTGCTAGGAGAGGTAAGTAAATGAGCAAATCTGTCAGTAAGCCCAGCATGAAACGAGGGTGGAGCTGGGATCACAAAGTGAATATGTCACATTCAAATCCTTCATGAAAAATACTGGTAATACACAAATTTAAATCTAAAAAATAAAAGTTTCTATTCACACATATTTTGCTTTTTTATATTATTTTTCTTTATAACTTTCCTGATATTCTTCGTTTTTCTTTTTTTACACCATGTCAATACAATTCTCAGATATCTGAAAGAAGATTAACAAACCATTTAAGTATCTGCATGTACTACCTACTCAATTCTAAGCATGCGAATATTCTGAAATATCTTAATATTCAGAAACATCAAGTTATTTCATGACATTTAGAGGAAACAGTTATATACTGAATTTTAAGCCTCAGTATCATATACTTAAAGGAATACTTCTATCTGTACATTTACTTTTGAGCTTTTATTTTTCCCTTAGGCTAGTGGTCAATTTCCAACTTAGAATTTACAATTATTTTTTTCTTTTCATTTTTCTAGATTAAAAACTGTTTTCACCAATACACTGATTCTTTTAATTATTTTGGCACTTTTTTTTTCTTTTCTCACTCTATCCTTTCCTATCTAATACTCTGTTTCCTGGTCTTGTTCTCTACCTTTATTCACAGAGTATATTGTTCAGTCCCTTTCTCGTCTGCATAAATTCCCAGAGAGCATTTTTTTCTTTCTGCCATTGTTACTGTCAGAGTGGAAGGAGAAAATGGCAAAAGGGCCTATACTTCTCTGCAATCAGTATTGCTGAGGTCATCCAGGGATAGGCTTCTCCCTATTCTTCAAGAGGAAGTAAGGGTGGGGTGGGTGTGGCCAGTACAGGAAACATCTTTGCCCAGCCATTGAAACAATTGGTGCCTTGTTTCTCTTGAGTGTGGATCTTAAGAGTTGCCAGAGATGGTAGAGAAGCTTACCTAGTTCATGGAGCAAAAGTAATGGGTTTGCATCACTTATGTGGCATTTTAATAAACTGGGTATTTGTTTATAGACTATGTAAACAGGCATAAATCTGTATTTTCTAATCAATTAAGTAATTAAACACAATTCACGTGTAAATGGCTATTTTACATGCAGTGCGATTTCTGTAAACTTAATTTTTCAGAGTGTTTGCCTTCCTCACAGTAAACTTTCTCAAATGGATTTTCACAATCTCCAGACTCTGAAGCATAAATCAGAAATCTGTTCTTTTAGCCCAATGCTTCAGGAACACTCTGTGACTGTCAGATTTCTCTGTTAGCAGCTTTAGTTACCATAGCTTCTCTAGCCATTCATTTTTTTTCATGTTCCCCCATAGAGAAACATACAATAGACCCTCTGTTCTTTTTTCTGCTCCATCAATGATTTAAGGTTGACCTACAAAATGTTAAAAGTTTAATTCTGAGTCAGGTGCTCAATACATGTCTTAGGGAGAGGTGAGTTCACTTGCAATACATGATGGCTGAGTCTACACATGTAAAATGAAATGGAGGAATGAGACAGCATCTGGACATTTTAAGGCAAAAACATATGTCTGACATATCTTGAGGACTGTGCCCAGACTCTCTAAAATGTTACTTTTTGGTAGGACTAAAATGTAACCATATGGATTTTTCTATTTCACTTTGTATGAGCAAAGGAAACCTTTGATAATGATTTGAATCTATCTAGTATTTTCTTTCTTCACAGAACCCAAAGATTTAACAGTCACTGTTTCATCTTCTCAGGTATGTTCTTTTTTATTTCACTTTTCTCTCATCACTCAAATATTTAAAAACAACCGTAAAATTAATTTTTCATTAAATTAATTGCGACATTAGAATTAAAATAGTAAAATTCCATAGTAGTAAAAAGTAGAAGTCATTAGAAGGTCCTTGGTATGATCAGAGCTTGTCCTACAGGACACACTAGTGACTAAATGTAAGAAAACCTGTATCTCCTTTTTGGCCTTTTACTTGATGTTTTCTCTTAAGCCCTATCTCCTTGTGTGTGCACGTGTGTGCGCGCACACACACACACACACACACACACACTCATCTCTGGTATTTATGATATAGGCTCTCTGAATTTTTGATCCCAATCAAAACAAAGTTCACGATAAGGTTCTGACAAATTTTTGTCAAATATGAATAAACAAACAAGCAGCAAAATCAGACAGACTTATAAATACAAAGAACTGATAGTTGCCAGAAGGAAGAGGAGTGAAGGGATGGGCAAAATGGGTGAAAGAGAATGGGAGATACAGGCTTCCAGTTATGAAATAAGTAAGTCATTGGGATGAAAGGTACAGCATAGGGAATACAGTCGATTGTTTTATAATAGCATTGCATGGTGACAGATGGTAGCTACATTGTGAGCATAACATAATGTATAGAGAAGTTGAATAACTACGTTGTACGCCTGAAACTAATGTAACACTGTATGTCAACTACACTAAAAAATTGCTATCAAAAATAAAAGGCTTTGATGAATCCACTTATACTTAGGGGAATGGCTGATGAGCTTAACTCACTTTACTAGGAGAAACTCCCAGGCATCTCTAAATCTGGTTTTGAAAAGTTTTTAGGGTGAATGGTAGATAAGGCATTTTTTTTCAGGTGCTTAAAATAATACCATTTATCTTTTTCTATCCTAGATGCAGCTTTTTATCCCAGAGTTGAATTTGTTTGAAATGAGGTAAAAGTATGTTGTACTTTTTAAAAAGAGATTATGATGACACAATCTCTAAATAAGTAATCACGCATCCTGGTCGACACCTGTATTAATTCTTAAATATTAATAGTATCTTATTGCACTCTAAAGAGTGTCCCATATTGGACAATAAATTAAAGGTCAATCTGTGAATAAGAGAAAAGTTTATAGTGGCTATGTGTGGGGTCAGCAGATGCCTTCTCTCCACCCTTTTGTTCTCTCTTGCATAACAATGTGAGTTTTTTTGAGGACTTGTCTCCTTTCTCTCAGAACACCTCTTATAACCATAGAACCCCCTTCTCATCATCTTCCTGGGTTCCTCTATTCTCTCATCTCATACTAGTTATTCACACCTTTCAGTTCCTCCTCCATCCCCAAGCAACCAGGGCAAAACAGAAGACAGAGAAAGAGGTTCACAGAGAAGACTTAGAACTATGAAACTCTAAAGTAAATGAAAACAGGGATGACACGTGGGTAGCTCAGTCGGTTAAGCGTCCACCTTTGGCTCAGGTCATGATCCCAGGACCCTGGGATAGAGTCCCTCATCAGGGTCCTTGCTCAACAGGGAACCTGCTTCTCCCTCTGCCTGCCACACCCCCACCCTTGTGCACTTTCGCTCTCTCTCTGACCAATAAATAAATAAAATCTTTAAAAAAATAAAGTAAATGAAAACATCCATTTTGTTCATCCTCTATCCTGTTTGATACCTGATACCCTACCCCCAAAGAAATCTGCTTTCAAAAAGGTATTCAGATTATTCAATTCAATCAGTTATTCATCTTACTATCTAGTTAAATACCAGACACCATATATATATATATTATATATATAAAATCTTCTGGGTAAATGTTACTGGTTATTACTAAGAATAACCTTGTTTGATGTTTCTGTGCTGACTAAATAATGTTGAAAGAGTAAGACAGACCTTTGATTTTCAGTTCATTCCATTGCTACCTAACTTTCCCTGCTAATACAGGGAAAGTTAGGGAAAGAAAGAAGTACTTTAAGGTTGATGCCAAAAGCAGGGGAGAAGCATTTTCTATCCTTGCTATAGAGTCACAATTGGGAAAAGACAAAGTAAGCAAACTAAATAGCTTTATGCCCAAATATTCCATCTGCTTACTTTGCCCTGAAACTCTTGTGAGGGTAGAGAAGAGAATCCCAGCCTAACCATTGTTACATCCCAAGAAGCAACACATGATGACATCCACATGTTTTCTTCTCTCCACACAGCATCAGGTGTCAGACACCTGGCATTTCCCTTGTACCTCACAAATTGTACCTGAGTCTTGTCCCTTTTCCATGTCACCTTTCCTGGGCACTTGAATGGTGTCCATGAAGTCTCTCCCTAACTATAGCTTTCTTTATGAACACTATGTGAGAGGAGGGGCCCTCTAAATTTTATTCACAAACCATATTTTTTAAGATTTTATTTATTTGAGAGAGAGAGAGAGAGAGAGAGAGAGAGCACACACACGAGTGGGGGGGGGGAAGGGCAGAGGGAGAGGAAAAAAAGAGACTCCCTGCCGAATGCAGAACCCAAGGTGGGGCTTGATACCAGGATCCTGAGATTATGACCTGAGCGGAAGGCAGATGCTTGACTGACTAAGCCAAACAGATGCCCCTACAAACCATATTTTAAAGTAGTAATTGTCAGTGGTTGGACAAGAGACCAAGTCTCCACCCCCGCCAAAACATTAACTTTTGGGGGGATTGAGGGAATAATGCAGGTTTCAGGACAGAAAGGGGGAAACATACAGGGAAAAATAGATGAGGACATTGGAAGATACCATTCCCTCAGACAGCTGGGGGATAACTACATAGATTTGGGGGAAAAGTACAGAGAAGCAGACATTCTTTCATTCTTTCCTTTATCTACTAATTACTGAGGATCTCCTAAGTGCTCAGCATTTTTCTAAATGATGGGGATTCACCACTGACTCTGAATGGCAAAGACCTTATTTCTTTTGGAAGAGCCAGACAACAAAATAATGTCAGATGGTGATAAATTCTATGAAGACAATAAGCCAGAATGATAGGATAAAAAGCATTGAGGTCATTTTGATTAGTTGGTTAGAGAAGCCTTCTTTGGGAAGATGGTATTTGAGTTGAAACCAAAATGACAAGAAAGCATCAGTCATAAGATCCAGGTAAAGATTTAGGATAGAAAAAAAATGCAGAAAACAAAGAGGATACAGACAACATCAAGGCCAAGCACACGGATCCTTTGTAGAATTGACCATTCTTGGCATCTAGACAGAATAAGCTAAGTTAAGGGCCCTCAGTAATTTCTGTATACTAAGATGGACAAAACTAGTTGCACAAACTCTACATTACCAAGAGAAATAAAAGTGAAACAAAAGTTAAATTATTCTGATTGCCCTTAAAAATGGACTTAAAGACTTAAACAGATAAGGACAAGATAAAGACATGGACCAATTTCGAGGTTACGGTTAGCCACAGCAAATGTTAAATCCTTGAGTAGCAATAGGAGGCAGCATTTTGACTATTCTGCAACTGGAGAGTGTCCATCTCCTTGTCTGGAACCCCAGCTATGACCCATCCTCGTGATAACCCTGGGGCTTGCCACCTGCCTTCTTTCTCCTCACTTTTTGCTCTCAGAACTTTTCCGGCTCTTCCATTCTCTAGCACTCTGCTCTACAACTTCTCTCCAGCCCTATTCCTTCCCCTCCCCAACTTGTTTGTCATAAAGGTTTATTACTTCCATGTTTAGGAACTTTTGAATACATGTTTTATAGTAGTTTTCTTTTCAAAAGATTGTTTTTATCCATATCAGCAAAATAGAATATTTAAGGACTGTCAGGAGGATTTGGAAACTGTCTTGTTATAAAGAAGCAGATGTTAAAATGGCATTTGCAAAAATGGAATTCTACCTGTGTAGAATTTATTATGCATTCTCTATTCATATAATATTATTTTCTCATTGTTATATATGTTCTTTTACTGGATGGGTATATTCAAATGCAGCCAACTATATACTACCAAAAGATTTGTTTAATCAATTCACTACTTTCAAGTTATACTACTTTCAAGTTATACTACTAAGAAGCAATATACTTCTAATTGTTTGCTATTGACATAGCATCATGTATTAGCTAACACAGATGAAAAGAATCTACTTTTTGTCATACCCTATGTGGCTGCTTATATGTGGAGATGGCCATCTTCTCAACTCATTTGAAACCCACAACCTGAGATAGATTACATTCAAATGCCATAAAAATCAGTACTTCCTATAAAGGAAATAAGAGGCAAAGTAGAGAACTGCAGTGTCCTGACTCATTACACTGGAAAAGAGAGTGTTCTTCAATGCATATGGAAAGAAGTCATTTGGGCTCTGGAACTTCCTCAGCCTCCCCAGTTTATCAGACAATCTTACATGTGGTGGTTAATGAGAGTCAAATTATTTAAATAGTAAGATATTGCTGTTGGTTCTATGCTTCAGATTCATATTTGTATAAAAGTGATTTTGTGAACAGGCCTGGGAACTTAATATGGAATATTATTCCAATGGGGAAATGTATTCCAAATTTCAAACCGCCTTCCAAATTAATTTGTGCTGTGAACTGGATTTGCAAATTAGAGGCTTACAAGTATAGAATGTGCCTTAGTTCCCATCATTTCAGATTTGTTTTCCTAGCCTTGATTTGTGGAGCAACCACCTCCGTACTATGGTTAGCCCATTATTAATCCGGTTAGTCCAGATTTCTTCTATGTGTATTCAAATGAGTTGTTTGGTACCATTGATCCTTTCTATTTTTAGTCATGTTAAAATTATAAGTTCCTCATTATTTATGGTTTTCAAAGTTCTCATGAGTGACATTTTTCAGTGTTCTATTTAAACATTCTACATAATGGTGTGTCGGCATGACTCTGCATTTGATGTTGGCCAAATGTGTTTCTCTTTCCCTTTTCCCTCCCTGCCTCTCTTCTGCTTACACAGCACCCCCATCCAGGGGAGAGGAGAGCTCATGTTTTTGTGGATGTGCCTATCTTTCCTCAGTGATCAAATGATTAGCTTTTAGACTTGTTTTGAATGACAGTATTTCTGCTCATCATGACCTGGGACAATAGTGAAGAAAGGAGAGCACTGCTTTGACTCACCCTGCCTTTCTGTATTTTCTGCCGGGCATTTCCAGCTCCCCTGTGCTTATTTCCTTGCCCTGAATTCCCACTGTTCTAGCATCCCATCATTTGAACAATGTGCTCCCCTCCCTGTACCTTTACTAATCTTCAAGGAACTCCCTGTTTCTTTTATCTACAGGAAAATAGATCTGCTTGATTATATAAACTTCCATTTAGAAGACACTGTTTTGTCAAACACAACACAGGGTACATAAGCATATTTTAAAAATTTTATCCAAAAATACATTTTTCCCCCACAGTTAGACAGTTGACTCTGAAAATCAACTGTGGTACTCCTCCTTAAACCATTTTTCCTATAACAAGGTATGAACAGCCTAATGTTCTTGGATTTTTTCCATTTCCCTGAACACCATTCAGGGACAGGACTGATCTTTCATTCTCTGATATACTCTTATGCTCTCTTTCTATTAATTTCCCTAGTTGCATCTCTCCTTCTCCCTAGAAACTGTAAGGTCTTCCAATATCTTATTTTTCCTTCTACTCACTGTTGTCATATACTCTGTTTCATAACTCTTTTTTAATGTTTACAATTCCAAACAAAGCATGTTTATACTTGGCTCTCCCTATATTATTCAGTTAACTATTCCAATCTTTTTCTCCTCCTCACATTCTTTCTGGCTGAGAGACAGTAGAATAAACTTTACACACACTTCTTAAGGGGTCAGTTGGCACCTATTCTGTGCTCTGTACTGTATTGGGTTCTGTGGGGAATAAATAACACAACATAGTTCCTGTCCTGACAAAAATTACAACATGATTTAACATAATCAGAGGATAACACAATGCTGTACATAATTAAATACTAACAAAATTATTGTCCTTTCCTAACAGAACTACATTGAAATCGAACTGACCTGATATTAGCCAATGGTTAAATACACCAAGCTCAAAATGCCATTTACAGTCAACTCATGTCTTTACAAGCTTGGCTAATTTCACTGTTTGATTCTCCATGGTTGCCCACATAATTGCACTGCTGAGACTAGAAAATGACCCAGATGACTGAATGAAACACTTTCCACATCCCTAGGTAGGATTTAACCACTTAGGATGAGAGGAGGGAAATGTAGTGAGAATGGTTTCAAGCAAAGCTAAGGACACTTTGGAAAAAGAAGAGCCCTTCTCAAGGTAACATGAAGACAGGAAAGCTGTTGGCCAACAGCAATGCTTGTGTCTAGTTGCCATGTCTTCTCCTCGATCTTTCTGGCAGAGCACAAAAGGGAGTGGCTTTATGCTTTCTTCCCTTTTCTGTCCTATAAAGTTCCGCCTGGAACTGGGCAATGGGGCAGCCCACCAGCTGCCTTACACTCAAAGTGGAGGTCAAGTTCAGAGTCTCTGTTTTAAATTTTGATGATAGTTTTCCTCTTCACACCAAACATGTTTTCAATGATGATGCATCCTGTGGATCATTTTGTCCCAAGTGGTATGTGCGAGTGAGCCAAGTGCACTGCTACAAGAACCCCACAGCCTTGCTGTCATGCAGATTAAGAAGTACCTGATGGTATGGTAACTGGGTGATGGGTATTAAGGAGGGCATGTGTTATGAAGAGCACTGGGTGTTATATGCAACTAATGAATCATTGAACACTGTATCAAAAGCTAATGATGTACTATACAGTGGCTAATTGAACATAATAAATAAATAATAAATATTTAAAAAATAAAATTAAAAAAAAAAAGAAGAAGCACCTGATGGGAATTTGGGATGCAGTGTGAAGGTCTTTACCACATTAGAGGGATAACAAAATCTTATTTTCAAAGAGAAGAACCTCTGTCCTCTTAGCCAATACTCAAAACAATTAAGACACTGAAAATAAACACCTAAGGAAAGCAAATCCATGGCACAGATAGAAACAACCTCAGCTACCATTTTTACTCAAAGTTTGGTAACAGGGCAGCCTCTTCTTACACATATTTAAGGGTGTGGTTTTCCCTATCAGTTCATTAAGTGGAGCACTGACTCACCATAAATTCAAGTCTGTCTCACTCTAAAGATTTCTCAATTTATTAAAGCTCAATAGGGAAGTGAGACTTTGAGATGATCCCTGTCCATTTCTATTCTGGTAGCTAATTATTCTCAAAATGCATTAGGCTTCCTAATCTTCAGAATAGCTTAAATATCTCCTAACTACATCCAACCCTTCTACTACTACCCCTCTCCAAGTTTGGCCTAGTCTACAATCCATAATTATAAATGTCAGGCCTGATATGTCTAACTAACCACTGATCTAAACTATAATCTCTTATTTTAGGCAAGAGTCCCTAAAACTAGATTAGGAATGGTATATGAGTTTGAGTTAGCATGCCAATATGTGGTGGGTGCCTGAAGAGTTGAGAAAAATTTAGAGGCCAAGTCTCAAGTACAGAGGAAGTGAGTAAACTAGAGGTACTTCCCCCGGCCAAGGGAATTATAGTAGACTTCCACTGAGCCTCCTCAACATAAGATTACCAGTTTTATTTAAATAAATAAAACAAGAAAGTTGATCAAATAGTTACTTGTAATTATGAATATGAAAACAAACCTTAATATTATCTTTTTCACTTAGAAATATTGGCATTTTAAAGACTTGGCAAATATCTGGGTAAGAGTAGGTCTTGCTTGAAGAGGAGTTAGAAGCAGAGCAGACACATTTATCAGATTGTTGTATTCTTTGCATAAACAGAAATGTAAAAGTCTTAGTGCAAGAATAGGGATTTAAAATTCAGCTTACTAAAAGATAAATATAGAGAATGCAGATGCAAATATCAAAAAACTTTTGGCAAATAGCTGAAGCGTTAAATATGAATTCATGAATTAAATATATATAATATATAATTTACAATATGTGTAATATACAAATTATTTATAAATATATTACATATAATAAATATAAATATACATATTTTTCCCCAGTTCTGTTCATTGAAAGTTTCTGGAAGTAATGGCTTCTAGGAAGCCGTCAACAGACCTAACATCCAAATGTTGGTTTCTAAATATCATTCCTCAATAAATAGAAATTAGGGCTCCTTGGAGAAATGACTAATTCCTGATCTGGGTTAGAAAAAATGCAAAGTAAGCCCAGAATCTTGTGCTAGAAAGCAAGGGAATTCTTAGAGACCAACAGGGGAACATGAAAACAACATAGGAATATTTGAAGAGGCTCTCACTGTCCAAATTTCAAACAATTTGGGCATCAAAAAGAATGATGGCCATAACTGAGTATATGACTCAGAATAAAAACTTCGTGTCCATTTTGATACTAAAGAGAGAACATAAAATGTATGCAAATGCTATAATTAGAGGTGATGTTTACCCCAATTTTGTACTCTGAAAATTGATACTTGAATGCAAGGAATTAAGCATTTATCCTTCCTTTATAGGAAGAACCTGAGTCTGTCCCTATCACATTGAGAGAAAAACAGTATTATAGAAGCATACCAGAAAATAAATGTAGAAGGAAAGATTACACTAGAAAATCACCATTCAGTGAACATGAATGAAATGGTTGATTCAGAAAGCCAGGATAATCAATGGGTATGAAGATGACTAGGTCAAAGTTTGATAGTACTAAAGTATCACCCCAAAGTTTCCTTGCTAATATCAAGGGAAAGATCTGGTAGTCACCATTTCAACCAAATTTAGTATCACTAAAAGTGAGATAACCTGATATTAGGGACCTCTAACTTGGATGTAAAACGAAGTACTCAGCATCATTTATGAAGTACTCTTGCCAGAAAGTTTTACTTGAATTTGATTAAGCTTTGAGATTGAAAATCCAGTTTACAGGAAATACTGAGGAGAAAGGGACAAGTGAAAAACACAACAAAACAAAACACCATTAGAGAACAGACAAATGAAGAATGTGGTATATATCACAACAGAATTGATCTAGGTTCTTTAAAAAATGATGTCAGGAACAACAACAAAAAAAGAAAATGGAAGTCTTTTCTAGATTAAGTCACAAAACAAATGTAATATAGGAAAGTTGCTTAGATATTAGTTGAAAACAGTAATAGAAATATTGACAGGATTAGTAAATTTCAGTGATGACGTATACAGGTGATTATTATTCAGTTCTATCAACTATTCTGTATTTTGGAAAAAATTAAAAATAAAAAGTAAAAAAAATTCAATATAATGTTAGTTTCTTAAGAGGGATATAAAACCTCAAGAAAAAAGAAAAAAAGTTTGGGCTCGGAGGCCTTTCATTTTTTTTTTTTTTTTCCCAGTGCAAAAGGTGTTTTTTCTCAGCAGAACACACAGCTCTGTGTATGGCAGGCACTAGGCTTCTTTAGCCATTCCCTATTCCTTGATGACTCCTTCCATCTATATGCCAGTGATAAAATATTAGGGGTTCTGATTCCTGCCTCATTAAATAGAGCATATTCTCACTCTACTCTGACCTGTGCTGGGGCCAGTTTAAGGAGCAATCCGTCATGAGATCATTAATACACCAACTAGCTAAGAAGGTGAAGATACTCATCTAAAATTAATTTCTTGACCTTTTCCACAAAGACCCAGACAGGAATATTTTAACGTTCATAACTGGGGGAACAGCTCCACTTATACACTGTGTAACCCAAATGTGGTAATTAGAGAAACAAAGCCAAGAAGTAGGGATGCTTGGTGCAATCAGGGCTTTAGGAATGCTCTCCCTGAGGGAATGCCTCAGGTTACCTGGGAAAGATCAGCTTGGGAGAAATCAAGGTTACTCACCAATAGGTAACATATGGCCTTAGACATTTCTATGAGGCTAGAGAAAGGACGGGTGGAAATAAAGTCTAATGCAAACAGGTTGTGGCTACAAAACATTTCAGAAGACTGAAGCCACTGTGGGGACCAATGTCAAATGATTCAACCTTAATTCAGCACAGCAAGTGCCATCTAATAAATGAGACAATGCCTACTTTCATCATGGTTGAAGGCAAAGATGAATACAAAGCCAAACATTTAGCAAATGCCAGTAAACTCTGAGTCAGAAAGGCAAATCCTCAGATTCATGAGTAACCTTTACTGGGAACTCAGCAATGCCATTTTGAAGGTGAAATAGATATAAGAAATCCTCTGATCCTCAGAAAAACACATTATAAATGAAAACGAATACTTATCTGCCCTCCCCTCTCCTCTCTTTGTAATCTCAAAGTTGTAGAGAGCTCTGGAAGTACATTTAGGGGCCAGTAGATTCACAGTAATTTCCCTTTTTATTTCTCTCATTGTTTCTAAACCTTAACCTTTCCAGTGATTGCTAGTATGGAATGAGATTCTGACTTAACAACATCTTTGCCCCATAGCCAGTGAGGCACACTTTGGGAAGGGACAAGAAGTCACACAAGTGGGGGTGTGCATAATCTAAAATGTTTTCTAAAGGATGGCATGGCCTCATCACCACTCTGTGCTTCTGCAGATCAAACTTAAAACAAATACTGGCTTCCAGATATTGGCTGGTCACCAGGCAAAATATAATCTATAAAAAGTTAACGTATGTGAATACGACCTTGTGTACAGTAAATGTTCTTCTGTAAGTGTTAAATTCATTTAAATTTAACCCAAATTGGAGAAGGGAGTAGGCCAATGGGTCTCCGTTATTTTAGGAGATAGAGAAACAAGGGCTGGGTTGTAATGAGACGATATTTTCTACCATTATTACCCCAATACTTGTCTCATCACTTTAGTCAATATAGTTCTTTTAGTTCATGTGAATTATGCCTACTAATCCTTACAACAAACAGGTATTATTTTCTCCATTGTAATTATGAGAAGACAGAGGCTTAGAAAAGACAGATTCAGCAACTTACCTAAGGTTAGACAAGTTTGAAATGGTAGAAGTAGGATTTATTTTTTTAATTAATTAATTTATTTTTAGAGAGGGATGGGGGAAGGGCAAAGCAAGAGGGAGAGAGAGACTCTTAAGCAGGCTCCATGCCCAGTGTGAAGCCCAACTCAGGGCTCGACCTCACCACCCTGTGTGTAAGGTTGAGATCACAACCTTAGCCAAAATCAAGAGTCAGATGCTTAACCGATGAACCACCCAGGCGTCCCTGAAGTAGGATTTAGATCTAGATCTCTGTGAATTCAAATTTAGGTCTAAAATTCCCCATTTATCGGGCGCCTGGGTAGCTCAGTTGGTTAAGCGACTGCCTTCGGCTCAGGTCATGATCCTGGAGTCCCTGGATCGAGTCCCGCATCGGGCTCCCTGCTCGGCAGGGAGTCTGCTTCTCCCTCTGACCCTCCCCCCTCTCATGTGCTCTCATTCTCTCTCAAATAAATAAATAAAATCTTTAAAAAAATAAAAAATAAAAAATAAAATTCCCCATTTATCAAAAAAAAAAATAATAATTCTATTGTAGTATCTCAAACTCCCAATATCATCCACTGGAATCAGCTTCTTGTACCAGCTGTGAATGCCCTAGTGAAAGCAGCTATGTGAAGAAGGAAAGTGTTGCTCCTTAGTTGAGATTTCAGAAGGATCTTGCATGTTCATAAGGATGGAAAGATTATGAAGGTTTTTGCAGAAGGAGGTCCTGGAGGTTTGAGGATAAATTACTAGGTGAGGGAGACAGCGGTGGTGATGAGGATGCTAGTGCCAGAAATGACTGATGGAAAGAACACAGTGTATCCTGAAGATAATGCTTAAATTGTTGCTCACTTCCATGTTTTTTTACCTGAACCCTGATCAGACTCATGGATCATCAATCAGATCTCTGCTGTCACTAATTTATATCTTTTTAAATTATACAAGTTGGCCAAACTCACTTAAAATTTCAGAAAATGCAGCATTTGGAAAAATATGAAAAAACATATATATTCTCTGCCAAAATATGACAACTGTTAACATTTTTGTCTATTTCCTTCCAGCTTTTTTTCTCCCCATGCCTATGATTTGGGACTTCTGAAAAACAGTTGAAATGATAAAATATGCACACATTTAAATCTTGTTTTATGTTACATGATAAGCATTTCCCATTTTATTTCTTTATAGGATTTAAGTCTAAAATCACAGCCAAGTTCCCCCCCACAAAAGAACTTGCTTCTTTTTTACTTATTCTCTGTTGTTTCTCCCCTCATCCCCCCAAAGCAGTAGTTACAAGATTGGAAATTATTGAAGAGAAACAATTTTCCTATATCGCAAAGGCCCTGGGAGCGGGGACATGATCCTACCGGCCTTGACTCTCTTACTCAAGATGTCCCATTCGGCTGACAACCTATTTTCTTTACCTTCCTCTACTAAAGGCTAAAAAAGGGAATGAGCTAAAGGAAGAACAACATAAATGAAAATTCCTGAGGTCATATCCCTGACATACAGCATTTAGCTCCCTTTAGGGAGGGGGTACATTATCCATTCTACAAAAACCATATCGGATATCTGGGCCATGGTCCCCTGGAATGTGAATGGTAGGTCAAAATGTTATAACCCAATCATTATTCAATCTTTGGAATAAGAGAGGATTATAAATCCATTTTTATATTAGTACTGCATTGCAAAAGTCACCTCCAATGATCTATTTACCAATTCAATCTGTGCTTCTCATCACAGGTGAATACTGAATAAACAAATAGGCACAATATAACAACAAGGTCTGTGTTTCTTCTGCACAATGAGAAAGGTGCTTTCAATTCTGAGAAAGAGGTTAACTTCTTAGGTTAAAACAATAGATTTATCTTAAATTTAGTATAGGTCTTGCAATAGAAACTAACATTGTCAACATGTTTCATTGTCATTGCTGTTGTTTGACTTTAATTTTGCTTTTGTTTTTTGGTGGTGACAAATATCAATTCAAAAGAAATATTTAGGTTTCACTTGTGTCTCTTTAGGGTATTTGGGAAAGACCTTTTGCTGTTTGAATTATATAACAAGATGAGAGAAGACACATTACCAGATTTTTCTACCAATTAAGATTTGAAGGTTCATTCCCATAAACATAAATTTGGAAGAAGAGCATATCACTATAACCAGATGCATTATATGAACATGTAGATTTACAGAATAGATGGTTTAGAAATGCTACCAGTTTGGTCAAAGTTTATGTTTTTTAAGACGGAATATTTCTTTAAATATCATTCTTCATTGCAAAGCATAAATATATGAAATGTACAGTATGAATTTCAAGAACATGTCTACAAGAAAAACCAGTACATACATGTCATCTATGTAACCTGCTGTAGCCTGGATAGATTTCTGAAATTCTGTCCATGTGACCTGAAGACCACATGGTAAACAACCCTAATTTTACCTCTACATGCAAGAGTATGCCTATAAATTCCATGATAGGACATTAGTGCCCAATACGTGGTCCACAGAAAGCAGCTTTGTGCAAGAATCCCATTATTTCATGGTCATCAGTTCCCAGGTACGTACTCACAGAATATATTTGGAGCACCCTTTAGCCCAGAATAGTTGTTTGCCAACACCTACTGGCAGCATATCTCCATGATCCATTAATATCTACAATAAATCAATAATCTCATGTCCAACCACCAACACAATGGATGTCAACTCTTATGTGTTTGAGAGTGTTGGTGTGTAATGGTGAAGAGAAAGAAGGTACACATCAGAATCAGTCAGAAACAATTCAAAAAATCTTCCAAGCCCTGCTCCCCTGCTTTGATAGGCAGATAAGGTAAAAGGGGTCATGATTACACACGGCATTTATATCATTAAAATCTTCAGAGACAATTATGATTAATTTCCTACAGTAAGTATCACCAGTTCAACCATATAATAAAATATATCTGAACAAGTCTTTAGTAAATGAGTTTAAGATACAGCTCTTGTATTACCAACTGAGTCTTACTAGTTGTGAAACCTTGATCATGTATCTTTTTTTATAGATCTAATTAGTTTTATTAAGTAATTCATGACTTGGGCAGCATCCCATCTAGCAAGTAGAGGGGATATCCCCTTGGTCATATATCCTAATTGCTCTATGTCTTAGTTTCTCATCTGTCAAATAAGTGTTTTTCACTTTCAGGTAAATTCCATGATTAAATACATGTACATACAGACTGATGCTTAGTACATAGTTTGCACACAATGAATATTTTTATTTTTACCAAAATTTTATTATGTACTGAGAAAAGAAAAGGGCTAAGATTCTTTTGAAAATCTCCCATCTCTCAAATATAAATCTTTAGTTCAAATCTCTCTAAGGAGTTCAAGACCCAAAATTTTCCCAACTACGCAAATGGTCTTAGATGTGTCACTGGCTTAATAAATTGAACTTAATCCCTGTCTACTCTTAACAATAGTTGCTCTTCCCATTTCTTGAAGGGTCCCACTTCCTTCTAGTTACCCAAGCAAGAAACCCAAGAACCTCCCAAATGCGTCCTTCTCCCTCTCCAAATTAAAATACTTAATATGTCACCAAGGTCTCTTGATTCTGGATCCTAAGTATATCTTGAATATATGCCCCCACTTCTTATACTATCAGTGTTAAGCCATCGCTTTTCTCACTTGAATTTCAGTCCTGTCCCTTCAACTAAGTTTTTACATAGCTGTAAGACCTCACTGACCAGTATTTGTCAGGGGCCAGCAGAAGGAGTAGGGGTTGACTACAAGGGGTGGCATGAGGAAATTTGGGGAGCTATTAGAACTGATCTGTATCTTGATCATGAGTGTAGTTACCATAACTGAAAGCACTTGTCAAACTGGATAACAAAAAGTGAATTTTAGGGGCACCTGGGTGGCTCAATTGGTAAGCATCTGCCTTTGGCTCAGGTCATAATCTCAGAGTCCTGGGATGGAGACTGCATTAGGCTCCACGTGAGAATCCGCTTTTCCCTTTCCCTCTACCCCTTCTCCCCCCTCACCCGCTCTAGTGAGCTCACTCTCTCTCTCTCTCTCTCAAATAAATAAATAAAATCTTTTCTAAAAAAGTGAATTTTATTGTTGGTAAAGTTTAAAAAGCATAAAAGAGCACACATACACACCCCCACAAAATTCTCTTCCCTTACTTCCCAAAGCTTATATAAAAAGAAGTAATATCTGAGTCTGGCCAAGAGAGCCCCTCAGCATCAGGCTTCTGCCTACTTCTCCAGATGTATCTTCTACCTGTCACCCCTCCTTTCTGCACACTAGCTGCATTGGTCTTTCTTCCATCCCCTCAATGTACTACTCTCAGTCTAGAGTCTTCATGCCTGACAAGAATGCTCTTCTCTGGTTCCTTCCACCTTTGACTATTTAACTACCACACATCCATTAGATCTCAGTTCAAAGATCACATTCCCAAAGACATCTGCAAAGAAATTTCAAGGAATGCAAGAAAATCCTTTATACAGAATATGTATCAATATGCAACATGTTGGAACATTTTTGCACCACTTTCCCATAACTTTTGTTAATTCCAATGGCACCCTATTTTAATCTTCATAGCATTCATCACAATGTATAATCACATAGTTGATCTCTGTGACTTTTTTTTCCATAGCCTACCTCCACCACTAGATTGCAAACTTCACAAGGACAGGGACCATGGCTATTGTCCCACCATTATGTTCTCTCAGTTTCTAGCACAGTGATCATCAAAATACATAATAAATAATGGAATGAATGGTGAGTAATATTTCCAAAAAGCAGTGCAGAGCCAATACTATTCAATGCCTTCTCTCATTGTCTCTCAGTTCCTTGATTTGAATCTTATCCTTGGTGATTTAAGGCCTCCAAATATCTGCTTTGTTTCCTCTATATGGTATTTTCTTTAACCCTCGTTGTTAGGTGAAAAATGACCCTGGAGCAGATATCCAAGAGATATCCTAATCCCTGGAAGCCATGAATGGTACCTTACATGGGAGGGTGAAAAAAGTTCTTTGCAGATGCAAGTTAACGATCTTGAGATGAGATTATTTTGGTTTATTTGGGTAGACCCTAATTGCAGTTGTATATACCTTAGAGAGGCAGAGGGAAATTGTACACATACAGTGAAGAGGGAAGTAGAGATTGAACAGAAGCCGCCACAAGGCAAGGAATGCCAGCAACCATCAGAGGCTGGAAGAGGCAAGGAAAGAGATGCCCCTCTTGAGGCTGCAGAAGAAGTGCAGACCTGTAGACACCTGATTTCTATCCAATGATACTGATTACAGACTTCTGGTCTCCAGAAGTGTGAAATAATAAGTTTCTATTGTTTAAACCACTCCGTTTGTGGTTATATCAGCTGAAGGTAACTAATAAAACCCATAACTCCCCAGCAATTCCTGATTCTGGCTCTTTCAAGATCCAGATTATTATTACCTCCACTAGTGCTACTCTCCCTTTCTCCTTTTCCCTTCAAGGTTGTAGTTCCTATCTGTTCCCATAGAGTGTGCTCAGTATAAAAGAAAAAGGACATGGTTTCTAAAGTCCAGACAGATCTGAGTTTTAATCCTCACTTAGAAAATGTATGATCTTAGGGAAATTAATGAATCTTTCTAAATATCAGACTCCTCAGCTTTAAAATGAATGCAATAACTCTTATATTGCTCTGTTATGACAAGTATTGCTTCAAGTATCCTATGAAGAATAATTTTCCAAAATGCTTGATGTGTAATAAATGCCCAATAATTTATATCTTTCCCCTCACTTCCTATTAGCTGATGAAATTAATCTTACTTAAAAGATTTACTTAACCTTTACTGAGAAACAGTTTTGACAACACTACCTAAATTAACATCCCCCTGACTCTTCATTCCCCTGGCACCTCTCACCCCTTAGCCCATTGTATTTTCTTTGCTCTTATCTAATCTAAACCATATTGTGTGTGTGTGTGTGTGTGTGTACATGTGTGTTTATAGCACACTTCCACCCTCAATTAGATTTACATTCCATGAGGGCAAGGATGTTTTTGCCATTTGTCATTTCTGTATCCTCAGAGAGCCTAGAAGAGTACCAAATACATACAAGGTGATCAATAAATGTTTTTGAATGAGTAGATGAATTTTTCTCACCTAGTTGTTCATAGTTTCACTTCACTTTCCTGTGGAGACCCAACTTAATAATTTGAGAGTCTCTAATTGAAAGCTCCCATTGTGCTAATATAGAACTAAGCCCAGAAATGAAAAATGGAAACACGAATTTTATTTTACAAAAGTAAAGTAAATGAAATCAATGGGCATTATACAGGTTAATTAAAAAGTCATGACTATGTCTCCATTACACATAAACGTAACTACAGACCTTAAAAATAGTTCAGCCCTATAAGCATACCGATGTACAAACCACATTACAGTAATCTTTAATAAATCCCCAGATGTCAGCTGATATAAGTCGCCATTATTTCCAACCTATGATAATCAGAATAGAACATTCTGCTTCATTTTGCGTTTCTAAACAGGCTCCATGTACTTGGAAATCCTTTCATTTTGTCCTCTAGGCAGTCAAAAAAAAATTTATGCATATTACAATATTGCTACAAACTTGGATAAAATTTTATTTTACACCTTAATCATTTCAATCCTTTTGGAATCTCCTACAGATTTCCTTAACAACTATTATCCCCTTAACTTGTAAATATGTCACACAGGGCATGTTGCAGGCAGTAGCTAAATCTTTAGGAACCAAGTATTTTAAGTTAATAGAGATGTAATTTTCCTTGGCCAAATTGACACCATTTTCTCATTATTATTGTTATTTGTTCTCAGATGTTTCCTTCTCCTTTATGCATGGAAAATACCAGCGAAATATCCTGATTTTGGAAAACAGTTTACCTTATATGCCTTTTAGCTTTCTTACATCTTCCCTCCCAATGAGGGGGAAAGGGAGAAAAATGGCTTAGAATGCTTTTGTTCAACTTTTAAATTGTCTCATGCTTAGTGCAAAGGAAGTAAGGTAAGAGAATGAAGGAAATAGGCAGACATGGAAGAAGTGGCTCTGAGAGGGAAGGAAACAGGATCTTGCAGAGTAAGTATGGAATCTGGAGCCACATAGAACAGTGTTTTCAACCTGTGTGTGCTTATTAGTCATGTAACTCTAGGCAGTTGGCCCTCTGAGGATGAGATTTCTCACCCAAAAACCTGAATAATAACTGCATCAGAGGGAGGCTCTCAGCAATGCTGATTCTACTCTTCCTAGCCCTTCTTCAGAGTCACTCACGTATTTCAGCACTTTTCCTTCTACCCCCACCACAGGAATCCTAACTCAAAAGGTACATGTTAAGTTTTCCTCCGTGATCCTGGTCTCATACCTCCTGAACTTCATGAATTCCCATGACCTGCCACCTCAGGCAGCCTTAGCTTAGCCACCAAGATCTCTCCCTTGCTCTCCTCAGGGATCTAGTCCTCTAGTCCTCACCTCTTTAATTCCCAAAGTATGTCAGCCCTCCAACCTCTCCCACACCCTTCCTGGTACTTGCTCTTTTCTCACTGTTTCCTCTAGTTGGAATTCAACTCCTCTGTCATCTCACACAAAGAAGACATCCTGGAACTACATACTTCTCATCTTGGAATAAATACTTCCACTCAGCAAATATGTAGTGGGTCCTATTACCTACCAATCACTGATCCAAGCACATGAAATATAAAGATAACAAAACTGATCAAGACCCTGCCCTCAAAAAGCTTTACTTACATTTTAGTGGTGAAAGGTCAACAAAACATAACTATTAATATATTGCTGAGTAGTGATGAACAAAAGAAGCTGCACAGGGGGATGGAGAATGTGAGGGTGGTAATGGTTTAGATCAATTTGCCTATGCAAGCTTCTCTGGGAGAAGTGGATGATGGGAAGAAGCCCCATGCAAATGTCTGGAGGAAGAGCATTCCAGGACTGGACAGGCAATAACCACTTCTATCTAGCACACTCTCCATTCTGTAATTCATTGCTTTCTCACACTGCTGTACAACTTGTCAATCTTGGATTAATACCACAGTTGCCTTTCTCTATATCTGGGCTTCTGAGTTCTGCTTGAGAAAAATCACAAAGATGAACTGATTGGCCCTACTGAAATTACCAAGGGTGTCTGGAAACCCTGACAAAGCCTGGTACAGGGCATGAACTCAATACGTTTTTTGTTGAATGAATGAACTTGTAGAAACCTATGCCTGAACATACTTTTTCCAAAACAACTGTTATAAATCTTTTCATAAACTCAAACTAACAGCTTTAACCAAGGATTTAGATCCCCAAGATTCTCTCTGAACTCTATGTTTTTCTATTATATAAATTACTCATCTTTATACACATTAAAGAAGAAGAAAAATTTTAAGAGGCAGTTTTCCAAAACCAGAAAGTATTATTAAAAATTATTCAAGTTCAATTTTGAATAAAATCCCCTGAGGTTCCTGTAAAATCTCTGCTGAATAAGTTCACAATTCTGAGAGTCCCATTTTTAGTATAATCTTCTCTTGGCTTACTTGGTAATTCAGCACTCTGAAATAGGAGGGTGTGAAGATTAAGCAAAAAAAAAAAAAAAAAAAGTCCTACATGAGCAAAGTCTCTAACTTTGGATTTTAAAAAGTCTGATAAAACTTGTTCTTTGTTACAAGTTAAAAGTTTGGGGAAAAGTACTCCTTTTATGATGATGAAGTCTGGGCCTACTGAACAGTTCAGGATAATCAACTGCCTGATTGATCCAAAATGCCTCCAAATTGAAGCAGACACTAACAATTCCCTCAGCAAAATGCTTGCTGGATATTTAGAAAACTGATAGGATAAATGTAAACCAAATTTCTACAGAATTTCCTCACTGAAGTTCTCAATGGCAAAATGGGATGCTAAGAAAAAGAATTTAAATGCCCTTTCATTTCTTCTTCATCAGTTTTATCGAGTCCTGCAATGGGAAATTCACATTCATAATGAATCATGGATCAATGTCATACGGCAGAATGAACCCCCCCCACTGGTAGGATATATGCTTGGAATCACTTTCCGAGTAACACATGAGAAGGAATCAAAGGCATTCCAGTGTGTGGCATTGTGCTCTCTTAGTTGGAATCAAGACTTTGCTCCAAATGTTTTAGAAGAACACTGAGGAAAATGGAGAAAATATCCTTGACTTCTCCCTCATCCTCACATCCATCACAGGCATCAAAACATCCCTACCTTGAACCTGGTTAATTATGTGATAAAAGCATGCATTTTCAGAATGGTCAAATAGCATTCAGAGATATGTCTATGGCCCTTAAATAGAGCTTTGTTAGTTCATTCATTCATTCATTCATTCATTCATTTATTCAATAGTGGTTTTTTTCTCCCTCTTTTTTTTTTTTTTAATGTTTCTATACCAGACATTATCCTAAGCACTGCTGATAGGGAGCTAAAAACAATTTTATGCCTACCCTGAAGGATCCCACGATCTAAAGAGAAAATAGACTTATGAAAAATGAAAATACTATGATGTTAAATTCCATTTTAGATATTTTAACATGGTGTTGAGACAGTACAGAGGAGAAACTAACTTACTTAGAAGCCATGTAATAGTTTTGCTGGGAATATATTTGATTCAGATCCAGAAGCTCTGGCCTAGATATGCAGATGAAGCAGTGAGCTTATTTGGGCAAAATATTAGATCATGCCCCTCCCACTGGCCTAATCCATACAACCTGGACTTATGCTTTGGCATTCTATGGAACTGAAGATATGGCTGGAGCCCAACTAACCTAGAAGGCTCTCTCTCACCCTTAGACATGACTTACTCTCCCATCAGTTTAATAACTAGGTTCCTCCTTAGACATATTTGATCCCTTTGAAACCAACCACACTGTCAAGCTGTCACCAATGGGACTCCAAGTGTTACTACAATATCTGCAATGCTGTTCCCATGCCCCACCAACCAGATTGGACTTCCCTAGACATACAAATATATGCTGGCTCAAAGGCATATAAGCTGACTGAAACCTGACTTGAGTTCACTATCCCTTTTTGTATTCTCGACATACTACACTGAATATCCACCCCAACCCTCACCTTGGGAAACACTCCTATATTCCATACAGGCCCCTCCCCTGCCGCACATGGTCTCAGATCCTTCATTCACTTATAACAGCTACACTTGTGAGATCCAACCTCTCTGGTACTATGATGTAAAATACATCTAGACCATCATGCAAACATATCAACCTTATTATTTTCAACAAACTGTATTTATAATGGGACTCCATGCATAGGACATTGAGGTGGGTCACAGGCTTGAAAACAACAGAGGCTCAGGTAGATTATGCCCTAAGATTGCACACATAGTAGGAATAAAAAACTGATCCTCAAACCCTTATCTTCTAACTCCAAATTCAGCTGTCTTTTGCTCTACCACATGATTTAGGCCAGGAGGAGAGGTCTGGCCCCTCTCCCCCAAGAAGTGTAGTGGAGTTCATCTAGCTGAGGTTATAACCCTAAATTTAAAAAAATAAAATCTTAACAATAGGAAAGCAACATAATAACCAAGGTCTAAATTACAAACAAAGGTAAAAAGCAGAGGCCAGATGATTAGGATAAGCAAGACTAAGACTTAGACATCAAGAACACAGCATATTCAAAAGGAGTATAGCACCAAGGAATGTTTTAAGTACCCTGGAAGATCACCTAAAGTCCCACCTTAGGGTCCCAAATACTAAGCCATGCTTAGCCATCCATCCAAAAGCAACAGCTTTAAAATCAAATATGACTGGGATGAAGCACATAGATATTTTACATACAAGTCTTGACTAAAGATGGCCAAGAAGTCAAGATACACATTTATTAGAACTTTTAGACAGACCATGAAAGGATAGAACTTATGATCATTTTGAATTTTTATTTCAAATTGAGTAAGCAGAGAAATTGTATTATTTAAGAAACAACATGGACAAAGATACTTTGTTTTGGAATGGTTAAATAATATGGAGTATAAAGTGTCTCTACAGGTGTCTATTCCAATTTGGGCTAAAATCTCCTACCTCAGAAATAATTATTAGCATATTTGTGAATTATGCCTCTTGTCAACTGAAAATATCTATTTATTTAAAATGAGGTGCTTTTAGTTTATTACAGTCATTACTGGCTATCAAAAAGGAGATAATGCACTTGAGTATCCTGAAGTATATTAATTGTACATTTATTACCTAGCAGGGGTCCACCCTCAATCAATATTTTCTCAAAATGACATTTCTCAGGAAGGAAGATCTTAGTTAAGCTAACAAATTATTATCCTTCACAGGAGAACTTCAGACAGGACCCTAATTAATGAATTGGCTAATAGCATTCCTTGTTTACAAGTCACAGCATACACACACTTACAAACAGTGGGAAGCAGGCATGCAAGAAGCAGCCTGAGAATGTGGGTGTGAAGAAAAAGGAGTGCAGCGTAAAAGATGAAACCAGACAAAGGAGAATAGTTATATCAAAGTTATGGCAAGAAAACAACCTAAGAGGCTCTATGTAATACAATTGGACTCTGCCTGCACTGCATAAAAAGAGACTCAAAGAGAAGAAAATCTTTTTCTTGTAATCACAAATGTCATTTATGGCTGCTTTGATTCATTTCATGGTCTTAAGGACAATTATTCGGCTTTCATTGCTAAAGGTTCTCCTTAAAACAAAAGACTTTAAGAGTAAAGAATTCATTTATTTCCTAGTAGTACTATACATTAATTTGGAGTGTGCTTTGTTCTATTAGGTGTAATTTCAAATTACTTCCAATCCACTGTAATGCCATCTTTGCAATTGATAATGTTAGTTTCAATTCATTTTTGCTGCTTTGCCAAATAAATACAGAAAAGTTATTTCTTGGTCATATACAACAATGGTGCCGTTTGGGAAAAATAATTAAATGATACCATAGTTGCTATTTAATTATGCTGGCTCTGCTGGGTTTATTAAGATTAAATTACCATTCTTCACAATTTATTTTGTATTTCTGTCATTAATTCCATCAATTCATTTTAGCTTCTTTCATAGATATTTCTCAATGTTTTGTCTTTTCCTTTTTTTTCATACTCTATAAAGAAAGCATGTGTCCACAACAGCTATCCAGTTTTCGAGGCCTATGGACTGAAAAATGAGAGGTATATGATCTGACTTGGACATTTTCATTTAACACATGATACTAATATTGATAATGATAAATTCTAGAATGGCACCAATTGTTTACCGAATTCAGAAAGAGCAAAATAGCCTCTGTCTGGATTTTGCCAGTTGTTCTCTCAGACACAACCCTTCTCTTGCCTGCATTAAATTACAAGATACCCACCAAACTGGGTAGGACGGTCCTCCTCACACACTACGAAGGCCAGCTTGCAGAACCCACCATCTCAAACATGAATGTCAAATCTCACACTCCATCCAGCCCTAGTCAAGTATATTCCTAAGGGAATTTAGAGTTTTCTCACAAAAATTTGAAATTAAGAGAGGTCTATATATTTCTCCAAATCTCTGAGAAATTATATTATGCAACATTAGGCAATTACATATATTTATTGTGCCTGGCTTGTAACCATCTAATTAACTCAGATCATCCATAAGTACTTCAGGGATACACTTTTTATTCTGCATTTTCTGTAATTCACATTTGTCAAGAATGGCTCAACACTGTTTATTGGGGTTGGGTCACCTTAGCCACCAGTTCTAGTTTACAATGACAAGTAGACATTAGCTGAGGGGCGCCTGGGTGGTGCAGTAGGTGACACACCCAAACTCTTGGTTTTGAGATCACGCCCTGCAACAGGCTCTGCACTCAGTTGGCTTGAGATTCTCTCACTCTCTGCCCCTTCCACTTGTGCATGCATGCTCTCTCTCAAAATAAATTTTTAAAAAGAAAAGTAGACATTAGTTGAATGCCTTGTGTACACTTATCACTAAGTACTTTAGAAGCACATATTACTAAATACACATACTATGTAATAATATAATCAAATCACTAAAAACATGATTTATCAGATGACTTCATAGAACCAATTTTTGCCCCACTGGCCCTATAGAAAATATTGTTTCAAGATGCTTGTTATAGGTAAGATCCTTATAAGAAATTTTGAAAAGTTAACGCATGTGTGCGTGCATGTGTTGAGGGTGAGGAGAAGAAAGAAGGTAGTTATCTTTTTGCCTCACCACACTTATAAAACAATTTGTGTTCCTTTCCGGCACCAACATCACAAGAAAGCCCTATGTTAGAAATACTAGTGACTGGTGATGTTGACAGTGTAACGATTGTTTTGTTGAAATACATCCTTCATGTTTTCTGGTGCTTCTTTGAGACCAGCCAAAAAAGCATCGTGCCCTGAAATACACAGAAGGTTGCCTGGAAATGATTTATCTTCTTCGTTTCTGCTTAAATGAAATTCGTTATCAAATTTTGTAAATGATTCTAATGCAAGAGTATTAGTTTCAACGAGGCTGCTTCAATCCTGTTTCAAGCTTCTATGGACCTAAACTGTAAGAGATCTGTTATCACGGTTCTTTCTAATTCAGATGAGCTCTCCAGCAGGTTATTGCCAAATATTACTCTAGTTCACTCACTGGAGCTCTTCTTTTATCTTTATAGATCTTTGAAGTTCTTTTTTGGAAATAAAAGTTTATCTTCCCATGAAATTCAGAAAGATTTTTATAGATGTGAAACAAAGAGCTTGAGATTTTAGTCATTTATTTTAGAGTATCTAAACTTTCTATTCATAAAGCTAACCCTGAGTTTTGAGTAGGAATAGGAATATGGTTCTACCCTGAACAGAAGAAACACTGAATGCAGAAATAATGGAATGAAAAAATGAGGGAGTTTTAACAGTTAACTTAGCATGTTTTCCCCCATTGGTTCACTCAGTTCCTTGTATGAGCAGTCCACTCACACCATTTATTTCAAATGTATTAAGATTTGATTTATGTTACAGAGTATTATTTCCCAAATAGTATTCTCCAAAGACTATATACTGGAAAATGGTAATAGGTATGTGAAAAAAATTAAATATCTGGGAAACTGCCGAATGTATTCCTCCACTCTCTTTAACATCAAAGCCTCTGAGAATTTCTGTAATAAAGAAATCTGTTTAATTTTGTTTAACACAGCATTTCTTAAAAATATTTTACTGTAGAAAGCTATTACTATTTCCTAGTACCCAGTTATCCATGGAACACCGTTTAGGAAAGAATGCTATAGGGGATTTCCTCCAATTTTAAGCACCAAACCTTCCAAACATCTTCAGCCAATTATTTTAAAAATGTTTTAAGAAAATCATTTCAGAAAATTTTTGACTGCAGTACTGTTACTTTTTTATATCTGGGACATCAGTAGGAGCTATCAAATGATCTCACAGAAACAGCAAAAAATGACATGTGAAGTAGTAAAATATTAAGTGGTGAGGTTGGGGATGGTAATGATCCTCACGAGGTTATATTCATTCCTTGATCTGTTGATTGACCCAATGCATTTATTCAAGATTTTCTATGTGGCAGGAAGTGTTCTGGGAGATTATTTTATCTTAAGTTTATGTATGGGCATTGCCAACACAACAGCCATTGCCTGAGATCATGGCTTGGCTAACTATGGCCCACAGGACAAACCTGGGCGATCGCCTGATTTTGTACATGAGGTTTTATTGAAACACGGCAACAGCATCTTTTTACATATTACCTATGACTGCTTCTGCACTCCAGTGGCAGAGCTGGGCCGATGCAACAGTCTATCTGGTCTACAGAGCCTAAAATATTTACTATCTGGCCCTTTACAGGAAATCTTAACTCCTATCCTAGATCATCTTCATGTTATGTCATATAATACAACAAACTTTTGAAGAATGCATCACTCTCCTTACTTCATAAATTAGGAAGTTACATTTCAGAATAGCATGGCTCATTTGCCTTGTGTTACTCAGGTAATAAGTAGTAAATCCAGGATTCAAATCTAGCTGGTTGACAACGAATTACATGAGTTTTTTTCTGTATACCAGGTATCTTAAAGGTACTAAGCACATTTATTTCTTTGGAAAGTTATCTATTCAAATAAGCAAAGTAAATTCTATTTTAGAAATCACTTGGGCTTCTATCATTGTGGATCTTAGCACATTTCAAAACATTCATATTCACTTTTGAGTATCTGCTATTTCATCATAGGCAGTGCTCCAGATAAATAGCACCCCTGTTTCATGCCTAATAGCTCGCTTTCCCTGGACTCTTCCCATGCCATCCAAATTTTGAGAACATTGTTCTGTTGCACAAAGACAAGACATTCCTATTTTTGACATATGGCTCAATTTTTCATACTCGCTTAAGATCTGAAAAACTGTTTTCCTTTGATGGCTCTCAATTTAACTTAGCATTTGATTTATTTATTTGATTCAATATCTTGGTCTTTAGAGTATTGTTTTTGTTGATTCATCTAAAAGGGATATTTCACTATTTCCTCTTTGTAGATTTGGTTCATTTTCATTTAGTTTTGTTTCTATTTTTTCAATATTGAAGGCAGAGAAACAAGTCTTTGTTTTGAAACATTGGGGATACGTTTTGGTCTCTGGAGAACATAAAAGATTTAGCCATTTCTAGAATGAAAGAAAGATGAGAGTCAGTACCAAGAGGTTCAGAGAAACTTCCCAATTCCAATCAGTTCACTTAAACAAGAACCTACTGAACGTCTAAGTGCTGTGGAGCTATGTACGGAGCAAACGGCTGTGTTTGCCCGAAGGAGGCAATACTCTCCTATGGGGAGACTTGATATGCCCCGGGGAAGTAAACAAAGTCAGTGAACATGACTCCCGCATAAATGCTATGGAGAACCAGTGGACTAAACCTATTTATTTTAAATCCTATTTCAGATGATCTTTCACTTCAATGTGATAGGAATAGCAAATATAAATTAGTGCAAAAATCTGCCACCACATTAGTGCCAAGCATCAATGATCCTGACTCTGATTTCAACACAACCTGATGCCCTACCTGCTAGGATCAGGAGTCTTCATTCAGTCCTTTTATTTTTTTTTTAAACTTTTTATTCAAATTCCAATTAGTTAACATACTGTGTAATATTAGTTTCAGGTGTACAATACAATTCCATGCAACACCTTGTACTCATGACAAGTGCACTCCTTAATCCCCACCACCTATTTTACCCATCCCCTTGCATTAGGTCTTTAATCCACTTTGAATTTATTTTTGTGTATGGTGTAAGAAAGTGGTCCAGTTTCACTTTTTTGCATGTTGCTGTGTAGTTTTTCTAACACCATTTGTTGAATAAATTATCTTTTTCCTACTGGATATTCTTTCCTGCTTTGTCGAAGATTAACTGACCACACAGTTGTGTGCTCATTTCTGACTTTTCTACTCTGTTCTATTGATCAATGTGTCTATTTTTGTGCCAATGCCATACTGTCTTGATCACTACAGCCTTGTAATATAACCTGAAGTCTAGAATTGTGACGCCTCCCGCTTTGCTTTTCTTTTTCAAGGTTGCTTTGGCTATTCAGTCTTTTGTGCTTACATACAAATTTTAAGATTGTTTTTTCTAGCTCTGTGAAAAATGCTGGTGGTATTTTGATAAGGATTATATTAAATGTGTAGATTGGTTGGGTAGTATGGACATTTAAAAAAAATATTTTTTCCAATCCATGAGCATGGAATGATTTTTCCATCTTTAATTTCTTTCATCAGCATAGTTTGCAGAGTACAGGTCTTTGACCTCTTTGATTAGCTTTATTCCTAGGTATCTTAATATTTTTGGTGCAATTTTAAATGGAATTGATCCCTTAATTTCTCTTTCTGCTTCATTATTGGTGTATAGAGATGCAAAAAATTTCTGTGCATTGATTTTGTATCCGGAGAGGTTACTGAATTCGTCTATCAGTTCTAGCAGTTTTTTGGCAGAGTCTTTCAGGTTTTCTATATAGAGTATTACGTCATTTGCAAATAGTGACAGTTTGACTTCTTCCTTGCCCACTCAGATGCCTTTTCTTTTTGTTGTCTGATTGCTGTGGCTAGGACTTCTAGTACTATGTTAAGTAACAGTGATGAGAGTGGACATCCCTGTCTTGTTTTAGCTGTGGGTTTGTCATACATGGTTGTGTTGAGGTATGTTCCCTCTAAACCTACTTTGTTGAGGGTTTATATCATGAATGGATATTGTACTTTGTCAAATGCTTTTTCTGCATCTATTGAATGATGTGGCTTTTATTCTTTCTTTTATTAATATGGTATAACACGTTGATTGATATGAATACTGAACCACACTTGCAAGCCAGGAATAAATCCTACTTGATCATGGTAAATGATTCTTTTAATATATGGTTGGATTCAGTTTCCTAGTATTTTATTGAGAATTTTTCCATCCATGTTCATCAGGGATATTGGCCTGTAATTCTTTTTAGTAGTAGAGTCTTTATCTGGTTTTGGTATCAGGGTAATGCTAGCCTCATAGAATGATTTTGGAAGTTTTCCTTCAGTTTCTATTTTTTGGAATAGTTTCAGAAGAACAGGTATTAACACTTCTTGAAATGTCTGGTGGAAAATAAATAAAAAATATTTTTAAAAAATTTGGTAGAATTCACCTGTGAAGCCATCTGGCCCTGGACTTTTGTTTGTTGGGATCTTTTGATTATTGATTCAATTTATTTGCTGGTTATTGGTCAGTTCAAGTTATCTATTTCTTCCTCTTTCAATTTTGGTCATTTCAGGAATGTGTCCCATTTCTTCCAGGTTGTCCATCTTGTTGGCATAGAGTGTTTCATAATATCCTCATAACTGTGTTTCTGTGGTGTTAGTTGTCATTTCTCCTTGCTCATTTGTGATTTTATTTATTTGGGTCCTTTTTTTTTTTTTTTTTTTCTTTCTGGTAAGTCTGGCTAGGGGTTTATCAATTTTATTAATTTTTTTTCAAAAGAACCAGCTCTTGATTTCATTGATCTGTTCTACTGGTCTTTTTTTTTTTTTTTTCAGTTTCCTTATCGTTTATTTCTGCTCTTATCTTTATTATTTCATTCCTTCTGCTAGCTTTAGGTTTCATTTGTTGTTCTTTTTCTAGCTCCTTTAGGTGTAAGGTAAGGTAAGGTTGTGTTTTTCTTGCTTCTTGAGGAAGGCCTGTATAGCTATATACTTCCCTCTTAGGACTGCTTTTGCTACATCCCAAAGGTTTTGGACCACTATGTTTTCATTTTCATTTGTTACCTTGATTTTATTTCTTCTTTAGGCCCCATGTATTTGTAGTCTTTCCACATTTTTCTTGTGGTTGACATCTAGTTTCATAGTATTGTGTCCAAAAAAGATGCATGGTATGATTTCAATCTTTTTGTATTTGTTGAGGCATTTGTGACCTATTATGTGATCTATTCTGAAAAATGTTCCATGTGCACTTGAAAAGCATCTGTATTCTGCTGTTTTAGGATAGGATGTTCTGAATATATCTGTTAAGTTCATCCCGTCCAGTGTGTCATTCAAAGCCATTGTTTCCTTGTTTATTTTCTGTTTTATGATCAGTCCATTGATGTAAGTAGGGTGTTAAAGTCCCCTACCATTATTGTGTTATCAATTAGTTCCTTTATGTTACTGTTTTATATATGTGGGTGCTCCCATGTTGGGTGCATAAATATTTACAACAGCAAAGTACACACAGCACATGCTGGAGATACTCCCTGAAGCTCCAGGCCCTGGGCACTATGTGACCTCTTCTTCATAAGGCCATTATTTTTAGGAGCAGGAGACATAACTGGCTTTCCTAACACAGAGAAGAAGGCAGAGACTTAGACAAAAATGCCAAGACAGAGGAATTTACCTCAAATGAAAAAAGTTAAGGCCACAGCCAGAGATCTAAGTGAAAGAGATGTAAGTAACATGCCTGATGGAGAATTTAAAGCAACAATCATAAGGATACTCACTGGAATTGAGAAAAGAAGTTATCAGTGAGACCCTTATCATAGAGATAAAAGTATTAAAAAAAGAATCAATCAGAGATGAAGAATAGAACAAACAAGATTGGAAACAGGCCTGATGCAAGTAACAGCAGGCTGGAAGAAGCAGAGAAATGAGTTAGTGACCTAGAAGACTAAATAATGGAAAATAATGAAGCTGAACAAAAGAAAGAAAGAAGAATTATGCAACAGGAGAATAGACTTCGGGAATTCAGTGACTCCATTCATATTATAGGAGTCCCAGAAGAAGAAGAGAGACAAAAGTGGGCAGAAAATGTATTTCAAGAAATAATAGCAGAAAACTGCCCTAATCTGGGGAAGGAAACAGACATCCAGATCCAGATGGCACAGAGGACTTCCATCAAAATCAACAAAAGCAGGCCAACAGCAGGATATACTGTAATTAAGTTTGCAAAACACAGTGATAAAGAAAAAACTTAAAAGCAGCAAGACAAAAGTTCTTAACTTACAAGGGAAAACCCATAAGGCTAAGTGAAGATTTCTCAACAGAAACATGGCAAGCCAGAAGAAAGTGGCATCGTATTTTTATAGTGATGAATGGGAAAAGTCTGCAGCCAAGAATACTCTGTCCAGCAAGGTTATCATTCAGAATAGAAGGAGATATAAAGAGTTTCCCAAACAAAAACTAAAGGAGTTTATGACCACTAACCCAGCCCTGTAAAAAATGTTAAAGGGGACTCTTTGAGTGCAGAGGAGAGACCAGAAGTTACAAAGAAAATATCAGAGAAAATCTCCAGAAACAACAACAAAACAGTATTACTCTGAATGTAAATGGACTAAATGTTCCAATCAAAAGACACAGGTGTGTCAGAATGGATAAAAAATAAGATTCATCCATATGCTGCCTACAAGAGACTCATTTTAGACCTAAAGACACACCTGCAGATTGTAAGTGAAGGGGTGGAGGGGCGCCTGGATGGCTCAGTTGGTTAAGCGTCTGCCTTTAACTTAGGTCATGATCCCAGAGTCCTGGGATTGAGTCCCACCCACATCAGGCTCTGTGCTCAGTGTGGAGTCTGCCAGAGATTCTCTCTCTCTGCTCCTCCCCTGCTCTCTCTCTCTCCTTTTCAAATAAATAAAATCTTAAAAAAAGAAAAGAAAGTAAGTGGGTAGAGAAACATTTATCACACAAATGAATGTCAAAAGAAAGCCGGAGTAGGAATACTTATATCAGACAAACTAGACTTTAAAACAAACTAGACTGTAAAAGAGACAAAGAAGGACATTATATAATCATAAGAAGGACAATTCAAGAAGATACATCATTCATTCCTTTTAAATCAATATTTATTCAACCAGTCATTCTATGCCAGTACTTATGAATAATTAATAGGCATATTCATAAGCACTTTTTATGAGTTTAGAATAATATGGAGATACAGAAAATATAGAATTTTATACCTGGAAGAAACACTCAATATCAACCATTCACTCATTCAACATATATGCAATGACTGCTACGTGTCAGGCACTGTGCTTGATCCCATGGAACACATAAATAAGATTATTTGTCTCTCTGTTCTTGAGGCATTTACTGCCTAGTAAGAGAGAGAAGAGTGTTACAAAAAGTAAGTAAATAGATAAAGTGAAAAAGAAAATCTCAATAGCTGACCCTTAATAGTTACTTTGGGGAAGAGAACTATTTTTGAAAATGTGCCTTGATAGGTCAGTTTGTATAGAGGATAAGCCTCAAATCATAGGTGCTTTAAAAGCCTTGATAACTAAGTTAAACTTTAAACTGCCTTTGAAAAGTAAAATAAGAAAAACAAGGGGCTTCCTCAGAAGGCAGCAGAATGGCAGTTGCTAAATTGTAGAGGAAAGGGTGGGTTAGAGGGATTAGTTGAAAACCTTTAGCTGTAGGAGAGCCAAAAGAATATTTAAGCATAGGATTGTCTAACATGCAATCTTAATTTGAGACTGTGTGTTGGGGAAATTAGAATACCCTTTGTGACTTACCACATGTTCAGTGGGTTGTTGTTATTGTTGACTGGTTCATTTTTATTTTGATGGATTAACTGATTGATCTTGTGGAAAATGAGAAGGGTCCAAGTTTCACATTACATGTTGTTGAGAAAAGACCACCTTGAGGATTTCAGAGGCAGAAGTGACCAAGGAATGTAAGCCACCTCGACATTCATAGATATGTTGGGAGATGGGGAAGAGCTTCAGTTTCCTACAAAGCTATAGAACAAACAAAGTTTTCCAGCCAGGATACCTTATTTGTTTTCTGGATAATATAAAAACTAAAATTCAACCTAGAAAGTAATGCCTCTGCCCTCCCCATAAATGTATACACCTCATTTAACAAATTGCTAGATAACACTCTACATACATTATGAAAAATGATGTATTATTTCCACCTGGAGGAGAATTCTAGAAGGCTATACAGAATAGTAGATAGGAATATGGAGATTATCTCAAGAAGGACAATGAATAGCATTATGCAAAGCAAAAATGTACATTAAACAGTAATTCAGTCTTGTCAGATCAGGAAATGCTTAAAAAGATGTTGGAAAATAAGACTAGCAAGAAATGATTGTGACTTAATCGTGAAGTTCCTTAGATTCTAGACTATGGAGTTTGAACTTTATTCTACTGACAAGAGGAGACTGTATCACCACCTGTTGGAAAATATGCACTATCAAGAGCTGTAGATAAAAATTCATTTAACAGTTGTGGTGCATAAGAGACATTGGCTAGAGAAGGGGGAAAAAACCAATGTGTAAGATCAAATGGTCAGAATAATGTTAGTTGTATCTGAAGTGGGAGATCATACTGGATATGAGATATAATAGAGAGAACAGTAGACATCTGTTAACGTTTTGAGATACACATCTGAATAACCTGTTTTAATTTGGAGCATCCCCCATTATGTGAATATTATTAGGAACTAGTACTCTACCTCCCATTTTAGAAATTTACCTTTCCTGTACCTCATTCAGAGCAAGCACATATGATTTAGGTTCAACTAATACATTGTTTTCTCTAAAATAGGAAATCTTGACCTTAAAATACAATGACAAAAGATAAAAGAGATCTGAGCTGATGACAACACCATCTAGCACCAGTGGTTTAACAATACTTCCTAAAAGGGTCATGCATCCTTTGTGCCCCCACATTCTCATCTTGGATTCTCCTCAATCCCCTTCAATTGGGTTCTTGTCATTATCACTTGACAGGAAGCACTTATCAAGCTCCCCAGGGGCCCACACCTTGTTAAAGACAATAAAAGACTGAAACATCAGCATTTGACAAGGCTGGCCACTCCCTAATTCTTGAATCACTTTCTTCCTAAATTTCCGTATTTCCTCCAATGCCATGAGAGTCTATTCTCTCATTTATTTATTTAGTCTCATTTATTTCAATGGTTCCTCTTATAATATAGTTCTCTAAATATAAGAATACTTCAGGATTAAGTCCTCAGGCCTCTTCTCAATTTCTGCTCACAGCTTAGATGACCTCATTCGTTTTATGGCTTTAAACACCACACAATATACTTCTAAGCTCAAAATTCTATTTTTAGTCCTTTCCTTTCCCCCTGAAATCTAGGCATTTCTACGTGATTACTTAATTATTTCAAATTCAGAATATCCCCCCAAACTAGAATTACTGATTTTCACTCTCCCTGTCTGGTCACCCACCACCACCCCCAATCGAGTGTCTATACATATAATGCAAGCTCTAAGAAAGCAGAGACCTTCTTATACTTGTTTACTACTGTTACCTAATGCCTAGAATATGAACTAGCACAGAGAAGGTACAAAATAAATATTTGATAAATGATTTCTTATTTGAAGACATCACAAAGGCAGTTAGAAATTCCCCCTTCATTTTATTGGTGACGATATTGAGGTCAACTTAAATGAAGTGAATTTACCAAGATCATGGCTCCATCAAAGCAGCAGACTTGACCTACCCACTCTGTGACCATATCCAACAGTTTCAGTTGCTATCATTGCCACTTGTCCCCATAATTCAAGCATCTCAAAAGTTCCTTGAGATTCAATGGTCTAGTCTATTCTCACAATGACTATCCAATTCCTCACCTGTTTCTGAGTTTGGTCAACATACAAGAGAGGAAGACAGTTGAGATTTTAGGAAAACAAAAGGGTTTCCAACTGTATTAGGCATCTATAGTGTTTTCCTGATTGACCAGTACCTGAATTCTCCTTTTCTCAAGGATATGCCTTGATGCATATGTTTTAGTCAAGACAGGACTCTTCCTCATGCTGCAAAATCTAAAAAGGTTGAAGTATGCCCTCCACTTCTCCTCTGGCAGCCAGGTTACTCTACCAACCAGAGGCCCTTTTCTAGGACTTTGAATCTAAAGGTAGGGACACAAAGACAACAGGACTCTCAGAGAACAAGAACTCATGGTACTGGTTGTGGACAGGGGAAGATGAGCATGCTTACCAGTGATGAGTTATCAGTGGTAGCAGTCTAGGCAGATGTCTTGGGGCATAACAGCTGGGCCTGCTGCTGCAGCCTCCCTTCATTCCTAGCTGGGGCTGGGTGTCTGCTGATTCTGCTTCAATTGGCCAGAGGTGGGTATTTTGTTTGTTTGCAACCTAAAGCACTCAATGTTTCATCGATGACCTCCAAACCATTCTTCAGTGTCATCTAATGACTTCATCAGCACTGATGCTTGTCCCCTCTCTACACCTGAACCTATCTTGTCTATGTTATCTCAGAACCAGTTTGATGATTGGTTTCCTAATCCAATAACTAGATTCAAACTGAAGGACTAACAACTTGAAACGTACCCTTCTATCCATCTCATCTTGTTCCGAAAAACAATTATTTTGGGGGTAGAGAAAACTTTACTACCAGCCTTTCTCCAAAACCATCCTTTGCCACGGTTTGTTTTTTTTTTTTTGGTGAAAACGTATTTATGGATTAAAACTCAGCTTGTTTAAAACTTTCCCCGAGCACCTCTCCTACCTATAACCTAACACCAACAGTTAAAGAAGCTGCTATCCCTCACTACCTCCCCGGTCAATCTTCTCTCCCACAGGAAGAGAGAAGGAATGACTAATTTTGGTTTTGTTTTTCTGAGGGTGAATAATTTGATGTATAAGATTTAAAGCATTGTTCAGTCAACTTTATTCATAGGATGGCTGGTGGTACGATTAGGTCTTAAGAGTCCTGGCCTGGATTTTGTCCTAAGTCAAGAATCCAGGAAGCTTTAACAGAAAGCCCTGCATTAAGCATTAGAGCCCATAGTTTCATCTTGCCCTTTATAAGTAGGGCTCTCATAGCAATTTCATGTGAGAGGAAAAATCGGGACAAGGCAATGTTTATAGATTTCTGGGCCTCTGCCTATAGGGTCTTCTTATCTCACTTTGATTCTCAATATCTTATACTGATAATTCTTAACTTGTTTTGTGCCATTATATTCCTTTAAAATACAGTTTAAATAAAAATTTTTGCAAAGAATGTTACGGAGTTCACAGATTAACCCTGAAGCATGTTCATTACAAGGACTTATCACCTGGCTTATACACTTACTACAATATGTGGAGCCCTGCACTGTTCTTAATTGTTACATTATTCTCGCTATTAACTTTTGAGGTCCCTGAGGGCAGGGTATCTTACTTTTTATCCATAACACCCAAACACTGGCATATCTAAGACACTCAATAAATGCATGTTCAAGGGAAAAGTAACTCAATCCTTCAAATTGCTTTATATAGGTATTAGACAGATGCCTCATTATCCCACCTATGCATATTTAATCACCCAGTACTTCAAAGATCTCACCTGTGAAGAGGGTGTACAAATCTCTTATTTACTAGGGAGTTATAAGCATTGCATCTAATAACAACTACTAAAAGGCTCTCTACAAATGTCAAGGGGAACAACTGTGCTGATGAAATAATAACAATTTATGTAATTTGGCTAAATACATACTCACTTGTCTCCCTGGGCATTTCAAGGAAGAGGAAAATAGACATGGAGGCATACCAGAATAATCCCATTCCTCCAACAAAGCAAGAACATCATTGTCAGTGAAGGTAAGCACCATATCCAATCTATTTTTTAGTAGTATTTCCTTCCACTTGTTCTCCAGATCTAGAGAAATCCACTTAATCCCCTATGTAAAGGCTGAGACAAATGAGGTAAACAAGAGTAATGCCTTCACTTTGCTGGGACATAAGGGTAACTCTAAACCAAAGAAAGACTTGCTACACCGTGACTCCTTGCTGAGCTTATGAAGATGATGCATTGTATAAAACTGGATCTGATTTCACACATTTGAGAAACTTCCAAAGCCAAAGAGTGGTTCCTCCCTATTCAGGATCTCACAGTTGGTCCAGGGCACTATGTAGCACACCATCCAGAATGATCTAATGTCAGCCCTAGAGGCATGACAATGGATTCCCAGAAAGACTGGCATGATGAAACAGGATACCCAAATCCTTTGAATTGAGTACAACACATGCACAGGTTATGACTCTTCCTCCACATTCTCTAGCCTGTGGGATCTTGCCTGTCCTGTCTGCACCATCCACATGCTGCCAATTTATTAATCTCAAGAAGGTACAACCAGGAAATGGAAAGGGCTCCCAGAATGTACCTGCCCTCTATGCCTACTAAAACACACCTGGCAGTACTAATTTTAGGTTCTCATCAGCTGTGACAGCAAGCTGCAGCATCAGTTAATTCATAATCAGTGAAAAGTAAGTGTGTTTATAGACTGTATGTTGTGAAGTCAAGAGGAATCTTATATAGCTTTTCACTTAAGTGTCATCATGGGCTGGGGGATGGCTTCAACAGAAGTAATGTTAGGTATACGATTGTTCTAGGAGAAAAGGGAGTATCTCAGCAGGTCCTGGAAGAAATAAAAACTGCCCTGGTATATATCTGGGGACTTCTGTTATAGACATATAGAAGTTCCATGATATTCCCTATTATAAAATTATATAATCCAAATACATCTAAAAGAATAAACCTGAATACATTTTTTTAAATGATTTTATTTGAGGGAGAGAGTGAGAGAGATAGAGAGAGAGAGCACAAGCTGGGGGAAAGGCAGAGGGAGAGAGAGAAGCAGTCTCCCCACTGAGCAGGGAGCCCAATGCAGGGATCAATCCCAGGACCCTGGGATCATGACCTGAGCTGAAGGCAGACACTTAACCAACTGAGCCACCCAGGCCCCCCGAACCTGAATACATTTAAATTGTGGAATACAATGAAAAACAAATGGAAAAACTATTTAATATTTTCACTTGTATAAACTTACGTGAATTACTTGGCCCCCTGAGCTTTAATTGCCTCATCTTCTAAAATGAACATGGAAAATAACTACCTTATAGGATTACTTTGCTTGGTACATAGTAGGCATGCAAAAACGCTGTGTCTCTGTCTCTCCTGCCAAGTCTAATAAAGTGCTCATTTAAAACTAAGACCCACTGCCTTCACAACCCATGACTTTCAATAATGTATTTGACTTTTATAAATTCACAAACATTTCACATAATTTACATTTCAACGACTGGATCTGAGGTGCAGTGAATGTACTCAATACTGAACACTGCAATCAAGGCAAGGCACCTTACTTAAACTAACAAATGATTACCCTTCACTGAAGACCTATAATTCATCAATTTGTTACTTACAGAATCAGAAGGGCACAAACTAAAGCAACTGAAGGTGTAAGGATTCGGGAAACTCTCCGTAGATGCTTCCCCAACACCCAGCAGTTACTCTCAGGGAGACACATTCCTTATCTGTCTTGTCCTAGCTCAACAATAAATGGATTTTGGGGTCCATGGAACTGCCTAAAACCTACCAGATTTCCTATTAACTATTTAAGGCATCACATGAGTGGATCTTTCATGCCAGTTATCAGTCATTGTTTCACCAGAATTCTTGAATATGTCAGAATGGGAAAAACAGCATGTACATATTAACACATTCCTCACTCTCTGTACCAGTAAGAAAGCCAAAAAGAGTCCTTCAGTGGTAAAAAGATAAAGTCTAATAAGACAATGAGACTCACGTGAAAGAAATTTTTCAGTAGGTTGACCAGGGAAATCAGAGATGAGACAAGATTTCTACAATAATTTGTGGTGGCTGAGACTGGGAATCTTCTTCATCTCTCCTCAAATTAGCTTTTCTCTATCCTTAAGCTTTTACTTATAGTCACACAAAGTCAGAAGCTGGGAAGTAAAGAATTCTAAAGCACACTTTAGAGGAGACATGATATACAGGGAAATGTTACCATGGGCACAATACTGAGCATGAGTAAAGTACCACTATTCTTCCTCTGAGTTACTTATACACACAGAAAAATGGCAGTATAAAATATGTATCTTCAATTATTTTGTCCTTATTTTCCAGTAAAGAAATGCAGCAGACACTGTTCATCAGTTAACTCACTCATGTTCTCCAACCCCTTCTCCCATGTCACCTCAACTTCGGAGAGTGGAAAATCTAAACAATCATGTTTTAATCATCCTGTGTAGCTGGGGATGATATGCATGAGATGCAGAACTCAACAAGGTATGAGCAGTGAGATACATGTAGAAGGCTACTGAGGACTTCTAGGAAAGTTTTTGGTTTTCCTAATAAAAGGGACAGATGGATGGCATCACTTGTTCTTCCTTATCCCCTTCTATCTTGAATTTTTTTCATTTTTTTTTTTTTTATTAACTCTATCTTGAATTTGAACATCATGCTTAGAGCTGAGACATCCATCTTGGGATGAAGAGAATTGCAGAAACACTTACTGACTCTGATATTATCAAGCTGCTAACAAACATCAGATACCAACAACTAATGTTAGTAGGTAAGAGAAATAAGCTTCTATTTACGACTTTTAACTCAGATTTTTATGTTATTATTGCAAATACGTTACTATGCACACAGAGTAATTTTGAGTGACTTCTCCCTTGGGTTGTTTTTTTTGTTTTGTTTTGTTTTTTTTATGAGGACTTTAATACATGTTCACTAAGAGTTGACTCTTGTCATCTAGACTATTCAGAGCTATGCAAGGTCATTTGCTATCTCTCACTGAGCATTCTTCTGAAGGCCATAGAAATTATTAGCAAGGAAAGAGTTCCATGGATCATAGGAAATTATTAATTAAGCGTAATCTGTTTCAATGTAAGTATCAGTAAACACAAAGTAGGAAAAAAAAAAAAAAGGAAATTCCAAAACAAAGAGGAAATGGGTTAAGCAAAAGAAAGAGACAGACAGGATGACAAACATGGGGGAAAAGAGCCAAAATGAAAAGCTAATCAGAAAAATAGAAAGCAGGCTCTAAACCTAAACTCTTCAATTCCAACCTGGAGGTACTGCAAAAAAAAAAAAAAAAAAAAAAAAGGCTGGTTAAGGCACCTGTCATTGACTCCATTTCTGGGCTATTCCTCTCCTCCCACTGCTGATTCCTAATGGGCAGCTCCCACCTCGTGCCCTCAGCCCTCACCTCCCTTCCACAGTTTCCTCCTGCCTGGGGCCATTCACAATTTCAGATGGCTTGTACTGACTGATAAGCCCTCAGGATGCCAATGGGAAGAAGCAATGATAAGTAAATGTGACAAGAAAGTTGTCAACCACAACAAAGAAAATAAGGCCACGTCTCCCTCACAAGAGGATACAATAAGGACCATGGATTTGGCACAGATCAAATCCGGCCGTTGGGCAGGCAGTATGTGGGACTGCTCACCTGGCCTAAACTGTGAGGAAACAGGGTCTTGACAATGGGCTGGGAGTAGTAGAGAGCGCTACGATATTCCTAGCCTTCCTCAAAAAAGTAGAACAGAGAATTAACTACCCAATAAAACAACATACACTCAAATCTGTGACGTTACGCGTCTCTCAACGAAAATTGCCAAGAGGAATGGTAGAAAACTCAACCTCTGTATTGAAATTAATTATAATGATTGTGTTTATGTACTCAACATAAAAGGGTTTGCAGCTTTTCTAATTCATAGAATCTCCTTCATCTAAATCTGGTGATAAAAATGATAAAGAGTAAACTATAAAAAAGCCTTAGATTAATTTTGTAATGAAGCTTTATTTTAGAGGAAAAAAAAAAAGACATAGAAGATGCTATTCTACGTTTGAGAGTACTACCCACAAACAGAAAATAAAAAATGCATAGAAACAAGAAAGCAAGAAAATAGGTAACACAGGACAGACATGTTTTTGTGTGATGTTTTTGTTTTAAAGAGTGTTAGGCACCATATTCATTCTACTCTGACTCCTTTCTGCTCTTCTTCCAAAGCTCAAAAACAATTGAGGAAAACACAAAGTGAATTCCCATGACTCTTATGGTCTCTGTTCCACAAATTAACACTGTCATCATAAGAATAATATTTAGAAACCTAATTAATATATTGCCTTTTGGTAGCAGGACAGAAAAATAAGGCATAGCTTACTAAGTCCCCGTTCTTTGATGTGTGAAGCACAAGTTGTACAGTCTGAAACCGTAATATCAGCATATGCTGTCTCCACATCCCATGGGAACTAGGAACGTAATATGGTAAAAAGAAACCTCAGTAGAAATTGTGTAGAAAAGGAAATGAGCAGAATTCATTTACAGTATTTTATAGCTCAGGAGCATATTGTATAGGGAGGGGAAATATGCAATAGGTTTTTTAAAAGAAGATACTAAACCCTAGGAACACAACGCTAAGGAAGAGAAGGAAGGCATGTCTTTGCTCTAGTTAATAGTTAGAACATGGAGCGTGAGAAAGAACAGATTTGAAAGCTAGGTTAATTGGGTTTTCATCCAGGCTATATTAATACCTATGTTACCCAGCCTATAGGTTGTTAACCTGAAGTTCTATGAAAAAATATTTATATATTTTTCTATATACATTTTCTAGGGTAGAAGGCCACAGCTATAATCAAATTCTTAGGAGTCTATGAGCCAGGAAATGTTAAGAACTGTTACACAAATTAATCTATCTCTGCCTTGGTTTTCTCTTCTTTATAAAGAGAATACCAACATCTATCCATCTTATATCATTGTGAGGATTTAAAGAACATACGGAGGAGTAAAAATATTTTAAAGGGTTAATAAGTTATTAAAACACGTTTTATATCTTTCAGATATATATGTTAGGAAGTTTTGATATCATCAAGGAATTTTGTATAAATTCATCAAACACAGTTCAAAACTTTGGCTTCTTCTCCAGCCTATATGAGATAAATATGAAATTCTTAGAGGTAATGTATCATTGAAGAAGAAATATATTCTTATGAGAACTTATCTTGGTATTCTAAGGTGTCATTATTAAAGGTTAATAACAGCATTGCCTACTCAGCACAGAACAATTTAAAGGACACTCTTATTTGAGGTAATATATATCAGTGCACATTGTTTACACATAACGTGACAAATATAAGCCAAGAAATAAAATCTTTTTAATGATGCTACCATGTAAAGTAATGCAGCTAATCAGTCTAACCAAAAGTTGTGGTCAAAGGTGATTCTCAGAGGCCTTCAGGCACCGCTGTGCATATTCACACATTCAAAAATCTGATGAGCAAGACTGTGCTTTTAGTTGTTATGATTTACTAACAATTGATAAGAGAAACATTGATAAAACCCCTCATTAATAGATTTTGTTTTCCTTTTTTTCTGAGACAAACTCCTAGAAATTTGCTGTAAACATCTCATTAATAGGAATAGAGGAAAGGAAGATAATTAGTTTGTGTCATCAATCAAGTTTTCAACTTCTATACCCCAGTCAATGCTCTCAACACTCTTTCAGTATTTAAATTACAGGAAAGCAGAAGGAACTCAGTGTTTGTGAAACCTCACAAGTATCAGTTGTAAATTAACTTACTTGGAACCAACCAACTCTGAGAACATGCCATGGGCAGCAGTAAATTTTGTGCAAATCCTGTGGTAATTGACTGAAAAGATACCACTTCTTCAGAATTTCTAATTATGAAATTCTATGAAAACAGTGGCACAAAATAGGAAACCATTTTGGAACTGAGTAAGCTTTATATCTAATATGAAAGTGATATATAGAGCAGCTAATTCATTGTATGATTGATCACAAAATGTTTTAAGTATCATGATCATTAAACACATTGTTTTAATAGGTACTGGTCTACTACAGTTATAGGTCTGTACAACAATCCAGGACACCAAAGACAAAAGGCAGCAGATGTAAGAGTGCAGGTGTACAGCAAAAAGCTCACATAAGTAACATGGCTTGGCTGCACACAAGATATCTGGGTCAGTGTAGGAAAATAAAATTATATATTGCCAGGATCTGTTTTACAGCATACTACAGGCAAATGTGTGTGTGGTATTTTTTTTTTTAAAGATTTTATTTATTTTTTTGACAGAGAGAGACATAGCGAGAGCAGGAACACAAGCAGGGGGAGTGGGAGAGGGAGAAGCAGGCTTCCTGCCGAGCAGGGAGCCCGATGTGGGACTCGATCCCAGGACCCTGGGACCATGACCTGAGCCGAAGGCAGACGCTTAACGACTGAGCCACCCAGGTGCCTTTTTTTTTTTTTAATTAAAGGGTAAAATACTGAAACTCAACACAAAGCACTAAAGAAAGATATTCAGCCAATCTCACCAGATGAAAGAAATCTTTGGGGGAAATACTGTTCCTGAAATTAACAAGGTTAAGTGGCTGCCCCTTTCATGTTGGATCTGTTTAGCATGTGGTGAGCAATAGCTCCTGAAATAAAATTGAAAAAAATTGGAAAATGTATCACTGTTTCAAATCAGAGCAAGTTTCTCCAAGCAGTTACAAAGCCTTCATTTCTAGTAATGTATCTTGTCACATCACTCGTAACAGCTGGCTGAAGAAGATGTGCAATGGCTGGGTGCCTAGGCATTAGTTCTGCAAGGTGGCTTTTAAAGCATGGGTAGCACTGAGCTAGATCTATCAGAGACTGATTCAAGACCTCTTTAAAGTAAAAATACACCCGAGGGTGAGTATTAGGTATGGACTCTTTGAAGGGACATAAAATGTCTGGGTGTCTATCTGATTGGGTCACTGGCTTTGTTCAACAGTTTTGCTAATTTCCCCATGGTTTTTACTTAACATGATTACACTCACATCTATCCTAGACATACAGATAAAAAAAATTATTTCTTCATTGGAAGTCAAGATCTGATGACAAGCCAGCTCACAACTTGGGTCTGTGGTTCCAAAGAATATGCCTTCTAGGAAGGAAAGAGCTCAAAATAGAAGTTTCTCATTCACAAAACTGGACAAGTACTTGAATCAGGATTTCAAGAATAAGGCTTCACATTAAAGAGAGATTTGAAGAAAAATCAAGTTCTGAGTTGAATACCATAATGTCATCCTATCATAAGGGTTATAGTTGAGAAAACTGTGGCTTTCAAAGATCAAAACAATCCTAATTCCAGTAGCTAAGGACTATTTAGACTCCATGTTCTCAGGCATAACCATGTCACTCACCAATACTCAAGAATCTTTTAAGTTACAAGCTCTTAGGCAAATTGTAATTTCATTTCTTATGAAGGGGGAAACCAGTACTAAAAACAAAACACAGAAATAGCTAGTTGAATTGGATGTAATCAAACATTAAAATGAAGAACAAACAATCCCTGTTCCAGTTTTGTTGGGAATAAATTCAATGAAGAACTAGCACTTGGTTGGACATCCAATAAAAAATAACAGACCCACGTGCTTAGTAACACCTAAAATGGAAAGAAAACCATTTTTCCCCCAGGGTCTGGAATAAGATGAAGAAAAAGAAATGGAAGCCTACTCATGTTCTGCATTAAAACCAATCTTCCTGGGGCACCTGGGAGGCATAGTGGGTTAAGCATCCAGCTCTTGATTTCAGCTCAGGTCTTGATCTCAGCTCAGGTCTTGATCTCAGGGTTGTGAGTTCAAGCCCCTCACTGGGCTCCCCACTGGGCATGGAGCCTACTTAAAAACAAAACAAAAAGATACCAGTCTTCCTACCTGAAAGGAAAAAGAGAAAAAAGAACACTTACTTTTTTAATCCTTTACTTCCTACTTCTTGGTTCAGAGATCCAAGTTCTCTGACAAATAGAAAACTGGGCAACCAATCCCTCTGTATGGCCCAAATTCATTCTTTTTTTTAAAGCAGTTAGAGTACTGTCTGATTAAAATTGTGACTTTAATTAGGTTTACCAATTTCTTTCTAATTTCAAAAAAAAAAAATTTAGGAAGAACAAAACTTTTGTAATTTTTATTTTCTCTTTACTCTTTTTATATATTCTTTTTTAAGAGCAAGAAAATAGGCAGAGACCATAAAATTAAATCACTGAAGGGGCGCCTGGGTGGCTCAGTCGTTAAGCGTCTGCCTTCAGCTCGGGTCATGATCCCAGGGTCCTGGGATCGAGCCCCACATCAGGCTCCCTGCTCTGTGGGAAGCCTGCTTCTCCCTCTCCCATTCCCCCTGCTTGTGTTCCCTCTCTCGCTGTGTCTCTCTCTCTCAAATAAATAAAATCTTTAAAAATAAATAAATAAATAAAAAATAAATCACTGAAGAAAAAATGAGGTAACTGATATGTTGTTAAAAGTTTAACTCTACTAAATATCAAATAAATGAAAATTAAAATCACAGTAAGTTTACCAAATTGACAAACATTAAAAAAATAATGCTTAGCTTTAGGGTGAGTTTAGGTAACATTATTATATTCACTTGATGTGAAACTGAAAAACATTCATACTATTAGAAACAGTATTTTTACACCTAAGATTCCATCCTAAGGACAGAATCAAAGACACAAATATTTGTACAAAAGTGTATTTATTACAAGATTGTTAAGATAGGGAAAATTAGGGGTAAAACTGTCAAATAACAGTAACTTTCATAAATTAGGTATGATGGGATATTAACCAAACACTGAAGTTCTTAAAAACAATGACATAGAAAAATGCCTACCACATCAAGATGACACAAAACCATTTATATTATATATGAATTCAATATACAATATATACATATTATTGAAGAAAATATAGAAAAAGATATAAAAAATATAGAAGAAGATTGTAATGGTTTTCTAGGTTTTGAGATTATGTATGTCATTTTTAATAATTCTTTATACATCCCTATGATTTCTATGTATTAAAATTTTTTTTAAACAGCTTGACTCAAATATTCAGTCAGAATTGGAAAGAAATTTCAAGACAATGGAAACACTTCAGCAAAGGTGGGTAGGTGGGGATGTGCCTCACAAAAACGAGGAGAATGTGCCTGCAGCAAAGGGTCTATGTGCTGGGGAAGTGTTGCAAATGTGACTGGACAGCTAATGCCTGGAAAATACACACGAGCTCTTGATATTCTTGAACTGAGTAGCGATTTGATGAATGCCAAATTCTCCTTGGATTAATATATGGCAGTATAGCAGATGGACTGGGTGGAGTAAAGGAGCGAGGTATAGAAAAGAGTTATTAATTCAATCTACTAAATGCTTCTGGGAATGAAATGACAATCAGAAACATTCTGAGTTCCTCTTCTTGACAAAAGACATGATCAGAGAATCCACACATATTCCCCAAAGGAGAGCTCTGGAGAGATTTAATCAAGAACCAGTCAAGATGGTACAACCATGAGAGGGTGTCATCCACAAGAGAAATTTAGCAGACTCTTCCCCTAATTTACATGCTTTGGTATTCTGAGAATCAGAGTCCTTCATTCTGTAATGTTGCTCTGATTGTCTCTGATCCTGCCTGTTTGCCTCCTAACATGATTGACATACTTCTGCTTTAGATATATTTCCAGTTCTGTTTTTTTCATCTGTCAAGACTTGGACTATCTACAAAACCTCATCTAAATTAGTTTGCAGATTTCAGACAGACCTGATTTGAAGCCTGGTTCACTCTTTACTAATTGTATGACCTCAAGCATACTGTGTAGTCTTGGTTTCTTTATCCGTGAAATGGGAATAATTCTACCAATTCTGACAGATAGTCATGAGCATTAAACTAAAAGAGATTATGTAATGGACCTGATACATAATAGAGGCACATGTATTATTTCCTCCATCCTTCATTTTATTTTCTGACACCAGAATGTGGGAGTTTCTAACAAAGGCAAGAGCAAAAGTAGGTAGAATTGAAACAAAAGCTGTCACTTGCTATCATTGTTGTATTTTTATTTGTCATTGTTTGTAATGGTTATTACACTACTTTATCAACCCAGGGGATATAACTAGAATATTGAGTTGCAAAATAGCTTCACTATTAGAAAACCAATAATGGTCACCAGGTAAGGTGTCTTCCTTCTTTTGTTTCTTTGTTTATTTTGTTATCAACAGGACTGAGTAAACTTGTATCTAACCACCTTGTCTGACTCACTCCCTTTGTGATGGTTAACTTCCATTCTGCTTGCTGGATAAGATCAAGAAATCTGTGGCCACAGAACAGAGCGAATCAAATGATAAATGAGGAAATAAAATGCACACTTTGGCCTCAGTAGCATTATGTATTAATTGAGTTCAACTGGCCACAGTGAGACCAAATGAGGGGAAATGTTCTAACTGCCAGGGACAGTTTAAATGTGACGAAGCCTTAAAGATTGCTTCAGGACAGCATAGTGTATTTTACCATATTTATTTTTCATGAGTTTTCTCTTGCCTGGCTTTGTGAAACATTCGTCCCAATAAATGATTTACCATGGCAGAAAAGATACAGGAAATTGATCTGAGCTCACCTTCAAACATTACGAAGGCCCCGGAGTCTAATCAGGTTCCAGAGAGGACTCTGAGATGGCCGACATTTACCAACAGAAGAGGAGAAAACACGCTGGGAAAACATCACAAAGCCTAAACTATCTTTCATTTCATTTTAACATTGCCCATTCTGAACGTTCCTTCTTTGAAGGAAGACCATTCACTTTTTTTTTTTTTTTTTTTTTTTTAAAGATTTATTTATTTATTTATTTGAGAGAGAGAGAATGAGAGAGAGCAAGCACATGAGAGGGGGGAGGGTCAGAGGGAGAAGCAGACTCCCTGCCGAGCAGGGAGCCCGATGTGGGACTCGATCCAGGGACTCCAGGATCATGACCTGAGCCGAAGGCAGTCGCTTAACCAACTGAGCCACCCAGGCGCCCCAAGACCATTCACTTTAAATTTATTTTTAGTTAATGAAGGTAACCTTTTAAACTCCATTAGCAGCTTCTTTCTCAGCCTAAGTGTGGGGATGCCTGTCGGATTTTGGAGATAGACAACTTCTCTCTAGGAAGTGTGTTTTTAAGAATGACCCAGGGCTCTGCTTCCACAAAAGCAAGATTCAGAATACTCCAGAAAGCCAACATTGAACTCCCCAAGTGCAAAAGGCTTAAGTTTAGAAAACTGCCTAATCTTTGAGAAATAAAAGTAGACCAGAATCCCATAGTCCCTGACTTTCTGTCCCCTTTACCACCAGGTAGTCCCATCCCAAGAGGGCACTGTGTTATAGGGGAGAAAGAAGAGTCTATACTCAAAGTAGCTAAATACTCTTTAACTAAGGCCTCTCTAGCTGTGAATAGAGAGGGGTAAGCTGGGTCTTAGAATTTGCAATGGGGAGAGAACTGAACTCCTAAGTGCAGGGCACAAAACTGGATGTGCCAAAATTGAGTCACACGGTATAATAGGATCTATGGGTTGTGAAGTCAGATATGGATTTATATTACAGCTTGTCTGCTTACTTACTAAATAAATTATATTTGACATCCATTTGGTGTTCTAGCTTTAGTCCTATGCAGAAATTTCTGGGAGTAAGGGAAGAGGGAGACGTTGAGCCAAGGATAATAAAGTGATTATGCTTAAAAAAAATTCAACCTTGATATTCTCACAAGTTACCTCTAAGACCTTCTCTAATTCCCAAACTTGTGGATATTATATTATTTTACCCATAAAATGTAAAGTGACCTTCAGTGAGAATTTCAGAGTCCATGGAAATAAATGGATTCATGTTGAAGTGGGGTCTCTGGGTGACAGGCTGGTGATTGGTTTTCACATACCTAGTTCCAGCATGTGCTTCAAATCCTAGACTTGACAATGTTATAAATTATTCCCTGAAATAGGCATCTGGGTTGTACACTAATCTTTAAAACACGGACTGTTAAGTCCTCCAATTCTAAAATATCTACCATACTTCAGAAGGAATGTGCAATATTATAAATTAGTTTTCTCTATTTCTCTATCTAGAACTTATCCCTGAACTACATTCTGTTGGGACTCAGGCAACAAAGACTTAATGTCCTTTTGGAAAAATAATCTGGGGGAAGGGATAAATAACTCCTTAGGGAGGGATAAACCACTCAGCATTCATTGTACTGACAGACATTTGTATTTTCCATATGTGATTCTAAAGCATTAATTTAGATTATATCAGCAAATGCGGTAATCCCAATAGATGTGTTGACCCGTAATGTCATCATTAACGTATGTTCCCTCTGTATCCATCTTGAGTGTAAAATCATAGTGAAGAAATTAGAGTCTTCATAAAGTCACCTGATCCATTCATTTACTTGAGAGCTCAAGGCAGAAGAAGAAAAAACTGGCACTTTCCAAATACGGATCACATTAATTAAAAAAAAAAAATCATTATATGGGGTGCCTGGGTGGCTTAGTCGTTAAGCATCAGTCTTCGGCTCAGGTCATGATCCCAGGGTCGTGGGATTGAGCCCCACATCAGGCTCCCTGTTCCGCGGGGAGCCTGCTTCTCCCTCTCCCACTCCCCCTGCTTGTGTTCCCTCTCTCGCTTGTCTGTCAAATAAATAAATAACATCTTAAAAAAAAAAAAAACCATTATGTAATTTTAAGCAACTGTGGACAAATTTACCCAACAGTTAACTAAATCTAGAGTTCAGTTTCTTTCCAGTTTCACTAAGTGATTTAGCTCTGCTAGTAAGCACTGATACATATTAGTTAAACAACATAAAAAATCCATCCTCCTCTACATCTGGATATACCTACACAGCTAGTTATGTGTCAATTTCCTTTAACTCACTAAAATAGATTCTCTGGTGGTCAATGAAATAAGTGAATCATTCTTTTCTTTCCTTCATACCTACATCTTGAAAACAAACAAAATACTTCTATTTCTTTGCATAGGCCAGCTCTTGAGTAACCAAATATTTTCTTGCCAAATTATTCAAACTCCATTGCCCTTTTTCTTTAATCTGCATGCAATAGCTCAACTGCTGGTAATCCAAAAGGTGCCTCCTTCCAGGGACATATAAATCCAGTACTAAACCAATGCAGTAATAGTAAGCACCATTTACCAGATTTGTTGAAGTTTTGTAGTGCTAACACCATTGGCTGAGCCTGTGCTACTTGCAAGAGGGTTATGGCCATGAGAACTGTGCAGCCCATTTAGATAATGCCCTTGAGTCTGTTGTATTCTGCCAGCAAGAGCTTCTGGAAAAGTAAGGGACTATTCATTTTGCCACACCATCAACAGGATCCTTGTGAACCTGCATTATCAACAATAGACAATAGTAGTCCTTTGGCACAGAAATAGCTAGAATTTAGGCAGAGCAATTGTCCAAATGAATTGGACCTATTAAAAAGTAAACATTCTCCCCGTTTCACCTCATGCTTCCACACTACCTTGCCTCTTTATTTCTATGCCCCTACATGCGGCCCTCATTTTCCTGTAAAACCACAGCTTTTCTCCCTCTCACTCCCCTGCATTTTTTCCCTACCAAGCCTTTGACTTCTCATTTCTGCCTTTTCCCTCCCAATCTGTGCCTCATTCTCTTCCTCTTTGTATTTTAAAGTAATGTCTTGATTATTTCAATTTATGCCTATTCCCAGGCTCATGCACAATGTGTCATAGAATTCAAAGTACTTTCTCTTACTCTAAAGAAGCTGATGCTTAAATTAAAATAATACTATGTCATTGGTAGCAAGAGATGCCATTGTTTTTTAATTTTATTACGTTATGTTAGTCACCATACATTACATCATTAGTTTTTGATGTAGTGTTCCATGATTCATTGTTTGCGTATAACACCCAGTGCTCAATTCAGTACGTGCCCTCGGAAGACATGTATGAGATGCCATTTTTTCAATTTAGATGAAGACACAGGTTCAAACAGTTTAAGTCTGTCCAAGTTTTCTCCATGTGTAATGCTGTGATCTAGAATTAGAACGCCAGTCCCCTTAGGTTTCTACCTTATCACAGCTGCCTATCTCCATCTCTGACTGCGATGGTTGTGCATCAAATCTCTTCAAATATAAGAAAATACACACAATATAGGAAACAGACTATATCTTTAAGACAGTTTGCCCTGCTAACCGCAGAGCCACAAAGCAACTATCGACTAATCCTTTGAGCCTTGGAATCTGTGGGCTGTTGCTGCAAAATACATCTTAATTAACCACAGAATCAAAAGATCAATGTGAGCCATTAGAAGCCAGTGCTTTACCAAGTACAACACGTGATGGGAAAGCAGGTAAATCCACAGTGCTCAACCAAAAATGCAGATGTGCACCAAGATACTGAGACAGCCTGGGGATCATGCCTGTAACAAGCTGAACAGTCACATTGCAACAGGAGGGAGCCATGAACTGAGTTTTTGTTTTTAAATGACTGACAAAAACACTAATGTCTGCATGCTATTTGGCATAAATTTACATGCTATTATAATAAACCTGGATTAAGTCAAAAATTACCTGTTTAATCTTTTAACTCCTTTCCCACACTGAAGTTACCCTTTCAATTTTAAGATTTACCTGATCTCTGAAGTTCTCTATAATTTCACCTGATATAAAATTATCTACATAATCTAGTTGTTTCACACATAAAAACTAAATTCACATGCTAATGATTCTTTTCAATATTTCTGATTTATTTTGCAAAAGTAGGTTTGATTAGTGGATCTTCAAAGTCACTCCCCAAAATCAAGTTGTTAATTTCCTCATTTTCTATGCTTGAGAAGTTGACAAGAAATTCATCAACAAGGCAAAATCTAATGTCCAGATCTGTCGAAAATGAAGTACAGTGCTATAATCTATTTCACTCAGAAGATATGATCATGTCCTTCCAAATATTGGGCTGTTTTATCTCCTACACCAATCACCATCCATTCTGGAAGTGTACTAATCATTCTAGGACGTTCTAAACTGCATCTGTGCCAATTGCTACATTTCATGAAAGTATGTCAACTCAGAAAAATCTTTCCCATTAGAATACATAAATGTACACAAATTTCTTTCTGGCCATAACCACGAAGGAGAACATTGACATGATATGCTAAAGCCTAGCTTCAGTTCACCTAATTCTTATGCACCATTTAGCTTTTCCAGAAATTTCTGGTGATTGAAAGACAACTGCAAAAAGAAATTTTTCTGAGCATTAAACTGACGTACATATTGATGCTTAGTTTAAAAATGCGGAAACCCTTGGAATTAATCAAGGGTTCTCCATAAATAAAATTTAAAAATAATTTTAACACATTTTAGGAAAATTAGGAGGTACAGGGTAATTAGTCATAATGATTTGGGAGTGTGGACTCTTTTTTTAGACAAAGCACTGCAAAAAAGCAGGAACAGATAAAGAAGCAGAGAGGGTGTGTGTTTATTGATTATCTATACTACCTTGTATCACATGGTGCATTTAGTTATTGACTTATTGATTAGTGACTGAGTTTCATTTCAGCACTTACACAAAATTCCTTGATCTATAAAATCAGGTTATGAATCTTCTAAGAATTCATTTATTGTATTTCAAACTTGTTTCTAAATATGCTTGAAGCTAAATTATACTGTTTATTACAACACAAAAACAAATATTTGGAAGTAAATCTTTTTAAGACAAAATAACCCCCATAATAATGGCTACTTTTTAAAAATTTTTATTTTATTTTATTATGTTACGTTAGTCACCTTTTTATTGACTACTATTATTACCCCCATTTTACAGATGAGGAAACAGCCTCAGAAATGTTGACTTGCCTTTCATTACACAGCTTTAAGTGGCAGAATTGCATTTCAACTCAGACAACCCAGTTCAAGCGCTTTCACTGCCTAAAAATACGGCTTCTCTTTTACCTACTTTTTTGGACTCCATATGTTAAAGTTCCAAAGTACTATTAGTGTCACCATAAATTTATGATCTTCAATCTCAGTGGCACCCATAGAACACTTTCCCATCCTGGTGTGGTTACCCACTTCCACTCTCTATAAGCCGATTCTCAACTACCTATTTTCTTAGGTCCTTTACTTCACCTCTGCCCTAAATCACAGCATCACAAGAACTCATACTTTTCAGAGAAAATTGATTCTCTCCAGTATGAATCATCTCAGCTTTCCCCTCATAACTCCCATAACCTACTCCATATTTCTGTAGTAACTCACCTGAGAAAAAAAGGAAAATTTTATCCAAACTTAGAGTAAGCTTTCTACCTGGATTCTTGCTATCAAAATACTCCTTTCTCTTCTGGGACCCTGCTTTTTCAGTGACCCGTTCTACTTTCTAAATGTTTAGTCTTCCTCTCCCAACATCCTAGAATCCTCCCATCACATACATGACCCTTCCCCCAATTCCTCTGACACGGCCCCTCTTTCTCCTTCTGTCCTAGCCAAATCCCTGAAAGTGTAATCACTACTTACTGTCTCTACTTCTTCACTTCATTTTCATATTCCACAACATTAAGTTTTTTGATCCTCTCCAGATTCACTGGAAAGGGTCATAATTACCTCATAACAAATCCAATGTATTTTTTTTTCTAATTTTTATGTGTACTATGTGAAATACACCATTTTTAATTTTAGGGCTACCATTTTCTTCTGATTACCATCCTCATTCCCTGATCTCTCCTTCTCAGTTATTGATATACCGTTTCCCTTTGACAAACTTTTGAATGCAAATATTCCTGAATTTTTATGTTGTTGCCTCTGTTATCCCTCTAAACATTTTTTTTCTAGCCTGAATTCTCTTGTATTCCAGACCCATATATCTGACTGCTTACTACCCAATGAACTACTTCCTGGCACTTAAACTCAATATGCCTTATGGTACAGCAGCTTCCAAGATGGTCCTAATGATCCATGCCTCCTTGTGTTCATACCCTTTTGCTGTCCTCTCCCACATTAAACTGTGCTGACCTTAGTAACCACTGTGATGCTGGAAAAATGATAGGTGTGACTTATAAGGCTTCATCATAAAAGACATTATGGCTTCTTCCTCGATTCTCTTGGATCACTTGCTCTGGAAGAAGCCAACTACCATGTCATGAGGATGCTCAAGCAGATCAATGAAGAAGCCAATGAGACAAGAAACTAGCCTCCTGCCAACAAACAGCTATGTGAGTGAATCATCTTAGAAACCCTCAGTCAAATCTTCAGATAGTTGCAACCCTATGCAACATCTTGACAGTAAACTCATGAAAGATCCTGAGCCATAACCACTCATTTAAGTTGTGCCCAAATTCCTTACTCAAAGACAATGTGAGACAATACATGCTTGTTATTTTAGCTGCTAAATTTGGGGATAACTTTTTATGTAGCCAACTAAAATCTACCTCAACACTTCTCCCACCCCTTATGTATTCCCCTTCTCAGTTACTGGTAATACTATCCACTAAGTTACCTAAACCACATAGTGATGGTTTCACCAACTCATCCCCTTGCACCCCCCTTACAGCCCATCTCCAGTCAAGGTCCAGTTCTCTCTCTCCATTATAAAACCTCTTGAATCCATCCCTCTATCAGTAACTCTGCCTAGTTCCTGCCTTCTTTTCTCCCCTGGATTATATCATGAGACTATTTCTGTAACAGCTCTAATTTATCCCTCATCTGCCTTAAGTTGGGTCTTTAAATACAACCATCAGATCATATTCTTAAAAATCAGAGCCTTTAACGGTGCCTCGTGTAGTTTCAGGCTGCTTGTTTGTAGACTTATCTCTTGCCACCACCTACTAAACCTGATATTCCATAGCCCAAATTGTTTCAGGCTTTTAAAACTTTTTCTGCTATAATGACCTCCCTTTCCCTAGCTTTTTAGGCAATCTTGACTTTGACAAATAGATGAATCACATCTTTAACAATACTTCTGAATGTAATTGATGACTTCTTCCTTAAAGCACTACCGTGCTTTTTTTTTTTTTTTTTTTTTTTTTTTTAATTTAATAAGGTTTATTTGTACAGATTTCTTGGCCCCCAATTCCCCATCTATGGTGATAAGAACATCTTCTCTCTTCCCAGGTATGGCAAGGATAACTTTCTTTTTTTTTTTTTTTAATTTTTTTATTGTTATGTTAATCCCCATACATTACATCATTAGTTTTAGATATAGTGTTCCATGATTCATTGTTTGTGCATAACACCCAGTGCTCCATGCAGAACGTGCCCTCCTCAATACCCATCACCAGGCTAACCCATCCTCCCACCCCCCTCCCCTCTAGAACCCTCAGTTTGTTTTTCAGAGTCCATTGTCTCTCATGGTTCTTCTCCCCCTCCGATTTCCCCCCCTTCATTCTTCCCCTCCTGCTACATTCTTCTTCTTTTTTTCTTTCTTAACATATATTGCATTATTTGTTTCAGAGGTACAGATCTGAGATTCAACAGTCTTGCACAATTCACAGCGCTTACCAGAACACATACCCTCCCCAGTGTCCATCACCCAGTCACCCCATCCCTCCCACCCCACCCCCCACTCCAGCAACCCTCAGTTTGTTTCCTGAGATTAAGAATTCCTCATATCAGTGAGGTCATATGATACATGTCTTTCTCTCCATACAATTCCATCAAGACACATAAAAATATTTTGACGAACATTTGTTAGCTATCTGCCTTCCATTATTCTAAAAACTCATGGAAGATGTAGATAGATCTTTCTTATCTTTGTGTCTCCAGGATTTGGGTGAGGGCTTGGTATGCACTGGATGTTCAATAATTGCTTGAAAAAACAAATGATCCTGACCAGTTAATTTCATTTCAGATTAGATGATTAGCATTCCAACAGATATAAAAGAATGTAATAAATATAAAGAAACATCTACTCACCAGTATAGCAAGTTTTAATATAACAACAAAAAAAAACCTTTTCATTCAAGTTAATGTACATAAGAATAAGTAGCGTAAATTTACATATTTCCATCTAATTTACTACGTGCAAAAAATATCCAAGGGGACACCTGGGTGGCTCAGTCGGTTGAGTGACCGACTCTTGATTTCAGCTCAGGTTATGATCTCAGGGTCATGAGATAGAGCCCCAAGCTGGGCTCCCCGCTCAGCATGGAGTCTGCTTAAGATTCTTTCCCTCTCCCTTTGCCCCTCCCTCCATCCCTTGTGCTCACTCTTGCTCTCGCTCTCTCTCTCTCTCTCCTTCTCAAAGAAAAAAAAAATCCACAAATGCTGGTCCTCCCTATGTTCATACCATAAAGACAGCCTGGAAGAATAAAATATGCAAAATATTTTTGTTTGTTTGTTTTTTATGCTGTATGGGATTGCTCAAAAGAGAGAATAGGGAGTATGGAAAAAACAGGTTAGACTTGATTCTTTACAATTATACTTCTAATATAGTTCCATGTATTCATGCTTGATCATTGATGTTCTTTTAAGAAACAGATTACTGCCAGCTAGAGCAGTATTAAATCACTGACCCCTAGGAGTTTCGTCATGTTTTAACATTATCTCTAATACTGATTCTATCTTCGGTTTCATATAAATTTAATACTAAAACTGTCCCTTGTAAGATTTTAAGAATAATGTCACTCAAATCAATCCACAACAGTGCAAATATTTGTATCATCATTTGTGAAAATGCCTTAAGGCAGTACTTTTGTTATAGATTCTCATATATTGAAAGTAAAAATGTTATAATTGTTATTAAAACATATTTTTCATAAGGGAACTAGAGATGGCACTCAGCACTTTTTAAAAAGAGAAAGAGGTGTTTGAAGAGTGCTATACTCACCAATAAGAAGAGACTTGTATAGCTCCTAATTGAAAAAGATTTTGATAATTAGCAAATAATGTGAAATGAAGGAAAAGGGTAAACTGGATTCTGAAGAATTGATAAAGGGGTGGGAGATTTGTAAAACCATAAGGCTTAGTTAAAAAAAAAAAAAGGTAGAAAAACAGAATTAGATTATGAGGGGTAGGAGGGAAGAATGTGGCTGAAGAACACAAAGAACTAGGTGATAGGAGAAGAAAAATAGCAAAAGTAGCTAAACCCAACTGCGGACTTACTCATTTAATCTTCACTAAGAGATAAAACCAATTCCTAGCCCCATTTTATAGATGAGGAATCTGAGTATAGATCTAGCAAGTAGCAGATGCAGGACCAAGCATTGATTTCAACAGTTTTCAATTGTTAATGGCAGTCTTTGGTCACACAAAAGGATTCACACTGCAAGCAGATGTTTATTACTGGGTCATGCTATCACCCAGCTATGTAAAGAAAGCCACAATAAAGTCTACTTTGTCTTCCAAGAACCTCAGAATGAACATAGCAAACAGATGGGAAGAATTTTTCAGAGGATTAGAAATACATTTTGTTAGCATCTTTGTGGGCTTTTGACACGTTCTTCAATATCGGTATTTTTTAACTTACTGTCCCTTGGGGCACCTGGGTGGCTCACTCAGTTAAGCATCTGCCTCCCACTCGGGTCATGATCCCCAGGTCCTGGCATCGAGTCCCACATGGGGCTCCCTCCTCAGTGGAAAGTCAGCTTCTCCCTTTCCCTCTACCCCTCCCCACCCTGCTCATGCTCTCTCTAGTAAATAAGTAAATCTTTAAAAAAAAAAAATTAATTTACTGTCCCAGCAGAGCAACAGTATCTTTTGGGCAAGCCAAGAGAGGTCAACTAAAGGAGGGAACTTAGGTTGCCTTAAGTCCAAGTAGGCAAGCAGAACGAAGAATCCTGGAGGTCACCAAAAGGAAGGAATGAACAGGAGGGTTAATGAGTGTGTTGTTAGTGAATAGAGTAGTTGCCTGAGTTGAGACAGTCTGCTCTTTTTCTCTCACAGTATGTGGGCAGCTTTGTGTGAACACATGCTGAATAAGATCAGGCCTTCCTTCACACTGGCAAGTGTATAAAGCCTATGAAGGGGCAAAAAAGAGCCCAATCTCTTTAATGTCTGTCAGAGTGGAAGTGGCGTATATTGGATCTTTTACACTGTATGTGTATTTTTAAGTCCTGTTTATGGTGTCTGGTTTGTTGGGAGCTATATGGCCTGTAATCTCTAATTAACTCTGTTCTTTCCACAAATACTTTGATGCTCCCCTTCTCAATGCTCCCACTACATGGTTCTACCCAAAGATAGAGTACCCTTCTTGGATAAAGGTTTACTCCTAAAAAAAAAAAGGCCTGGGCATGGCAAGGGCCACAGGTAACTGAAGTCCAGGAAAAGTTGGGAGTTACAGTTTAACAGACTATTAATCCCAGGTGAAGTCCCCAGGTCTAAAATGTCATCTAGAATATGCATTCTAACATGCATATTTCTTTTCCCTCTTCCCACCCCCAAGATCCCACAATGATTCTGGGAACTACCACATGAAATATAGTGTAGAGAGCAACTTGTCAGAGGGCTGACAATAGGGAACTCCAATAGATATTCCCTCATGGACACCTTAATGTTGTATTCCTTGTGCTGCGATCTTATTAATCTGCTTTTTAAGGACTCAGGATGCTGTTTGGGAGACAGCTGTTAAGGCTAATGATGCCAAGGGAAGTCAAACTCTTCTCTATGTGAGCTCTTCTTGTGAAAAGACCCAGTAGAGTGATAAGGGATGGTGTTTTCCCTTGGTCCCCAGGAGGCCATGCTACTGAAGTCCTCTCAGCCATAAAGGGAGAATGAGAGTTGTATTAAGAATCTAAAAACATAGGGTGGCTATGCCCTGGGAGGAAAAGGATATACTCGATTTCTCTAAGCATACAACACTGACGTATTATTTACGCAATAATTACCCCACAGGGCACTCAGAAAAAGAAGACGTAGAGTCTGCCCTCAGAGAACGTATAGTCTAGTTAGGTGGTAGCGTGAGGTGTTTCTACAGACACTGAATGTCAATCCGTTCAGCAATGTTCATTGGGGTTCCCGTACTTGTAGGAAATTTGGGACAAATACTGTCTAAATTCCCTTCGAGCACAAAGATTCTATGTTATTTTATTCCTCAAAATTAAAAAAAAATACTTCATTGTTATCTAATTGTAAAATATCATCCCTGCCTAAAGTAATAATACAGGAAAAAAGGACAAAGAGGCTACTTAACATTTTGGCAAACCTCGTTGTGCATTTATCTAATCATAAGGATCATGCTTAACATAAACCAGGCATTATATTAAAAATTTTTATACTTATGATCTCTTTTAATGTTCACAATAACTATGAGGTAGGTTCTATTATTTCCCATTTTTACAAACCAGGAAATTGAAACACAGAAAAATTAAGGAGTTTACTCAGTTACACAACTAATAGGAGGAGCATCTAGGTAATATTCTGATCTGTTGCCAAAGCCCACATGCTCACCCACTATGCTATATGGCCTCAAGATTGCTCAACTAAAAAGAGCTATTCACATGTTGTTTTCTACTTAGAGAACACAAGTGGAATCTTAATGTCCATTTTATTTTGGAATATTCCTTCTTTTACCTAACAGTTCACTGTGAATATCACTCCAGGTCAATAAATATAGACCTAAATCAATTTTAAATTTATACTAGCAAGAGTCTGTAATTGTATACATATCACGTAAAATATTTTATTGGCTCTGCTAATTAAATTTAATGCAATCCAACAAACACTTATGGAGAATCTGTTAGGCACACAGCTCTAGATGAAATGATCTGACCGCAGTTTCCAGTGTAGTTCTCAGGCAGCTTACAATCCACAGAATTCAAATCTCCCCTGCTCATTGGATATAGCTCTCATTTCCCAGGCCTTAAAATCAAGGAGATTTTGTAGATACTGGGTAAATTTAAGATAGCAGAGACAACTAAATCAGATAATTTTAGTGAAAGTTTAGGGATTATCTGTAGCCCAGTTCATGCCACCTGTAAGTGAGTAATCAATAGTGTATTACAGTAGCTTCTAACGCTGTGGTCATTCCCTATCTTGAGGGCCGTATGATCAAGCTGAAAGAAAGAATGAAAGAATCAAGCATCAGAAAGAATGGCACCAGCCTGTCAGGGAAAGATTGGGTGGTTAGGAAATCCATCACATTTTATGGTCCCATTGAATTATGATGTGCCATCCTGTCCCTCTTTGTAAGGCTTGCACATTGGCTCCTATTATTCTGTCAGGGTTTACTCCTTCTATTGTTTAACCCTTTCTACATGTTCTTGATATATGCAGAAAAATAAATACTCTGCCAAGAGGAGGGTACCATGATAATGGATAAATGATGATGGTTGTTGGAAAGGTTTAATATTAAAAACCATTTTAATACTGGGAAATAAAATAGTGTAGTGGCTTAAAACTTTGGTTAGGGTCCCATCCCATTTTCAATACTGAATTTCTGTGTAAATGTAAACTAAGTTATTTACCTTTTTTGTACTCCATGACTTTGGGACAATACTGGTATTTACCTCACAGGGCCTTTTCAGGGATTATATGAATTGAAGGTTTTAAAGCTTTCTCAACCATATGTGACACATAGTAAGTGCTCACTAACTGCTATTTTATGACCTTAAACAACCTCAAACTCCTCTCTGGCACTGATTGATTATTCATGTTTTGTAAAAGTGCCCATTTCCCTTGCAAAATATTAGAAATTGAAAGAAAAATAATCAAAACCCCATTATAAAATATTTTAAATAATTGCATTCAAATACATTCATCTTCTCACTGGATATTTCTACTTGGATACCCAATAATTATAAGCAAAATAATTATATTTAAGATTTTAAAAATTCATTTCCAATCCCCCTTACACAACCATTGATCTTAACTCCTATTATTATTTTCACTTTTCATTTTTATTCTCATTCCTGTTCAAATCAGCTGATTCTTCCTAGGCTCTCCTTCTAAGGCTAGCTCTGTCTGTGCCCATTTCTTTAGAATCTGTATTCTGCTTTGAACAAATTCCTTCACATTTTTTAAGACCATTTCTTCCTCTTGCTAAATACGGTTTGACCAAAATTACCATGTAACATCCAGTCTTTTCTATATTTGTTACCTGTCCCTCCCCTGCACCTTACCATCTCCACCAACACAGGGAGCTGGGATGAGAGATCTGCTTATTCTTTGCTCCCTAACAGGCTTCAAACCCACTTTCTACCCCTTACTGTCTTTGAGGCTTCCTTTCTCCTCTTGTCTCTGAGAGATACTCTGGCTCAAATTCCTCCATGCCCAGGAGATGCTCTCATGTGATGGTTCTTCAACCTTGGCACCACCCCTCATCTTTTACCATCATTTGAAATTACTCCACTTTGAACACCTCATATATGATATTCTCTCACAGTCACTCAGCAGATTTTGTTTTCTATCTACTGTGTTCCAGATACTGTGTTACACAGGGCACAATGACAAACACGTCACAGTCTCTGCCAATGGGGCTCCCTTTCCACCCTTCCGTCCTTCTTACTCTCCTTTCCTATAAAATGCAATTTTCATCCTCATCCTCCAGTTTCTTAAGACTCAATATTCTACCAGTCCTTTGGTATAATTCTGCCTTCTTTGGCTGACCTTGATCTACAGCCAAACATTTCAGAAATAAATAATACAAACAAAGGCCCTCAGCCTTTCAACATACCCACCTGCTAACCCACTACCTTATATTACCCTCATAGAATTATTATATCCCAAGTGTGGGTGGCAAAATCTGCAAAAGAATGCTGATCTAACATAAACCACAATTCATTTCTTGGCCTGGAAATTCTATTATACATTCCTTGTTTGACTATCAAAGGCACAAAAGCACAGGAGAACAAGTAATTGGCAGCAGAGTGTAGGACTGTAGTGTTGTCCCAGGTACAACTCAGGGGCTCAAGCCCTAAAACTGGGGCATGAGCTAAGTTTCATAAACTTCCCCTCCCTAAAGAGCAAACTGCCCCAAAATCTGGCCTAGGGTAAGCTTACAGTTTGTGGCAGGTAATTCTAGGTCTTCTTTATTATCTAATCTCCACCAGCCCACAAAAGTTCCTACTGCTCTCTCTATTGCTAATTTTGGCCTAAAGTACATGCCACCTCTTACCATTATGCACTGTTTCATGTGAATACGACTTGTATTCTTATATCATCTGTGAACTTATAAAAGGCAGGTTGGGTATTTTATATTTCTTTTTCATCCTCTCCAATACCAGCTGTACAGAGCATAGGAAGTCAGTAGATACCTAGTGAGTGATGAAAAGAACCAGATTAACAGGATGAACAAAACTCTAAATATTTCCCCATTTGGTTCCATTTCAATGGATCCCTACATTATTTCTCTATTGTGAGTCTATGCATTCCTGCTAATAACATGTTTGAAAATAAATCATTCCTAGAGAAGGAAAAAAAAAACCTATGTGTGAGATGTACATTGAAACAGAATATGTATCAATAAAAATTATAAATAGCCAAAATTCCTCTTAAGAAAGTTGGAGAAATGTTTGAGATGTAATTAATGTAATTTTCCATCACACGTATGGAAATTATTTACACTATGTCATTTCTGGAGTTCATTACTTCTCCAGCATTTGAAACTCAAAAAGCACTGTTTTTGCCAAATGCTTCTCTCCCCACTGTTCATCCAATCCCAGGGACCATTAATTATCTCTTGTGGTCCTCTAGAGTATAACACTATATTTGACTTCTTACGTAGTAGAACACTGTATTTGACTAAAACACTTCATTTACTCTTGTACATTTCATCTTGAAAGCAGGTGAAAGTCCTAAATAACATTCTCAAACATGGAGAATATTTTCTTCTCAGTCGTCTTCTACTCCAACATAATCATGGAACAAAATCAAGTATTCCTCCCAACCAACATTTCTATCCAAGAGTTCAGTTAGTATGTACAGTTAGTACCTGGAGTGTGTTAGATCATTTCACAATAACATGTAAATGAGATAAATCTGACCAAATGTGATACTCTATAAAAGGAACAAGAAACAACTTAAATTCAATTTTGACTACAGTAGACCATCTGAAAACAAACTGGCAGCCAATGCATTTTCCATATGGCCAGAGCTTTTTGTAATTCCTAACATATTCCAATGAATTTTGGTAGATGAGCCCCTGCTGTGGGAATTCCATACACTCAGAAGTATTAGGATCACAGAACCACTAGTTTGTTGTGTCATACAGATATAGCTGACTATAAGAATGTATCAGGAATTCATCAGCTGGTACGGTTTGGATACCTTTAATTAATAATTGGTGTTCAAGATGAGTCAGTTGTGGATATAAGACTATCTCACTGGTTATTTAGATAATACTGGGATTAGAGAGTTGATTTGTAATTCTTTGGATTACACAAACCTTAGGAATAATAGAAAAATAGACTAGAATTCACAGTTACACAGAAAAATTGGAGAAGTAGCCAAGCACAAACAGGAAGCTCCAGGAATAAAAATGACTATAGTTGCAAAGGAAAAATAAAGAAAGGGAAGAAAAACAAATGTACAAATCCAGAAGTCAAAATTTATTAGCCAAATAGCCAGGTACTTAAATGTATCCATTGGAGAAATATGTACTTGATATATAGTATGATATAAATACTCATTATAAATAGTTGATACAGAAGCTGAGATGCATGATTGGAAGGCTAAAGTTTAGGAACCCTGACACTCATGGCCTTCCATAGCCAGACTAGTATACTGACTAGATTTCTGGCCTCCACAATGAAGGACAGAAGGTGAGGACAGCAAAATAATTTAGGAAAACAGAGATTAAGAGTAATACTTTTTGAAAATATTTAAGAAAAATACTTGAGATTAGGATTATTCATCCTTCAGGTAAATACATAAATATCTGGGGCTTTTAATTTTGAGTTTTCACAAAAGTAGTGAGGAGCAGTTGTTTTGCATTTGCATAGAGAAAATGAGAAAGTATGTTTAAATTTAAGCAGGAATGATTTAAGAGAGTTACAACCAGTACTTTTCAGGAAAAAAAAAAATTGTTGTACATTAGGAAATCCTGAGGTTTATTCTTCTTCCACAAATATCATTAAAGACAGAGATTTTCATTTCTATGGAATTGATAAGAATTATCTTGCTTAAAGATTCCAGTATTTCTGAATCTCTGGAGGTAAGGAGGGCCCTAGAGAGATTTGATTTAGGTTTAGAAAAGTAGTGCGGTCAAGAGCTGAATAAGAAGCCTTTTAAATACTTTAGATAGGGGGCTACCAGGTAAACAAGATGTCTTCTGACACTTTCACCTTTAGATCACTAAGACATAAAGGAGGTGATGTGCTCAGTGCAACCAGGTGATTTGTAGGTGCTAGGCATTCATAAAAGAGAAGATTTAAGAGCCTTCTGACAACAGGGCAGTAAGTCATTTCCCATCTGCAGAGCCAAATGTGGTACACGGAGGCTTCTACACCCTTCTTAAATAAAGGATGGCAGTGGGAAATGGTGGCTACACATAGCTTACAGCTCGTGAGTGAACCAGCACCATGCCTACTGCTACTGACAGCTAATTTTCTCTTCAGGGAATCTTTACTAAGGTTGGCAATTACAACTGTTGAAAAGCAATCAAACACAAGAAACATTGTCCCCCAACTCCAACCTTACTTTCTCTCCTTGCTGGGAACGCTACAGAAGAAATACACCATAAACACATATAGTGTACTCGTCAAGAATAAAATTTGAACGGCACTCATTTCCTGAACATTACTGGAAGGTTACATGCCATTGTGTAATATCTTGAGATAAAAGTTTTTGAAATGGGAGTTGTAAAAATAAAACAAGATGAAACCAGAGAGGGAGACAAACCATAAGAGACTCTTAATCTCAGGAAACAAACTGAGGGTTGCTGGAGTGGTGGGGGGTGGGAGGGATGGGGTGGCTGGGTGATGGACACTGGGAAGGGTATGTGCTATGGTGAGCACTGTGAATTGTGTAAGACTGACGAATCACAGACCTGTACCCATGAAACAAATAATACATTATATGTTAATAAAAAAATATAGTTTAGATATAAAAAAAAAGAAATGGGGAGTTGTAACCCACTAATCCTATAGGCAGTAGAATTAATACAGAGAGCTATTTTTCTTAAATAATGAAATGAAATAGAAAATATGACGATTCATTACATGTAGTAAGGCTATGTATTACTTTGTGAAGCTGTTGTTTCGTTTATACATTTATGTGTGACAGGGATGTAGATGCAGGTGTGAATATTTACAAATACAGTGGGTCATGATATAGAATACCTTTCTTACTATAAGTTCTGGTATGCTATATGAAACTCACTGTTCTAAGAGATTATTGGGGTCTTCGAATTAAGGGGACATATCTACATAATAGTAAACAGTCATGGAATTAAACAAAATTGTCAAATACCAGATGTTTCCGTAACATCTGGACACTTAACAGCATGTTGACAAAATACCTAAATGTCTGTCTCTTCCTCTTCTCTTCTGGATATTTACTTTAATAAAACATCCATGAGTTGTGGCTGGCTCAGAGATGTCAATTCAAGCAACAATTTCATTTACATTCTTAAATTACAAAGTATGCTCATTAAATCTGCTAAACGACTAAGCTATGTTCTTCCCTAGAAGAGGGAATTAAACACGAGAGTGTAAAAGAAAATTTTATTTAATGAGTTTGTTAAAGTCAAAGAGAAGTTCAAAAATGTACAGGTAACCACAAGTTGAACTAATATACACAATGGGATATTGCTTATAAATGAAAATGACATTGTAATGTACAATAAATAGAAAGTGAGAAGAAATCACTCAACTCCCTTCAGTATCTGTTACATTTTAATCATAGCAAGTGTCTGGTTGTGGTCTTTCCTGTATCAAGTTAAATGAAAGCATGACAATCTAAGAGTTGAGATCAGCCTGTGTAAGAAAGAGGAGCATACTGAGGTGTAGGCTTGTTACTAACAATAATGATTTGACAAATCACCAGTGGATAAATGTTTTCTTGTGAGAGAACTTCTTTAGAAATATAAGAATTTCAACAAAGAAAAAGGCTATTATTAATGGAAAAACTACGTATTCCCAAAATGTTATTGTTTAGATTTTAATGTTTTTCATCACAATTCTTGACAAAATCTGGGGGAAAAAATAGAACAAGAACACCCCCAATTCCCATGAGTTCATCATGTAATCGATTGAAATTCCAATTTGTTAATTTTGGTGTCATGTAGAATTTCTGAAAAGTGGTTCTACAAAAAAATAACTATTTTTGCTCAGGTCTTGAGGTACATTTTCATGCTCCTCTTCCCTAGCAGATCAAGGTGGTGGTGAGTTCAGTTTGCATTGTCTTAGAAATTTCCAGGCAGACTCTAGAGCAAATGAGTGGAGCAAGTGTGATGCTCAATAAAGAATGAATCAGACTAATCTAAAAGTTCCATTTCTGAGTCTTCTGTTGAGCTGTGCGTCCTGGTAAACTGTGAAAAACGGATTAATAAAAGAATAAGAAGAGTCAAAAAAATGTGAGTAGTCATTGCTGCTCTAAGCTTGACTTCCAGACCCAGGTAAAAATAATAATTAAAAAAAAAAAAAAAACAGTAAAGTTGTTTCATTAGCTAAAGAATTGAAGGTGAATCCCAAGACCTCTGCCTGGATTTTCTGGACTAAAAATATGGCTAATCTGAAATATCCTAGGTTATTGGATATTTGTGAAGTTTTACACACTCATTTTGTCAAGATCCAGTCACGTTAGGTATCTTGGAACGTGACATGTTGCCCTGTTCCTAGTAAATGTTTGACATGAGCAGACTGACTCGTTTTCATACACAAACCATTCTGGAGCCTCTTGTTGGCCCACTAGTTACACTCTGGAAGAACCGTGTCATTCACCTGGGAAAACATCATGAAACATTACTTTTCAACACCAAAGGAAGTATTAGAGGGCCTTTAAAAAAAATCATCTAATCCATCAAAATCCTAGAGGAGAACATAGGCAGTAACCTCTTTGACATCGGCCACAGCAAATTCTTTCAAGATACATCTCCAAAAGCTAATGAAACAAAAGCAAAAATGAACTTTTGGGACATCATCAAGATACAGAGCTTCTGCACAGCAAAGGAAACAGTCAACAAAACAAAGAGGCAACCCACAGAATGGGAGAAGATATTTGCAAATGACACTACAGATAAAGGGCTGGTATCCAAGATCTATAAAGAACTCCTCAAACTCAACACCCAAAAAACAAATAAGAAGTGGGCAGAAGATATGAAAAGACACTTCTCTGAAGAAGACATACAAATGGCTAACAGACACATGAAAAAATGTTCATCATCATTAGCCATCAGGGAAATTCAAATCAAAACCACATTGATATACCACCTTACACCAGTTAGAATGGCAAAAATGGACAGGGAGAGAAACAACAAATGTTAGAGAGGTTGTGGAGAAAGGGGGACCCTCTTACACTGTTGGTGGGAATGCAAGTTGGTACAGCCACTTTGGAACACAGTGTGGAGGTTCCTCAAAAAATTAAAGATAGAGCTACCCTATGACCCAGCAATTGCACTCCTGGATATTTACCCCAAAGACACAGATGTAGTGAAAAGAAGGGCCATATGCATCCCAATGTTTATAGCAGCAATGTACGCAATAGCCAGACTGTGGAAAGAGCCGAGATGCCCTTCAACAGATGAATGGATAAAGAAGATGTGGTCCATATATACAATGGAATATTGTTCAGCCATCAGAAAGGATGAATACCCAACTTTTACATCAACATGGATGGGACTGGAGGAGATTATGCTAAGTGAAATAAGTCGAGCAGAGAAAGTCAATTATCATATGGTTTCACTTATTTGTGGAACATAAGGAATAGCATGGAGGACATTAGGAGAAGGAAAGGAAAAATGAAGGGGGGGAAATCGGAGGGAGAGATGAACCATGAGAGACTATGGACTCTAAGAAACAAACAGGGTTTTAGAGGGGTGGGGGGTGGGGGGATGGGTTAGCCCAGTGATGGGTATTAAGGAGGGCACGTACTGCATGGAGCACTGGGTGTTATACGAAAACAATGGATCATGGATCACTACATCAAAAACCAATGATGTATTGTATGGCGACTAACATAATAAAATTTAAAAAAAATTAAAAAAATCATCTTTGAATAAACTTCCTACTAAGACAGGGAAACACATATAAACAAGAGGAAAGTTCCTGGGTGAGGCAAAGCAAATGCAGCATAAAGATGTTCAGGAAAAGGCCCCAAAGTTGTAGAGAAACACTGCTACTCGTGTTCTGGTCTCTATCCATTTGTCTATGAGCACTCAGCGCAGAAGTGTGTCCATGTTCTGGGGATCTTGGATAAGGAAGGTTTTATTGTGGTCTCTGTGTAAATAAACTAAGTCTTACGAGAGACTAAGTAAGCTTGTGTTCTAATGAGCATTTAGGTCAATTTTTATTCAATCTGGACTAGTTCTATTTCTTTAACAAAAAGAAAAAAGAAAAAAAAAATTAACAGTATTAAACCACTTGGGATAGATAAAGCTTGGCAGTATCCCAAGTGTTAGTATCTTCTATAGAACAGTTCTATCTCTCGTGACACTCTCCAAGTTATTTTATTATCTGCACCAAAAAGCCAGTTAACGCAGTTGCTTCTCCTCAGACCCTGGCACTCTCTGTTTTGCTTCTCATCTCCACATGCCCTGCTGCAGGCCACAGGCAGAACTGAGCCTGTCAAGCAATGGCCCAGGGACCTGGAACATACTCCGGTCTCAGAAGGCAGCTCAATCTCCATGCACAAATGCAACACAGTTCCTGGGTAGAGATCCACTTTTCTCCTCTAGGGAGAGATGTGAAATTACTATCACTTCTTGGCTTGTTTCATCAAATTTGCTCCTAGACCCATCTGAAAGTATTTGTATTGCAAATTTTCTCTCAAAAATTTTATTGCTACTGTATTAATTTTAAAAACCACAGAAATTCCTAAAAAGCTCAGATATCTACAGGGAGAACAAAAATGTTTTAAAACTAAAAAAAAAAATTCACATTTTTAAAGGCATGTGCACAGTGCCAAGCCAAGAGCTATCTATTCAGAACGTGCAATGTCTTATTACATTGTCTAAAACGGAAACTTGACTTGTCTGATACAGCATACCAGGCAAATGACCACCAGCAAGAATATCTTCAGAGAAGAGTTATGACCTGTATTAGGTTTCTAAACACAATCCAGAATGACCCATCTTGAAAACCATTGTCACACACCGAGGCTAACTTCTATGGGAAACGAACACCGACATGCTTGAGGAAAAAGTTAATCCTGCAGAATGGAAAAAGATAAAGGCACAGACTCCTATAGAGGAAAGGACCGGTTACAAACCCTGTTGTACCACTGGGCTTTTATGAAAGGACAACAGCTTCTACTTGCCATTCTCTTTCCCTATCTCTTCTTCTTCCACCAACATCGTGCATCTGCTAAAGCCCAGAGTCAGTTGTGACAAGGGCAGATGCCAACAAGAAAAACAACAGCAAAAGTATGTTAATGATGCTCTCAACATTGCCAGTTCTTCTGTTCCATTCAATTATCTGTACCTTTTCTCCTGATTTCCATGACTTCAGGACGTTATTTATCAAGTACTCCATAATTAATCAGGCACCAAGCTTGACTGTGCTAATGAGACTCTATTTACAGCACCCCTCCCCCATGTTCCTCTCCACTCCTAATCCTCACTCCTAATATATATAAAGTCACCCTCTCCTTTCCCTTCCTACAGTGGCCCTGGGGCCAACAAGAAAAGCTCCTCCTGACAGTTTTAAGGAAAATTAACATATAAGCAATGCAAGTTCCCCACTAGTTTTCCATCATTACTCACCTAAAGATAGGAATTTGCTCTGTTCATGGCGAGTGACTCATAAATCCACTGCCCTTCACTTTTCTCCTTCCAATTTTCTCCATCCCCACCTCACTTTAAGCTCTATCTCTAATTCACAGTCCCTAAGACTATACCCCTTATTTTTAGTCACCTTTGGGCTATTTTTCTTTTCTCTGCCGGTTCCTCATGCTTGCACATTTGTAATCATTTATTCCATTTTCCCTTGCTTTTAATCCACCCATACAGATAATACTTTTCATTCTATCTAGGTGAAAATCTTGAAAGATTCGTAATTCTTCTTTCTCGGTTTCTTGTAGTTTTTTGCATCCCTGCATTTGTTCTTTTTTAGTAATGTTCTCTCCTAGGTTAAAACAAAAAAGCCTTTTCTTTTTTTTTTTTTTTAAATTCTGTCTGTAAGGCACTCTTATATCTAATTCCTTTTCCTGGTGGAGGCAGCCATGAATTGAGGGTACTGTTTTACACAGAGCTGTTCTCCACATCATTCTCAGGCTCCTCTAGTTCGTGACTGCCTCTGTCTTTTGCCCCTGAAGCCAGAATACCTCTCCTGAACATACAACCCTCACAAAGCCTGTTCCCCAGTTCCCTTTTGCAGGTGCTCCCAGAACTAAAACAACGAACTCTTACAGCGGAGAGGAAAGGCTACCCAAATACCGCTTTTCTCCTCTCTTTATCGTTGAGTTTTAAAATGTCATTATCCCTCACCATAATCAAATACCTAAAATTCAGAGACTGACTCTGAGTAGAATCATCTCATTATAAGAAAACGAAATTCAGACTAAAAGAAAAGTGTTAAGTCCAGTCTAAAATCACCTAGCTTTTAAGTGATTCAGCAAAGACTTTAAACACATCCTCTTAAATCCTATTTCAGGGCTTTTTAATTGCATTCCAGGACTCTGTGATCTGAATAGGATAAACTGACCCTAAGCCTTCTGTCAACCCTTAGCTTTCTCCCTCCTTTGTAAGTTATCAAATTGAGTCCAACTTAGGAAATTTAGCAGGGGTGAAAGGGGGTTTCATTCTACCAATATGCATGCTAAAAAAAAAAAAAAAAAAAAAAAAAACAAGAAACAAACCACGTGGCACTCATCTGCTAATTTAACCATGCCCAAGAACAACTGAATCTGAAAATTTAATGTGAACTTAACATATTCTTGTCTTCCAGAGTTTGTGTAACTCCAATACTGAAACTCTTTAAACATTGAAAGATAAAGAAAAACCATTCCAAAATTGTCATTTTCATACTTAAATTAGAATATGGTTTAGTTAGAGGCTTGGTGAGCTTCTGGAGGTTGATTATTTTTTACCTCACCACCTGATTTTCTTAAGATTGAAACCTCTCTAAGCATGAGCCTAAAGAAAAAACTAAAAATAAAATAAAGGCTTTATAATTGCATGTCTGTTTGTTTGTTTTCTGGATACATTGAGGCATCTATCCACAGATGTAAAGCAAATAACTGACACATTTGAGGAAAAGCAAGATGCATGTTAAACCACCTACATGAAAATAAATATAGACTATTGGAATAGAAGTTCTCCATTCTAATGCAGTTCAATTTTTCAATTATTTCTTTTATGATTAGTACTTTTTGTGTCCTATTTAAGGACTCTTTGCCTTAAAGATATTCTATTGTTTTCCATCCTCACATAGATCTATAATCCATCTAGAAGTGAGTTTTGTATATGATATAAGGTATACCTGGCACGGAACTCACATCTATAACATGTAAATGATTCCTAGAAAACTATAAGGCCAAGTAACTCAGTAAAAAGATAGGCATGAAACTTCAATAGTCACTTTACAAAAGAGGCTATCACATGAAAAAGTGCTCAAATTCTCTTGTTATCAGAGATATTTAAATGAAAACCACAAGGTGACTATAAAACATCCACCAAATTGACTAAAATAATAGATATTTCAGATGTTGGCAAGGACATGGGTCAGTTGATACTCAGATGTAGCAGTGGGAGTATACATTAGTATAATCTCTTCGAAAAACTGTTTCCAATAAATTTCAACATATAAATTCCCAATGACTCAGAAATGCCAATTTTCAATGGGAATGCATACAGAGATTCAACAAAATATATGCCCTAGAATGTTCATAACAACTCTATTCATAATGTAAAACTGGAAACAACACAAATGTACATCCACTAGAGAATAAATAAAATAGGATATACTTAAATAATAAATTATTATAGAGCGATGGTACATGCAACTCCATGGATGAGCTTTACAAACAAAACACTGAACAAAAGAATCCAAAGATAAAGAGCCTAGCACGTGACCCCATCCATATAAATTTCACAAGTAGGCAAAAAGTCTATAGTGCTATACAGTGCTTACTCTTGGGGGCAGGGAGATGCTGTAGTAGTCTAGGCAGGAGCATGGGATAGCTTCTGGGGAATGGTAGTACTCTATTTCTTGATCTGGGTGATAACATCACAGGTGACACTTGCAATTTATGACCTTTTTTTATTTTCTACAGCAAAAATTTACTTAAATAATGAGGAGGAGGAGGAGAAGGAAAAGTTTCCACTCTGATCTTAGTGAAAATATGTACAGGGGGAAGATATTTAACCAGAAAGTGGTTCTAGTATTACTCTTTAAAACTTACAGGAAAGAAAAAGTGAAGAAAAGAATATAAAAATAAGATCACCAGCCAACATTTTTTGAATACTTACTGTGTCTACATCCATGAATAATGAAGTAAAAACAGACACTTGAGCTCAAAGGAAAGAAAGGATGTCGACAGGATTCTGAAGCTGTGATATAGGATCTCCAAAAGAACCATTAACAAAAATAGGGAAATAAAAGTGGAGGTTTGTGACTATTGTTTTGGATCTCTCAAGTGATGTGAAAATAACACATGCAAGTAGAAATATTTAGGACAAATTTAACAGTATGAAACTAGAGAAAGCAATGAGGTCAAGAGTTGGATCATGAATCTGGAAATCACCTCAAGACAAGAGAAAGTACTCAGGGAAACAACTGAAGAAGAACTGGCTAAGACCCAAATTTGGATTATGTGAACACATCATAGGTAAAATAGGCTAGACTGCAAGAAGCAAATAGTAAAAAAGTCTGAATGGTAAAGTACATTATCATAGAAGCCCAAGTGAAAGTAGTCATTCAAACAGTTCACAAATATTCTGTCTGTCCTTTTGAACATAAGATAGTATTTATTGTACCTCCCTCCCACTTTGAAATTAGGAGTGATCAGAGGTGATTTCATATGTTCAATAAATGTGAACAGCTTTATTGTGTATCACTTCTGGGTGGAAGCTTTAAGAAGCAGTATGGAGGTTGCCAAAATCCTTCCTCCTGCCATACTGACGGTAGAGATTGTGAAGATCATGAAATGGATCCTCGATCAGCCTGGGTTCTGAAGTTATCACCATGTGCAGTGTCCCATCCTCCAACTCACAATGGACACGTATCCTGAGTTCAAAGAGAACTAAGGCTTCCTTGCACCCCTGTCTTGTGGACTTCACCTGCCCTATTAAACCTCAAACAGAGATCAGTGCTACAGTTTAATCTTTTCTGTTTCCACATTCAAGTAGCTGAGCACTGTGAGGAAAAATCAGGTAGTCACACTGCTACACATCCTCAATCTGCAAAATCAGTAGGGTCTAGCAATCCTTTTATCTGAACTCAAAAAATCCCTTCTCCCATTTCCACAATTTTTCCAAACCTTAATCATTCTTTTCTAGACTCCATGCAGTCTCAGCAGAGGATCTGGCCTCCTGAATCAAGAGTACTAAGGCTACAGACCACACTCTTCAGCATATCCCCACTTGCTACCTTCTACTAACTTAAATTCACCCATAATCAACCTTATCCTCTTTCTTTCAGTCTTACAGGATGAGGTATTCTTATTTCTGGTTGAGCATTCCCTTCACATATACCATTTAGTACTGACTTTCCTGGGATCTTCCTACACTATGTAGTCCTTCTCTTCCCATTGCATTCAACTTGTTATTCTGATTCCTTCCACTTTGGTTTATGAATATGCCATAAACTCTGGCTTGAAATTAAATCTCCCCCTACCCATCATCTAATATCCCCCTCATTCACAGAGAGAAGTAGGCACATTCCTAAACCCACTACAATCTTACATCAACCATTCTACTGCAAGCTATTCTTACCAGGATCACTAAAGACCTAATAATGTACATCATTAAACCTCTATGTTATTGATTGCAATTAAAACTGCTGACTTCTTCCTTATTGAATGTCTCTGGTTTACTGGTGCCTGTGACTCTACACTCTCCTTGTTCTCCACATGCAACTGTCCATTTTCTCTATTTCTCTGACATAGGTACCTCTTCCTCCTGACATACTTGAAATGTTGGTGGTCTCTAAGGTTCTCTCCTTAGCCTATAGTTCTTCTTACTCTGCACAATCTCCCACAATTTTACTTGTCCCATGATTTCAACATTACCTATGTGCTGATGAACTCTAAATCTAAATCTCCTGTTCCAGAATTTTCCTTGAGCTCGAAATCATCTGTTACCTGATTCTCCTGTACACACCTCAAAGATAGTATGTCTAAAACCAATTTTTTCTTCCTAAACCCATTCCTCTTCTCATATTCTCTAAGTTAGTGGAATTACCATCTAGCCATTGACCCAAAACAAAATCTGGGAGTGAACCCAATTTTTTTTTAACTGAGGTTAACAGAAAACATGTTACCCTGCTTTTATTCATTAGGGCCTTACAATTTCAGTGCATGTTAGCCTGATTTGCTACTGGAGATCTCTCCCTCAATTCTGATGGATAAATTTGCTGGGCAGAATATTCTTGGTTGGCAGTTTTCCTTTCAGCACGTTGACTGTATTATCCAGCTCCTTTCTAGCCTGCAAGGTTTCTGCTGAAAAATCTACTGAAAGTCTTATAGGTTCCCCTGTATGCAACAGGTTGTTTTTCACTTGCTGCTTTTAAGAATTTCTCTTTGTCTTTAATTTTTGAAGATTTCATTGTAATGTATCTCAGAAAGGGTGTCTTTTGATTCATCGTATATACATTTTGGGATTCCCAGATCTGGAAGCTAGGTTAGGAAATTTTTTTCAGTCATTACTTTTTTAATAAGCTTTCTGCCCCTTTTTCCTCTCTTCTGAGACCTCTATACTGTGTATATTGGTCCATCTAAAGGTGTCTTCTAAGTCTCAAACTATCTTCACTTTTTCTTCATTTTTTGCGCATCTAATTGGAGGAGTTCCACTGCCCTGTCTTCAAGTTCATTGACCATCTCTTCCATTTGATCTAGTCTATCACTGAACCCCTCTACTACTGAATTTTTCAGTTCAGGTATTATATTCTGCAGCTCTTGGATTTCTACGTGTGTGTGTGTGTATGTATACACACGTGTATATATATTTCTATCACTTTGTTGAAATCCTCACTTTATTTCTGCATTGCTCTCCTGATCTTAGCAAACATCTTTACGACCATTATTATTAACTCCCCACTAGGCAAGTCACTTATTTCCATTTCATCATGATCAGTTTCTGGAGATTTCTTTTTTTGTTAGAACATACTCTTTCTTCACTTCCCTTGACTCTGTGTTGGTTTCTATGCATTATATAAAACAGTCTCCTCTCCCAGTCTTGACAGATTGATTTCATGTAGGAGATGAACTCTGTCAACCAGTCTGGCCCAAGCTCCTTGTTGCCTCTCAAACCTTTTTCATTGTCTACGCCACATTTGGTATTAGTGGCTCCCAGTAGTTGGGGCTGTGCCAAGACCCATCACTGTCCCAAAGGCATATGAAATGCTTATACACCTGTTCATTCTCCATAAGGATACTAATTACTAGCCCCTTGTTTCCCAATGAAGGCTAATTGGAAGCCCAACCTTCAGGCAGCAGCTGGGAAAACTGGAACATTAGATATGCAGTGTAGTACCTACTAGAGAGAAATCAGAAACTGAATGTTTTTCCTTATTCACTCTGTACTAAGTCAAAGGGAACAGTCACTGGGAGAGCTTATGGGCCCAAATAGAACCACCATTTGGTTTTATATGGTCCTAGGAATTGAATGCTAAGTTCCACCATTTTGTGTTATATGGTCCTAGGAATTGAAAGCTGAGTTCCCCCATATTCTCATCAAGCTAGATTATTTAGAATCCGATTCCCTGGGTGGGAGGCATAACAGTTGGAGTGCTAGATGTGATAACAAGCTCCTTCTAGGGAGAAGCTAGAGGGCTGTTTTTAACTACTGGAGTGAGCCAGGGGGAGACAACAGGTATGCCCACCAGGTTTCTCAGGCTCCCAAGAGGGTTCCAGTCAGCTACCACATACAGGCTGATTAGAAGCTGGAACCTTAGACAGCAGCTGGGAAAGTATGTAGTCAAACCCTTTCCAGGAAGAAACTGGAAAATGGAGTTTTTGCCTGTTCCCTCTACATGAAACCCAGGGTGGGTAGATGTGGGAAGTACTTGCACATCTGTTTGATAACTGGTTTTTTGTTGTTGTTTAATACGGTACTCTGGGACTCAGGAATGCCAAGCCCTGTTGGCTATCAGAGGTAGATGATTTGAGGTACCATCCCTTGGATAGCTGTCATAAAAGTCAGAGCCCTAGAGTGTGGACAAGTTCCTTCCAGGAAGAAGCTGGCAACTTTATTATTGGAGTGAGGATGTAGCAAAATTGCCCACTGGCACTTTCAGAATCCTGGAAAAATCATAGTCAACACCTAGATGCAGGCTAATTAGAAGCTGGACCCTCAGGCAGTAGCTAGGACATTATTCAGTCAGACCCCTTCTAGGGAGAAACTGGGATATGGTGTTTTTGCCTATTCCCTCTGCGCTGAGCCCAAATGTATAGCCATGAGGGGTGCTACTGCACCCATTTAAAATCTGCTTTGTTGGGGCGCCTGGGTGGCTCAGTCATTAAGCGTCTGCCTTCGGCTCAGGTCATGATCCCAGGGTCCTGGGATCGAGCCCCGCATCGGGCTCCCTGCTCCGCGGGAAGCCTGCTTCTCCCTCTCCCACTCCCCCTGCTTGTGTTCCCTCTCTCGCTGTGTCTCTCTCTGTCAAATAAATAAATAAAATCTTTAAAAATAAAAAAAAAATTAAAAAAAAAATCTGCTTTGTTTGCTGTAATCCTGTGGCAAGCCCCATTAAGCACATTAAGCACAGTTACCCACAGTAGTAACTGCAGTGGTTTGAAAATGTGTCCTTTACTGGTCAAATTTCCTTCCTCATTTTATCATTTCCTTGTTGGCTTTTTCTCCCTCTCCAAGCTATACTACTTCCACCTGCATTCTTACTTCAGGTTCTACTTCTAAACAAACCTAAACCAAGACACCAACTCTTATCTGATCACATAATCAAAACTTGATTTGAGTTGGTAACTATGACTAGACTCTACCCATATTATTTCTATCCTGGTTTGCACTTTCTGCATCTCTTGCCTGGGCTATTCCATAGGACTCCTGCGCATGTCTCTATTTCTAATCCTGCCTACCTCAAATCCATCCTCTATACTGATGGAAGAGTAAGATCTTTAAAAAGCAGATCTTTCTGTGTTCACTTCCTTGACTGACACCTTTCATTGTCTTCCATCACCAACAAGGCAAACTCAAGCTTCAGATCATAGAACATGAGATGTACTGTGATCAGGTCCCATCTAAGTTTTTAGCCTCCTGTCTCCTACATCTCATGTTATATTCAGGTAAGACTAATTAAATTGTGCTCTCAGTCTGTCACCCTCTCCTATCCTATCTATCTAGATAACTAGAGCTCACCTCTGTCCTCTTATCTAGAAAACTTCCTTTCTTCTTCTTAATCTCAGCCTACCATCCTTCACATCCCAGCTAAACATCTCATCATCCAAAAAAATATTTTCTAACCTTCTAACACAAGGCTAATGTCTACATGCTTTCATATTACTGTCTACCTCTATTTGTTATTTCCACAGACTATAATTTTCTATTTATGCCTAGTATTGAAATTGCCTCCATGTAGATCTCCATGCCTTGAATTTCTCCCTCCTTTGAATACAAATGACACATTCATACTGATGCTAATTTTCTAAAAGAAAATTAATAGAAAGCCTGAGCCAAACTGCCTATCTAACCCCATCACTAATCAGTCCATTCTCATCTTCTGTTCAAGTCAGATGAAATTAAATTACTTTCCTCACTCAATGCCACTGTGCAAGGTTCTTTATGCTTCTATGCCTTTGTGCATGCCTCTGACGGCTGTGGTTCTACCACCTACTAATCCATCAAGTTTTATCTCAAACATCACTACTCTATGGTACTTTCTTCAATATCTCCCCTCCCCACCTGTTAGTAATTCCTTCTACTGGATTCTCTTGGTACTTGGCAAATATTCCCCTCATAATACCACACTGCCTTGTAATTATTTGTAAGTGCCTTAAGGGCTGTTCTTTCTTATCCTAGCTCAATATCTGATACTCAGTAAATGTTCAAGAGAGAATCGTTGAGAATGAATAAATGAATGAGTAAAATAATGGAATGGATAGCTCATTTTTAACAAAGACAATCACAGAGAAGAAAACGATTTTGTCCACAATGTGCTTGATTCTGAGAAGCATTTTTGTCCTTCCTAGTGACAGCACAATTCTCACCTTCACAACTTGAAACTAAACTTGAAAACAAAAAATAGAAAAGAAGCTGATGCTAGAAACAAAAAATATAGAAGGAAACACAGAGTTGGGGGGAAAGCCATGTAAAACAGAGAAGCGGGGAGAGGAACAGAAAGAATACCACATGGAACACCTTCACCTATTTTTACCTTCTAGATCTGAGGAGTCAGCTTCCTATAATGATGTCATAATTTAGTCCCATACGTTGGATCCTCATACTCAGCTTCAGCTCAGGATACATGTTCTTGAAATTACTCAAGCAACGGGACAGTAAGCTTCATTTCCTCTTGGAAGTATTTTCATAACATCACACCTTCCCTATTGCAACAAAGGATTTAAACTCCCACTCAGGGGAAGCTGCACATTGTGTTAAAATACAGAAACAGGCAGAGGCATTAATGGAATTAAGCCTCCAGGGTCTCTGGTGGAAGAAGTATTATCCAAAATAAAGATAATTATTTAATGGACTACAGCCACTGCTGGTCACTGCAGTGGCCAGATGGATGGAAATGCATCATAGTCCCTCTTTTGAGTGGGGTTTCATGCTCTGAACATCTGTCAGTTACAAGCAAAAATATGTTCTGATTCCATTCAGTCTGAAAAGAGCTCTAACCAAAGCTAGGAATTCATTAAGACAAACCAATGATTTAGGCTTTGTAGCGAGGGGCATTGGGTTCAGGAACAGATCACTCAGGGGACAGACACAAGGTAGAGATTTAACTCACACACTCTTGGATCAAACCTTAAGCCAAATGGTAGATAATTGTGAAACTCTCTAGTATGATAATAACTGGACAAGAGTGAAATGGTCCCATTATTCCTTCTCACTATATACCACCATCTTTCTACTTTACTCTTCTTTCTTGCAATGAAAAATCCAGAATATTTCACTATAGTTAAGCACTGGAGGTACCTACCCCCTCCCTGGCAAGTTCTGAGGTTCTCTTCTCTCACAGATTTTTCTATTAAACATAGGTCAACAGATGAGAGTCTTGGAAGACATAAAAAAAAAAAATCCGTCTAGCAACTTTCATTAATCAAATTAATCAGAACATTTCTCCATTCCCTCGAGTGACATATTTTTGCTCTATCCCATATCCCACTTCATCTCCCCCCTCCTGCTGTCTTTCTATCCCCCTATCATAAGGACAACAATTTCCTCAGAGCCAAACACATCATACCTTGGTAGCAGCCTGAACAAGGGTGTTTTATAAAAGGCAATGTCTGAATATGACAAATGACATTAGCCCCGTGTTTGGCAGGGTCATAGCCAAAGCCGAGCCTGATATTTACAGTATGCTTTATAAAACCACAAACATATTCCTAACTCCCATGGGATGTCATGTCACACAGAACATATGCAATTAATCTCCTACTGTGACTTTTATAGCATTTCTTCTCAGGTAAGTCTCTCCCAGGTATGTTTAACTAGGCACTGATGGAGCTGCCACCAACTAGCAGTAGTCACACGCATGTGTTGAGGGGTTTGGTACCACTAGGACACCCTACTTGAAGCAGCAGTGCCATAAAGTAGTGAGCCTTGCACAAAGGCTCAAACTTAACAGGTCATATAGCAAAATATTTCCCTACTGGAATAAAACATTCAATGCCTGGAAGAGATGCTAACCTTAGGGGAACTGACTGCTGTCAGTTTTAAGCATGACATAAATTTTCCTTAATTTAGCTCTTACATGACCATTTCAAGACATGAATAAAGTGACGTTGAAGGAGTAGACATTTCAAAACTGGAAGCTGTGGGTTATAATCTCTACAATTACTTGAATCAAGACTTTGAAAAAATGACTTGAACAGCTAACTGAAGTTTACTGAAAAATATTAACAGCTAGATCTCAATCATTTTATATTTATACACTATATCTAAGATTCCAGTTCCAAGTCCTACCCTTCCTCAGTGGCTAGGGCCTGAGCAAAGGCCTAGAGCCAGACACCTGAATGTTCCAAGCTTCCGTATCCAGCAACATGAAGACCAGTGAGGGCTGACTTCATTTCTCAACATCACTATGACAATGAAAACTCTTAGACTTGGTAAGCTAGGCAAGCGGAGTTATAAATCCCAGCCTGAGCACTTGCTTAACCAGTAGCTTCTCAACTCGATGTACACCAAGAATGATATTTGTTGGTGATAGCTCTCCATAAACACGTGAAAGATTAAGCTCACTTTTCATATGATGGCTTTAACTCCACTTTTTCCTCTAATACTCAAAAAAGTCTATCAGTGAGTTAGAGCATCTTATCAGAAATAGTGTTAAATCTAATGAGTATAAATTAAATTAAAATTAAACACGGGGCTAATTTCTGTTAGTATTTCATTATGAATAACAAGATACAACAAAATTCACAACTCATGAGCAGACTTCAGAATGTCAAGACCCTATGATTGATGCATGAGTCACCATGATATTTATTGTACATGTCTCTATTGACAGACAGTGCTAATGACTTTATACATTAGATTTAATAATCATCACGGGCAGAAACTATTAGATTACAAACCAAGGTCCCATGACTACTGAAGTTTTGGATCCAGGGCTTGAATCCAGTTTTGTCTTACTCCAATAACCATGTTGAACCACTATCCTTATTTATAATAACCTCCTATCTCATTCATTATCTCCAAACTTGGAGTGCTCCCCAATGGCAAGAGTATCAAGGTCCTGCAAAATATGACTGCAAACTTTATTTGTGGCCTTACCTATCCCTTGTAATTTGGAACCCAGGTCAAATCAAATCTCTCTAAATGAATCTTCTCTGAAAACTCCCCCGATGTGACTGCTCTCCTTTAGTGCAATGGTTATCAACCAGGGCGAGTTTGACCCTCAGGAAACATTTGGCAATCTTTAGAGATATTTTTGGTCATCACAACTAAGGGGATGCTACTGGCATCTAATGGGCTAGGGATCTTGTCAAGCATACCAAAATGCACAAGAAATCCCCCACAGAAAGAATTACCCATCTTTTTCAAAATGTCAACAGTGAAAGGTTGAGTATATAATAGTCTTTGCAAACTCCTTACAAAAATTAATACTTTCTTCTTGCGTTACATAAGATGTTAAACATTCCCAGAGGTCAAAGACTACGTCTTATACAATTTTGTACTCTACATCCCTTTTTCAAGACATAATAGGCATTCAACAAGTGTTGGGGGAGGGGCTAAATGTTTGATGGTCGCTCTACTAACACATGACTCTTTAGGGCAAAGCCTGAAATGTTTATTGGAAGAGTAATGTGGAAAAATGACTATTATATATCCCATGAATTTTGGAGGTGGCGAACATGGTATAGAAACAACAATTTCCCTTTGAAGCCATGGATAATAAGAACCAGAGAAGTCAGGCGAATTGTTTAAGGTCATGGAACAAGTGTGACTTCCTTGGTCCTCAGATTGGGTTATATCTTAAATAAAAGCCAATGCTATATAAGAAAAAAATGGAAAATAAAAATCATCTCTTTAAAAGGTAAAAATTTATCTTTTCCCAGGAGAGTAATGTCTTCCCCAGGACATGTGTTAAGTGCATGAATTGTTTGTTTGTTTGTTTGTTTTAATCATAAACATGCTATGCATCAGTGCTTCCTCTAATCATACGGACAGTGGCGATCAATGCCTTTTACAAAGATTTGTGGAAACCACAAAGAGTCAAACGTTGCTACTATGGAGATAAATGTCCTTGAAGGCTCTCAGCCTTAGCTCACCGCTAAATGCCTCCTTGGAGGATGTTTTATTTTATCCCTATGCTATTACTGGAACAAGCAATGGTTCAGTACTGACTCAGAGAAGTATCCAAGGTGCTATGTCAGGACGTCAGTGCCTGACTCTTATGCAAGACAACTCTATCCTGGACACTTTATCATCTCTTGGCCCAGTCCTGACAATTCTTCAAATTAATCCATGAGATCTCTTAAGTGACACAATGGGCGTCTTCAATTATTAAACACGCGTGCACACACACACACACACACAAATGATTTGAAATTTGATGCAGATTATGTTCTCTGTAGAAATTAAGGTCTATGTCTCCTTTGTCTGACCCAGTTCATCCACTACTAATAACTAGTTCACAACTGTGAACATAAACACTTTCGATAGTATGAAATTCTCACTATGTCATATGGATATGTGCACCAGTGAAAGAGACCAAAGAGCTTAAATTGGTTCACTTCAAAAGAGATTGTCTGCAACCCTCAGTTTGTTTCCTGAGGGTTGCTGGAGTGGGGGGTGGGGTGGGAGGGATGGGGTGACTGGGTGATGGACACTGGGGAGGGTATGTGTTCTGGTAAGCGCTGTGAATTGTGCAAGACTGTTGAATCTCAGATCTGTACCTCTGAAACAAATAATGCAATATATGTTAAGAAAAAAAAAAAGAAGAAGAAGAATGTAGCAGGAGGGGAAGAAGGAAGGGGGGGAAGTCGGAGGGGGAGAAGAACCATGAGAGACGATGGACTCTGAAAAACAAACTGAGGGTTCTAGAGGGGAGGGGGGTGGGAGGATGGGTTAGCCTGGTGATGGGTATTGAGGAGGGCACGTTCTGCATGGAGCACTGGGTGATATGCACAAACAATGAATCATGGAACACTATATCTAAAACTAATGATGTAATGTATGGGGATTAACATAACAATAAAAAAAAAAAAAGAACAAAAGAGATTGTCTGCTGCAGTGTCCTCAACAGCTTCTGCTCAGCTGATAGAAACCAAGTGGAAAAGAACGCCACCCTAGTCCAACACTAAGTAAGATGCCGTCGGTGTCAATAAATAAACATCGTCACAAATAACGGAGCAAGAAGAAACCTGCTGTCTTGCCACTGCTATCCTCAGTCTCCAGATCTCTCCTCAGGTGGTGTACCAGGGACCTCCTGAGTTTCATGAAGAGACAGCATTCCATTAGTGGATTCCTCATTTAGGAGCAAAAAAAAAAAAAAAAGAGGAGCTATTTTATTTTCTTGCCCAAGGAAGAACTTTCCCTCTTCACAAAGTGGCTAGTGATCCATGTGTCAGAGTATTATTGCACTGCATACCCTGTTCTCACACTTGTACTCATCATAGAATCTTCTATTTAACCCCCTCCTTTCTCCCACAAAATAAAATCCTCACATAAATATTAATGAGTGTTCAACCCATGAGCAGAAATGTATGACTATCTCAGCATTTCATAATGATTTTACTTCTCTTTTCCAAAAGCCATAATTAAGTCCCAGAGGGAAAATTTTCTTTTGTGGATAATGCAAATAGTGTTTTTTTTTTTAATATATGCACAGATTCATAATGATATTACTATTATTAATAGCAATAATGAATAAATTTGCTACTACAAAATAAGTAGGTAGTCCAGATTTTTATAATCCTATTAAACAGCTCTGTATTTTATATGTTGCATATTATTGTTTCTTTAGGAGATGACCTGAGTCACATGTGCACTTTTATGGCTTCCTAGAGATACAAGAAAATGGAGCTATAACTTTTCATTTTCTATCATGTGTGATGTGTATAAGAATATGCGTAAGTATTTAATTTTTATTTGCTTCTGCTCCTTGATCTGCAGAGTTGAAATTATTTTCCATGTACTTTTAAAGCCATATGCTTCCACAGACATTAAAATAAAAAGGAAAGAAATTAGCCACCAAAATCATCTACCAAAATAAAATTCTCCACAAATAGTTGGGTTGTTTCGTTAATGACTTTTGTCATTGATCACTCCAAATAGAGGAGTCTAACAGGAAGCAGTATTGTAAGACTCCAGAGCTAGGCGCCCCTGGGTGGCTCAGTCTGTTAAGCATCTGCCTTCAGCTCAGGTCATGATCCAGGAGTCCCAGAATAGAGCCCTAATGGGGTGGGGAGACTCGGCAGGGAGTTTGCTTCTCCCTGTGCCCCTCCCCCTGCTCCTGTTTTCTCTCTCAGGTAAATAAATAAAATCTTAAAAAAAAAAAAAAAAAAAAAAAAAGACTCCAGAGCTAATATTGAGATCATAATATAAGAATGAGCAGTCAACTTTTTGAGAGTATTCACAGGATGTGAGTGGACATCTCACCTTGATATAATTCCCCAAAAACACCTTAAGTAATTTATAAACTTCCCTTACTATAGAGGAGACTATAAGAAGAGAGATGAAGACAGGAAGAAAACAGTTTAACAAAACAGTATAAAGATGAAAATAACACGGTAAAGGAACACAATCGTGTTGACACTTGACATTTAAAAAAAAAAGACAGGTGTTCACTGTGTCTCAAAGGCACCGAAGAATTCATCCCACTATCTGGTTGATATTGTGACCAAACATGTAAATTTGTCAACTATCAAGTTGTTTTATTATTTCTTATGTAGTCATATAGCATGGAAGAAAAGCAAATGCATTTTTTATCATCCTTAACATGATGAAAACCTTACTGTATAAGTTTTATATTCTTAGTTATTCTAATACTTGCTAAGTCAACAGAGTCAGGTAGCTTTTGGCCTTTTGCTACACATGATGAACAGTTCCTGATGTTTTCTATGGCATGAAGATGTGGACTAAACGAGGGGTCAGTACTTAAAGGGAGCAGTTAGGGGATGCTCAAGACTGGAAAATCCTGAAGTCCTCAAGTGTTGCCATAGTCACATCTAAACTTCCTAGTTGGTGCTCTGCAAAGTTTATTCCAATGGGTTTCAAAATTTTACTGTGCATCAGAATCATCTGGCAGGCTTATTAAAGGACAGATTGGTGAGCCCAACCACAAGACTTTCTGACGTGGTAAGTCTAGAGTGGCCTGATAATTTGCATTTCTAAGGAGTTCCCAGACAACGTCCATGGTTCTGGTTCAAGAATTACAGTTTGCAAATTACTGTTCTATTCAACTATGTTCAGATTTGGAGGACAATCTTGTCCTGGGTTCTATAATTAAATCCTATCTCTACATTTAAAGAAATAATACCCCTAAAATCTGGGATTGAAAAATCAAACATGTAATGAGTCAACTTCTCTCTGCTTGAGATCAAACATTCACATTTATAAAACTATTTCAATTCATTGGTTATGGATACCCCCCAACTGGATATGGTCTACTCTACAATATGGACTTCTGTTGAATATTTAATTCCACTGACAGATAAAAGAAAATATGGGATATAGCCTCATTCTCCATGATGTCAGTTTCTTTTATATGTTAAAGAAATATTATGACCAGTGTGTAGAAAGAACAGATTATAGATTTGACATCATTTGGTATTTAATTTTTAAAGTTTCACAAAGCCTGTCGTCCATAGTTATTTCATCCAAAAGTAATTCATTGAACATAAACCTGTAAAATGCCTACTGTGCACATAATACTGCGTCAGGCCCTTTGGGACAGATTTAAAAAAAAAAGAAAGAGGAAGAAGAAGTGTAAGTCTCTGACAGAAAAATCACACACACACACACATACACACACACACACACACACAAACACACAGCCTACAATGAGGTGAAAGATAAAACTTTAACTATACAAGACAACTCAGAAGTCATAAAATAGAGGCATGATGCAAGTGTTGTGGGGTAGTTTACTCTTTTTAGGAAAGCTCTGACTTTTTAATTTTACAGAATAGTAAAAAGGTCTATAGATCAACTGATGAGATGTGTAACTTGTGAATCCTCTCTATGTCCCTCATTCTATTGAGTGTTATTTATCTCTTCAGCCTTCCCTTCGAATAAAATTATCCCAATTCCTTTGACACTTCACCTAACCAATAAATAATGAGTAGACTCAGATGACAGGCACTTTTCTAGGCAATAGGGAGCAAACACTGATTACACCATAGGGCATCCCTTAAAGCTATTTATAGTCTACTGGGAAAAATGGCAAAGAGGTATTCAAACTATAGTGTGGCAAGTACTAAGACCAGAGAAGGACTTCTTGCCTGAATGTCCTAATATTAGACAAATCTTGAATTAAAAGAAGAAGGGACCAAAAAACAAACAAACAAAAAAAACAAAAAAAAAAAAAGGAGAAGGGACCAGAGATCATGGTTGGAGTAGAGCTTTCTGGCAGAAGGGAACATACTGTGTTTATTAAGAAAATCTGATGTACACCTGGGTGGCTCAGTTGGCTAAGCATCTGCCTTTGGCTCAGGTCATGATCCCAGGGTCCTGGGATTGAGTCCCACATCAGGCTCCTTGCTCAGCGGGGAGCCTGCTTCTCCCTCTCCCTCTGGTGCTCCCCCTGCTTGTGCTCTCTCTGACAAATAAATACAATCTTAAAAAATATTTTTTAAAGAAATACATGTATCATATGACCTCACTGATATGAGGAATTCTTAATCTCCGGAAACAAACTGAGGGTTGCTGGAATGGTGGGGGGTGGGAGGGATGGGGTGGCTGGGTGATAGACATTGGGGAGGGTATGTGCTATGGTGAGCGCTGTGAATTGTGTAAGACTGATGAATCACAGCTGTACCTCTGAAACAAATAATACATTGTATGTTAAGAAAGAAGAAGAAGAAGATGAAGAAGAGAGCAGGAAGAGAAAAATGAAGGGGGGGAAATCGGAGGGGGAGACGAACCATGAGAGACTACGGACTCTGAGAAACAAACTGAGGGTTCTAGAGGGGAGGGGGGTGGGGGGATGAGTTAGCCTGGTGATGGGTATTAAAGAGGGCACGTTCTACATGGAGCACTGGGTGTTACACACAAACAATGAATCATGGAACACTACATCAAAAACTAAGATGTAATGTATGGTGATTAACATAATAAATTTTTTAAATACATAAAACTAAAAAGAAAGTTTGAATAACAATTGGAGGAAAAGTGTGTAAACAAATAGAGAAAATAAGTAGCCCACCAGAAAGTAAGGCCCCCAAAGAGGGACCTCTCAAGCTATCCTAAAGAACTTAGGTTTTATACTGAGGCGATCAGAATGCACTCAAGTATTTTAAGAAAAGAATGGCAGGATCAATTTTGTTTCAGCAGAAACAGTCTGGCATTTCCTAAACTGCAACCATCATTCTAATTCTCTGAATATACCACACCATCTTTGGGTGTCTACATGAAGCAAGCAACTAAAAGTGAAGAGAATAATTGAAAAACTAGTTATCTACATGATACGCTTTTACACAGTCAAATGTGCAGATATTCGATGACCAGTCCTCAGCTAATTTTATTTTTCCATTTCTCTTGTTTTGTGAGGCATATCCTCCAGTCAAGAATCCCAGAACAGGATACATTAGTCCAGCCAAGGCCTGGGTCACGTTGATTATTTCAAAAGTACAGTTCTTATTCATTTCTCACAATTACACATTTACTTTGTATCAGTATAAAGGGGGGAAATATGTTGACTGGTGGCCTGCTTGTTATCCATTATAGCGCCTATAGAATTTTCTATTTGAACTGCACAAAACTGTCTTACAGCCTGATACTCAATTTCCTCTGCAGGATTGTGCTTTTCGTTCTTTTTTGCACGTTATTCTACCAGGTCCTGACCACTGCCTACATTATCTATCATTTGGAATTTTCACCCTTTGCTTGAGAATATGACTTCTCCATGTGGTACTGTTCTGCTTCTTCCATTCTCTTCATTTTCTGGCTGTTTTGTGTCCTTCGTTTGCTGTCTTTCATTTTTAGCAAATTAAATACAATAAATGTATTTTCTTAATGTTTGGGACTTTGTACTAAAAACATGATAAAGGTATTTTGAGTACGAACCTTAAAAGTAAAGCAAGAAAGGAACCAAAATGGTCTGAACTTTAATGCCTTTTCCCTTTTTTTGAAGAAAATTTAGAAATGAATACCTGGAATGTGCTATAATATCTTTGAAAGAGGCAATTTTAATAAAAATCAGAGTGCTTCTAGTTAATTTAATTCCCTCCAGACCCACATTCCTTCCAAATTGCACACTTTAAAACTACAGAGCCAAAGAACTTTAGATGCCCTCTGAGAATGCCTGAAGAGAAGGAGGGAAAGGTCCATGAAAGAAAAATGAAAGTAAAAGCTAATTTATGAAGAGAAAAGGGAAAATGGTGAGAAAGTTTCAATTAATCTGCAATTGATTTAACACTTAAGAACAATTGTTAAGAAAAAAGCAGTATTAGCATTTAATTATTTATTCAGAAGCTACTGAAAGGAACATATTGTATAGTGTATCCACCTTTTAGCCCACATGAAGGATGGATTGAAACTTGATAGGAAGTTATTAGCTTGAAAAACTGAAGCATGAAATACCTTAGGGATACTCAAATTCCAGGTTTATAGATGTAGGAATAAAAATACATAAGAGAAATGGTTACAGATTGGAAGCTAGACAAAATTTTAGGTACTTGCATAGCCCAAAGTCATTGACAACCGGGTTCGGAGAAGACTGAAGGGACTAGAGTGGCCCAGTGCTTACCTCCAAACCAGGAGACCTTCCAGGTCTTTGCTGCTAGACAAAAGGGCAGTTCCATTCTACATAGACATTGTAGTGTTGAGGCAAGTCTAACCTGGGTATGGTTTCACAGGAACAACCAGAGTAATTCCAGAAATTATTTGTCAAAGTTATATTCGGTAAAATTGTCAGAGTAACCGTCATACCAAATGATGAAGTGGGTCCATGTCAGGATGACATTATCCTTTATAAGAAAATGGGCCATTATTCTCACAATAGCTGCTGTTGTCAGTTTGGGTTTTGACTGGGAAATCTTGCTCTGTGTACGTGAAGGTGTTAAAGCCTTTTCTGCCTCCTCCTGATATTTTGTTTTTCACTTGTATTCAAGACTGAGCGAGGAAAAAAGAGGATAAATCTCTTTCTGCAAATCTGTGTTAACGTCAGGGGGCGTGGGGAAAATACGTATCTCTGTGGGCACCCCCCCCACTCACACCCATACACACATTCTCTGCCTGCTATACTCTGTAGCTCCCGCTGCTCCCACGACCTACTGTGTACGTGCACTGTGTACAGTACTGTGTATATGAGAAAATCCATTCTCCAGCTTTGGTCCAACTCCAACCCCATCTCCTATCTCCATTTCGAAGCCCTCGCTGTGGCTCTGAAATGGTAGAGGACTTTTGCTCTCCTGCTCTATTAGGTTCACTGCCCATCTAGCCGTCTTTGCTCTTAATAGCAATCTCCAACCACATAATGAACCAGACTCTGTTTTAAACACTTCTGACATGCAATAGTACTTATCATAATTAATTGATATAGATATTATCTCCATTTTTCAGGCGAGGAAACAAAAGCTGAAGTATGTAAAGTAACTGCCCAAGTCCCATAACTAGATAGTAGTGAAGCCAGGACTTGAATTTAGGTCTCTCCCTCTAGATTCCACCTTCTTGACACTGCTAAGAAACTTCTGCTTTCTCTCCAGGGACAGAGAAGCTGCTAACATCAGCACTGTGGCATCTTAGTGTTAATCCCCCTTATCACTGTTCAGAATTAAACTAAACCCAAACCCACATTCCCCTGTTGTTGACATGAAACCATCACTATCTTTTTTTTTTTCCTTTTCTTGCCTATCAGTGGATATTTTATACTATAAAGTATTCACCATGCAAATTAGGTAGAGAAGCAGAAGTCATGCTATTAGACCCTAGGGTTATCGTGCTGGAAAAGAATTGAGAAAAATATGCAAAGGAACACGAAATGCATTCTTTCTTCCCATGCCTTTATATAAGGACTTGGATGAATTTTAGACACGTATATTAAGATTTTAAGATTGAACACTTAACTCAAGTTCTATTAAAACTTAAACCAAAAGGCTTCAACTTCACAAGATGAGGGTTAGAGAAAGTTAAAAGGACATTTTGCTGAAGGCTGGTAGAAAGAACAATTCTAACCACAGCTGCTGGTGGTTCTCTTTTCTGGCTGACCTCCTTCTACCTCCTAGGGCATATATTAGCATGTCCAGAAAGTGCATTAACTCGGGTGCTCCCATCCCCTTGCAATATCTGAAATTTTCAAACTATAGAAAGCTTATCAAAAGGTGCACAGAACTACCCCTGCTGCTATCAATTAAAATGTAATCAATGCAAACTACAGGGACAGTTTCTCCCCAAACTGAAAACGACATACTGAAGCCCTGTCTTCCAAATAGCTCCATCACTCCTGATGACACTTACATTGTCCTCTTCTTTCGGGGTTTTCTCCTTCACCTTCTTCCCATTCAATGTCAAGCCATGGCAGCCTCTTAGCTTCAGCTCTCATAGCCTATAGCATAAATCACAGTGTGCTCCAAGAGAAAGGTCATGAGCTTTGGAGTCTGGTTCAAATGCCAGTGTCAGGTGGGCATTTAAACTCCCAGATTTTCAGTTTCCCAATTAGAAAATGGGCATCATAATAAAATCTCTGTGGGTTACTTTGAAGATTACAAATGTGATAATACCTGAAATACACTGATTGCCTTATCTGGTGTATCATGAGTTTTTGTTTTTTTTTTTTAAGATTTTATTTATTTATTTGACAGAGAGAGACACAGCGAGAGAGGGAACACAAGCAGGGGAAGTGGGAGAGGGAGAAGCAGGCTTCCCGCTGAGCAGGGAACCCGATGCTGGTCTGGATCCCAGGACCCTGGGACCATGACCTGAGCCAAAGATAGATGCTTAACGACTGAGCCATCCAGGCGTCCTGTATCATGAGCTCTTAAATGGTAGCAAGATTATTATATGCGAAGTCCACCCAAGAGCAGGTATTCAATTGATTCCTATCTTGCCATTATTAGAATGATTAGACTCACCTTCCATACAAAAGGCCTATGCATGTGCAATTCACTTTGGGTTCTTCTGTTTCTAATTCTGTCTATCCTACATGGGAGGTAATTTATCCTGTATACCTCTAGACAGCATCTTAATCAAGCACTTACTACTCAAGACCTGAGTGACTCAAGAACATCTGAAAACTTCCTATGGACTTTCAAATTAAATGTAAATTTCTCCACTCTTCACTAAACACCTATATTACTAAACCCTTTTCTAATCTTTCCTAGACAATATATTGTAAGAAAGCCAAGTTAACCTCAACCTCACCATCCCAGACATACTTCACCTATTTCACCTGCAAGTTGAGGCATTTTTCATTCTGCTTCACCCCACCCAGGGGTAAAAAAAGAGTTTTACTGTCAGTTCCTTTTCTCTCCTTTTACAAGGTTAGGTGCCCTTTCCATGAAGGCTTCCAAATGAACACTACTCAATGTTGAGCTCTTCAATCTATATGCACTCAAAGTATTTGCTTTCAGTTTGCGTTTTACTGGCATGTTGTACGTTGCTTTGCTTGGGAAAATTTATTCAGGATTTGTTTGTCCTTTATGTTAATAAGCTCTTTGAAGCAGGTAACAAATGTTTCATATGCTATCTTCCCCAAAGTTAGTAAAGGTACCAGGAAATCAGTATAAATATTCATAGATCCTATTATTTAATAGTGTGACTGGTATCAGAGCAAGAAGGTATATGTGTGACTGTTTTTCTTTCATCTAAGCATCCTGCTATTCCTTTTTCCATGCCCTACTGGAAGAATCTGGAATTGAAGGGATTCTGATACTATCTCTACCGCTGTTACATAAATAAACCCTAGCAAGGACTGCTTAGAACAGACAACTCATTCACTGGTGTTCAGAACCAAAATCATAGTAGAGTTCCACTTCTTTCCCCCTCTTTCATTCCTTTCTTTCTAAAAATGTTGCTATGGAAACTGCACTGTGTTTTCATTCTCTGTTTTCGTCACGCTTTTGCTCAAAAGCCAGGGAGAGAGAAAGACAATGATCAGAAATGCAATGAGACAGCCTCTGGGGATTGCCATGGGGGTAGTATGTATTCTCAGGACACTGGATCACAACTACTCTTTCAGCAAAGACAGGTCGATCTGACCATCCTTTAGGGGGATTTAATTAAAAATCAGTCTAGGCCAGCCTTTATGCAGTGTGGTGAAAACATGGATCACCAGCATCCAATAGTGGCATGTCAGAGAAGGTGGGAATTACTCAGAAACGGCCCCACACATATTAAAGGTTTCTGCTGTGTGCTTCTGTCAAGCAACAAATTCATTTGGTGCTCATCCCTTTAGCCAGGGAGATTTATTGACCATCGGTTGAATTCCCTTTTCATGTTATTAGGTCAATGGGGGCCAAGAAAGTTGCTCCCCCTCCCTTCTGCAGTTCTCTCTGTGGCAGATACTTACACAGTTTCATCAGTGGATTAGAGGAAGCACCAGAACTGAGGAAATTATCAACTGGACTCTCAAGGTACTTTTATTCCAGTGGCAGCAGTGACAACTGCCAATATTTCTGCAGTGATAACCTTCTTACATGGGATTTCGCAGCTTTACAGATACCATTTTATTTGTCTCCCTGTTTTCAGTTCCTCATATATTAGGGAAAATTAAAGAGCTATTGGTGCCTAGAGGTAAGCTAAAAAGGCCCCGTGAACACCTGACACAAGGCAGCACTGGGTTTCTAGTTCCAAACTGGAAAGTCCTCCCATCCATTTGCCAGGCAGTGTTTCCCAGGAGTGAACTGTGATAGCTTTCAAGGCATCTGGCAAGTGGGAAATATGTTCTAAGAATATGGAATTTGACCATAGGCAATCATCTCTCATCTACATTGTCCAGATCTTTCTAGCTTCCTCCCTTTCGATTCTTAATACTTGCCAGCTCACATTTGCCTCTACCTTCATTCTTCCACTTCCTCTACCACTTGTTTAATCCCCCTAATCAGTGGAGTTCTAAAGGTTTCAGATCCTGCAATCACACACCCTCCACCGTACTTCATCCTTTCCATATCCTACACCCATAAACTTCTACAAGTTATTAAACTTCTGCAAGCTTAGATTTTCTCATTAATACAAGGGAATAGTATACTGCTATATTACTCTAAAGATTAAAAATATATGTTTGAAATCTGGCAAAGTGTCAGAAACTCAGTAAACATTAGCTTTTATTTAAATCATTTAGATCCATATATATTCTGTTGTTCTCTCACCTCTTATTCCTCCCTATCTCTATAGTCTGCAATCGCATTGCAAAACATGATCTGTTCAAGTTTCCTTTAATATGAAAAAGCCACTTAAAACCACCAGTATTTTGACATACTAATACAAATACCACAGAAGCTGTAATCATTCAGATTTACTCCAAGATTTTGTCTACTGGTCACCCAACTTTTCAGCCTACCCCCTCTCAGACATATGCAATATACCACAGCATGGTGCATATCTTGATAAAGCTTTGAGGGGGGGACTGAAAAGTAAAAGAGTGAGTGACAGGCCAAAAGTCAGGAGTGGAGCTGTTCATTTGGCAATCATCTGTGTAGGGCTTGTTATGAAATCCCCAGGTGAACATTCCTGGAAGGCATAGATTTCCAAGTGCTAAATTCTTTCATAATACTGAAATATTTCTCAATTTACATATGGTGGCTCATTAAATATATAATTTTGAAGTGGCAGAGTGGACAGGTAGTGTGGGGAAGAGGCAAGGAATAGAAAAGGATAGAAATTCAAGTTCTAATGATCTAAGTTCTTAATTGTGGTATGTTGTATCTCTAACCCTTATCACACCTCTCACAAACCTACAACTTAATCATATGTAACCTTACCCTACATGGAGTATATAAATATGTATGGTATATGAAGCATTGTTGGTGTCTATAAGGGCTCCTGAATAATACAGGCTTGTTAATGTGATAATTACAAATTTTCCCATTTAAAAATATAATAGGCACTGTATCATAAGATGGGAACACAAGAGAAAACAAGGTAGACATGATACCTGCCTCATGGAATTTTTCATGTACTAGAGGCACATGTAAGTAATAAAGAAGTATAATGAGTGGTATGAAGAGTACAAGGTGCCATGGAGCACCAAGAGGAAGAATACATTATGGTCTAGAGATGGGAGGGCAGGATGAGCAGACAAGGAAATCTCCTTGGTTAAAGTTATGTCTAATTTAAGACCTAACTAATGAATAGCAAATGGGAGGTAAATAGGAGAGGAGATAAGGAAAATAGGTGGGAAGAATTTGGCAAGCAAACAGTATACACAAAATCGTAGTAGTAAGATACACCAATGCATAAAGAACTGAAAGAAATTCAAGATGGCCAAAGTTATGGGGGTCAAAAGATATTATCTGAGGGTTACTGGTTCTGGAGTCTCTAGGAACTTATAGGTCATCATAAGGATTTAGAGATTTAACCTATTAGTGCTTTCAGTATAGAAATAATTTGATCCAATTTTTAAAATACAGTCATCCAGGAAGAGGATAATGGCTGCTTGAATTAAGGCTATGGTAGTTAGGATGGACTGAGTGGACAGATGCAGGAGATATTGAAGAGGTAAAGTTAACCTGACTTGATGATAGACTAGATTCCTACTCTCTGTGCTTAGGTTTCTCTGCATCCCTCACAGTGCCTGCCATGGTATTTTAAGTGCAGAAGGGACCCGATAAATATTTGTTGAATGAATGAATAAATGAAGCCTCTAAAACTTCTCTCCCTAGAAGAAATATGAATTACATTCATGTTTCATTTATAAGGAAAGTGATGAATGCTGAAAGCAGAAGCAAAGCCGTTTCAGCATCAGTCTTGTTGAAGGAGCTAGTAAGTAGGAATTTCAGAACACTGCTGTGTGAGCCCCAGGGGAGCAGGACTGGTTTGAGGCCAAGGACTCAGGGCTTCCATCACAAATAAACTGCTAATACCAGGCAGTTGAGGAAGTAAAAGGGCAGCAGGAAATCTAATTCCAGAGTTTTGTAACATAATACAGATTCCTGGAAACAAAGCTGGCTTCTGAAATACTACAATTGCTCATATTTGAAGATAGAATATGTCACATAAAATCACATGCTGGTACAAAAAGCTGATTTGGGCTTCAGAGAAGGTGAGCAGATGGCTAGTTAACACCTGGTATTCTGAAAGGTTAACTCCATCCTGGCTGTCTTGACAAGATATAAGCATGTAATTGACAGATTATTTCATCCTACTCTACACCTTCCTTCCTTCCTTCCCATTCCTTCTATGTCAGTCTCTCTCTAGTGCCTCCCTCTTCCTTTTTCACTTTCCTTTCTCTTTCTCTTTTTCCCCCCCCTCAATCTCTACTTCTCAGCTCCATTACCCCCATTCTACCCTACCCCTAGCTTGCTGTCATTATTAAGAGTCAGGAAATATATCAGGGATTAATTTAAATCCTATGTAAATTGAGGTGGGGTTGAGATAAAGCATATTTGCCTTCAGCCCAAACCTCCTCCTAACAACTTGCACAACACACAGGCTTACAGAACCAAAGGTAATTGGTAGCTGAACGCAGAATATTTATATCTGATGTCTCCTCACCAATGTTCAACAATAGAGAAAGTGTTAGAAAATGATACTACTTGCAGACATACCACCATGCAGCCATCAAAATGCTATTTGTAAAGGGATTTAAAAAGATGGGAAATGCTTTTGTTATCATGTTAACATGGAAGAAAGTCAGAAAACAAAATTGTATTTCAACATGATTCTAGCTAGGTAAAATATGCATTTAAATACTAGAAAGTCATACACTGATGTGTTAGCAGTGATTAACTTCGTACTAGGCTTTCATTTTCCTTATTATAAAGTTCTACATTTCCAATTTGTCTGTAATGAGTAAGAGCTAATTCCACTTTGGGGAAAATACTTTATTTTATTTTATTTTTTTTTAAAGATTTTATTTATTTATTCATGAGAGACAGAGAGAGAGAGGCAGAGGGAGAAGCAGGCTCCCAAGGATCAGGGAGCCCAATGTGGGACTCGATCCCAGGACCCTGGGATCATGACCTGAGCCGAAGGCAGACGCTTAACCATCTGAGCCACCCAGGTGCCCCTGGGGAAAATACTTTAAAAGAAAGGTACAAACAAGATATCATGTGTGTGTGTGTGTGTGTGTGTGTGTGTGTGTGTGTGTGTGTGTGTGTGTGTGTGTGTGGTGGGGGAGTAAGTATTCTAAGTGAGTTTCCTGAACTTGGTAATAAGATGTGGCTTTAAAAGAGTAAGATTTTTAGGTATTGAATAGAAGGTACAATGAAGAGTTAAATGACCGTTGGTTGGCCCTAATTGTGACTTAAATTGAAGGTGGTAGGTTAAGCCCAGAATACCAAGCCTAAGAATCATGAGACCAAATGCTCATTACTCAAAAAAATTCTCTGGCCATCCTTTTAATCTAGTTAATTCTATAATCCAAGTATTGAGTTCATAGTGCCATACTCAAATTTTTACTTCCTAGATATTTGCAACTAATATATCCAAGGAGAATAATACCTAAAATAAAGAAGTTACACAACTCAACACCAAGAAAACAATCCAATTAAATAATGGGTAAAGGACCTGAAAAGCCATTTTTCCAGAGAATATATATAGATGGCCAACAAATACATGAAAAGATGCTCAACATTACTAAGCATCAGGGAAATGTAAATCAAAACCACAATGAGATATGACCTTACACCCGTCAGAATGGCTAAAATCCAAAAGTTAAGAACTAAGTGTTGGAGAGGATGTGGAGAAAACGGAACCTTTATGCACTGTTGGTGGGAATGTAAATTGGTACAGACACTGTGGAAAACAGTATGGTGGTTCCTCAAAAAATTAAAAATAGAAATACTACATGATCCAATAATTCTGCCACTGGATATTGACCCAAAGAAAATGGAAACACTAATTCAAAAAGATATATGCACTCCTATGATTATTGCAGCATTATTTACAATAGCCAAGATATGGACGCAACCCAAGTGTCCATAAATAGATGAATGGATAAAGAAGATGTGGTGTGTGTGCGCACATGTGTACACACACATACACAAAATGCAATATTAAACAATCATAAAAACAGTAAGGTTTTGCTATTTGTGACAACATGGATGGACCTAGAAGGTATTATGCTAAGTGAAATAAGTCAACTAAGACAAATACCATATGATTTCATGCCTGTATAGGATCTAAAAAAATGAATAAACAAAAAGCAGAATCAGACCTATAAATACAGAGAACAAACTGATGGTTGCCAGAGGGAAGGGGGAGTGGAGGGAATGGGCAAAATGAATGAAGGGGAGTGGGAGATACAGGCTTCCAGTTACAGAATGAATAAGTCACAACAATAAAAGGTATAGCATGGGGAATACAGTCAATGATATTGCAATATCATTGTATGAGGACAGATGGAAGCCAGCAGTGAGTATGTCAACTATACAGCATAACCTATAGAAAAGCTGAATCACTGTGTTATACACCTGAAATTAATGTAACATTGTATGTCAACTATACTCAAATAATTTTTGTTTTATTTTACTTCTTAGACCTTTTATTGCAAGTTAGGAAAGTAACAGGAAAACTTGGTGTCAACTTATTTAAGTATTTGTTTTCTTTCTATATTTATTTATCTATATTCTGTCCATTTCTTTTGTCTATAAATAGGTCTGGCTCTCCCTAAGTTTCATTGTTGGTTTTGTTTTAAATCTTTTGACCATACCTAGTTGTGTGGGTGGTGTGTATGTGTATGTATGTGTGTGTGCCGCATTGTTTGTTTGTAATGACCCATGTGTCCTTCACTTGTCAGTCCAAACAGGTTGAAGGATATAGTTTAACATCATCTGTGAAAACATATGTTTTGAAATTTGACAAACTTGAAGTCCCTGGTCTGCCAACCATCAAGTATAAAACTTTGGACAAATTATTTAATTTCACTAAACTGAATAAGATTTGAATAACAGTATTATTGATTTCACAAGGCCATTGGGAATATCATGAAATAATATATGTAACAAACCTGTTGGCATAAAGTGATTGTTCAATAAACACCTGTGCTTATTTTGATTATCTGGGTACCTACAGTGGACTCTGGCCGAGAAATTGTCAATGCTGGAAAACAGTAACTCATGGTCATTGTTCTGACTTTCTTTCCTGATGACAAAGAGAATAGGGACATGCTCTAACTTCCCTCATTTCCTCTGGATTCCACATATTGAGGAAACATACAAAGACTTAAATAAGTTCCATCCTTCCCCAGAATGTCTGAAAGCATCAACGGGTAAGACTTAGAACAGTTGCATGATCTCTTCAATATGTGCAAAACTGATATAGGTTATTGGCTCATGACAGTCCTTCATATGAACTCATCTGCTTAAATGGAAAGAAATATTATGGTGAATCTTGTTAAAGGGTCGCTGCCATCTTTCCAGGATTCTGACCTGATTTAATAATTGCAACGTAATGAGGAACATCTCTGCCACCTAAAATCTGTAAGAAGAAAATGGTTTCCCATAGTTAAATGTCCTCCTCAGATCCCAGAACTGAGGCACAGATCTTTCCCAATGATGCTAACAGCGTTACTCACTCTTACGTATTAGTGCATGAATGTTCAGTTTTTTCTGAGGGTAAAATGGGCAAGATTTACATAAAAAGAAATGCTTCTGGAAATGCAATCTCAGGCACATTGATACTTGGGTAGAAATGATTTAGGGAGAGAAAAGCTTTCCTGTCATCTTTCAAATCATGCCATACGCGTAATCACCTTCTCTCATCCAAAAGGCCAACTTAGATTGTCCCAGACATCATGTAGACAGGCAAGAACAGTGATGTCCTAGAAAGTCTCCCAGCGTGGAAGTAATTCCTGCTACAACACAGCTCCACTCATCAGGACAAGCACAGAGAATGGATGGCAGCTGTATGGCAGATTGAGTAGAGACAGGGTCAGAGGAAGGAAACCGTATAGTGACATATTAAAACTCAACTTCAATAATGTCACATCTCCATGAAATGTTGGGAAGCCACAGCAGCAACATACAGAATGGGTTGGTTTAAATCAATCCCAGAGAGAATGTGTCTTTTCCTATAAGTACAGCCTGCAACCCAAGCAAAGAGGCCAAACAGTAAAAGTTAAGACTGTCCATATAGGATCTACAATCACAAAGCACAGAGCAGCCTACTCGTGTATCATATAATAACAAAGTCACAAGCCCATCTTTCTTGGTTGAGTTATAAATACTCAAAAACACATGCACAGCCAACAGACACATTTTTAAATACAAAGGGCTGAAGAATAAACTTGGAATTCCTTTTTTGCTTCTTAGTTCCCAGTGCATTTATAAACATGATTCTTTAAAACAGAGTTTACATTTCTCTCTCAGTTCATGGCATTTTTAAGGCTTTTCAACATTTCCTTTTTGCATTTAATGCAGTGTACTATCCTAAGCAGTATCCGTGAACCTGCTCAAAGACATCCCAGTGGCATACCTTGGGTATTCCAGGGATGAGTGAATCTGCAGGATGAGTATATGTTTTAGTGCCTGCTGTCTGGCAAAATGTCATGCCACTCAGTAACAGACAGATTTGGAGAATAAAATTGTCCTGAGTTAAGAATCTGTGAACTGATCTATAGGAGTTTCAGTAGGCCAACAAATCCCTGCCTCCACCAGGGGAAAAAAAAAAATGAGTGTTCAAAAGTACTGTTAGAATTAATTTTCAGGGGAGCCTAGGTGGCTCAGTCAGTTAAATGTTTGCTTTGGGCTCAGGTCATGATCCCAGGGTCCTGGGGATCAAGCCCTGCATCTGGCCAGCTCCCTGCTCAGCGGGGAATCTGTTTCTCCCTCTCTCTCTCTCTCTGCCCCCTCCCCTGGCTCGTACTCTCTCTTTCAAATAAATAAAATCTTTAAAAAGAAAGAATTTTCTGCATAATAACCAAATTGAAATAGATTCTCCTGGCATAAAAAAATATACCTTGTATATTTCAATAGTTTTCAAAATCCTTAAGTTTTCCTGGGAAGTAAAGATAAATGAAACTTAGAGTTTCGGGCTTCTGATTTCACTATCTCCACATTAACATTCCTGAGAGAAAGGTGAAAAAAAAAGTAGGAAACAATACAAAAATGAGAATGGTTTTATAAAAACAATATGATCCCATGGTCCCACCCATGTACACTGTAACACTTCATGGAACATTATAACAAGTCCTCCCAAAGCCAGATAAAAGCAAATGCTGCAGTGTCTCACTCACAAAATTCACCCAGTGTGGGTGGTGAGAAGAGAGGCCATGGCAGGAAGGTCTAAAAGGAAGAAGGAGTTCCAGCTACTGAGGATGAAGAGACAGGGGTACAATAAGTGGTCACTGACTATCTGAAGTGCCTGCTCACCATCTGACCATTCACGGGGACAGATGCAGAGAACTGAGGACAACTGAAGGACAGGGTAGAGGTACAGAAGTATAAAGATAAGCAAGGCGCAAAAGAAATGGAAGAGATGGAATTAAAAAAACATTCATGGAAACTATCTGACAGTGAGAAAGATTCAGATGCCAACACTTGGGTAAGCTTCTGCACAGATCTGAGTGTTCCTCTGGCTTCCTTTGATACAGCCACAATAAAACATCATAGAAATGGCAACGTCAGCACCTAGACATCATTCAAGGTAAGCTGAGCTGCTGGGCACAACATGAAGGATAACAGAAGCTAATTGATCATCAAAATATCAATACCAAGTTCATTCTTTCATTCATTCATTCCTATTCCAGATATTAATTCAGGCTCTAATGATATGGTAGTGAATAAGACAAAGAAGTCTCTGCCTTATGAAATACATCTTGTTCAAAAACACAAAAAATGCAAATACTATATTACGAAGTGATGGTCGCAAAGAAGAAGAAAGCAGGGGAGAAGAGAGTGTGAGAGGGTGCTAGCCGGGATGGTTGGAAGACTTCTCTGCGGAGGTCACTTTTGAACAGGACTGAATGAGAGGACGAACCAACCAGATGCAAATGTTTAGTGGGGGATCACTGCAGGTGGAGGAACAGCAAGGGCAAAAGAACTCATGCGGCTGTACACTTGGCAAAGCCCCAAACCATCAAGGAGTCTGCAGAGCTGTGCAAGAGGGAGATGAGTGGGAGGAAGTCAATTCCGAGAGACAGCCAAGGGCAAGATCACCGAGGTTCTTCTTGGCCATTCCAGGTCACTTGATTCTATTCTAGATGTCCCAGAAAGCAAAGGAGGGGGGGGGGAATAAAAAACTGTGATAGGATCTTATTAACATTGTGATCATTAGTGAAGTATAATTAACTTGAATAATTACAAAAAAGTTTTTAACATTATTATTCAAGTATCAAGTCTTTACAGCACCTATTAATTAATCACAACCCATTTTGTCTTAAACATATTTAAGGAGGCTAGTAACCCCCTATGGGGCTCTATCTCGGTAACATGTGAAGTTATGGCAGCTCAAGTACAGGCTCTGGGTAGGTTTTAAGAGAGAGTATGAGGTTCATTTAGTAGGAATCTACATAGATGATGAGAAAACCACAGATAGCTTGAGGCAGATGAGGTTGTGGTGATACTGGGCAGAGTAGGCACTGTGTACATGGTACATGAAATGCCCAGGAGAATTCGGAATGGCCAGCAGCACTGAAGATACCCTCTCAAAGTTCAACTATTAAATAAGCAAAGATTACCATTAAGAGGCAAGATGGCTTCTGGACCACAGCAACCTTCCTGTGAGTGTTGACATATCTCAAGAAAGGAAAAAACAATCTAAAACAGAGACTAGTCAGCCACAGAACCAGAGAAAAAAGAAAGTCACAGAAGCACATTCTGCTCAGTCCAGGGAAGGGACATCTCGGCATTGTCAGGCTACTTGGAATGTCTATTCTTTCTGGCAGGTAGATGGAGATGGATGAAGGCTGCCATTAGAGTCTGATGAGACTAAGCATCTGAAACAAGCATCCTGCTCACCAAGCAACCTTCTGTTAATGTGGCTCCCTAGGTAGCTTGCCTACAGGGCAGGAATTCACTGGTCAGACTGATGCAAATGTCTGGTCCAGTTAACAGTAATATTTTTCATTGTAAAATAATACAGTGGCTTTCCAATTTATATGCTTCAGTCTTTTGTGAGTTGGTACAAGTCATCCCCCCTGAAAAATCAGCTCTGGGCATTAACCAGACCAAATGCTGGGACCCGCAGGGCTGAGGTCTGGACAGCAGCTGTGATGAATTCACCCTGGAAATGCTGCCCTGCAAGGTCTCTTGGCAGCTGGCCTTCTCCTGGGACACACCGACCTTGCAGTACCTTACATTTGAAATGTCGACATGTGCATTCCAACACTGGCTCTCCTGGGAACAGTCACTCCCAGGGCATATGTGCAGAGAGTTGTAAGACGTGATAAACTGAATATTGAAGAAATGTCTCTGCTGGTGGGAAAAGAATTTTAATTATGTATGCTACAGACATACTCTTTAAATATGATAATAATAGCTAATATTAATTGATTTATTGAGCACTTTCTAAATGCCAAACACTGTTCTAAGCATTTTAACTATTATTTAAGTACTATATTTATTCCCATTTGAGGGACTGGAGAAACAGAAGATAAGAATGATTAAGTCATTGGCCCAGGGTCTCATCATTAGTAAATGATGGAACACTAATTTGAACTCAGACCTATCATCCCCCAAGTTAAGAGAATGTGCTGTGGAGTTAGACTTGCCCTGGCTGGGAACTTGGCTTCACCACTTATTAGATTTGGGACTTTGGATTAAAAAAAACAAACCTCCCAGTCAGTTTTGTCAGATTTTCTGGAAATTGCTGTTTGTCTTATTTGCTGAAAATTGGTTCTCACAAAGAACATTTTTTGGTATGTGTTCCCGTACATACAGGCTTAGCCCTTTAGAGTATTGTAGTTATTACAACACACAGGGTTATAGTAAAGTACAAAGGAAATTATAAAAATAAAGTACTTAGCTAAATCAAGTGCTTAGGGCTGCAGCTTTCAGACACTGAGCTCAAGAAAGATTATCTGCTCACATGACAGAGTACTAAAAATATTTACTATATGGGGGTCAGATTACCCACCCAAATTGGTGCTCTGTATACCTTCTCATGAGTGCCCTTCTCACTCTAGATATATACCTCTGATATACTGTGATATAACTCAATTTATTTATATAAGCTTCATTTTAAAAATTTGAGTCAAGTTTCTAATATGTATGTATGGATAGACAAAAGAAACAGATCAGGTATGACAAAAGAGTTGGAAGAGAAAACACAAGGTAGTGTGCCATATATTTCTATAACTTTGTTTGAATTAGGCGGCACATTGGCTCTGAAACACCCAGAAACCCAAGCAAATGGGATCATGTAGTCGGTTTTAAGTTCTGCATTGCCCAGAAGATGAAAATTAGCCTCATCTCTGAAGTTCTGAGGGCTGGGAGAACTTACCCTCATGGGTCCTCATCAAGGCGGTAGTCTGTAAGCAGCATCCCAAACAAACCCCTTATGATGCTTATAACAATAAACCTCAACAGTTTCAAAATAGCAGCATTACCTTTCAAGAATCTAAAGTGTCAGTTGGAGTGTATGAGTTCCTGACTGGCTTAACCGGGACTGCCTGATCATCCTGTGTCCTCACCCACAGACTGCCCATACCTCCAGTTTCCCCCAAGCTTGTGAGAGTGTCCTGTCCTTGTATAGATTTCTCTCTCCTCAGCTTTTATTCCAAATACCCTGTGCCTTTTTCCATTTCATTTTGGGTTACATTTTCCAATTCTCCGGCAATGTAGAGAAGAGGCCAAAGTCATTCATCTGGAACTAGAAAAAAAAATTCCACACAACAGCAAGCTTACTATTCCAAACAGTAAATGGCTGGGGGAGAGCAAGTGCCTCTGGAACTTGAAAACCTGGCTTCAGACAATAAATCAAAAGCACTTAACTTAGTACCAAAGCACCTTGGGCTTTCATGCCTGACTGGCAAAAAATTGAAATAAAAAATAAAAAGGGTAGCGATGAAGAATAAAAATGGCACCCTCCCTAACGGAGCTGTACACACGGCTGGAGTGTGATCTCAGTCGTGCTTCCTGTCTAACGTGCAAATGCCGTCCACTCACAACGGCATCCACAGCCACACAGCACCTCCCCTGGCTGTCCCTACTCAAGTCCACAGCCTTGTACTTCTTCCCTTCTGTTGGTTTCATTCCTTTGTTCAGCCTGGTATCTGGTCCACCTTCAGAGGTTACATATACACTAGCACTTGCTTTTGAAAACACTCATCCTCCTAATCTCCACCTCTTTTTCTTTTTCTGTCTTCAAAAGTGTGTGCTTATTCATAGCCCTGGAAAGACCAGAAAGGCCAGGCCCAGGCTAGCATGAAAAGGTCATTTTCATACTGGGTTTTTTTTGCACAGTCTCAAGTGGGAAGTCCCATGGTTCTCATAAAGACAGCCTGTCTTTTTCCATGACATTTACAGATTTAGCTTCAATAAAATAATGGAAACCCTGCCTTGGACATTTGAAAACAGCATGTCGCCTGATAGGTCTGATTCTGATTGCACATCACATGTTCTGCTCAGCACTCAGCACATGGCTAATAATGCCCCAGTTACGGTTTCCTTCCCTTGGCAGGGGAAAGCTAACTGAACTACATGATATGTTGCCTTCCCACAGCTTCCCCTCATCCTCTTCCCCTTCAGCCACCACACTCTATTCTGGGGAGAATATGTACCAGCTGAGTTGTGGCTTTCACCTTGGCTGGACATCTATAGAGATAAGAGAAAGAATATTGTCTATTAATTGAATGCACCGCTCCTTATTCCTGGAGACAACGTAGGTGAGAGTCACCAACCCACTGGTGGCTGGAGAGGATTGTCTCACTTCCTTTGGATGTTCATGAACCCCTACAACTTTCCTTCTACTCTTCAGGTATCACTTCACACAGATAATGGAGAATGGGTCCTCAAAGTTCTTGCTCAAAGTCCTCTCTCAAGAGCACAGTGACTCTATGTTTAGGCTAGAAATAAGCCTAGTGCAAGAAGAGCAATGTTCAAGGTGATTATTTTTCCCCTGACAGACAAATTTATATCCCCTAGTGACTGGAGAAGAATGTGGTTGTATAATTTTCCTAACATTCACAACAAATACTCTCTTCTTTGTCTCCCCAGTGATAAAACTGAAGAGAAGTTGAAATGGCTTGCTCAAGGTCACGGAAGTATGCTGAATGTTTACATAAATAACAACAACAACAACAAAAATAGTTTCCAGATGCCCAGTGTGGCATAGAATCACTTGGCAACCCTGGTCTCAGATGCAGTGTCCTCTGTCAAAGCCTTGCTAGGAAACAAGTGTCTAAGATAGAGTTGGTACGGTGGTAGACAAGAAGTCCCGGCATTATGAACTCACAGCTCTGTGTCTCCATCTGCCCCTGATTTAATGTGGACGGCAATATCTCTGCCACTGACAGGAACAGCATTTCTTGTCGCTTCATGTACTAAGCTATTTCTGCCATGACATATATCAGTGAGATCGGGATCCTGAGGATTTATTGGAAGTGTTAATAATTGCATTGCATGTGAGTAAGGTCCCGGCTCCTCATCTGCAGCCCGGGAAGCCCTGCTAAATGGAGCCGGTGTATATTCTCTTTTGCACAGGCTTCTCATATTTAACACACAGCTTTGTCTTCTCTGACTGTCCTCTGAAAAATTATGTTTTTAGTAAATAAATATTTAACAGATTTCCTAGTGTCTGTATTTTCTATTAGTTTGGCTGGATTCAATATCCAGTACTCTGAAAGCAAAGTGTAAGAATTCTTTTGTAAAAAATAACATTTTTTTAAACAGCTCCTGGTTTTTGTTTTACATGAATTATTTCTTACATTCACATCCCAGTTTTGTTTCGAAAGTATAGATAGCCACATTTTCTTGTTTAAAAACATATTTAAAAAACAAGTATGACGGGATAGAAAGCACACGAATATTGTCTGTCAATATTAGGAAAGAAACCTAAGATCACCAGAATTCTTCATGTCCACTTAGTATTCTCATCTTTTGCTTCTCTGACTCTTTCCCCAAAGCTAGTTTTCCAAAGTGTTAAGAAGACATTGCAAAATTGGATTTGCTCCATCTTATCCAAAATAAAATTGACTACAACTAAATCTATTATGTATTAATTAAATATAAGTTGAGAGCATCTATCCACTTGGTCCCCAAACCATTGAATATATCAGATTTAAGTGCCTCTGGGTTTTGTTATAAGCATTTTCAGAAGAAGCCAACTGTGGTTAAAATTCACAACCTGTAGATACTCTTTACATCAGATATTGCAATTGCCTGGAGATATTATTTTTATGGGCATTCATTTATTTCCAATTTCCACAACATTCTGAGAAACTTCTCTATGAAAGGGAAAATGCAAAAACAAAATACATAGTGCCAGGTTATATGCTGATGTGTATAAATAGATCTCCATCAATGACATTTATTTCCTGTCCCTTAATGTTTATAAATGGTAATATGTTCTCCTTTGTCCTCTGATTTTTTTGTGTTTAATTATATTATTCCTGCAACACGGGTATGTTCCTTCTTTTTGTTATATTGTATTTGTTTATACGATTTCCTATTAACTAGGTACAGCTAAGAAAAATGAGTCTATAACAAACATGACTAAATCATTTTATTGTGGCTGAGAGGGAAGTGAGATGGGGAAGAAAAGGAGAACATTAACTGAAGGAAAGCAAAATATAAATACACTTATATTTAAAAACCAGGTAGCCTCATGTTAGTATAGACCCAGAAGGGACTAATCTATGCATTTCCTTTTACAGATGAGGAAACTGAGGCTCAGAGGGGTTTGCCTCATGTCTTAGAAGGAGAGGCACATCTGTACCCCAAACCAACAGACCAATGTCATGTTCATGCTGCAGATTCAGAGCTCCTGGACCAGAAAGCAGCTACTTCTTTCAAAGGAAGTTCTTATAAGCTCTGGTTGCATGCTCTTGTGTTGCATTTAAAATCTAAATTCATCTGTTTTCTCCTCTTCCTACCCCTAAAAGGTACCTTGAAGACTTCCTAAGACCCTGCCAGCCTCCTCCTTCTACCATACCCCCCAACTTTGTTTCTTCCTGCTTAACAATATATAATAGCAAACATGAAGAGAATGAGGTGACAATGTCTAGAGAACAGATACCTCCTGCCAAACACAGTAGGCAACCAAAAAGGTCTTGAATTTTGAATACATGTACAAATGAACAAATTTAAGGGGACAGGAGATCTAAAAATATAAAATTCTTTATATCCTATCCAAACACAATCTACTTAGACAAATAATGCAGAGGTCTCTGCTTCACAGATGAGAAGGACAATTAGAGATACAAAGAATAGAAATCTGTCCACACTACACCAACCTCCCCTTGTCCAACACATTTGTCTTATACTCCAAATACCATATAGAAGCGTAAAAAGGAATGAACTTATAGAGACCATTAGAAAGCAGTTTGAAACAGACCACATAGAGATCACAAAGCCATCATCTGCTGGTGTTGGAATGTCTGGGTGTGTGTGATGAATGCATTTGCAAATATTGCTGTGAAGTAATTTCCTTCCATTTCTGGAGTACTCCAGATAAATTAGATTTCCCTCTAATCACATCTGCTGCTTGTGTCTGAGAAAAGATAGTTTGTCTGCATAAGACACATAATATGTACTTGGAGGGCAGAGGGCAAAGAGGCTTAGTGGAAAGTTACCACATATAATCATAATGGGGCAGAGTACAAATAAAAAGTCATAGGACATTTCTCAAGCAGAAACTATGCAAAATGACATCCTGAATGTTGCTGTGAGAATATTACAGGGCATGTGCAATTCACGTGCTGGATGTAAAGGAGACCTTCCTCAAATGCGGCACCACGTTGGGAACTGGCTAAGCTAGGTTAAATACTATAAAGGAACAAATCTGATTTGCCATGATATTAACCCAATACATCCACACTGAAACCAGGAAGGAAGTGTGCATGTATTGGGTTAATATCATGGTAAATCAGAATTAAGATAGAAGAAAATTTAAACTGAAATGTGATTAATAAAGTGCTTACACATAGCTGTAGCCTATGTAGGTCAGCATCAGAGCTTGTTCCAACTGTTTAAAATAATATCTAATCACAGGCGCCTGGGTGGCTCAGTCAGTTAAGTGACTGACTACTGGTTTAGACTCAGGTCCATGATCTTGGGGTTGTGAGATCGAGCCCCACATCACACTCTGCACTGGGTGTGGAGTCTGCTTGAGATTCTCTGCTTCTCCCTCTGCCTCAGCCCCTCCCCCTGCTCACAGTTGCTCACATTCTCGCTCTAAAATTTTTAAAAAAAAAGTGTTTAAAATATCTAATCCCAGAGAGTGCTAGAAATTTTAAAAAGAGGTATTAAATACAGTGGTCCCTCATGAAGTCAAAAATTCCTTACTGTAACATGCTGATAGCAGATGTTATTAGTGAACTGCCCAAATTCACTTGGGGGGTATACCATTTCAGAAAATGCCCACCATGCCCTATTGCAAGCCTTTGTGACCCTCTACCAAGGGCTTTATGTGGCAGGCTAGAGGTACTGGGGAGTTAACATCCAGGAACAGCTCCCAGCTAATGACAGATGGTAGTTGAAGAACAAATACTCTCCTTGTCTCTAGGTGGAAAGGCCTGTTCCTCACAATGTCCCAACGTTTCCCAGTGGGGCTAAGCCTTAGTGAAACATAAACACCCTTCACTGGCTTCCCTCCATCCTGGGTCGTATTTCCAAACTCCATTACCCATTTTTCCTGAAATTATCTACCAAATTACCTGCACTCTAATCTTATTTCAAGTCCACTTCAAGAGAAACCCAACTGAAAGCATGACCTGTTCAAACTCTGCCAAAAATAGAAAAGTAAACCACAAAAAGGTCTAAGAATGTCCAAAACAATGCTTATAAATCCCAAGCACCAAAGTTCATGCATTTAACTGACAATGAAAATGGCAAGAAATAGTAGGAATATTGAGGAAGAGGCAGAAAAAACTACCCAAACAATGTGATAACTTATAAAACATTTAGAATGGAGACAATCAGGCTTCAGGAACCTAATAAGATCTGAAGGCATTAGGATAACATCTGCAAATGTAACTCATGCCAACACTCTACTTACAGAGAGTTATCACAGAAGTGGAAAAGTTGAGGCAGAGAGAAAATAAACAAGAGTAGGAAAAATATTCATCTAATATTTGAATTGAGTCCATATTGAACTGATTTTTCATAATTTAAAAAATCATATCCCATCCACTTCAGCATAAAACTGTGCTTATATTTTTGTTGTTGTTTTGGGGTTTAAGATGAAACAATTTTTTATTCAATTATAATTGACATACATTATATTAGTTTCAGATATACAACAGTGATTCAATCTCTTTTATACATTACAGAACGATCACCAATAGGTCAGTTACCATCTATCACTATACAATGTTATCACAAAATTATTGACTATATTCCCTATGCTGTACATTATTAAATCCCATGACTTATTTATAATGGGAAGTATATACCTCTTAAAACCCTTCACCTATTCCACCTGTCTACCCACCTCCATCCCCCTGGTAACCACCAGCTTATTCTGAGTCTGTTTCAGTTTTGTTTTGTTTTTTAGATTCCACATGTAAGTGAAATTATACAGTTTCTGTCTTTCTCTGAATTAATTCACTTGGCATAATACCCACTAGGTCCATCCATGTTGTCACAAATGGCAAGATTTCTTTCTTTAGGGCTTAGTAATATTCCATTGTATATACATACCACATTGTCTTTCTCCATTCATCTATCAATGGATACTTCAGTTGCTTCCATATCTTAACTATTGTAAATAATGCTGCAGTGAACTTAGGGCTGCATATATCTTTCTGAATTAGTATTTTTGCTTTCTTTGAATTAAAACCCCAGAAGTAGAATTGCTGGATCATATGGTAATTCCATTTTTATTTTTTTATTTTTATTTTTTAAAGATTTTATTTATTTATTTGACAGAGAGAGACACAGCGAGAGAGGGAACACAAGCAGGGGGAGTGGGAGAGGGAGAAGCAGGCTTCCCGCCGAGCAGGGAGCCCGATGCGGGGCTCGATCCCAGGACCCTGGGATCATGACCTGAGCCGAAGGCAGACGCTTAACGACTGAGCCACCCAGGCGCCCGGTAATTCCATTTTTAATTTTCTGAGGAAACTCAACACTGTTTTCCATAGTGCCTGCACCAATTTACATTCCCACCAATAGTGCATGATGGTTCAATTTTCTCCACATCCTCACCAACTATTGTTATTTCCTGTCTTTTTGATTCTAGCCATTCTGACAGGCATAAGGTGATATCTCACTGTGGTTTTGATTTGCATTTCGCTGATGATTAGTGATGTTCAACATCTTTGCATGTGCCTGTTGACCATCGGTAAGTCTTCTTTGGCAAAAGGTCTATTCAGATACTCCACCCATTTTTAACAGGTTTTTTTGCTGTTACTGAATCGTAGGAATTCGTTATATATTTTGGATATAAACCCCTTACCAGATAGATCATTTGCAAGTATCTTCTCCCATTCAAAAGATTAACTTTTCATCTTGTTGATGGTTTCCTTCACCATCCAAAAGCTTTTTAGTTTGATGTATTCCATTTGTTTATTATTGCTTTCATTGCCCTTGCCTGAGGAGGACGGTCCAAAAAAAGCTTTGTTAAGACCGTGTCTAAGAGCTTACTGCCTATGTTTTCTTCTAGCAGTTTTCAGTTTCAGGTATTACATTTAAATCTGTAATCCATTTTGAGTTCATTTTTGTATGTGGTATAAGAAAGTGGTTCAGTTTCATTCTTTTGCCTGTAACTGTCCAGTTTTCCCAAAACTATTTATTGAAGAGACTGTCTTTTCCCCATTGCATGTTGTGCCTCCTTTGTAGGAGATTAGTCAAACGTGAAAACATGGGTTTATTTCTGGGGTCTCGAGTCTGCTCCACTGATCTGTGTGTCCATTTTTGTGCCAGTACCATACTGTTTTGATTACTACAGCTTTGCAGTTTGAAACGAGGGAGTGTGCTACCTCCAGCTTTGTTCTTTCTTAAGATTTCTTTGTCTATTCAGGATCTTTTATGGTTTCATACAACATAGAATTGATTTGTTCAGGTTGCGCTTGTGTCTTCTGTCTTACATACAGGCTGAGTTACCTTCCTATGTTAGCAGAATAAACTTAAGTAGTGAGAGTTGATGAGTATTAGGAAAGGACCCAGGCTATAAAAATATCTCCCCATTGATCAATAGTTGATACATTAATTTCTGCCACTAGCAGCCTAGATCTTTGGTTTAATCACTGTTGTATTTCATCTTACTAGATGAAAATATACCTAAGGGGAGTATCACTTCAGGTCACTCACACCTTAATGCAAATAAATAATACTGAAACCTTTGTTTAGTGTCAAAAGGGACCCCATTACAGAAATTAGGGCTACAGCAAAACGGTGATATGGTGATGGGAACTTTTGTAAAACCATTTTTGAAATGGGTTTCCTTACAAAAGCAGCCTAAAATCATAAGAGTCTATACAATTCTGGCTAAAAATCACAAGTATGGATGCAGAGAAACTTTTCATTAAAATAAGACTCGGTATGAGGAATTCTTAATCTCAGGAAACAAACTGAGGGTTGCTGGAGTGGTGCGGGGTGGGAGGGATGGGGTGGCTGGGTGATGGACATTGGGGAGGGTATATGCTATGGTGAGCGCTGTGAATTGTGTAAGACTGTTGAATCGCAGACCTGTACCTCTGAAACAAATAATACATTATATGTTAAAAAGAAGATAGTAGAAAGGGAAAAATGAAGGGGGGAAAATCGGAGGGGGAGACGAACCATGAGAGACTATGAACTCTGAGAAACAAAGTGGGGGTTCTAGAGGGGAGGGGGTGGGGGGATGGGTTAGCTTGGTGATGGGTATTAAAGAGGGCACGTTCTGCATGGAGCACTGGGTGTTATATGCAAACAATGGATCATGGAACACTACATCAAAAACTAATGATGTAATGTATGGTGATTAACATAATAAAAAAATTAAAAAAAAAAATAAAACTCCAGGGGGAAAAAACAACAGATACTTTAGCATAGAGCCTGAAAACAGTCTAACAAAGTGGTATCTGCCCATTTCTGTAAAAGAAATACTATGATTCCTTCTTGATCTATGGCGAGCTGTGTGTCTTCATCTCCATCTTGCTCAATTTCTACATCTTTGTCCACTTTGCCACTCTCAGTACCTATATTCTAAAAAATATTCTATAGTGATCTATTTCCTCCAGTTCCTCAGAGGTTGTCCTACAACAGCTGACCTTATTCATTCTGTGACTATGACCTCTATGCACAGGAAAATCTCTGATACATGACTAGCCTAGCCAGACAGATGGCCTGGAATATTACCAATAACCAAGCACAGGGGGGAAAAAAAAAAAAAAGACCAAAAGGGAAACCAGCCCAGTAAAATCAAATGGTATAGAGCAGTACTGAGACCAAGATGGAAAGTAAATTTCAGGTATCTTATTTTTGTTTTTGCAGTGTTAACTTAGATGTTCCTGATACAATTTATAGGTTCTAGGTTAAAAAAAAAAAAATCAACTCAATTCAAGCATTTTGAAGTATTTACTCTAGGACAAACCCTATGTCAGGCTAAAAGGGCAGAGTCATAAACAGGTCACAACCCCCACCTCTAAAATGCGGAGGGTCCCCTCATCTAGGATCGCAAAGCCAGAAGCAGGTGGCCTACCCCCCACGCTGTGGGAGGCAGTGTCACCTGAGTAATGGCAGCTCCTTTAGAGCTCACCCCGTGGCTTTCTCACTGCCATACTAGTGACCCAAACTGCCAGTCAGAGTGTTTTCTGACTTGTTTCCACAAACTCTGACCTAAAGGACTAGAAATCCTGCCAATAACTCACTAAGTAGGAAAAAATGTAAGACCTGTCTGTGCTTTTGGGGCGCCTGGGTGGCTCAGTCGTTAAGTGTCTGCCTTCGGCTCAGGTCATGATCCCAGAGTCCCGGGATCGAGCCCCGCATCAGGCTCCCTGCTCGCCGGGAAGCCTGCTTCTCCCTCTCCCACTCCCCCTGCTTATGTTCCCTCTCTCGCTGTGTCTCTCTCTGTCAAATAAATAAATAAAATCTTTAAAAAAAAAAAAAAAAGACCTGTCTGTGCTTTTAATTAGCTTGGAAATCTGGCAAATCTCTGATACAGGGAAAAAAATAAAGTCTTACTTAAAATACTGTGGGAGGCTGGCTATGAAATACTGACCTGTCCCCTGGTGGGACAGGAGAGAAGACTGGGGTAAACTATAGCAAAGAGCAGCTGAGCTTGTAGGTCTTCTTTCAATTGCTGTGTGCATCTTCATCAACCTGCACTGATTTGCATTGATGCCAAAGGCCCAAGAGGCTAACAGCTATCTGACCACTACTGCATCTTCTGGTCATCTCAGCAGTTCTTCCTTCTTCAGGTGTGACCAACGTCACTCCTGAGAGGCTCTGACAGGCTTCTAGGTTGTGTTCTGTGTGCATGTTGAAGGGAATGGTAGAGATTCCAATAACACACCAGGAGAGCACACTCTTGGGACACTGATTTCTATTTAATTTTTATTAATCCAAAATTCTCCCCTTTGTCAAAGAAATGAATGGATTAAATATTGCATAATGTCCCCTCTACAGGTTCAAACTCTTACTCCCCTTTCTCAATCTATTTACCCACCACCAGCCCTAAGACTAAAAGCCTTCATTACAATCTCGCCTGCGGAGGGGGAGAGGGGCCTTTTTCTCATATCCATAATTCAAAGACTCAGGGAGAAAGGGTATTAGGGTTTCTTTTCTAACCCTCATAGCTAGCCTTAAAGTTATACAAAACCAGCTACTGTGCTAGATGTGAATGAGTATATAAATAAATACATAATACCGCAATGAAGATATTTTTATGTAGGAAGACAAAATAGAAACATTTACAAAAACAGTGACGCAAGAGTACAATACCAACTTATGTAAGTGCTACACACACACACACACACACACACACACACACACAGTGTCGACAGTGTAGCTGGCCATTCATGGAGACATTGAGGTAACCTTGAAGTTTTTATGGCACTGAGCTGGTCTTTCAGGAAGAGGTAAGCGTATACTTTGAAGAGGCAAAGGGCATTTCAGGGGGGCTGATTTTAGTGAAGAAAATCCAAACATGTTTGAAGCCATTCACAAAATTAGGTAGTATTTTAAATTTGGTTGTTTTATTTATTTTTTTTAATTTCTTGAAATCTCCCCACTCTTCCCTAGAGATTAGACTGCTTACAGAGCCCTCTCCACCAGAGCATCCAGAAGGAGTAGTCACTGACTCCTCCTTCCCACTCGCCTCCTCCACTTCAGAGAGAACTGCCTATGTGCTCCCTGGGTGACAGAAAGGATGGCTGACATGTCACCCGTGACAGGCCTAAGTGGATAGTTTCGGACATCGGTCGCTAATACTGATTTCAGTGCCCCACAATTTGATTGCTTGGGTGATTAATGGGATCCTCATGACAGTTTTGTAACACGTTTCTTCTTTTTTTTCTTTCACTTTAATAAAAATGGGATTACCCATTCTTAGCATGCTGGGTCTGAAGAGGTAGTCAAGTTGACAAAAAAATAGGTGAAACGTATTTGGAGAAGGGGAAAGGCAGAATAGCCTAAATCAGCTGCATTTTTTAAAGGTGCCAAAGTATAGGGGACTTCTATTGCTTTGACTGAGGCTTTTAATTACCTGCCTGTATATGGATACTGAATGCCTCTGTGCATCAGCCTTCTTGTCTATGAAATGAGACTAATAATACAGATGTAGCCCAGAGCAAAGCTGTAAGGATTAATTAATAAAACATGACTGTTAAGCCCACCGCAAACACAAAGCATGATATGAAGACACTCGGTTAGGAAGTAATAAAGTGAAGGCTCTGAAGCACAGGGCAGGGCTGCTTGCAGGCTCAGAGTCCTACCCTGTCTCCCTTTGAGCACCGAGGTCAATGCAGCCTTCTTTGTGCCCTCAGCATGGGAAACTTCCCCTAATCCCAGACCAGGAGTGCCTCCCCTCAGAGGCTCAATATGCTCACGTGCTTTTCCATTCTTCTACCTGCACCTGCTGTGTCTCTGTATTTTGGTTCATCTCAGTTGCTAGCTTTTATTCCACCTTTCCCATATTGATATTTCTCTCCCAACTGACTCCGAAGAGAAAATGTTCTTTCCACAGTAGAGAGAATTCTCCAATCATGCTCCTCACCCAGTAAAGCGACAGGCCTTGATGCAGTTTCTCTTCTATCTCCCTTGTGTCGTGTGTGTGTGTGTGTGTGTGTGTGTGTGTGTGTGTGTGTGTGGTCTCTCAACAACACACGTGCATGCGTGCGCGCACACACACACACACACATGTGGTGAGATTCCAAAGATTAACTGGGTAATCTGAGAGAGGACAGACTACCTTCCCTGGGAAGGAGATTCTGAAATTCTGAAATGCTAATTTGATTCAATCACAAATTCGATTTAATTAAAACAAATCTTTATCATGCAGGTTTTTCTGAAAAGCATTGAGTTAGCCACAGTGCAGTACAAAGTAACAAGCCAAGTCCCTTGCCCTCTAAAGGTAAAGAGATACATGCATAGTAACTGTAACATAAATAGAGCCACAGTGCTTGAAATAAGATATAAGCAAAGAGAATGATAGATTTCAGGTTGATAAAAGGAAGGACGGATAGAAGGAAAGAACAGACAGAGGGGAAAAAAACCTTAGGTTATAGAGGAACTAGTCTATTATCATCAAGATACTAAGTGCTTCCATACAAGTTATCCATTTTAAAACGTTTTAACTTCTGTATGGGGTAAGTACTTTTCCAGATGTTAAAACTGACAATCAACCAAACAGGTAACTTTCCCAAGTTGTTACTGTCGATGGTACAGCATGTAGTGAAGATCATATTCATAATATAAAATCTGGGATCCTCTTGGTAGTTCTAAACATACCAATCCTTGTCATTATGTAAGAAATGCCACATTACATAAATAACCATGTAGAAGTGTAAATCTTTGAGTGAACTGATGCGAATACCTTTAAACGGTCAGCATTACGTTAATCCATATAGGTCATATAGGTCGTTGCATGGTCACTAGTGGTTATTTGGAAATATGCAGTAAGAACAGTGTGACATGAATCAGGTTCACTACTTTTCTGATACATATCAGAACAAGTAGTTTAGTATGGCAGCATCCATGAACCAAAATAAAGGCAAGTGGCAAAGGCTCAATGAAAAGCCTTGACCCATCACAGAAAACCATTGTCAACATCTAAACATCAGAACACAACTTATAAAAGGATTTGAAACTAGTATGTTTTATAAGAATCAGTACAACATAGACAATCTATAAGGTAGGACTCAGTGTTAAAGACAATCTGTTATAAGATACAAGGTCAAGGTGTTTATGTCTATTTTTAAAGTACTGTTTAGTTAGCTTAATTTTCCATTAAATGTCAGATCAGCAGCCTATTATATTTCAGAGCAGACAGGACATCTGACATTCTTACCAGCCGTGATTTTCCCTAAGGGTTTAATGGGTTTGTATATTTACAAAGTAATATTATCATTATCATAAATGTTTCCTAATTATTTCTTGGTATTAATGAAAGCATGTTGTATTGATGGATTAAGTACAATATTTATAAAACAGTGATAGGATTAAAGTAAAATAAATATGTATATCTTTCTGCATGTGTAAATAATAAATATTAATTCCCATCATCAATTTTGTGCAAAGTGGCTTAGTACATACTAATAACTTACTAAATACTTTGGTTATCTGTTGTGGATTTACGGTATAGCTATAGTGTTTATCTGCAAGCTGAAGGACCAGGGTCAAGTTGTTGAGGACCGCAGGAAGGGCAAGGATCTGGAAAATGGGCCCAAGAATGTTGGATTTCCATGAAATAAGCAAAATGTACCCAATAAACTTTAAAAGGGAAGAAACATAAAATTTAATCGAGAACAAAAATAAAGAACTTCAATCAAAAAAAACCTCCAAAACAAAAATAAGTCCCTTGGGGTGTCATAAATGCACATAGCAAACACTCATCATGTGTATACACATATCTGTACATTATTTATACTGTAGTGGCTCTCTAGCACCATTCTGTTGATTTTTGACTTGTGTATGTTTTCTTCTCTGTCCCATTTGTTGTGTAAGCTCCCTGCAGACAGAGATAAAGCAGCCACATGACAAACTGTAAAGCACCCAGGATTTGAAGATAGAAGACAGGCTTGGAATTTGGACTCTGCAACTTTCTGCTGAGAGGTGTTGGGAGACAGAAATGGTGTGCATTGTTAGCTCATTCTCTTGTCATCATTTTCAATGACTAGGTCAATCCTTTATTGCAAGCCAGGACTTGATTTTGTTACAAAAGCAAAACAATTTCTCCTCCAAAACTGAAAAATATAATACATTTTAAGGTTATGATATGAACCATTCAAGAAACGTGTTTGCTGATGAGATTTTAAAGAAATTACATCAGTAAACTGATGGAAGTCACTTAAGCAAATAGATTCATAAGAGACTACTGAAGTGATGAAATGGTTTTAAATCACAATACTATCTTCAGTAGGTATAGAAAGTTGTTTTTTCTTTGGATTAATGTATTTTAAGTTAGGGGGTAATGGGTTGGGAATTGAGGAAACAGAAAAGCTCACATCTTTCCGTTCCAGTCTTTGAATAAATAGGAGTCTGAGTAGCATAAACTTCTGAATTTCTCATTTGATTAGCTTGATCAATTTAATTTCTATTTTAAATAAGCCTGTTTGTCACATACTACCCCCTTTACCTATGGGCAAAGTTACTGTCAATAACCCTCATGGTTCATTATCTTAGTCCTAATAGATTTATAGGAATAACACCATATAAGGAAAAATAATTTACAAAATTAGATTGAGAAGTCTTAGCCATGGTATCTAGGTTGATTTTTACCAGGAAGTAATTCAGATAGTGTGAACTTTTCAGAAGTTTGCCAGGCTGACAGGTGACTGTGTAATGACATGCACAGATGTTAGGAGTAGAGGAGGCACCCCTGGGTCAGACCCAGAAGTCTGAGCCTTCACCTCAGGCCTCCCTAACGTGCAAGCAGCCTTTCCAAACCATCACATGTCCCTGAGGATCCCGAATGCCCATAATCTCAAGTTTGCTAAAGCATCTGTTCTTACTGTATTACACCAGAGCTAACTTAATGAAAACTGATACATTGCCAGAACAACATGACAATAAATGCTGTTTCTTAATGTAAATGATTTGTAAAAGCCTGTTCAAGCAAGAAATGATCACAGAGTGTATTTTTGTAATCACATGGTTTTTTGCTGTTTCTGGGAAATATTGTTCAGATTAGTGTCCTATTTCTCTTAAGTAATTTTAGGCCCTGGACATATTTCCAGTTGAATTCAGTCCACAAAAGTTACTTCTAATCAGCTTATTTGTGTTCCATAGGGCCTTTATTCTCAATTTGAGTGACTATCTAGGCACAGAGAATTCCTGCTTAACTGGTGCCCAGGCAACAGGAGTGATGAAAACAGGCACAAATCAATTTCAAGAGGCAGAAAATAGAGCAACCTGGGCTGCAGAAGATAGTCAGATGATCTCTATGCAAGTTGCCTTTTGAAAACTTTATTCATGACCAGAGTCAATCTGTAAATTTAATCATGATTGGTCAACTTTAGAAAATAATAGTTACACTTTACCATCTAAAGGCCAGGTCCTTTATTCCCCAAATTCAATGAAATCTCAGCCGCTTGAGAGCGCATGTTAGCCTAACAGAGATCAGTATTAGGAAAGGAATATGATCCTGTAAACAAATTGCTATAAAGATCTGTAAATAGCTCTATACATACATTCTATTAAAATAACACCCCTCGGGCGCCTGGATGGCCCAGTTGGTTGACCGACTGCCTTCAGCTCAGGTCATGATCCTGGAGTCCCGGGATCGAGTCCCGCATCGGGCTCCCCGCTCAGCAGGGAGTCTGCTTCTCCCTCTGACCCTTCCCCTCTCTTGCTCTCTCTCTCTCTCTCATTCTCTCTCTCTGAAATAGATAAATAAAATCTTTAAAAAAAAATAAAAAATAAAATAATAAAATAACACCCCTAGGAGAAAAATACCAGTACAACTCCTGTAGAACAGTGGTTCTCTGAGTGGTGTCTTCAAATCAACAGCATCAGCATCACCTGGAAACTTGTTAGAAATGAAAATTCTTGGACCCCACCTCACACTTATTTAATCCAAAACACTAGGGATGGAGCCCAGCAAACCGTGCCTGAATGAGGAGCATCAGCAAGGAAATTATGTCCTTAAATTCTACTCAGAGGCACATTTACATAGTACTCAAATTTAACCTAAGGTTCATTGGAAAATCAAGCTAACTATAATATTCTAGTCCTTGATCATACTTGATTAAAATATTGTTATTTTCCTCTACTACAATATTTAAAATTTTATTGAGAGGCGCCTGGGTGGCTCAGTCATTAAACATCTGCCCTCGGCTCAGGTCCATGATCTCAGGGTCCTGGGATCGAGCCCCACATCGGGCTCCCTACTCGGCGGGAAGCCAGCTTCTCCCTCTCCCACCACCCCCCCTTGTGCTCCCTCTCTCGCTTTGTCAAATAAATAAAATCTTTTAAAAAAATAAATAAATATTTTATTGATATGAATATCTAGAAGAGCAGCCAAATTGGAGTCGGTGATTTAATTGTGGTCACAATGGTAACAAAATATTTTAAATAGCAACTATGTCAAGCAGAAGCTTTAATGTTTCTATGTAGCTAAGCCAAAGCCAGCATTTCTTTGTTTTTACATATCTACCCAGTTTTATATCAAAGAACAGAATAAGAAAAAGATAATGTCTAGATTTTGCACTATCAGATTAACTTTCCAGGAATATTGAGGGTCTGGTGTGACTTGATAATAAAATATGGTGTCATTGTTTTTATAAGTCTCCAGTGGAGTTGAGGTGGAGAACTGCAAGGCAGAATAATATTGTCGCTTCTCTTGGGGGTTTTAATTCTTCGGAGCTGCTGAAAACTAGTGTAGAGGCCTCCTGACACCTTCAAGTTCCCTCCCATCTTTCTCTTCTAATTGCCCTTGGCCAAACGAATAACCACTGGGGCATAAAAAGAAGTCCCACCCCCCAAGAATGAGTGATTTCCAAGTCATAGATAACTGTATTCTGAATTTCACAGTGCTGGAGCAGAAAATTGCAGAAGGTGGAAAGTGCAGGATGAAAAGGGTTCATTCAGAAGCTGACAGCTGGTAAAGAGCCGAGATGAGACAATCAGGGACAAGCTAGTCAGATTTGGGAGTGAAGAATGTGGAGAAATAGGCAAGCAATAACAAGGTAGTCAGGGTTGATGAGGTCAGAAGCCGAGGGAAATGAAAAATAGGAAGGACAAACACTGATTAGGGAGGGAGAAAACTATTATGCCACTTCCTTTAAATCTCATTGTAAGTTCTATTCTCAAGATTCTAAGTTTAGGTCATTTACAAGATGCTGGCAAGTTAATGAACTTCTACTTTAATTCATATATTAAGCTTTATGATTCACAGTACTACCAGGCATGAAGTTCTGAGCTACTTTATGCCCCTTTTAAAATACTAGTGTTTATCTGAAAGTAACTCATTTTGATTATTAGATCTTCCTCCTCCTCTTCAGGAAACAAATAGAAGATGTTAGCTCACAACTTTTGGCCTGGAGGGAAAGCCACATTGGTTTGCCTTGGACCAGATTATGGGTTGCAAAAGTGAACAATCTTAATGGTGAGGTCTATTCTTCCTTCCTCCACACATCCCAAATAACATGGAAGGAGCTCAGGACATCAGGGCTGGCTCTGCTTAGCCCCCTGTCAAAATAGTATAGTCCTGTGATAAGCAATAGAGAGACGCCCAACAGGCAATCTCATCGGGTTATCTTAATGGCCAAAACAAGGGGCATTTAGTTCTTTTAGTCACTAAGATCAAAAAAAAACAGATCACTCATTCTGGAAGCGATGGGTGGATTCTGTGATTCCCTAAATCAATTTAAAAACAAATAGAAAAGAGAAAAAGCAACATAAAACTTACCATTTTAACTATCTTTAAGTGTGCCATGCAATTATATATATATGTATGTATGTATGTATGTATGTATAAAATAAAGCCAAATAGTTACAGCAATGTAGGCCTAATCCAGTCCTAGAATATTCAAATTGAAGGTGGCCGCAGATAGGACCCTGACAGGTCCAGATCCAGAAATAAAAATCCAGAGATGATAAGCACTTTGCCCAAAGGTCAAAAACTAGTGACAAAAAAAAAAATCAAAACTAAACCCAAGGTTCCTCACTCTCAGGCCAATTCTCTTTCCTTTTTAACCAACCTGAGTCAGGACAGCACAAAATGAAGCTATATGGCAATTATCTGATAAATTTGATGGATGTGTACAGACCAACAGGGATAATTATGGCCAGAAAATCCAATTTAGGTCCTCAATTACGTAGATTGACTGTCCACGTTGACCAAATAAACTGGATAATGGCCAAAACTGCACTCCACATTGTGTTGTACACCCAGAGCCTGAGAAGCATTTCATTGTGCTTTTGTGATTAATAGGAACACCCACACCACTGAGATAACTATGAACTACAAATCTAAATGGATGAATCTTCCATCAACAAAACAGATTTGAAAGTTATTCCAAATCTCTTTTATTGGTAAGTGGAGTGAAAATGCTATAGGAACTAAACACATATGCATTATAGAGTTTCTCTGAAGAAAGTAATCATGCTGCCTCTGTCCAGGTCCTTTGTTTCATCAAACCTATTATTCCTCCAAATGAATCAACTATAATTAGGCCTAAGTTGTAAGACGAAAAGATGACAAAGCCCTCACACCAAAAGCCTCAGTAAATCTGGGTCATTCTTGACTTTATTCTAAAAATTATGGAGGTCTCAGTTGTAAACTTAAGATAAACATCAGACTTATAATGATTGGTAATGAATGGGAAGCATTAGAGGAAAGGAGCTTTCGAGCAATCCCTGCAAAAACTTTCCTGCAGGATTTCATGTTTTAAAGTAAGAATTCTGCCACTCAAATTTAGAGAGGTTTGCCTGTGCAATTTCAACAAGTGTATTTCAAAAAAAAAAAAAAGTTTCTCTGACTTTAAAAATTAGATTCAGAATGTTTTGTGCCGATATCAGGATCTCAAACGACTGTGCATCATGATTAGAGGCTGAGATGATAGGCCTGGGGAAAGATGAACTGAAAAGCAAGATAGAGTGTGGAATGGTGGAGACCCTGTCGTTAAGGGGGAATCACTAAACTGGGTTCCAATTCCCTATTTGGCATGAACCAGCTGGATGAGTTGATTTACCTTCTCTTTGGACTTCAGAACCCTTATCTCTAAAATGAGAAGGTTGACTGGATGAGTTTCCCATTCTACCTCTCTTTGTACACCAGGGATCAGCAAACTAAGGATGATAAGCAGACTGTATTCCACCACCTGCTTTTATAAATAAAGTTTAATCAGAACACAGCCACACTCAATCACTTACGTATTGTCTATGGCAGCTTTCATGATACAAAAGCAGAGTGGATACTTGCAGCAGAATCTGTATGGTCCACAAAGCCTAAAATACTTAACTCTTTAGCCCTTTACGTAAAAAGTTGGCTGATCCCTGCTCTAAGCCATTGATCTTGGCATCACTGCTAAACCAAAGTCCATATTTTAATGGATTATACCAATTTCATAGGGCATTCATAGATTTCATAGATTTTTCACTCTTCTTCTGCCCAAGGCCATGCTTAGTAACAGGTCTTGAGGGATGATCTTTCTTTGTCCTTTTTCAGTCATTCGGGCCATTGATGTTCTGGTCCTTCATTGTAACTTCAATAATAAATAATGGCAATTAATAGAGCACTATCTGGAAGCTTCACTAATCATTGATAGGGCTAGGGAAGGTGACTCAAATCTGTTCAAAACTGGCTGTTCCCCAGTTCTAGGGTCAAGAAGAAGCCCTTCTCCATCTCAGAAAGAACAGTGAGTCAGAGAGACAGAGAGAGAGAAAGAGAGACAGAGAGAGAGAATCTAAGACAGGAGCCAAGTAGCTCATGTAACTTTCATCTTCTTGAGAAGCACAATTTATGTTGAAGCTAAAAATCTATATCCAAATTAGTAGGTACAGGATTGCCTCAGACTTCGACATTACCTAAATGCCTTAAAACTCAAGTGATGCAAGGGAAGGAAACTCACATATGCTCCTTATTATCCAATAGGACTTCTCACAAAACCTCACTATTAATGTGAAGGCCTCTCAGAGCCACAGCAAGAGAGGCCTCCAGTGCAGCCTCATCTAAACGTTATACTTCTCGGTCATCCAAGGACTCTGCCTGGCTATTCATGCACAGAGCCATTTCAGAACTTGCTTCCTCAACCAATTTTCTACTCACCAACATACTAATAAGACCCTGGAAATACTTCTCCTGGAAAATTCAAGCAGTTGGCATGGATTTCCAAGAGCCAAATCTCCACTAAATTGTTACTTATAGATTTTTTTTTTTTTAAAGAAACTCAGTAGGACCTGCATGCAGCCTTAAAACATACCCTCTTGCTGGTGCTCTCAAAGCCAACATGATAAAGTGGAATAAAAGTGGTATTTGAGGTTAATCACTTTTGATTTAGACTACTGGTTCTGTCATTTTCTCATGGTATGAAATTAGTTATATAAGCCCTCTGAACCTCAATTCTAATCAATTAAATGGTGCCCAAAATGTCTCCCTTTAAACAGTATTCAGCTCAAATTGGATGCAGTTGTATTAAGTAATATCTGTTCCTGTCTTTTGATTCATCACTGGTAACCAGGGACAAATATATTAGCTCACTTCATCTTCAAAATATCTTTGTCGAAGTTAGAATCATTAATTCCATTCCACAGAGAAGAAAACTAAAGGTTGAACTAGTTAAGGGACTTGTCAATTGTCACACAGTTATATTAAATGATGCAACAGGCATTTGAGTCTAGGCCTTTCTGAATCCAATCCGTATTCTTTCCTCAAATCCACACTGTCTTCCACTGATGATTTCTTCTGTTTACCAAGGTCTACACTAGTTCCTGGCCTGTAATGCTAACTGGGAATAGGGGTATGGGGCACCTCGGCCTCACCTTTCAGGAATCATCTGCACTTATAAGATTTAAAAGGCTATGTTCCAAGGCCCTAACCTCAGTACTCTTTGCCTGCCACTTGCTTTGGCCCAGGAACTAGGACTGGACATCTGACTCCACCTCCTACTTAGTTTAGAGCTCTTTCTTGCATCACAGTCCATTCAGTTGAGTCTATATAGTCTACTTAGTTTCCATTATTTATAATCTCCCCCATGCCAAAAACAAACCATGGGGCAAATATCAACATCTCAGCCCTTAGGGGGAATCTGGCCATAACCAGGAAAATGCTCAGAAGTACACAGATGCCACCTACATGGCAGGTGGCCTCCCCATGGCAGGGCCTCCCGATCAATCAGATCTTAAGGTCAGATGGCAGCACCTAAGTGAATCACACCCATGCTAAGATTTAAACCTTGCGTGCACATTAAAGACTTAGAGAGCACAAGACTCAGTGAGCAGACACCTCATTGACTTTACTTCCTTTCCCTCTGGCCAAGCTGCTCACTTCCCCATCAAGTCTCTCTCTGGTGTCAGATCAATGTCTGGTTTGATCTGTCAGAGCCAGGTGTTCTGAGCAAGAAACGAGGTTTGTAAGCTCAGTAACCCAGGAGATGTGGATGCCTTGGCGAAGGAGCTTCTGCACACTTGGTCAGGAAAGGAATCCACTCCAAACCCAGACTGCTATGGGGCTGTAGGCCCAGGCTGCTGAATGCATCTGACTGGAGAGAGAATGGAGAATCAAGGGAAAGGCAGAACTGCTGAGTTTGGACCTTTAACAGATTGTGATTTTGTATAAGTGCTCTGTTATTTGTCAAAGGGTCTGTTTTCTCTGGCTAAACTGAAATGGGATATGAAAAATCTTTGCTTAAAAAATTTGCATGTTTCCTCTACAAAGCATATTTCAATACTTCATTCTAGGAGGTTTCTTTATAACTTGGTATAATTTGCTACAGCTCATCATAAATGCTTCTAACATCCCACAGGAAGGATGCCAAAGAGATGCTAGAAATTGTGGATGAGCTGTGGGGTGTCTCTTCTCCTTTCTTCCCACCAGACTAACTCTCTTTCCTAGGTCTTTAAAGTGGATATAGCATCCGTAAATCAAAAAAAAAAAGAAAAGAAAAGATCACCTATTGTTGGCTGTCAACTCCGCTCATTTCAAAAGAAAACTGTAAGTTTGGATTATAAAGTATAAATCCCTGTAGTAAAACTCTTCAACGAATCAAGAAACTTTCAAACATTTGGAATACATGAATCTATTTCCTTAAATATTAATACGCTAAACTTTTCAATCATGTTCCTTCAAATATATTCTTCTTCTGAATATACAAATTCTTCCACTCTGCATTAAAGCCGTTTGTAAACACAGTGTCTCAACTTATTAGACCATTAGCTTGAGTATAAAATTCATGCCAGATACACTCTTTTCCCCCAGTACTTAGTGCAGTGTCTGATACAGAATAGGTTCTAAAGGGGATAAAACAAAATGATGAATAGGAAAGAGATCCTTGGTGCTCATGATATTTGTGTTTACCCTCTCGTGGTACAGAGAGGTTATTTAGGAAATGGCTGTCCATCCAGGTATATCCTGAATAAACCTTTATTGTTTTAAGCCACGGACATAAGAGTGTCTATTTGCAATATCGGGTAGAGTAACACTAACACAGTGAACACATAATTTAATTAACTGGCTAACAGCTAAATGTTAATATCAGATATTAATAGATTTCTGATTATTTAAGTAAAGGAATGGTGACAGAATCAGATTTATCATGAAGCCAATAAGGCTTAAATTTCAGGGCCCTTCACTAGCACAGCACCCTTCCAAGATCCTGTGGAAGTCCCTAGCAACACATTCACAGTTTTTATAAATGTTTCAAAAAGAAATTTTTTTGTTTTTTTTTTTAGGAAAAGACCCTGAAATTATAAAGTCCTAGGGCCCACAAAGACTGACTCTGCCCTGGTTCAAGATAAAAGGATGTGGTGGTACACAAGGCATAAAGTATGAAATCTGTACTTGTAATGCACAGAAAGTCGATCTCTTCCACTGAAGTTGACCCTTATTAATAAGAATGTCACACAATCTAAAGTAGCCTGCAATTTATTGTCACATTTTCTCTCATTAGTTTTTCTATGATGCCTTATGCAGAGAGAACTGCCTCATTAATAACTTTGACCAATTGCTTTTGCAAGATGTTGATTATTTTTTCCTTTTGCATTTGACAAAGCTTAGAAATAGGGCAAAAATGTCTCTCTTGTAATAGTGTTAGGTTAGTTTCAATAATGAATCAACTATGGATGTCTTAAACATTTCCAGTAAATTTATCTTTGGGTGTAGATAGACACTGAATTCACACACACACACACACACACACACACACACACACACACACCAAGATTACGGAATGCTCAAAAAAGGAAAAAAATAAACAATGTTTGACTGAATTCAACTTTCATGTATTTAATATTTTGGTGATTAAGATTATCATCAGAGAGGAGAGATGGCTTAGAAATGGAACAACTCGTACCTATGGGTATGAGTTTTAGTTTTGAAGGTGAGCACATACAATGGAATATTTTGCCTGAATCTTTGGTCCTAAACACTTGTGTTTGCTATATTAAAAGTTTTCCCCAGCACATTTCTTGAATTTGCCATTTTTTCCATTTGATTTGCTTTTTCCTTTATCTCTGCCTAGCTTCTTACAGACAAGCTACAAGGAGAAAGAAAGAAAAAATACTTTGCTTCATTTAGACACAGCTTTTAAGTGATTCACATTTTTTTGTATACTCACTTCTGATATCAGAATTAAAAAATCAGATTACTTTCTAGGAACAAAATTAATCTTGGAATTTTTAAAAGCAACATTCCCATGATAATTCAGGACAGCAAAATGAAAACAAATCAAGGAACCGAAGAGAAGATGAATTCTTGGGTGCTTCTAAGACAACATTCATGCAAATAGTTAAAGGCACACAATAAAAATTAAAGATATCTCCATGATTTCTGAAGTGGAAGAGTTTTCATAAAAACCAGGAAGCATTCATAGACGTATGCAGAGTTCACACTGTAATGAAGATTTTTTTCAGGCATTGCACAGTTGTCTTGTGCTATCCATACATAAGCAACATGGGATAACTTGCTTTCATCCCAAAGAACTCGTTTTAACAGCTGAACATTAAAACATTGAACTTGGCACTAAGGAATCTATACTTAGTCTTATTTCCAAGAAATTTCAAGTAAGCTATTACAGAATAATAATTTGAATCTCTACATGTGCAGCTATGAGTGAAGGTTTTTAATGCTCATACCCATAAAGGTGCGTTTTTCTTATGACTCCAGCACCATCATCCAAATAACAGAAAACATTTCCCCTATAGCTAATTTAGACTCCCTTTCTTTTAGCATAGACTGATTAATAATTAACTTTCATCTCAAAGTTGTCTCTTCTTTAATTGTTTGAAAGATACTTTTGACATACTAAGACTCTCTAATTTCACTGGCAGCTTTCCGTTAAGTAAACCATTTGGTTAAGACCTTACATGCAGGGGCACCTGGGTGGCTCAGTCGTTAAGCGTCTGCCTTTGGCTCAGGTCATGGTCCCAGGGTCCTGGGATCAAGCCCCGCATCGGGCTCCCTGCTCAGCGGGAAGCCTGCTTCTCCCTCTCCCACTCCCCCTGCTTGTGTTCCCTCTCTCGCTGTGTCTCTGTCAAATAAATAAATAAAATCTTAAAAAAAAAAAAAAAAGACCTTACATGCAATTCAGTGTTTTCCCTAACTACTTGTGAACAGAAGCCAGTTGGGGACCGTGAACTGTAACATTTACAAGTATGGCTAGCCTTTCACTGTCCATGGCCTCCCCATATCCCTGCAGCCCAGAGATATATCAATGGAAACAGCCAGACAGTGGTCAAGATTTCTTCATAGGCCCCCTGTCTGCACCAGACATTTGTTCTGTGTTCATGAACTTGATGTATAGCTGTGGAATCAAAGACACACATTCATCATCAAAGAAGCCAGTGTTTTATCTACAAGCTGGAAGTTTGCTGATAAGTACGAAGAACAGAACAGCACCCCAGAGAGGAAGGGAAAAGAAGAAAGATGGGGAGCTAACGGTGGGTAAAACTGAACAAAGGATTATGGAGTACTACACAGGAGCAATTCATCCAGAATCTGGGCTATGATGGTGTTATCTTTCATTCTCAAACCTCTCTTACCCCTCCTTAGGGGCCTACTGCAGGACCTTACAGATAGTAGGTACTCAGTCAATATTCACCACCACCGGGTCACACCAATCATTTGTGTCCTTCTCACATTGGGGAATGTGGTGAGAAGGAGGAATGGGGACAAGCGGTGCACACAGGGGAGGCTCTTCCTCTCCACACCCTTCTGATTAGCTTTCTTGGAGCCCCATCTCCCCTCTGTCTGGATTTTGGTATTTAGCTCGGGCCCCTTCAAGTGTCTCGAAAAATTTCTTTTATAGCCCCTGAACAAAACCCGTATTCATTTTCCAAGATGGAATCACAAGAGAAATATGAGAGCTAACTGCACATAGTATAAATAAACATGGTATGGGAACACAAGAGCGGAACACAACGGCCTGACACAGACGAGAGAGACAATCCAGCATAACAAATAGTAAGTTGTGCTTCGCCCGTGGCATTTTCGGGCTCCATCAATAATTATATAATACAACAGTCACTGATTTCTCAGCCCTGGATCAATCATGGGTTTCACATCCCCTCCAGAGCTGGTTGTTGACCAAGGTGCTTGCTCAGACCCCCACCCCATCCATGGCAAAAATCAATTCTTGCATAACTGCTTGTGTGCTTGGAATGCCAGCGTCAGAGCAACGTTAAGTTTAAAAGCAACTGCACAATTCACAACGATTTCATATCTGCCTCCATAAGCCCGTACAGTTCAACAAGTAGTTTCAAAGGAAAGTCCTCAACCCGAAAAACACAACACAGTGGAACCTTCTAAAACACAACAGCAGCATCCACAGGTACATAGCGCACTCGTATGTCCAGAGCACGCTGTGGCTGGACGCCGGAAGTTTTATCTGCCTTATGATGAGCCTATCTCATATATTCTATCAGATGAGCTGACAGTGTAACATTCTCCATGCTTAGCACCATACAATAGGAGTGCCACATAGGATGGGAGGCATGCTCTGACTCCCGGCCCCAAAATATTCCACCACATCCTATAGGACATCAAAAGTCAATTACATCACATCATAAAATGTATTTTTCAAAATGTAAAGAGGCTGCATTTCTTTATGCCTTAGTGATATGTTTTCAAGCATGGGTGGGTATACATGAAAAGCAACACTACCTGTACGTAGTCAACACCAAAAAGAGAGGAGATGTAGTAATCATTTAATCTCATCAAGACAGATGGCCAAACTTGATAATAGAGAAGCCAAAGTAGATTTTAAAAATTGAATTACGCACTTTGGTTGTCTGCCTTGATTTAGGTAACTAGACAATGGCCGTAACTTCTAAAATCCTGGAGTAGGAGCATATGAATGAGGGCAAAATTATGAAATAGTTTGTTTTAGCTTCTGTTGCTTACTTCTCTCCAGGAGCTCCTGGCATGAACATGCCAGAGGAATGCATCATACACATTAAGAGTCTTCATTTTTCAGTTTAAAAAAATAAATGAAACTTAGAATGAGTGAGTTGTCCAAGGTCATGAGGAGCCTCGGCATCTCATGGGCACAGGGCCTGTGTGCTTTTCACAGTGCCAAACCTCCTAAGTGGACAAATATATTTGTGGGTTCTAGAGCCATGCCCCTAAATTACCATCCCTCCCCCTCCCCATTTTTAAAAAAAGTCTCCCTTTGTACTTATGAAAACAACTAAGAAAGAATAAGCCTAATGAATGTATTCACACAATATGGGGGTTTTCAGGGCACTATCTTCTGATCTTTCCTCCCTCTCCAGCCTCCCCTCCCCAAAACACTTCCTATGTATATGTTTGTCCTAAATCAGTTAATAGCAACTCCCTTCTTTGAAATGTTCAGACCAAAATCTTTAGACTTCTACTTTGACTCCTTTCTTGCCTTTATGCCACATCTAATCCATCATGAAATACTGCCAAGCTCCACCTTCAGCAGACATCCAGAATCGACCATTTCCCAGTACTTTCACTCCGGTCCAAGTTACCATCCTTTCCCACCTCTAGCACTACAACAGCTTCCTGGCTATATCTACCAAGGGTGTCAATGCTTCTAACTTCTGCCATGCTCATCCTCACCCCACCCCCGGTTCTTCTCACCACCACAGGCAAAATTATTCCTTTACAGCCCAAAAAATGAATATGCCACTTTGCTGCTTCAAACCTTCCCAAGCCTCTGCCTCTCACTAGACAAATTAAGCCCTGGCCAGGTCTATGAGACTCTACACAATCCGTTTCTCGAACTTCATCTTGTCTTCACTCCCTTGCTCACTCTGCACCCACCCACACTGGCTTCCTCTTGTGTCCCAAATACTCCAGGCCTGCCCTGGCCTCAGTATCTTTATAATTGCTTTTCCTTCCCCATGGACCACTTTTCCTTCAGAGAGATCCATGGTTTTCCCACACCTCCTTCAAGACTGCCTAAATGTTACCTTCCCTTATCTTCCTTTAAAAGAATGAAATGTCCCTTCTTACCCCACTCCAGCATTTCCTACCTAGTCTTCTTCAATACAGTTAACTTCTAATGTACTGTAGAACATATTTTTCTTTGGTGTAGGTTCTGTTCTCTCTGATCAGGACACGAGCTCTAAGAAGTGAGGAACAGGAGGTACAAGAGAGGTTTGCTTTGTTTACTGCTATGAACACAGGACCTCGGACAGCAGCACATAGCAAGCATTCAATTAATATTGGTTTGTTAAAGTAATAAGTATCAGGTTCCAGGGTAGGGAGCAAGACGGGACAATTTGGGACAAAGAAAGCCTTATTTATATCCTGTTCATCATGCCCAGAGGCACACTCTTTCTCTGACAGTGCAGGAGGCTGATTCAAGCTATGCAAGTCTTCTAGATCATCTGGCTTCTGTCTTAAATGGATGTTGGAGAGGACCTGACACTAAATAATGTTTGCAGGCAGGAAAAAAAAAATTGAGGAATGGTCATACTGCTGTTTTTCCTGTATTTGTTGGAAATCTATCCATTACTCTTTACTATGTTGCTGCCCCCCCAGAAAGCCCACCTCAGGAGTCAAGTAGTTCCCTTCTGCTCTAGAGACAGGAGCTGGCAAAAGCCAAGGCATGAAGGACTGGAGGAATGAGGACAAAGTCTGAAAGCTTCATTGAGAGAGATAATACCTGATACTTTGACTTCTGCCTTCTCTTCTGAGTCCCTCAAGGTCTCAGGACTTTACTTTCCTCACTTCTTCACCCCTTGCTATTTGCCATCCCTGTGAGTAGGAGAGGGTGAGAAAAGCCAGAAATGGATTAAAGGATACGTTACACTGGGAATCAGGATTGGATAAGGCCATTTCAGGGCTTTACCAAAGTGTCCAGAGGAATCTGAAGTTTAAAAAAAAAAATTCCCCAGTAAGTGTAGAAAACTCAAAGAATTTATGATATAAGTACAGCATCTGAGCCATAGTCTTCTGTTGGGGCTGATTACACAGTCCACAGAAGAAGGACCCACCACCACAGCTGGTCAACAGGGCAAATGATGACCATAACCTTATCACTACAACCTCCTGGCCCCGAGGGCTCCCTTTCTAAACACACCCTTAGCTTCTTTGTACAAAGGCAGACAGCTAGAACAAACTCCATCTCTTCACTTTCTACTTTAGCCATTTCTTCAGAACATCAACGAAAGGAGCACCAACAGAAAGAAGCTATGTACAGTCAGCAAAAATGTTTAGATTTCAGTGTACTTTATATTTGCTTCCTCAGAGGAGAGGACATGCCATATCTGATCCAACCAACTCCCTACAAACCTTAATGACAATGCTTGGAAAATCTCATATATATATATATATATATATATATATATATAAAGGAACTGTCGGGGTGCCTGGCTGGATCAGTCAGTGGGGCATGCAACTCTTGATCTTGGGGTTGTGAGTTTGAGCCCTATGTTGTGTGTAGAGATTAAAAACAAAATTTTAATAAAAAAAGAAAAAAAGGAACTATTCCCTGAGAAGAGAGAGGTTCTTGTGAACTGAGGACAATTTATCCAAGAAAATCCATAAATGAAGTCATTGTCAAGAAACTTGACAAATGACAGTAATATAATATAAATCAAAACATCCTCTTAATCAGAGCTGATATACGTAATTCAAAACAATTTTGGTCATTAAGGAATCTCTCTCACTGGCAAGGCAAAGAAAGCAGTAAGTTGAATAAAGGAATCAAACATAACAACTTTCGACTCAATGTGACTCATCTTGACAAGGTAAGGAGACCATCTCAAAGCTAAATAGAAGGGCCATTACTTTATTTTGGTGGTTCCCCAGGCCACTACCCATAACCTACATTTTCAAAGTCCTGTCTCTTTTAAAGACCACAGCACTCAAGGAGATATGCAAGTCTACCCTATTCCTAGATTTACACTGAGAGCATCCACGAAAACTAAGGAGATAGGTAATTTATTTTCAGGGACTTTGGGAGAGTACTTCCCTCTAGATCTTCTGGATTAAACAATGTGCCCTGAGTAAAGTTCCAGAGAGTTCTCCCTTTGCCATTTGGCTTACACTTAGACAGGTTTTTCACCCCAAACGTTATAAAATCTTGACTCTAGCTTAGACAGGAAGGTACTGTGAAGTCAATTTTCTGCCTTTGAGATGAATGAAAGATTATCTGGCACTAGAATAATCTAGAATTGCATAGCTATGTTCAAATTTACTTTCCTGAGGCCTGGGGGAATGTCCCATTTTCAAGAAGTGGCTTTGGCAAACAATTAGAACTAGTCATCCATCACCTATTCTGATATTCATCCAGCTTCACTTTATATACTTTGATATTTGAAAATGTTCACCACATTTCCTTCACTGCACTTATCATAATTGTAATTTATTACATTAGCTCTGTTTGTTCATGGTTTTAGCCAAGGCACTTAGAAAAATGCCTGACAAATAATACTCATTATAAAAATAATCGATGGATAGATGAATGGATAAATGGAAAGCAGAAGCAGCTTCTCGTCACTCCTTCTCTTATTCCCAGTGATAACTGATTTATTATTTTAGGATCTTTAATAAAATAAAAAATTGCTGAGCCCAGTTCTAAAGCAGGATTATTGTCACATAAGTCCTTAAGCATGGAGATAAAAGTTCCTGCCTCTGTCTGTGCTACTGTTTCTCTGGTTCCCCAGGTCACACCTAGATTTATGGGTGTCATTATAAAGGTATGTGCTATTATGTGCTGGGAATGCTCACAGCAAGTCTCTGATGTTCACAATGAGGAGATTCCAGTATTTGCTACTAAAATCATTTGGGCAGCATGGTGGAATGCACTATGGTGTTTGTGAAACCAGGGATTTATTTATTTTTTTATTAACATATAATGTATTATTTGTTTCCGGGGTACATGTCTGTGCTTCATCAGTCTTACACAATTCACAGCGCTCACCATAGTACATACCCTCCCCAATGTCCATCACCCAGCCACCCCATCCCTCCCACCCCCCACCACTCCAGTAACCCTCAAGTTTGTTTCCTGAGATTAAGAGTCCCTTATGGTTTGTCTCCCTCTCTGGTTTCATCTTGTTTCATTTTTTTCCTAGAGGGTATTATGCTAAGCGAAATAAATCAATCAGACAAAGACAATTATATGATCTTACTGATATGTGGAATTTAAGAAACAAGGCAGATGATCATAGGGGAAGAGAGGAAAAACTGAGACCAGGGATTTAAATGCCAACTTGGTCTTCTACCATTTGTAGTTAGTGGGGATTACTAATTATTTCAGAGCCCAGTTTCTCATGTACAAATAAAAGGACATCACTGCAGGGGAACTGGGCTCTAGATCAACTGAGATTTTTAAGGAAAAGCTTAGCAAATATTATAGATGTCCAATAATTAAGCAAGTATCATCAATAAGCCAAAGTAGGAAGCCCTCTCCCTAAACACAGGGGAGAAGACAATAGCTAGTGTGTGGGTTTTATTCTCCACATGCGTAACTGAACACCTGTGATAACCCTTTTGTTGTTTTTTTTTTTTTAAAGATTTTTTTTTTTTTTTTGAGAGAGAGAGAGTGAGAGAGAGTGAGCACTAGTGGGGTGGGGGGCTGAGGGAGAAGCAGACTCCTAGCTGAGCAGGGAGCCCGATGCGGGACTCCATCCCAGGACTCCAGGATCAGGACCTGAGCCGAAGGCAGACGCTTAACCAACTAAGCCACCCGTGTGCCCCTATGATATCCCTTTTGAATAGCATGAAAATCAGTTAATTCCTGGAGGTCAAAAGTCATTCAGTAAGAAGGTTCAAAAAAGTCAATTAAATCTAGGAGCTATGAAGGCCTCAGGTTCATTTTTTTTTTTTTTTAAAGATTTTATTTATTTATTTGACAGAGACACAGCGAGAGAGGAAACAGAAGCAGGGGGAGTGGGAGAGGGAGAAGCAAGCCTCCCGCTGAGCAGGAAGCCCGATATGGGGCTCGATCCCAGGACCCTGGGACCATGACCTGAGCCAAAGGCAGACGCTTAACGACTGAGCCACCCAGGCGCCCCCTCAGGTTCATATTGTTGCAGGGGAGGATCAAAGAGAAGGAGAATAGACTTAGGTGGCAGGCTATTTGCAGCACCTACACATGGGTCCAGATGCTTCACTACATACATTCCAACCTTGATAATCTGAAGTATCGTATCCCAAGACCAGGCCTCATCATCAGGGAAACCATCAAATCACACCAATTAGAAGAGGTAGGTCTTGGCAAAACAAAATTCAAAGTCCCACAAACCCCACATGCACAAAATTTAACCAAATGATGTAATATTATTTGAAATGTTTGTGAGAGGAATCATTCATGAAGGGACCACTGGCTTAAAAATGATACTGCTTTACATCAATTTAATTGGGGAAGAGCTAAATTTTCCTCCCTTCCAAAGCAGAATAGGCTGTAAAGCAAGACATACCAAAAATTAAACCCTGGCTCTACCACTTACTGGTTAGGTAATGTTGGGCAAGTCACATAACTAATCTAAACTGAATTTCTTTATCTGAAGTAACACAGGAAATAATCATGTTTATTTTGCTGTGCCATGTGAGAAATAAATAGGAAAAGTCCCTACTATATTGAAGGCATACAATACAGATACGCAGTTATATTTACTCCTATTCTATATTGTGAAGTTTGACCTGAGAGCATGCAGTTGATCAAAGTATCAGTTTGCATTTATTGTTTAAATTGTGTTCATTTAGGGAAGCCTGTTTTTAAAAGTGAAGGCTTGCCTTTGCACCCTCACCCCGGGCTCTCAGAAACGGACAAAGCAGCCCAAAAAAGCATGCTGACCTTGACGCAGCTGCCTCCCTGAGAAGTCAGGATGTTTACTGCTTGGAAGGTATCCGAATCACCTATCCATATCCATATGCTATCTTTAAAAGGGATGCTTAGCCGTCTCTTTCCTGGAAGACTGTTTTTTTGGGGGGGGGGGCGAGAGGGATTAATAAATTATGGATATTTAACAGCTAAGAGAGAAAAATGTTACTTTAACAGTTTAACATTGGTACAAAACTACAAAATCAAACATAAAAATAATGTGTTAAATAACACTGTTTATTTGCCATAATAAAGTTTGACCTAGAGTTCATATTTTTCTTAATTTCTCTCGTTCATACAAATATTAGCCTAAGATTAGACAAACGTGATTACCTTTGACAGAATCTGTAAAGGGAGAGGAGGATCAAAGAAAGTTTTACACATCAAAGTAAGAAAGTATAGTAGTGAAAAAGCTGAGAGTGCAAAGTACTGGCACAGAAAACCACTGTTCCTCATTGGCTGTACTTATGCTAACAAATACACTTGTGTTTGTACACTTATATTTAGTATTTTATATACTCTACTAAATGTTATAAAATACATAATATGCCATTATATTTATTGTATTAGAAATAACAGTAATCAGGGCGCTTGGATGGTGCAGTCAGTTAAGCATCCAGCTCTTGGTTTCAGCTCAGATCATGATCTCAGGGTGGTGAGATGGAGCCTCACATCGGGCTCTGTGCTCAGTGCAGAGTCTGCTTCAGATTCTCCCTCCTTCTCCCTCTGCCTCTGCCCCTCCCATTCGTGCTCTCTAAAATAAATAAATCTTAAAAAAAAAAAACCTGTAATTATATTGAAATATATGTTCTATGTTAACATTATAATATACTGTTGAACTGTAATATTTTAAGAACATTTAATACCTTTTGAACTCACAACCCTTCACTCCTACTAAAAAGTGTGGTTATCCTTTATTGTCCCACTGTTCATCCCTTCTATCTCCTTATCCTATAAATGTCTGAAGAATGCATTTCTCAGACATTTGTAAAGAGCCATCTTACAGTCGTGCTTGTTTCTAAACGTGCTGTTTCACACCTTCCACAGGACAGGTTAATGATTATTTTTGGTTTTAGATGCCATCTGCTACAGCTTCTGCTGGGCCAAAGATCCTGTTTATGTCAACAAATTACTTAATTAAGCAAACTAGGTGACGACAATGAGTTTTTGAAAATGATGTAGATGTCTGTGAAAACTATATAATTCAATATAATTTGAAACCAGAGCTGAGAAGGGGAGGAATGTAGTGGGAGAAGGGACACAGAGAAGAGTGTGCCAGCAAGGCCCCCCCAGAGATGGGAGCAGTGATCTAGTTCACAGGATGAGGGACTGCCTTCAGGGCAAAGAACTTACCACCCCCTTCCTTGGACCACAGAGGAAAGAAGGTCTTTCACAGAGTAAAGAGAAAGCTAGTGCAGTTCTCCCTGTGCACAAAATACAGTATTATCTATTGTGTGACAGGCCACAGAGAAAGAAGGGTCTCAATGACTCCATATAGCTGCAGAGTGGCTTCCAAAAGTCCGTGTTCACTTAACATTAAACTTGACTTCAGAAAACTCTGCCTCACTCCTGGGATACTGTCTTTCATTCAATTCATGGCTCCATGACACCCTTGCATACTTAATAAGGACAAGACTCCAAACGAGAGCATTCCTCACATATGCCTTTAAAACATTTTTTGTAGAATTGTACCCAGAAAATATGATTTCATCTCAGTTGATAAAATTTGCTAATTCTGGAAGCTTTTCAAATAATGCTTCTTGTTTGTAAACTCACAGCTCCACTGGATTTTCGGTAATTCTCATAATATGCAGGGATATACTTAAACCACCGTTATAAAAACCACTGGATTTATTATAATTCTAATAATATTGAAGGGATAGACTTAAACCACTGTAATTATCAGGTGTTAAGCCCAGCTATCACAAAAATCATATCTTCTACATATGGTAAGACTACTCTTGGTTCAAAACAGGCTTCTAAATAAGACTTCTTCAAAAAGTCCAATGTGTTCAATAATGCTTCATTCAGCCAAATGATTCGGGTTTAAACACATTTATGGCAATAACCTTAATTATAATAATTTAGGGGATACTTATAGCTCTATAAAAACTGCCACTGCACCATTGGCCTAGGTAACCCCTGGGTATAACATCTCATGGGCATCAACACCAGGTAAATACAAAAACAAAGTGTTCATATCCTGAGTTATGAAGACTGAGACTTTCCTTATTGGAAAGTTTAATAAAAGTGTGCTGTGTATAAAGTTTATAATGAAAAGAAAATGGCCCTGTACATAATTATTAGAATGCACAATTTTTAATACACTAGGGGAAAAAAATGGACTAAATACCTGTGCTGCCATTCTTCTGGTTGGGACTCCTAATGTCTGGAACTTCTAATGACAACCACAAGGCCAGGAGGGAACAGATTAGGAGATAGGAGGGAAAAGAACTAAATGGCCAGAATTGACTCTACTCTACTCTCATCACCTTCCTTATGACTCCAGAAGCAAATTCTGGGATTCTAATACATAGGATGATCACACATCTTAGTTTGCCTTGGACAGTTCTAGTTTATATCTATGGCCCTGTGTAATTATTGATAAAGTTCCCTTTCATTCTCAGAAGTGTCTGAGCTTGAACGATAAATGATATGGTCAACCCTACCAGTAAGCCATCAGACAAATGACTGAACTCCTTTCAGAGTATTCTGACATTAAAAGGAATGGATCATTTTGCTATCTGTTGCTGTCATTGCTATTATTTAATACCAAGCGAACAGCATTGGGTCGTTGCAGATGGGAATCAATAAAAAGCAATGCTATAAAGGCTTCAGGAGGGTCAACAGAAGCTCCTTATGGGGAGAGGAATTTAGAATTGAGTAGTATTTTACGTTCACCACGACACAGTTGATTGTCCAGACTCCATGGCAATACTGTGGCTTTGGTTTAGTATTTAGCCAGTAAGTAAATCCATGTCTACAGAATCCATAAGGCAATGAGAGACTCATGCCTTGCACGGACTCCTTTCACCTCCACAACATGTAGGAATTACTAGTCTTCAATTGTTCAATTTGCAAACTTTTATTAGAAATCAATTACATGTTAACCCCCTGCTTATCACTATGGAATGCGCAAGAAGCTACAGTACTTGCCTTTAAACAGTTCATATTTTGATGATTCAAGACCAAAACAACCACAGAATAAATAAAAACTATGTGGCTGTAACTCTTACAAGTAATTTTAAAGTAAAAGAATATTGAGAGGGCGCCTGGGTGGCTCAGTTGGTTAAGCGACTGCCTTCGGCCCAGGTCATGATCCTGGAGTCCCTGGATCGAGTCCCACATCGGGCTCCCTGCTCGGCAGGGAGTCTGCTTCTCCCTCTGACCCTCCCCCTCTCATGCTCTCTCTCTCATTCTCTCTCTCTCAAATAAATAAAATCTTAAAAAAAAAAAAAAAGAATAATGAGAGAAGGGCTACTGAAGAATAGAGGTTTGAACATAGGCCTAAAGGATGCAGAGGGCTCCCGAAGATGAAGAGGAAAAGTCTTATTGTGGAAATGAATATATACATGCAAGGGACAGTGGCTAAGAGTAGGTTTGTTTTGAAAGGAAATTAAAAAAAAAAAAACACACACATCGTTGAATAGACATGGTGGAGCTAAATTCTAGATAGTTTAGAAAATTTAGATAACAATGTTTAGACTTGATATAATATATACTATCATATCAAAACTTAATCCAATGTCTACCATCTCCATTTTACTCACGGTTTTCTACACTGCAATCTGAGATCATGCTGATTAATGCCCTGGCTCTGAGCAAAGGCACTAGATGGGAAAAATATCCAGCCTCTTGTTACTTTCAGTCCTAAAGATCAGCTATAGTGAACAAAATACATGTAGCCCAACAAACTGTGCACCAATTTATGATTAAAATATTTCAGAAGATTGCTTTTGTTTCTTTGTATAACCAAAGTAAGACATGTCCTGAGTCTGGGCTCAAATCTCCCACTTCCTTTTCTCTTTCCTTCCGAGGTCAAGTAGTTAGGTGGTAACTTCAGGATCCAGGTGCTTACACCCTTTCAAATATGCAAAGGTTATCATTCTAATCCTCTGTCTTAGCCTTCATCAGGGTTGCTTTCATCAAGACTCATTGTTCGATGAAGGTACTTCAGAGTAAACCTCCCTGGCTCCCCTCACCAAAAATCACACAGCTAAGATAGCTGCCAAGCCTTCCGCCCCAGATCCTTGAATACTTGGTGTTTTCTGGATAGCAGTCATTAATTGATGATAGGTATATTTCAGTCATGTGAATCAGTCTTTTCTTTCCTCTTTTAGACTGTGATCACTACAAGGGTAGGAAACCATCTTCCATTTTTCTTGTACTACCATCATTATGCATTATTATTTAGCATTTAATGAGAAACAATCATTTATTGTAGAATATGAATCAGTTTCTCACAGCTGAAAGCAGATAATGGCCACAAAAAATAGAAGCGTTAGTACTAGCCAAAGGGATTTAAAATAAGAAAAACTGACTATATGTAAAATTTGGATTCAAAAAGACTAAGAGAAAATAGACTCTCTAAATAAATAGGGCAGACGTGAAATCAAGGATTACTCAACAATGGTTAAAATAGTGAATTCGTTTCTCAGCAGTAAACCAAAGAACAGTGGATGATTAGGAAGTAATGGAGACACTACTAAAATAGCTATTGATGAAAGGCTGCAAACACTTGGAACGACTGGACATTTACAAATAAGGAGTCCCCTGCTAGAATTATCAAACACAGTACAATGGGACAAACTAGGGGGAATTGGATAGATTTTTGAAAGTGAAATTTGAGGGTTAAGAGAAAGCAGAATGTGATAACATTTTTGAAAGGGAATTACTAAGCTAGTCTACAAAGGAAACAGAGGTGAGTGCTGGCCCTATGCAAAATACATAAGTCATCCTAAATGGTTTCTAGGACCCCTGACAACATCTCTCCATGGTCATCCTTTGTCCGCTGCCTTCTGTCCTGACCCAACGCACCGACTTGCACTTTTTAAGCTGTCCCAGCCGACAGGGCTACCAGAGGTAACTTCCCCTCTAGGCTTATTCTTATCCCAGACCTTTGCTTTCTGCTAAGATAATACCTAGGTATGCTGTTAAACTAAGCCATGAAGGTTAATTCAACATTTTTCTGTGGAATGACTATGACATGCCAGGCATTGTGGAGAACACATAGCTACATACAGTAGAGACATGGCCCCCTCAACATTAAACAGCCTGACAAAGACATGTACTCACACTTAGCACAGGTCCCTGAGAAAGTGGCTTAAATCCCTCTGCCATATTGAAGGTATTTGTTACAGAGTACTGACACTTCCCCCAAATGGCTACTTTTATGTAGTCTTGCCTAGTGAGCCTTTTTTTTTTTTTTTGGCTAGATGGCTATGCTCACCTCTCAGGTTACACCTACTGTTCTTTCCTTGCTCTTTGCTTTTCACAAACCTCCCTAAGTGCTCCATGGCTTGCTGTCCTTGCACTGCCATCCACTGTTATTTTTATCATCTGTAATGTTATGATCCTGGGTAAAAGAGTAATGACAGCTTTAGAAGTTTCTTGGTTATATATTGTAAACAACCAACACCAGGTTTTGTGACATCCACCTGTCACAACAGGATTTTTCCAGCAAAGAGTCCAAGCTTATTCATAAATGACCAAAAGAAGCTCTGAATATGAGATGGACAAAATGGCAAAGTGAATGCCTAAGAAGGAAGCTTTGCATGACACAGAAAAGCAACTAAACTTGAAAGATAGTTTTAAGGGGGAAAATTATTTAAATGGTGTAACAGGTACAAATCTCTTAGAATTGTAAACAGCATCATTGGACTGTTTGAAGACTTTGTTTTTTTGAGTGTGGATTGTCCTTTGAATTTGTGAAATTTCATTTGCAAAGTAAAAGAGATGATTCTTTAGAGAAACAAAATGCATCGTTATTCTCTACTTCAAAGCAGATGATATATATGTTTTCTCCATCAAATGACAACTTTAATCTATGAGGCAACCAACCAAGCAAAAGGTTTTACTACACTATGGACAAGTGTCTATGGACAAGATAAGTAGAGAAAATTAAAAATCATGGTCTCTTCCCTCCAGTAATTTACAATAGACTCAAAAAACTTTTCCTGTGCCAAACCAATGCACAAATAATCCACTGCAAAATTATATGAACTATACATACTATAATAGATGTATGGGAATAGATAAGCACAATTCCATTAATATATCCAATTTTTACTAAATAGTTGTCAACTGGACGAATAAACTAATGAATAAATGAATAGATTATGGTGACTGGGTTCAGTCTCGAGGGATGGGTAGGCTCTAATGAACTAGAGCTAACAGAGGAGTGTATTCCATGTGCATGAATTTACCAGAGCTGGGCCATTGGCAGGAATGGGAATGGGTGAGGAGATTGTGTTATAAGTAGCCAATGTTATTAGAAACAAGCTCAAATGGAGAAAATGTTCAGAGGGCATGAAGAACACACATACATCTCTTGTAATTATTTGTTTACTCCCTAGAAAAGAAATCCGGAGTACAAATTTATGTTATATAGTAAGATTTAAATCATTCCAGGGTAATAGTTTCCCAAGCTGGAGGATAGGAGTACCCAGAATAAAGTAGCAGGAAAAATAATAGGACTATGATTGACAACCTCAGTCCTATTTTGTTCTATATTAATTTTTACCCATTCACCTTTCTGATCCCACAGTCTCTCCCTTCACTCCTTTTCCCCCTCTTTACTCCCTTTAGTCTCATAAGCTTTGATCTCTTTGGGTTATTTCATGGTTCTCCTCCAAGTTTGTCTTTGAACTCCAGATTCTTAACCACCATCTACCTTATCTGCTGAGATTTTCTGTTCTCATTCTTTTCTGATCTGCAGACCCTTCACCCATTTATGGCCAAAATGTGTAGCTTTAAGAGTTCCACTCTGCAACAGGCATGCAGAATGCTAGCTAGGAAACAGGAAAGTATTCCACCATTTGGGGGCACCCTGAGTTGTATGTTTCTTGTTTCTTTGCTTCTGCCATTATAATGTAGACCTAAAGTGCTATTTGACCTAGACATCGCTGGTGACAGCCTAGGAGATACCTAGATACCCATGATTTTCCAAAGTCACATACTAGAGAAAGAAAAGAAAAAGAAAAAGAAAAAAAGAAAAAAACAAAGGAAAGAAAAGGAAAGCCAGAAAGGGAAAGAGATACTTCGGTTATGTGTATCTTCATTAGCCTCATCCATGGTTTACCTAATAATCCATTATCCATCCACTCAGAACCTATTTACATTTCTAATCTTTGTACTCTTGGATATAACAAGTATCTTCAATTCACTTATTGGTAAAGTAAAGCTCTGTGGTGCTATAGAAAATGAATAGAACTTAGGAGTCAAAACACCCATGCTTGAAACTTGACCTTCCACTATTTTAGGAACTTAGGAAAGCCATTCAAATTACCTTATCCTCTGAGTCCTCATCTGTAAACCTTTTAGAAAAAAAAAAAAATCCTACACTTCTACCTCATACAGAATTGTAATATCAAATGAGATAAGGGAAAATTCTTAGAAAATTCTTGAATTCTTAGAATTCAAAAAATTTTGTGAGCACATTTGTGTTTAAGTTTTGATAGTTGTTACCTAATTTGCAGTCTATCATCATTGGCTTCTTTAAATATTTTATAGATTTTTGTCTCTTGTTTTGAGATGCAATGGCCAAACAGACTTCAATGCCCAGCAATGAGCTTGATACATACTAGGCAACAATCAGAACAGTTTGACAAATGAACTAAATATCCCGCATTGTGATACATCATTTAATTCAAGATTAATGTTTCTGTGTTTTTATTTTCAATTCCCTTCTTGATTTGTCAATATACTCAAGGGTTACTTCAAAGAATGGTCTATGAAATGTATCTTTTATGATACTAACGGATAACCAGATTTATTTTTCTATAAGCATGGCTTTTATTATTTTTTCCTAAGTGAATTACCTTTCATTGCCCACACTGAATATCATCTACCACTTTTCTGCCCACTCATGCAGGCTGGCAAGATTTCCCTGTAGTTTATCTCCATCTGCTTGGCATTTCACTACCTGGAAGAGCTCAGTGTCATCTGCAAACTTGGATAATTCACCATGCATTCCCTCTTCCAAATCATTTATGAAAATGTTAAATAAGACAGGTTCCAGGGCCAATCCTTAAGAAACCAAACTGTTTTTTACTTCTCCATTCGGAAGAGCTCTCATTTACCTCTAGATTATGTTTTTCTTTCCCCTTGTTAAAATAAGCTTTGTATAATCACCATATATTGATGTATGTATGTGTTCCTTATGGGTAATAAACCTACTTGAAGTTTGGGGATACAAAATTATCCAAAATGTATCTGTTCCATAAAACTCTTAGGGACTAGCCAACTTGAAAAGTAAAGAGGAAGCTAAACAGATAGGACTCTGGACGCTTCGGACTCCACTTGCAAAAAAAAAAAGCATCTTTGTTTTTATCTCCTTTATATGGCAAGACATCGATTTGTGAACAAAAAGAAAAATCTTTAAAAAGAAAAAAATTATAGCTTTAAAAAGAAATGACTAGTCCAGAGAAAAAGCTTTAGAGTCAGGATCCCAAGACTTGTACTTTGCCTTGTACTCTGGTATGTACCACCACTGTATCCTTAGATGAGTAACTTAACCTTATTGAAATTCTGGTTCCTAAACCATGAAGCAAGGAAAATAAACTCTAACTTGTCCCTCTTGCATACGATGTGAGGATGAAGTAATACAATGTATTGTGAAGTGAATTACAGGCATTCATGAAGAAGGGAGGTTTTCTAGATGGACACAGTAGAAGGTGCAAGGGTACCTGCACTTTTAGAGGTAGTGTAGTTCAGATATTCAAAGGGCATGAGCTGGAAAGAAGAACTAAAAATGTCAGGAGGCAGATGAGGTCATGAGAAAGTGAACATAACCAGGAACTTTGTCTCTAAGATGAAATATGAGAAAAAAATGGGAGAATAAAAGAAATGGAAGGAGATTATGGTCTGGGGGGAATACTGGAGAGGAAGATTTCTGAGCAAGACACCTAAGAATGGGTGGCTGTATTGAAGTTGAAGTCAAGGATGCAAGATTGAAGAAATCAAGGGCTTGTAAACTAGTACATTATAAAGCTTGTCCAAAATGCATTTATCTCCTCAGTGGAGGTAGGGAACAAAATAGTGATGTTGGTCCCAACATCTTCAAAAGTTGGGAGAGAGCCCTCAGGAGAGTCATGGATGGCAGTGCTGAAGAGGGTACAAAGTAACATTTTCAGAGGCAAAGAACCTCAAAGGAAGACCTCAAACAGGAGGATGGAATCAGCCATCTGAGCCAGAAGATCATCCATCCCACGCCATCCATGGTTCATGGACTCCTACATAAGGGGGGACAGGGCAAGTTTTGTATTCAAAGGAGTGCCTAGATTCAAGCATGGAGATTCAGATATAAAAACATTGTTAAAAAGCTGACCACACAGGAGATTTTGTTTAGAAAAACACAAGGTTTTCTGCCTAAGCAGACAAGTTAGAAGGAGTTTCAGTGAGGCGGTGCAGAGAGTTATGTAAAGACAAAGTAAAGGGGAGAACATATGGGATGAAAAAGGACTCTGACCAAGGTTTCAGGGGTTAAAAACAGGTTTTGGTGTAGGAAAAAAATCTTACTTCTGGCAAAGGGTTTTTGATTGTGGCACAGAATAAGGAGCCTAGATACCATCTGCCCTGGTCTCAGAAAGTAGAGCCAGTTGCTTCAAAGTTTAAAAAGGGCCCTATTGTTCTAGAAAAAAGTGGTCAACATCTAACCCAGATATATTAAATGCTGTCGGACAATATTGGTGTCTGGTTCAGAGATACCCAATATAGGTGATCCACACATTCTAATTTATTCAAAGAAATCCAAATTACCCCCAATTTTTTGGTTATCCTATATACCAGGATACCAGTATCCCTATAAACTCAGCTTTATAGCTTTGTTCTAAGGTTGTAATAAAATCCCTTTTAGTTTTTGAAGACAGAAACTTGCATTTTAAGTTTCGATAGATATTTTCAAAATTTTTTTTAAGATTTTTATTTATTTATTTGACAGCAAGAGAGGGAACAGAAGCAGGGGGAGTGGGAGAGGGAGAAGCAGGCTTCCCGCCGAGAAGGGAGCCTGACATGGGGCTCGATCCCAGGACCCTGGGACCATGACCTGAGCTAAAGGCAGACGCTTAATGACTGAGCCACCCAGGCACCCTTCAAATTGTCTTTTAAAACCTCTGAATGTCTATCCCTATCCCCATTTCCCATCACCTCACAGGTTTCACCCAGAACAAAGGGTTCTACAAATAAATGCTATTTCCCACATTATTTTATAAGAAAGTGTTGACACACCCTGAAAATACATCTAGGACATTTAAAGCTTCTTAAAACAGGAAACATAGTTCAATTTAAATGTTATCTATCTAAAATTCTATTTACAGTGAATATTAAAGAAAAAAACCCACCCTCCTAGTATATTTAGAAATAACCCAAGCTCAGGATGCCTGGGTGGCACAGTCAGTTAAGCATCGGACTCTGGATTTTGGCTTAGGTCATGATCCCGGGGTCCTGGGATCAAGCCTCCCCCCCCAAAATTGGGCTCTGTGCTCAGCGGGGAGTCTGCTTGAGAATTCTCTTTCTTCCTCTCCCTCCACTCACACTTTCTCTCTCTCTCAAATAAATAATCTTCAAAAAAAGAAAGAAAAGACAAGACATAACCCAGTTCTACAAACTTAAGTGGTAGAGGCTGATTCATCACAACCAATCAGTAAACTTAATAAAAGTGAAACATAAATGTGGATTGAAGCTGATAAGGCAGTATGTGGCAAATGGTAACAGACACTATTAGTGACCTGCCCAGTATCCATTCCCTTTTCCTCCTAACAAAACCTTCATTATGCTCAGGGAAGCTATTGGCCTGCCAAGGTGAGATCCCCTTTCCAACTCCCTTGTGTGACCATACGACATCGTGCTAGGCACAGAGAAGGAAACATATCTGCTGTGGACTCCAGAGAGGGTTCTGCTGATAAAAGGGATAGAAACCATTTCCACGGACATGTCCCACCACATTCCCTTCCTCCACCACCGCTTTCATCTGCTTTGAATGCGAACACGATGCCTGAAAACACCATAGCCATTTTTGTAAACTTGAAGACACACAGCATGAAGCCAAGGCTACGAGAACTGCAGAGAGGTTAGCCTCAATATTTTCCAGCACAGAACACCTGCTATCTAACTTAAGAATATACAGCCCCTATTTGCTTTTAGGTTCTGTATTGTTTTGTGCTTGAAGCTGAAGACATCCCTAACCATCCGTATATTATATTAACAATGTAGATACAGTAAAGGTATTTTTAAAATAAGTTGAATTCCAATGAACTCATAAAAAAGGTTTGAGTGAAGGAGGTGGATTATCATTTTGAGGCGATTGTTTATAGCCTTTGGTTGGACAGCAAATGATCAAGAGAAAAGAGACTGAATTTTGGAATCTGACACACTTGAATTAACAATTCATTTCTGCCATGGGATGGGGGGGTTGGCTTTCTCATGTATAACTTAAATATAATCATAGGAGTCTTATAGGCTTGTTCTGAAGATTGTATGATTCTGTCTGGTGATCACACAGTAGGTAATCGATATATGTTGATTCTCTTCTTCCATTCAAAATTGATAATTTCTGTGGAAAAAGCAGCCTTGGTCAACTTCCCATGAGACAATACCATTTCACATTCTTCACCGTTTTTATGGCAAAGAGGAAGACACAAGAAAATAAGCTGATAGAGGACTTTTTAAAATCTAAACTATATATTTCAGGGTGTGGTATGGGGACAACACTGATTCAAGCATTCTAGAGCTACAACCCCATAAAGTGAAAACTGATGCTCATCATGGACCATGAGATACTGCAAGATCCTGGCCCAAGGATTAAACCAGGTTTGCTCTAGTGTACACACCAATGCAGGAAATGTAAGAAAAAAAATTCAACAACAATGGTTAACTCTTTACTACCTAGAACTCCAAAAGAAAGAATGTTAACTAAGATTACTTTAAGGATGATAACATGGATTTTTTTTTTTTTTAAGTGAAGAGATATGATCATTCACACTGCAAAAGGACAAATTCTACAGTTATTTAAGGTTGGCAGTTCTAGTTCATTTAAAATAAAAGTATTTTCTGGTTGCTTTGCAATTAAGAGCCATGTTGGTAGTATTTATTTATTTGATTATATTTAGCAAAATGTAATTGGGAAAAAAAAATCAGCAATCAATCCATTAAAATATTTCTTAAAGTGTGTCCTAAGAAACATCAGTCTCTCAGGATGGTTTGGAAAATTTTCTTATGGTTTAGTAAGTTTGGGAAATATTGTATAATACATGGTCCTATTGGGGATCTAAGTAATATATTATAGGCTTTAAGATTCCTCACCTCTAAGAAGACTAACATTTAGCTTAACCCAAAGCACAGAACTGTTCCAAATGTCTTTGACCATGAAAACTGTTCTCCTAGTAATACCTATTAACCTCCTACACAAAGAGAGTTGTTTGAAACGCACTTCAGAAATTGCTGATGTCTGGTATACAGTGAGGTGTCCATATAATTATAATGATACCTATAAAAGCAGAGTAATGTGAAACATATTCTGCTGTCCAGTCTGTCCACACAGTCAGATAGATAATTAAGCTGAGATAGATGGCTCACATACAACCAGATAAAAGGGAAAGAGACTCGTTTTTGGAATGTTCTTTCAGCCCTAGGTTTTTACACTCTATTGATTTTACTATGTTACTTGGGGAAAAGTATTAGCATACATATATAGGTATATACATACGCATTAACAGTTTAGAGGTCTAGAAAACAGTCAATGCTATACTAGTTCAAGTATCTTCGAGAACCTTCTCTCTGCTAGGCATTCTGTTGATGAGAGAATAGAACATATGGCTTTGGTGTTTCAGAGTCCAGTGTCAAAGAGGAGGGTGGTGAGAAACAATTTCTCAAACAACATGCTTCTCCTGAAATCTAACAACCTCTCAAATGAATAAAGAAAACCAAGATGGAAACTTTAACATAATCTGAAGTGATTGGGTGTGATTTCAATTATTCTTTGAAGGCTACATTTCATCTGATATTTTGCAGAGAAAGGTATGGTAATGGAAGAGGATATATATACATATATAGATAGATACATAGATACTACTCAAATGGTAATTGCTAATTAATTTTGGTGGGAAAACCAACTATAACATTGTTCAACATAAGATTTTTATTTTATTATTTTATATTATGTAATAATTATATGTGGATTTTCTACTGTAGGCCAAAAAAGCAAGTAAGAATTTAAGGAAAAGATTATTATCTCATGGGAGTTCGTAATCTAATTAGGAAAACAAGATATGTATCCATAAAACAGGTAACAACACAAGGGAGATATGATTAAGTGCCATGATAAATGACGGGTGATAAAGATAGCAGGTGCTGTAAGAGGATTAGGGAAAAAGAAATCAGGTTTCACTATTTTCATGGATATAAAACATCCTAAATTATAAAAGCAACCTGATTTAAGTGGATTTAACTTGTCATTTTGATTTTGCATGTTTAAGGTTTTATAGAATTGGGACTTCTCACCAGGTAGCCAAATAGAGAATAGAACATACAGTTCTGTCCCTGCCATCTGCCAGTTACTCCTGCTGCAAACAGCAGACTCTGTGTGTGTGTGTGTGTGTGTGTGTGTGTGTGTGTGTGTGTATGCGCGCACACACATTTATGTATATATACATACATACATACACTGTCTGATTTGAATTTCTGTGAATGCTACCCAATTTGTATTTGCATCAGGGATGAATATTGTGAGATTCTCAAATGCAAGAAACTGTGAAAATACCTGGTCTCATTATCTAAACTTCCAGTCTGAGGTTTAGCCATCCCTGAACAATCATGACCCAGAGCTGAAAGTAAAGATGTTATCTACATAAGCACAAATTGTAACAATAACACTTTGCATTTCTGAAACATCTCCTATTGAAATAGCTCATTCTCAGCACTGTTTACAAGCATTAATTTAACCTCACAAGAGAAAGATAATTTGCAAGGAATAGGTTAACTGTCTGGTTGGAGATAGCATAGTTCCTAAAGTCAGAATCAAGCACAGCCTTCCTCACTGCAACCCAGGGACTTGGCACAACCAAAAACTACTTGAATTCCTTTTAAAATTTTACTTTCATATACTGTCACATGATCATAATTATAAAATATCATCAGTATAGATACAGAAAAATAATCCACAAAGTCCTTTCTTATGTGACTGTCTTTGCTGTTACTATAATTCACAATCTTTCCCAGGCCTGGCAAAGTTTTTTTCTGTGTGTGTGGATCTGCTGACAGGAAAACCATTACACAGAAGAGAATAATATCAGATGAGGGGGGGAGGTTCAGTTATAGGATGAAAACAAAACTGAAGAAGGTCTGAAACCACACAGGTAAACTTGATTAAAATTTGTCCTCTAGCTTGTTAATGAAAGTAGTGATCATCAGCATATGGTAGATTAGAATAAGAACAACAGAGGTGGGTCAGAAAAAAATTTGGTAACACTTTTCCTCGCCGGTGCCCCTGCTGGAAGTCAAGGGAATTAAAAATCAGAAAGTCCTGAGGCCGACAGAGAAGTGTAGTTCTGCGGAAAGCACCGGCAAAGAAGGACTCTGACAATTATCCTCAGCACTTGGAAAACTTCATTATTCACTTTTGTTCAATTACATAAATAGTTCAGCATTTTCCATAATCAAGGTGTATACTAGGTGTAGAGGCAGGTCCTCAAAAAAGACAAATAAAGCAAAATAAATTTTAAAAAAAGTAAAAACAGTAAAAAATAAAAACAAAGAACAATGAGAATATGAATATATTCATTCATTCAATATATCTGGAGCATCTACAATAGGCGTGGCCAGAAATTCTTATAAGTGGTGACGCTTTGGAGGTACCCTGGGGAAATTTGGAATTTAGCCATGGTAGTTTTTGGTTGTTCCAATAACTGGCAGAACTCCTAGGATTAACTCATCAGTATCTAGAGACACCTGACGTACTGCAATATTCAGGACAGTCTGATCAAAGAATAACTGTCCCAATCCTGCATGACTGTCAAATATCTCATTGCAAGTTCTCATAGGTGAGAAGTTGTTTTATAATTCTTTGAGGTTAGAACCTATCTCCATATTGTATTCATTGTACAAAGAGTGATTTACATTTTTAATAGATATTGAATTCTCAGTACAAATATATTAAAGAAATATTTCACACTATTTGGTTGAGAACTTACCAACATATCACCACAATTTTGGAAAATCACATCACTGATGACTACGCCATGGCACTGGAGTCAACAAAACAACGTGCTGTGTGTGCCACGGCCAAGTGACGCCATGCATACATATATGCATCTGCCCACTTTATCTCCTCAGAAAGTCACGTCTAAGCATTTACATACTGAAATATGGCATTTTATTATAATTACTTTTCCTTTAAATCTTCCATTATAGCTAATCATTACCTGACTTTTTAAAAATTATGTGTGTAGGTAGGTTATGTTATTAATTTCAACTCAGAATAAAGGTATATTACATATTAGTTGTTATAAATAATACCACATATTTGTTTTAAATAGTACTGTGTATTATTTGTTATAAATAACCTTGCATATTAAAAAGAAAGGAAGCCTGTGCTATACACTGGTGATGGGGGTGGAGGGAGGAGGATCTTTGTATTCACAATGTCAACCAGTCGGGTTTAAGAAACAGGTGTGAAGCAATAAGTATGTAGATAATGTAAAATCACTAACAGTCCTAAGTGTTACAAAGGAAAGAAACACCATGAGTGAAAGGGAATAGCAGATAACAGAATTTGAATGGTACAGGGACGGGGAATGCTTTACCAAAAAGAAAGACCTACAAGCTGTCTAGGAGTTATCAAATGGAGAGGGGGTACATGTGGAGTGGAGGGCAGAGCACGTACAAATACATATAACCACAATGCAGAGGAGAAGAAAGGAGTTAAACCAGGGTGAAGGATCAGGACAAACACATAGGAAGAAACAGCTTTTCCATATCCTCCATTTTTCTGTGTAGAATTTCTCCACCTTGTTTAAGTGCATTTTCCTTTAAAAGGGATTCAGATCTCTGCTCAGAATCTAGTTAATGGACCCCAAATTTCTCCGGAGAAGGAAAAAATATAAAGCGTCACTAGAGTGTATGTACCCTGCTTAAAGGCCTTGAGATAGATTAAAGTATTCCAATATTTTCTCTGGGTGAATGCCATCTGAATTGACAAATTGGGATTTCCACTCTGTACTCCACATTTAGCATGGTATTGCCTAAATGTTGAAGCAAATGGCTTCTTGCCTAAGGGTCTGAAAATAACAAAGCCAAGCAATACGCACCCAGGGCTCCCTCTGGATCACTCAATCAAAGAAAATATTAAGTAGCACTGCTTTCACAACTACCATTGTGGGGACACTTCGGTGTTGAGAACGAGGCTAATTCCCACTCTCATAATGCAATACGGTGGAGAAAATGCACTGAAGAGGATTTGTCTGATAAACTACAAATATACAGTAGGTGACTCCAATCACACACCACAAGGCTTCTTTATAAGAAGTGTTTACAAAAAAGAAACCATCGACTTTTTGAGGCCAGTAATCTCCCCCTTTTGCAATCTCTCACCCACTTGGGGTAAAGGCATGGGGAAAGTACAGTCAAATGAAAATTTGGCTGTGAATCTCCTCCAACTGTGAAGTGATTCAGAAAAACTGGGAGAAGGGCAAATGCCCAAAGTCTCCTCTGATAGCTTCTCTCCCCCCACCTCCACTGCTTATTTTCTACTTTTATTTTTAAAAAACCAGAAGGACATGCATCCTTATGTGAGTCTGGGTTGGAAAGAATCTTTAGGAAAAGATGTGACTGGCTAGGACACATCTGACACATAGGCCAATGGGGATGTGGGTGGGGAGGCTATCTCCCATTCACCCACTCCCCACAGCCTTTGCTGCCACTACTCTTCCTTCATCAGCCAGTTGATCACATCCCTTTTCTCCTAATAGGTTGGAAAACAAGAATTAGGACCTTGACCTATTTTTCTGGAAAGGTTAAAAAGCTTTGCTTCAAAAATTAATCTTATGAGACATGGAATTGCTATCACACTTTTCAACTTAGAAGCTTCCTGGTTGACTTTAAAAAAAAAAAAAAATGGTTTTGAGTTGTATATGATATAGATCTCAGAAAATCCTTGACTGAAATTCCAGTCAAGTGGAAATGTGTTTTTGAAAGCAAGAATAAAAACTAAAATCCTTCTGTTTCAAAAGAACCTCCATAAGATAGGTATAGATATTTTCAGAAACAATGTTGCCTTGTATTTAATATTTGTGAAGTGAGAAGCATAAATTCCAAAACTCTAGTCTATAATCTCAACATGGGATCTAGCCATATCAATAAAATAGCACACAGACATCTGCAGATGGGGAGGGAAAGGATTAATTACACTAAATGAAAGAGGTTCTACGATCCTCTTTAAATTGAATGTAAAAATAGGTGTATGAATCTATGTGTGATATGTCAGGGTCAGCCTACAGCTGCTTAGAAAGCCTCTGGACTGGAAAGCTTCTATTCTCTACCTTGATACTATTTAAATCCTAGGTCACAATGTGCTGAGACTCTTAGTTGGAAATTCTACATTTAGATTCTAGATATTAGATCTGGTGACTTGGATGGTAGGATGCCCATTTGAGAATTAAGATGCAGATTATATATTTCATTGGTTGATAATGAATAAAAGCCCCCAGTGAAGAGAATCCATGCTTCATGGTAACACTCATGCTGGCCTCATAACGGCTGACCTAGAGTATTTCTTTTGGTAGGAGTACAGCAGAAAATGAGGCATCTATCTGCTTTGCCTCCTGATGTATCCTTTGCCACATATGAATCGGTTACAACTAAAACCTTATTAACCACCAGAAGTAAGAGTCCAAATGTTTCATATCTGCTGTTCCATGGACCTGTAGAAGTCTTGGTCTCTCACATTGCAAATGCACATTATTCTAGAGTCCTAATAATATTCACGTTATTGGGGAGAAGGTCATCACCCCAAGAGAGGTTAAAATAAAATGCTCTATAAAATGCAGCCTCACTTGACCATTCCATTTCAAGCTTTAGATTAGAAGCCTGCTCGTTAACACTGGCAAAATAAATGTAGATCTCTGTTCCCACATATTTTAATTTTATATTCCACCAGTCACATAATCATGACCATGCACTCATACAAACACCTGGTCAACCTAAAAATTCAAAGTGGACCCCTACGTCCAAGGCCCATCAATACAACTGACGACATTCTTTGAGAGGCTCTGTTAATTCACATTTCTTGACCTTGTTCTTCGTTTGATGATCCTAGGAACTTTCTGCACTAGCTCCAGGCACTTATATCTGACTTGCCTCCAATGCAAGCATATCCTTAAGGCTAAATAAAATTGAAAACCAGCTGCTTAAAATTTTCCAAAATGTCATAAAAATGCCTATACAATTTATTTCTTAAAACGAGTATGTTAAAACCCATTGTTAATGTTTACCAAAGAAATCTATCAAAGCACCATCTCTTTGGTCACATTATACTCTGAATTTTAATACAAAGCCCACAAATTTGCCTGAGATGGACATATTTTTACAATTTTCAAACTGATCTGATACTTAGGAGAGACGTTAATAATGCTTAAAGACCCCTCCCACAAGGATTAACTTTCTGGCATCCAGACAATGATGAAATATGGCTTTAAAGTAAAAATCTTACCCACCACCTCAAATTTGCAGAAATCACTATTGAGATCAGGGTCAAAAGGCTGAAATTGCTTTATCTGCTGGGATGCTTGGACAAGACAATGTAACACCTACTAATATTAGCATTCCAAGATGTTTCTTCTTCAGTATTTAGTATTTTCAAAAGGAGAGAAAAATTAAGTTTCTGAGTTCCTTACTAAAACTGACATACATGCAGTTGTTAGCTAATGTATTCTTAATAAGATATTGTAAAAAAAAAAAAAATCAGTTAACCCTTCTGGGACAACAAAACACATTTGATTACTTTATGATAGAAACAAGTAAGAAAAATAACGATTAAAACCAGATTTATCAATTCCTAAGTAAGTACCATAGACTTCTATAGAGTGTCCGTTTCTAGTTTCTAAGAATAACAGGGCTTGTTGTCATGGAATTGATGGAGCCCTATCTAGGGACCAATTTTATTCAATATTTTCAGTGATCATCCTGGGAAATCAAGAACGAACCTTGAAGAAGTTATTAAATACATTCTGATGTCCTGAAATACTATCCCTGTTCAACAGATGGTAAATGTGTTCGAAGGTCCTAGTTGCAGTCATTCAGGAATTGCTGTATGCCAATCATTCTGCTCCAAGAGCAACCACACTGTTAAGATAGGCAGGAGATCATGGGCCTCAGCTCAGCCTGCACAATCATCTGGACTGACAGTCAGCCTAGAGGCACTTATGTCTGTAGGAAATCTAGCAAAAGAAAAACTTTGTGAGGGGCCCATACTGAAAACAATCCTGAATTCAGCTTCAGTCTAAATGACAGCATTATATTAGAAAACCAAATAAAGTGTGCATACTTCATTAAAAGGATGCAACTATTAGTTTACACATATGCAGCAGGGCAACAATTTACAATTTTCCCCATAGTGATGCTACCCTAACTCTATAACAAGTAGAACACCTCTTGCTTCTCGAACATTTGTCAGCATTGTTTCTCAAAGAATTAAGATCAATATTAATGAGTTCCCAGCATAGAAATTCCAAAAGCATCAAAGCTCTTACTCCTGAACTTCAGCTCAGCCTCTGAACAAAGGCAGAGGAAAACCTGCAGGCAAATGCTCCATAGTTTTTGTGTCCTTTGTGGCAGGAAGAGCAAACAGTCGCCACGTGAAGATGGAAAATATGCAAAGCAAGAATGAAGCTGAGTAACCTGGCTCTTGGGGGGAAAAGAAGGAACAAAGATTCACTCCTTTATAAACAGTGAATTCTGGTGGGCTTTTTGCTTATTTAGCTAAGGCAGGATGTAGGACATGAAAGACAAATGAAGCAAGGACAAATGAAGATCTATTCATCTACTCTTCTTTGCTGCTTTTCCATGCCATCCTCCACACTGCAATACTGGAGGAAGGTGCTGTGGGGAAGGGCCTTCTTATAAAACAGAGGATCTTAGGATTTAAGTGATTTGGTGAGAGACCACACCTGGAGAATGGTTTATCAAAGGACATGTTCTTTGAAGTCAACACTTACACATGCTCCTCTCCTCCCACCATGCCATGCTTCCTCTCGGTAGCACTGGTGATAGCAACAATTCTTGTGGGCATTCATCACTGGCAGATAAAGCAAGTGTTAAAGTCTGGAACACGTTTTCCAGGCCTCTTCTTTGCAGCCAGCCCTACCCTCTTAGAGCAGTCAACAAGCCATCACCAATAAACACTTTGGATCTTCCGAAAGATGTTTGAAAATCATTGATCTCATCTAATCCACCAGATACAGCCAATCTAATCCAGAGTTGAGATGTTCTGCCCATATACTCAACCAGGAGACGACTAGGATTTATGGTCAGGTCTCCCAATTAATAGTATGTTTTTTCTACACCTCAAATTAAAGAGGATTAGATGTGTCTGGATGGTGTGTGGCAGCACTGAGAAGTGGAGTAGAGAGATGGTTTTGATTTTATATTGTTCATGTTAGGAGGACAATGAAACAAAGTTCAAGGAATTTGTCTAAGTTTACCCAGTGAATAAATGGGTGGCAGATGGCTCCAAAATCCATGTTGAACTGTTATACTACTACACTATGTTATGAGCACTAAATTAAACATTATCTTCAATCCTTACCAATTTGGTAAGTTCATTTATTTTTCTTTAATAGTAAAATTTAAAGTTTTAAGACTGCTATTATTGGTCTATATTTCTTGTTTCTTAAATCTATTCATCTTCTTCAGCTTTTTATTACAGGATTTAAATATATATGTGTATTATTCAAATATTTTATTCTTTAATTCTGAATGATTTAATATTTTACTATCATAATAAATTATTATCAACTTTAATCTTTTTTTCCCTAATTTTAATGCTTTGGAAACCTTTCCGTATCATGAAAGCCAATATTTTTCCCATAATTCTTTTAATGTTTAAATCCTGCTTCACTTGAAATGTATTTGTTAGAAAATGGGGGACTTTTTTTTTCCAAATGGTCACCCAAGATTTGAATGATCTTTCTTTCCTTTCCCCATTGATTTTAATGCTAGTTATATAATCTTGGGTAAATCATAGAATGCTCAGTCCTGAACTGCAAATGGGGATTAATGAAAGTCTATCTCTGTTTCTGTGAGAAGTAAATGAGTTAACACACATAAATAAAAGCTTAGAAAATATGCTAAGTAATCCATGAGTGTTAGCTATCATTAGCATTTATTATTTTCAACCATCTATTTAACTTTAGAATAACTGGAAAGTTTGAGATATTTGTTAATTTGGTTGGAAAAGGCATAGGATTTACAAAATAAGTTGTAAAGAACTGATGTTTACAATATTCATGGAATGGGCAGGTCTCCAGTTATGAAGAGACAAGTCTTACACTACAATTTGTAATTCTTTCATGTAAATAATGCTAATCTTCATTAAAGTCTGTGGTCATATAGTCAAAAATATTTTTTTTCTTAATACTTTTTACCTGTTTTTTGTTATGTTTAAAAAGCACTGCTTTTTAAAATATTCATTTATGTAAGTAGCCAAATAAGTAAAAACTTTTGTTACTAGTTCTAAATGACTTTTTTTGGGGGGCGGGGGTAATTGTTGATTCTCTTGGGTTTTCTATGTAGTCATCTTTTATGTAAATACAGATCATTTTGTCTCTCCCTATCCAGCAGCTCTTTCATATCCAATTAGTTAAAATTTCCTGGAATACATCAAACTATTTCTCACAACAAACGTCTTCACCTTGTTTCTCATTTAATAAAAATGCTTCTAGGTTTTCATTCTTACGAGTGACATTATTGATTTTCCTTAACTTGCAAGAAAATTTAAAGTTTAACAGGATATTTTAAATGACATCAAGTATCATTTTTGACATCTGGTGAGGTGAACATAAAGTTTAGTCTTTAGCTAACAATGGATTCAAGAAACAAATTTCTATATTAAATTAGGCATTCCTAGAAATAAACTCCTCTTTATATATTCTATTTAAATACTGACTGATTTAGTATTGTTTTATTCAGAATTTTCATATCTTTATAGAGTTTTCTCAAGTTTTGGTACCATGATCATGTAGCTTTGTAACATGAGACAGACATTTGTTCTTCCCATAATTTTATTCTTCTGGGCTTTTAAAAGGTTAATATCAGAATTAACTTTACCTTAGCATTTCCAAATAAACTTCCTATAAAACCATGTAGAGCAAGGACCTTTTAAGAGATAATTTGTTGGTATTTCAGTTTTCATTTTCAATATTCATAAATTTAATATTTAAGTGAATTTTGATAATTACAATTTCCTAAGAAACTCATTCTCTGGGATTTTAAATATACATTATCTGCTATCTCATTAATATTCAAAGGAGCTGGTTATTTTGACATTTATTACATAGAGTCCTAAGTCACAACTAAAGTTTACATGATCTTAAAAATAACTTCTTCAAAGATGGTGGGCCATAAAAAGTACCAGAAGACTTTATTTTCTGGAATTTTACTGAGTTACTTCCCTGGATTCACTGGTGGAGTCTACAGTCTTCTAAAACCTATTTATGTAACATTTTGAATGCTCCAAGACTCTATTTTTTCAAATACTAAAGGAACTAGAAATTGCAATTCATATATAATGGCAGTATTGGAACTTTAACATATTTTAAATTAAGATGATTTATATTCATTTTAAAACCAAATTCAATTAAAATGAAATAACTGGGTAATGTTACTTTTATAAAAATGCATTAAATCATATTCTTTCATTAAAATATTTTATACATTTTGAATACAAAGTGAAAGAAGGAAAGAGAATAAAATGACAGCAGAAATTAATTAACTGAAAACAGAAAATCTTTGGATAAAAAACATAATAGACAAATGTCTAGAATTTTTAATTAAAAACAGAAAACAAAATATTTAACATTATGAATGATAAAGGAGCTATAACTAATGATAAGGAGATTAAAAACTTTGTAAAGCCCATGTGGATCCATCTGAAATCTTAAATTGGAGGGGTTTCTTAGGAAATTATAATTATAAAAATTCACTTAAAGATTAAATTGATAAATGTTAAAAAAAGCAAAAATTAAAATACCAAAGAATTAGCTCTAAAATGTTCTTTCTACATGGTTGTATAGGTGGTTTATTTGAAAATGCTCAAGTTCTAAGGCCTTAGTACTCACTTTTTGGATGAACAAGTTGTAGCATAACTAACTAAAAGGTATTAACAATTCATTCATCCAGTTATATTCAGTGTGGCTAATTATTGGACACCAGGTGGATATTAGGGCAGAGAGGATATGAAGGCTACGATGAATAGCACATGAGTTGTATTCCAGGTGAGTGCAATGTGGGGAGTCTAGCAAATCTACAGGCAGAGTCCTATGGGAACACTTCTCACTGTTAGACAAAATGAAGAAAATCTGAAATTGTTACTCATTTGCTAATATGTATTGTCATCTATCTCCCAACATTTTATAGTGAACTATACAAAGAAAACCAGAGCCTCTTTCACTACCAAATACCCAATGAGTAGAACACATCCTGGCATATAGCAACAGCTCTATGAATGCCTGCTAAATTAACACATGATATGATTGGTTGGCATTTAAAAGCTACATGGAGGCCAGTTGTATTATTCAGGTAGGCCTTGAAGATTAATATTTCACCAAAACAAGATGGGGCCATAAGGACCTCAAGACTGAAATGTTGAAGCAGGAGGTCTCATTGGAATGGGAGAGCTTCATTACTGCTCTAGTGTAAGGGGTGTAAGAAAGAGCAGGGAGTAGAGGCTAAAAAAGAAGGGTCCCCTTCGTAACCAACCTGAGAGTGTTGACTGTACCCTCCCATCTATTCAGGAAAGGGTGAAACAGATGTAAGTTTTAGAAAAATCACTTGGGTAGCTGTTGAGGGAATGAACTGGGGAGAGCTTATGAGGTCACACTGATGGTTACCAATGGAGCTGCAGTTGGAATATCTTTTCCACTGTATATTGTCTCATTTCAGAGAGGCATGCTTTTCAATTTAGATTGAAAAAGAGAGACAGCCATTCATTTGGTCAATTAAGGACCCAATTCTGTGAGATTCCTGGAGGTTTATCTATCATTTTGTTTAGAAAGGTAAAAGGAAACCACTGTAACTAATAGGTGTCAATGCTCAGATCCCGGATGTTCGGTGTCTTCCACGATAAAAGGCTTGTTAACAGGAAGTATGGGGGTTCCAGATAGCAGGCTCATGAGTCCTATTGTCTCTACATGGCACTTTTCTTTTGAGTTAATTTATTTTAATCTTACTTTGTTAAAATAATTGTACTTACTTTCGGAAAAAAAAAGACAACATATACAAACTGGTTTTTAGCAGTTTAAATAATTTTTATGTTTAGGGTTTGTTTGGCAGGAGTTTGGGAGGAAAGACAAAGGGGTATCTTCTAAAACACAACAAAAATGTATAACCCACTGAATTGGAGATGGTGTCTTTATAAGCCTCTGCTTTAATTAGTTTTTAATTTATACCCACCCTCATCTAAAAGGATTTACAAAGCTTTAGATGTCAATTAGTTTGGGTAGCTAAAAAATAATCAATATTCATTCAGTTTCTATTGCAGTTATAAATTTCTTCTGAGAACTTATCAACATCCATATAAAGCAGAAAAATCTTACAATACGAATCTCTAAATCCTATTTGGGTGTCTTCCAAACTTTCCTTTTTCCCGTAGCCAGTTAAAATTAACCCACATAGAGTAGTTGAGCTTCATTTCAGTTGGGATTGTTTTTGTTTTGTTTTAACTGGTATTGTAGAATTTCTTCAAGAATTACTGCTTAATATACTGTTTTTTTTTTTTTAAAGCACTGGATTATGCTCTCACATATACTAGTAACTTATTTGAGTAAATCACTTTAGTAAGAAAAGGATATTTGAAATATGGACAAGAACAAAATTAATTCCAAGATTTCCAATAATAGACATCATCAATTTCTTCCACATCCTGAACTTTATTTTACTGAATGTATTCATATGTACAAATTAACTTAGGTATTATATTACTTAATAATTATCTAATGTATTTGTCCTCTTCACCAACAGAGCATGAGGTCCTGGAGGGCAGAGGTTTCAAACAGTGTTTTGTCTAGCATTCCGGGTAATGTCTTGGATATAGTTGGTACTCAGTTAAGTGATTTCTGAGTATTCTGTCCCTGATGTCTAGAAATAAGTTTCAGTATGATATATATCAATTCAATTTCATGTTCAGGTATCAAGGACCAGGTATCAGGAATCCAAATTACAGAAGTATCGAGAGAATTGACCATTGGCACATGCGTTGCTTTTGATAATCACCACTGTGTTTCTGTATGAGAAGAACATAGCCTCTAAGTCACTTGTAAAATTATGCAGATAATAGAATGAGAACTATATTTCAGACTTCTTATATAATAACTTGAAAATAAAGTTTCCCTTTGAATGAAAACAAAGAAGATACATGGCAAATAAATACGTACCTGTGGCAGAGACTGCTATTTACCAAAATGTGTTTCCTCCTCTTCCCACAGAACATAGCTTGACCACATTTCCCAGTGTTCATTTCCCAGCTTCTAGATTATTCCTAGACCATTTTACCCTTTACTTTCACACACTGGTCAGATATAACCAATTAGCACCTTCTAAAAGGCACACTGAGGTGTAACCATGTGACTAGATCAACTGCACAGAATATGTTCAGAAGTGATACAAAGTGCTTCCAAGATTCTCCATAAAATAATTCCTTGCTGATCCATTCTTATTTTTTTATGGACAGATACAACCCCTAGGGCAAACTTCTAAGTCTTATGTTCAGATTGTCAGAAATATCAGCAGACTGAGTCCTGAATAACTGAAAATTAGAGGCTGCCTGTCGACCTGAAACACCCCTGGGCTATGACACGCATAGTCTTACTGTACTCAACCTCCAGGTATATTGGGAGGAAGGGAGCTCTTTGTTATAGCAGCTAGGATTAGTTGTATTTCAAATTTCTGTGATGGAGGAAAACACATCATTCCTATTAGCTAGAAAATTAACATCTGGATTATGCAGTAAAAAAAAAAAAAAAGACTGACACTTTATTTCACATTCTTCAGCAGATAATATACAAATCTAGCATAGGACAGTCTTCATTGAGCATTGCTACCATGAGCCAGTTAAGGTCTCATTGTGTCTCATCCCATGGGGCAATGGTTCTCAAACTTTAGTCTTCAGCTAAGTCACCTTGAAGGCTTATCAAACTACGGAAGTGGGACTACTGGGCCTTTCATCTAGAGTTTTTCTTTTTTTTTTTTTTTTTTTTTTTTATTAGATCTTGGGTTGAGCCTAATAATTTGTAACAGGTTCCCAGGAAAGAACCATAGCCATAAGGCTTCTAGATTATTCCTAGAAATATTTTACCCTTTACTTTCACACACTTGTTATACATAACCAATTAGCACCTCTAAAAGTTGTACAACCTGCTTAGCAATACACCTGATGATATACTGAAGTAAAGACAACAGGATCTCAAAGCAGCCACTTAGCTAACAACGGGATGTTTCTGTCAAAATTGTTGAAAATAGCACTTGTATGCCAATAGGCTATTCCTGAGGCAGAAAAATTAGCTTACAGGTATATGAAGTCCTCTTTGTGGAGTGAAAGGTAAGGTGAAAACTCATTTGAAGATGAGAAGAGAGGAATTATTGAGAGGAAAAAAAAAAAAATATGTGTAAGGCATGTTCCTGGGATGCTGGCTGGAGAGTAAGACGTCATTATTAAAGAGCTACCGGAGGATAAATAGAACCTCACCCTAGCATGAGAGGAAGTGGCCAGCCAATTCCCCAGCAGAAACTCCATCAAAAGCTGTTATCAGAAAAAAAAACCATGAACTTCCGCCAAGAGTGAAAGGCACCTCTCTACTACTATCAAGCACAACTTTGCCTTCCAAACAAATCGCAGAGTTCACTTACTCCACATGGCAGCAACTTTCAGACCGCTCCCATTTGCGGATCCTTCAGCTGCAAGGCAGTGCTATCAGTCTGGAAGTGATGCTCCCCGCCGCACAGGTATACCTGGCAGGGCTTGTGCGGAGAATGTCTTCGAGACTCCAGAGCAGTAGCTATGCTAACAGGTGGAGCCGGACCTACACAAGGCAGGAGGATGAAGTTGGCCTTCAAAGATCCACCAAAGCCAAACTTCAAATACGGTGGCAGAGCTGTGGGTTGCCGGGGGGGGGGGGGGGGGGGGGTGCGGGTGCGGAAAGCCTTGTTTACAAGGATCTGGGAGAGGGAAGCCTTTTAAAGCAGAGGCTTGGGGGAGACATGGATTCTAAGAGGCAGAGTTGCATCAGCTCTGACAGGGCCCTAAACAACCAAGCACATCTCTATTTGGGAAAGCAAGGAAAGGTTACGCATCGGTTTCTTTAGAAAGCTGAATTAACGGAGAGGAATTCTTGTCAGCAATAATCCTCAAAGTAAAGAATTGCACATTGTAAATTTAAAAACAAAAATACTGCTAAATGGATGCTGTACCGAAACGATGTGTATGTTTAATGTTAAGAGCCTAAATTTATATGGTGCTCCACAGTTTTTCAAATGATATCTTATTTAATATTCATAACAACCCTGTGACACAGTCTTTTCCCTCTTTTGCATATGAGAAAACTCTGGCATTAATATCCAAAGTTTCCAACTTCACTCCTTTCCACTTCTGAAATCTTCACATCCTAATCCAAATATTATATTTAATCTCAATTATACATTGTCCAAGAAAAGTGGATTTTGCTACTGCCATCTCTAATACAGCAGATAAAAAAGGGGGGGAAGCTCCCCCCCCCCACAATATCATCTGAAATCCTTTCTTACTTTAGATGGAAAATTTCAGACAGTTCCTTCGCTCTATCGGAAAAAAAATATCTGCAGGGCTGAATGCTCCCTGAAAGACTGACCCTATTTACTCAAAAGATATATGTTTTTCCTTCTCTCTCTCTCTCTCACAATGTCAAATACTCTCTCTGCTATAGCAAATACTCTCTCTCTGGTACTAAAAACTGAGTCCTTGAATTATAAAGCTACGTCTCCCGAGCTTTGCTCTGTAAATGTTGCCTGCCTTGCCTCATGGGGGTTTTACAAGCACACTGCACCAGCCTCTGCGGTATCATGGCCACCACCATCACCACCATCATCCTCATCCACCCATCCCTGCACGTCGCTTTACATCTAATGGAGCTCATTAAAGCAGAGTCACCCAGCCACATGCAGAAGAATGAAACTCGACCATTCTCTAACACCATTCACAAAGATAAACTCAAAGTGGATGAAAGACCTCAATGTGAGACAGGAATCCATCACAACCCTAGAGGAGAACATAGGCAGTAACCTCTTTGACATCGCCCACAGCAACTTCTTTGAAGATACGTCTCCAAAAGCTAGTGAAACAAAAGCAAAAATGAACTTTTGGGACATCATCAAGATACAGAGCTTCTGCACAGCAAAGGAAACAGTCAACAAAACAAAGAGGCAACCCACAGAATGGGAGAAGATATTTGCAAATGACACTACAGATAAAGGGCTGGTATCCAAGATCTATAAAGAACTTCTCAAACTCAACACCCAAAAAACAAGTAAGTCAAGAAGTGGGCAGAAGATATGAAAACACACTTCTCTGAAGAAGACATACAAATGGCTAACAGACACATGAAAAAATGTTCATCATCATTAGCCATCAGGGAAATTCAAATCAAAACCACATTGAGATACCACCTTACACCAGTTAGGATGGCAAAAATGGACAGGGAAAGAAACAACAAATATTGGAGAGGTTGTGGAGAAAGGGGGACCCTCTTACACTGTTGGTGGGAATGCAAGTTGGTACAGCCACTTTGGAAACAAGTGTGGAGGTTCCTCAAAAAATTAAAGATAGAGCCACCCTATGACCCAGCAATTGCACTCCTGGGTATTTACCCCAAAGACACAGATGTAGTGAAAAGAAGGGCCATATGTACCCCAATGTTCATAGCAGCAATGTCCGCAATAACCAAACTGTGGAAAGAGCCTAGATGCCCTTCAACAGATGAATGGATAAAGAAGATGTGGTCCATATATACAATGGAACATTGTTCAGCCATCAGAAAGGATGAATACCCAACTTTTACATCAACATGGATGGGACAACATGGGACTGGAGGAGATTATGCTAAGTGAAATAAGTCAAGCTGAGAAAGTCAATTATCATATGGTTTCACTTATTTGTGGAACATAAGGAATAGCATAGAGGACATTAGGAGAAGGAAGGGAAAAATGAAGGGAGGGAAATCGGAGGGAGAGATGAACCATGAGAGACTATGGACTCTGAGAAACAAACAGGGTTTTAGAGGGGAGGGGGGTGGGGGGATGGGTTAGCCCTCTGACGGGTATTAAGGAGGGCACATACTGCATGGAGCACTGGGTGTTATACGAAAACAATGGATCGTGGATCACCACATCAAAAACCAATGATGTATGGTGATTAAAATAACATAATAAAATTAAAAAAATAAATAAATAAAGCAGAGTCACCACCAGCACAGGTATGCTGAATAACCTAGTACACAAAAGCCATGAATGAAAATCTAGAAAGTCTGAAGACCTTTTGGAACCCTCATTAGATAACGATAACATGTGTGGGAAATCTTGGAAAGAGGAACAGGTAATCCTTATTTCTTCACAAAATTATTCCCATATGAATGCCATTTTTTATCCCGAAGCAGCATAGCATAATGGTTAAGCAGGTAGTCTGGCTCCAGAGTGAACACAAGTTCAAAACCCAGCTCTGCTACTTTTGAGCTGTGTGACATGAGGCAACTTATACTTCTCTATCCCCCACTTTCTTCACCTATAATATGCAAATAACAGTATTTAGTTAGGTTTAAACCACTATTTACTACTACTACTGCAACAACAACAACATGATGAAGCCCCACTTTCCAGAGTCTTTCATGACTTTCAGTTATCATGAAGCCTCTGTTCCAATCTGTTATTCCATTCCCAGACACTGTATTCCAAGTAGACTGGTCCTGTATTATTAGAATTCTGCGCTGATTTGAAGAGGCCACTGCCGTGAGACCATTCCTAACCTTTTTCTCACATGGGGATGAAGAGTGAATTTCTAAATAGAAATCAAAGATATATTTTTTTAAATGGCACTATCTCCTTTCATCTATGAAAAGACAAATTCTGAGCTCTCATTTTGTGTCAGCCATCATTTTTGAAATATCCCACTGAATTACTATGTTCTAGAAGGGAGGCCTGATGCTCTGTAATGGGACTTCTAGAGGGGCCTATTCGCATGAGTAACTGAGAAGTTATATAACAAGAAATTTACCACTAAGAGAAGATTCAGATTGCAAAAACTGAGTTAACCTAAATATAAGAATGAGGATTTGGGAGGCAGCATTGTTGGGGGGGAAATCTAGGATTCTGATGATGAATGAAATCCTTTTCAACCCAGCTCCCTAAACCCATACTAGAGTCTTCTGAGAAGTCAACTGAGAAATTGGTGGCAGTTTGGGGAGGGGGTATTGTTGTTTTGTTGTTTTTTAAGCCACTTTATTGAAGTATAACTGATGTGCAAAAAAAACTGCACATGTTTAATGCATAAACTGTGGTGAGTTTGGACATATGCATTCCACCTCTGCATCAGCACAATCAAGGTAATAAACATATCCATCACCTCCAGGAGTTTTCTTGTGCCTCTTTAGGTCTTCTCATTTTATGGTAAGACACTTAACATGAGATCTACCCTCTCAATACTTTTTTAGAAGCACTATATAGTATTGTTAACTATAGGCACTATGTTGTATAGGATAGCTCTAGAACTTACTCATCTTGCATAACTGAAACTCTGCACCTCCTGAAAAACAACTCCTCATTTGGGAAGGGAGCACTTTAATTAAGGAGTGAACTTTTCTGAAAAACTGAACACAGAATACTGAAAGACCAAGGCAGCATCTGGTCTAATCACAAAACATGGCTCAAATGGGAGTAGAAGGTATTCGGCCTTTTTCAACAAGGTGATACAATTTTGGAAGAGGTATAGGTCAAACATGAACCAGAAGGAACCGTAGAGGCCTCAACAGGAGTAACTTGGAGACAATGGACAGGAACTAAGCATAGGAGAACAAATGATAGTGAGAAGGACTCTATATAGTAGGGAACATGCACAGAACAGGCTGTGTAACTTCCTCCCACCATGCTCACAAACCAATCACAAGCTCTGACTGAGTCCACGAACCAATCACAAACTCTGAGTCCAAAATAAGCCACAAAATCCTTAAGGCTATAGTTCTCCTGGAGTTGCAATGACCACTCTGGAATACTATATAAGACGCAATCAATAAAGCCATATCTGCTCTGGGGACCTCCTATTACACAGGAGAGGGATTTGAGGAAGATAAGAAATATCCTAAATCTGGGGATAGGACCAGAAAAAAATACTGTTTACTACTATTATGACTACCTCTTGAAAAAGCCATAAAGGGGGGATAGATTTTATGAGACATTCATATTCTCACCTGCTCACGCCTTTTGTGAACAGCCATACACACTGAAGGAAGTTTCACTGAAATCACTACAGAAGTCAGTGGCAATGGGACTAGGTTTTCCTGTGGATAACTGTATTGCCCTCATAGGATTTAAAGATTTTATGTATTTATTTGACAGAGAGGGGAAAGAGATAGAACACAAGCAGAGGGAGAAGCAGGCAGAGGGAGAGGGAGAAGCAGACTCCCCGCGGAGCAGGGAGCCCGACGTGGGGCTCGATCCCAGGACCCTGGGACCATGACCTGAGCTGAAGGCAGACGCTCAATCGACTGAGCCACCCAGGCGTCCTGCCCTCATAGGATTTAGATGCCACTGTTCAGTGATAACATTAAGTCCACCTTAGCATCCAGTTAGTTCTTTGAAATTACTATGTATTAGAAATTAAAATTTACCTCACTTTCAATGTATATAAGCATTACAGAAAGGACATAGACAAAAACTTAGCTGTATTTGAAATGCACTAAATAAAAAAATAAAAAACAGCATTGGAAAACACTGGTTAAAATCTCCAATCCCTTCTCACAGGATGAAACTGAGTCCAAGGGATGTTAACCAACTTTCCTAAGTAAAACGTGTGGTAGAGTAGAAGCTGGAAGCTTGATATTCAGTTTCTCCCTAATACCATACTGACCTGTGAGTTAGTGAAAGGATCTTAAAGGCCACTGTCACCATAGGTAGGGAATCAATTGCTAGGAGCCCAGGTAGGGTTCTGTAGCAATCCCTTAGAACGGAAGAGAATAGTAGTTCCAGAAGGAGTAGTGACAATGAGAATGTAGAGAATCAGACCTTCTAAAAATATTCATGTGTGCTTGAGGAAGGAGAAGAACTAATGAGCAGAAGATAACAGCATGTGAAATAAGTGACAAGTATTCTAGGGTTAAAAACTTGAACATACTGACTTTATTAGATGTTTGTAGCTGAGAATTCTAAACCTAAATAATTAAAATGTTGCAACTGGGAGATACAGTAATCCACCTTATTATGACAATGAAATTAATTTGGAAAACAAAAACCAAAGTAGCTATTAACAAGGAGGGTTTTTTTTTTTTTTTTTTTTGGATCATTTAATGCAGGAAGTGATAATAAGGAAAAACACAGGATTTAAAAAATGAGTGTGGGTGGGTGTGTTTGATAGGTCACATAACAGCTCCCTAGGACAGGTAGTTCTAGAATGAATAGGAAGGAAAAGGGTGGGGTGCGGGAGCAGGACTCTTACACAAAGCAGCTTCAGGAATCAGCTCAAGCTACGCCACCTGTAACAAAACTCAACCCCACATCCTAGTGGTAGACGGAAATCCCAAGAAAAATCACACCATTTCATTTCAGAAAAGGAAATAGGGACAAAATAGACATCATTAGGAAAGAAAAACTACAAAAAAAAAATAATAATAATCCACAAGATGTCTTAAAAGCTGTTTAGAGACATTATAAAGCCTAGAGTAAACGTAGGTCCAGGAGAAGAAAAGAAAAGAAAAGAGCTCATAAAAGCCCTTTACTACCAACTGGTAAAGTACCAGAGATATTAAAGGTAGAGGAACAACATAAATATATACAAAATATAAATAGACTTAAGAAAAACAAGAAAGACTGCAAAATGTGGTACCTCAAGTTCAACTTAGGAATTATGGGAGTCCAAAAAAAGAAACTAAGGAACAGCATGAAAGGCTGTCTGCAGAATTTAATGTAAGTTTTCAAGTGTAGCAAAGGGAGGGGGTCAGGTGGAGAATTATGCAAACCACCTGACCACAGCAATGAGCAAGTAGACCCAGGGTAATAAGGCAAAAACCAGGAAACTGGACCTTCTGCCTCAGTCTATCTCAAAGGTGTTACCTGTTTCACATTTTAAAAGGAAAGAATGCTAGAGTGATGTGACCTTTGAAAACAAGTTGACAAAGCAGATGTCGATGAGTCATCCTTGCTGGATGGCATCCATGTTTACATTCTAAAAGTAACTCAAAATGTGGAACCTTGAGATTGTAGATCAATGTAGATGGCTTTTAAACTGCCACATTCTAGACAAGTTGAGATTTGCCGAAAGATTTTTTTCCCCACAACCAGTCATCAAAGAGGAGTTGGGGGAACTCCCTTTCAGAATAAAGTGAATCCCAGTGAGAAGTATCAAACAACGGATGCTCTGTCCCCGCCAGAGAAGGCTCAGAGGAGAAGAGCGGGCACGGGCCTGGAGAGAGACAAGATCATGGCTTGCTATACTGTTGACTAGCATTTTATCTCACTTAAGTTATCGAACCTCCTAAGGTCTCGGTTTCTTCATCCTTAAAAGGAATAATCCCTAAACAAAAAATAAAATAAAGGTTATTTTCAAGGAGATTAACATGACCACGATGGTCAAGTACCAGCAGCAAATAGTATTTCTCGAGCTTTCGCTACAGTGCCAGACACCGGAGTGGATGTTTTACCTGCGATCCTCCCATTGCAGGTGCTCAATTCTCTGAGCTTGCTTTCTTCCCCACACAGTATTCTTGGGGCCCAGGTAAGTTCACGTAGGGGAAACCACACCGCATCCAGGGTAGTCATTGTGAGCATACAGGTACCTATGAAGAGATCTAGTAACCAGCATGTATCACAGAACGAGCAACCAAAGAGAAAATACTAGAGAAAAACTAACATGGTTTCTGAAAAATGAAATGAACACTGGATTAATTTGCTAGTCCGGCTCCTAAGGCTGCTAAAAACTCCTATGTTCATGAAGTCAGAACAAAATTAATTGTGGATGGCATCATGTAATATCTTCCTATTTTAAAAATAAAAGCACTCACCAAAAACTATATTCGATAGGGCACTGATGAATAAATAATGGTATGGGACACTATGCAACCATTAACGAAGATGTTGTAGGTGAATATTTAATAAAGAATAACATTTCATGATATGCTATTAAAAGAAAAGAGTAAATCACAAGGTGTATGTAAACCATGATCCTAATTTTGTAATTTGAATATGTATGCCCGAGGTGGGAGGGAGTCTGTAATGGTATACAGAAATGAAAGCTAATAGAGGTATTCTAGTATGGAGCATATGATTAATTTTCCATTTTCTTCCTGTGCTTTTCTAGGTTTTCTCATTTTTCTACAATGAGCCCATTAATTTGTAATGAGAAACTTTTAAAAATGCAAATGATTTCTTAGGCTGTATCAGGGAAAACTGTAGCTTCACTCATTCTAAGAATATAAAAAAAGCAAGCTTTGCTTTGGAATGCAATGGGAAGTACTTCAAAGTTCCTTCAGTGTTGCCAAGGTTTATTTAACAATATTTTCTCACCATATATTATACAAGAACAGAACTAAACAGATGGTCTACATCGGAAACCCAGCAATCTAGGAAAAGCTATCCTCACTACCTACTCATCATATATTACATACTATATATTACACACACAAGTCCTTATTGCCTTATCAATAACACACATGCCTATGTCTTACATAGACCCCATATGTCAAAGTCATCCTACAGGACACATACACATATCTATGTGTAGGTCTTCACAAAATGAAGTGAGAGATATTCACACTCATATGACCCTACTGACTTTAAAAATTAAATCCTTGCCTCACATATTTGTACATTTAACACAAGAAAAGCTAAAGAGCTTGGAATTTGCAGTAAACAAAAGCAAGGCTTGAATTTGACTCTGTATTATGTATGCAAATGGCATCTTGGCATCAGATTAGTCTTCCAGAAGCAACATTTCCCTTATGTCACTTCCTTCCTGGACCAATCAATGGCCCTTTATTTCTTTCAGGATCAAGTACAAATGGCTCAGCCTGGCATGCAAGGTTCACCCCGAGTCTTCAGGCTTCTTTGTCAATACTTTCCAACATGAACCCTTAACTCCACTCAGGCTGAAGTCCACACTATCACCCAAACACAGAACAAACATCCCTTGCCTGGTTCCTTGGTCTGTGTTCTTTGCCCCAGACGAAGCATCCTTCATCTTTTCCCTTACCCCTAATAAATCTTCCTATCCTTCAGTATACCCTGCACTTGAATAAGGCCATGTCAATGATACGTTCCCATCCTCTGGTTTCTCTGATTTTCTGAATCACTCTGTTTTAGACCTTATCCTATTTTGTGTATTCCTCTTTAGGAAATTATTTAAGAATACCAGACTTCCAATAAATACATATTGAATTACACTCAAATGTCCAGTGGTATAAAGTTTTATATGTACCCCCCCCAAAAAAGAGCTAGGATTATGACTAGAGTGACTTATATATAAATAAATGGTGCTACCCCCAATTACAAAAGAGTTTGGTTCTTTTATTAATCTGGCCATAAAATGAGGTCAGCAAGACCCCCTCCTTGAAAAGACTATTGGAAACTCGTTTTGGTCTTTTGGTTTTTTGTTTTGTTTTTTGTATGTATCTGAATGAAATAAAATGATGTTCTTTAAAAATTGCATTTAATTCAGCTATCTTGCTAATTAAGGCTATACTTCCCCCCAATCAGAATCAAATCATAAACTCTCGTCTAATTTTTTTAGCTCAAAGAGGCCTTCGAGAATATTTCCAGAATCTTGCCCAAGAGTAACTTGCCCAAGGTCACAGAGATGTTTAGTCAACAAAATTTTTAATTCTATAAGTTATTCCCAGTTATGCCACTACTTAAGAGTAAAGCAGTGTAAGGGAAAGAACCTGGATTTGGGGACAGAAGCCCAGGCTTATAAATCAAGTCCAGTTGTTCTTGGTTTAAGCTTCTTTCCTCGACTGTAGAGTGGAAATGATAGCATATGACCTCCCAAGGTTGTTGGTAATAGGTGACAGGTAATATAGAAGCATGGCCATTTTCAATTGTCCGCTTTGTATCCTCGGCCTAAACTGCAACGATTTGTTTACACACTTGTGTGCCAGAGAACCTCACTCAGCCAAGCCCTCAGGATTCTGCCCTGAATCTCTCCACGCATGCACTCTCCCAGGCTACCACCTTAACCCAAACCATTAGCTCTGAACTGGCATCTCCCCGTGACTCTTTTCCCATACTGCAACTGGAGTCCTCCTTTAAAAACTCACACCTCTGGGTGCCTGGGTAGCTCAGTCGGTTAAGTGTCTGCCTTCCGCTCAGGTCTTGATCCCAGAATCCTGGGATCGAGTCCTGCATCGGGCTCCCTGCTCAGGGGAGAACCTGCTTCTCCCTCTGCCCCTCACCCTGCTCTTCCTCTCTCAAATAAATAAATAGTCTTTTAAAAAATAATAAAACTAAAAACTCACACCTCATGTTGCACTTTTCTACTTTAAAACCCATCATTGCCTTCCCTCAGTTTTACCCCTTAGAGGCGATCCCACATCCTTGCAACTCTCCCACAGTGTTAGGCTTAGTGCACCCATACAAGTTTACACTCTGTTATTTTCCTCTTTGGTCTTTGCACCCCTTCCATTTCTTCACTTCCTGGAACATGTTCTTCTCCTTCATAACTCAAACCATGGCAAGACTCCTCTTTGCTGTGAAAGCTCTCTTTACCCTCCTCTCCTACTCATCATTCAAATCCAATTACACGTCAATTCCTTCAGGAAAGCCTTTCCTTGCTCCCCAGAGTAAGGAAAGTCTCCCACATATTCTCCTGGTACCCTAAATTCTCCTTCATTATATATTACACTGGTAATTAATTTGTTATCTTTTAAGTGTCTGCCTCCTTTGCTGTAAGGTTTAGAAGAGTGTTTGCTTAGGCTTAATAAATATTTATGGAAGGAAGAGAGAGAGAGAGAGAGAGAGGGAGGGATATTAGTTTTTTCTTGCATATCCCCTCACCTTCTTATACTCTGTACTTTGTATATACTCACACTAGCAGCCATGCCTACCCATTCTTCATGCTGCACAGAGCATACAAACAAAAATAACTTTAAACCCACAGAATGCCCACTCTTCTCCTTCCTCCTCCTCTCGAACCACATTATTACCTAATGGGAAAGATAGGAAATTAAAATTTCAGTAACAAAACCATAGTTGTTACCAAGAGCAGTTTCGAGCCTACATTTGATATGCTAGCACGGGTTTGGAGCAGGTCAATGGAATTAATCTTACCTCTGCTACAATAGGCAGAAATCTGTTTCTCTCCATTCCTGTTTAGACAGAGGGTCTCAGTGGAAAGCAAACCTGGTCACTGGCTGTCTGGACCAGCCTGACCCAGCCAGAATTCCTCTGAGAATTTGTTAGGGACAGCTAATCTGGATTTCCTCCCAGCATCCTGCTGCCTCTCCTTTGGAGACAGAATCACGTACCTCTCCTCCTGGGAGTAGGATACAGCTTCTGGGGCTGCTGGGTTGGAGGAAGGAGGGAGGACAGCAAGGGGGAGAGGTAAACTGCTCTCCCTGCCACCCCTGGGAGTACACAGTTGCCTTCTCAAGGAGAGAAAAGGGGACAGGTTCCTGAATCAGGGAAGACATTTCTATAAATTCTTCTTGCTTCCTCATAAAACATTTGGCATTCATTCCATTTAAAAACTAAGTTGTACTGTTGATTTAAATGTACCCAACCCCGCGCTTGAAATACAGCTATAAAAACAGCCCTATAGATGGTGCCTATAGAGAGTCTCTTAATATCACGGATATTTCAGTGAAAGACAAATCGTAATATATACATCAACAATGCCAGCATATTTCCCCGCATAACTGCCTTTTTGCTGACTTTTTTCATACTGAAATAGGAAAGGAGGAACACGGAAAAAGAGAAGGGATGGAGGTTATTTGAGCAGCAGAGTTCTGGTCGGCTGACACCCTCAGCAAGATCATTAATCTTGGAGATTCTCACTCTCATTTACTAAACAACAGTGATTCACACCGAGTTACAAAGCCACAGTAGCAAAGTTAATTGGAATCTAGATCCCCTAACATTTCTTCCTTCCTTCAGCAATTCCTCAGTACTGCAAGCTGAAATATTAAGTGGGACTGTTGTAGGCTTATGAAAATGGGAAACAAACAAAGGGTGGTTAGTAGGGAATTAGAAGTGGACAAATGTGTTCCTCAATTTTTGTTTTGCTTTGTTTTGTGTTTTGGCTTAAGCCCTTCAAGCAAAGTAAGAAGGCAGAAGCAGCTTATGCAACCCTCTATCAATACTGGTATCTCCCCTCAGCATTAAATTAGCACTGGGAGCTCAATATGGCTCTCACCCAAGTCCAGAGAAAGAAAGGATGGAGGCAGGGAGAAAGAGATAGCTATGAACACTGGCAAATTCTGTTCAGTCGGTGGCAAGCAGCCAGATCATGCCTTTTAATTTAACTCTTTATCTTCTCTGGCAGAAACAAATAATGCATTTGCTTAAAGCTTTATAACTTTCAAAGCATGCAAATGACATCCCCTGGGCACCATTTTCCCAATTCAATAAATGAGGAAACGGAGACTTAGATCGGATGATGGTCTATACTTTATCAGGAAATTATTAGTGGATTCAAAATCAGAATCTAGACTTCCTAATGTGTATCTCCGTGTTCTCTTCACTCGACCATCTTCCCTACTAATAATGTCCAGGCTAGCACTGCTTCTGTTGGCAGCATTGAGGTTTTTAAATAATAAAGAATGATAGAGAATAAAAGGGAAGCATGGGTGGGGGAGGGGTCGTGGTATGAAGGGAAGCATCATGTAAGGAAAATATATGTATATTTTAGTCATTGCAAATTTATCAGGCAGGGTAGAAAGGTACACAACAAAGAAAATTACTATGTAGGAAAATAGGATAAACAAGATCTTCACGGTAAAAATATTGTTGTGTGTTCAAAGACATGTTCAGCCTCAGGATCTGACAATTCTGTAAAATGAATTAGTCTTCTGGGGTTGACCTGTGGACAGTCATCAAATGAAATAAGAAAAGAAATCTAAGACTTTCCAGTCAACTGCTTTACTTCTAGAGTTTTCTAGTGTAACAAGCTACTTGTGAAGAACTCCTACAAAAAAGTATTGTATACATTTTTCACCAGTCATCATGGTAATTTGACGCAGGGCTTTTGTATTATAATTAACAATCATCACTGAAAGCTTTGACAAGGTCTGTTCAACCACCTACAAAATCTAAAGGCAACGTTCCATAAAAGGGTAGAATCTAAGTTCCTCAGAATGTCAAGGTTTGTATTCTTTTTTTTTTAATATGTGAGGTCAGACTTTTTTTTGGAATGCAGGTGTCTTAGAAAAAAAGACACCGTTTCTCCTGTATCTCAGAGGCCCCGCACGGCGGCCAGTGGTCCAGGAATCTACGCCGGGATACCGATGGTGGCAAGGATGTGGCTCTCATCAACGTTCCTACCCAGCACAAACTCTGAACTGATGGATATGCTTTCACTCTTTTTAAGTTTAAGTTACTGCGATGAAATTAGAAGCTTTATGTTTTCACTTCCTAAATATCTATCACCTAATATTAAAACAACATGTAACTTGGACTAAAAAAAAATCATCTTCAAGGGTCTTGATTTTAGTCCTTGTCCAAGGGAGCTGTGACATACCACTGGAGAAGTTTTGCCATCATATTTGCATTAGAACTGTTTGGGGAGGGGGTGGAGAGTGCCCCTGGGAGCAATTTAGGCCTAGCTCACAAAAGATGTTCTTTAAAGGGAGCCTCATAACAATGGTATAGAACTCTCCCCTCCTAGGCATTTCTGCTGCTCCCTCACTGAGCAGCTGCAAGGCTCCCCGCAGGGGTTGGCCACGCTGCCCCTGATGCACTTTAACTCTTCTCTCCTGGCCACTCAGCAGCCCAAATCTGGTTGCAGGCAGAAGCCAAGGCGACCTTCATGCCCAGATGAGCTAAAAATGGGGGTGGGGTGGGCCAAGTGGGGTTCATCTCTTCTGTAATCCCCAAAGGGCACACAGCTCCTGCCATTCCAGATGCCAAAGGAAGAGAATAGAGCCAACCTCAGTGAAAAGCAGTGGCTGATCCCTGGCTCTGGAGCTTGAGAAGGAAGGGACCGATGCCACATGAGGAGACCCAGCCAGATCTGAGCCAATGGAACAGGGGCCTCAAATTAAACCAAGCACAAAAATGGAGAGTTCTGAGGAGTTTTTGTTCCTGTTTGCTTGCTTCCCTTTACCTTTAAAAAAAAATTTAATTGAACTCTTTTCTCTCTGCTTGCTCAGGATTACAAGGAAACGTGATTATGGTAGTCAGGAACTAGAGAACTTTCTTCTGAGAACGTACAGAGTTATCATTAACATAAAACACATTTAACAGTGTATCAAGGATAAAACCCAGCTAGGCCACTAACTAGGTAAACTTCTCACCACTTTCTCATTGCTCCAAAGTTCTAAATTGTACAGAACAATATCAGAAAGATGTGGCATGAAGGAATATAATCAACTACAGCTAAGTACTCTAGGATATTTGGATAAGTAGTACAAGAAAAATTATAGGTCTTTATTCATATGTAAATATATCTTGACTAACATCTTCCATCATGTTTCAAAATGGTAACGATCCTTAAGTCATCTCTGAGAAACAGAACCTAATTATTACTGAGAACACACCAACACACGTCTGACCTGCCCACAGCCACACAGTAAGGGCTTAGACTGCATAACCTCGGTCTCACAAGTCCAGCCCAAGTTAGTCAATAAATATCTATCCACACAGCCCCAGATACTCACATTAGAAATTTCTGAACAAATTGAGTCTAATTAAAAATGAACACCAAGAATAGCATCATCTGTGGATCCATGAACATATCCATGAAAAACAACAGAAGTAACTATGCTGCAGGAAGGAGACAGTAGTCAAGAGAAGGAGCTGAGTCAAAAGGGCCATGAGCTCTGACATTGAACAACCTGTGTAAGAGAGAGGGAACACGTTGTGAGGCAGGCAGTCCAACTCGCCATGATGAAGACAGAGGAGTAGTATACGGCAACTGTTTGTGATTGATGCCCGTGTTTCCTAGCTTCATCAGACCACACTGCCTTCTCCTCCTACCCCCATTAGTCAAAGTTACTGCTTCCTGGTCTGTGCCAAACAGGGGACCCCAAAGCTTAAGAATTGGAGCCACTTCCCTTGATTCACTGAACTCTATTGAGTAAACTCTTTAAAAACTCCTCTTTGGAAAGAACGATATTCTCTAGGAAGAAAAACCACTCACTTTGCTCAAAGGATACCAGATACTCTATTTCAAAGAGTTGCCATTATCGTTAACTTTGGAATTTCTAAGAAGACTGTAGAGCTTTATTTTTAGGTGGAAGATCTTCTGAAATCTAATGCTCTGCTCTGGTGCTTCATTAGACCTTTCCCAACATTTAGAAGTGCCATCTGATATCAGCCCAGCACTGCGATCTGCCCTTCACTCATGTGACCCCCATGATTGTGTTATGAATATTCTAGTTTTATTCAAACCTAAGAGAAGCCTGTATTAGTGACTTCATTCTTAGCATTTTATTTGAAGAGCTAAGTTCTTAAGAGTTAAATGGAATAGGAAGGGATTAACTTCTGCTGCTGGCAAGGTACAGCCACGATGCTAATGTCTCTGTATGAAAAAGCTGAACTGCAGTAATATCTGAAATCACAGAGAAAGTCAGGAGAGCTTTGGAGGAAAAAAAAAAATATGGAGGGATAAAATGTTAGAAGCCAAAGCTGGTTTGGGATTCTATTTTTCATGTAGGCATGTTTAGGAGAGGAATTATGTATTACAAGACCCCACAATTTAGATGGTGGGGGAATGGGTCAGTGAGTTCTAAGATGAAGAAGTTTTTAGGACCTGTAACTTGTAATTGTGTAATGGGTGAGTTTCAGCAGCTCCCCTAAGCTTATTTCAAAATTTAACTTCAACTTAGTGTTTATTCACTTGCAATGCTTCAACTAGTAAACAGGCAGGGAGTCTATTCTCTTTTCATTTGGCAAGAGGGTTCTACAGCTACACAAAATATCCCCCAGCGATGAAAAATGAAACCCACAAGTGTAACATTAGCAACCAGCTGTCAGAAGAAAATCAGGAGTAGGATTGTCAGTCGGTCATTTCAAGCCAGCGTGCTCATGAGAGGGTCTGTGCGTGCGTGTGTGCATGCACATGTATGTGTCAATGAACTGACTCACATGTGCAGTAGCCTAAGAAATGTGAGCGGGTGCTGGTCTTAAGGATGGCAGAATGCCCCAAACATGAAGATGCAGTAGGACCATCAGTGGTAAAGCAATACAGCAGGGACTCTCTACAGCTAATTGTGCAGGGCTCCTCTCATGGAAGAGTAGGACACAGGTGGATTAAAGAGAATATGTTTTCATGTTAGAATTACTTCATGTATTGTAGGTACGTTCAACATATATGTGAGCTCTGGATGCCAGCTTGTAAGTGAAATGCACACCGTGTTTTCATTTTTAACCTTCAGGAATTCATTTCACAACCTCCCAAAACGTGGGGACCTAAACCCTCTTCAAAGTAAACACCCAGCACCAGCAATGTAGTCCTCCAAGCAAGAAACATATTGACCATTCCGAGTCAGCACAGCTATTAACCCATAAATTCATATTTTCTCTCTCATCCCCCCCCGCCCCCCCCCCCCCGCCAACTCCGTATCCTCCCCTCCGCCCGCTTCCCTCCCCCACCTCGGGCAGAATCCATAAGGGGTATTTTACATAGAGATACAAGTACCAGGTGCAGAGCGGATACCCAGCCTCCTTCTAAACTTAATGCCAATTCCCTCCTCAAAGAGAAGGAATGCAGTGGTATCAGCACCGGGGACACGGGGACAGCGAACACCACGGCAGCACTTGGAGTTTACAGAGGAGCAACCCCAGCTCCGCCACGGCCACCCCTCGCACCAGCCCCCACCCCCACCAACACACACGAGCACACACGCGCGCACACACACACACCCCACTCTACTTCCCCCCGCCCCCCCCCCGCGCACACACACACACACACCACCAACAGCGATAATGCAGCAAGTCTGTCTGCACACTCCTGCACGCCTCAGGACCCAGCCTGGGCGCAGAGCCGGGAAGGCAGGGAGCGCACCGCAGGACTTGTCAATAACCCGCGTTCCGTCCATATTCCGAGCGCTCCTCACTCCAGCGACCACCCGGAGCCCGGCGGCGGGAAGGACGCGGCGCGAGGAGCCAGGGAAGCCTCCCCTTACCTTGCAGCGAGAAGAGGGACAGGAAGAAGCCCAGCACCCAGACGCTGTGCAGCCAGTAGGTCCTCATGTCTCCGCCGCGCTCCGTGCTCCGTCGCGCGTCCTGCTCTCGCCTCTTCCGCTCGCGCTCTCTCTAGTAAAACGCGCGGCTCGCTTCCCTCGATTTCCCTCTGGGCTCTCCCGGCTCCGGCAACCCGGACAGACCAGGCTCCTGCCGCACGACGGCCGGACCCAAACAGCTTCGCTCTCCCCCGCGAGAGCGCGAGCCAGGGGCCGGGAGGAACGCTCAAAGCCTGTGCCTGGTGGAAACACAGCGAGCCCCCTTCTCGCTCAAGCTCTCCCGCTGCCTCCTTCCTACCCTCCTCTCCCTCACTCCCCTGCAGCTCCAACTAAATGCGACTGTACTTAAACAAGCAGCGTCTTATAGGACCGCGAACCCAGCCGAAAGGGCCCCGCTACTGCCATCTAGTGCGCACATCTCGGTATCGCCGCAGCTCTGCGTTTGCTTGTGTGTGCGAGGTCCATCCAATGCCGCCAATTCCCCTTTGCTCTCAGCAAACACAGGTGAAGCTCCTGCCCTCCGGAGTCCTTGATTTAACCTTGTTATATCCCATAGGTCCTGATTCTCTCTTTTGCACGGGGAAACGCTTGGCAATTACCACCCACATTTCTTCATTATCCCATTCCTCCTTCTCTTTGAAATTCCCTTTCTTTCCTCAACAACTCAAATGGAACTGCCCTTCCAAATGTCACCTTGACCTCCACCTCAGAAGTCTAATGACTGTTTGAAGCCTCATCCTACCTGATTTAATGCTGTATTTCACAGTGTTGCCCATTCCTTTTTATTTGAGTTCAAAGTCACTGAGTCCGAACAGTTCTCCTGGCGTTTCTGACCTTCCCTTCCAAGAGCCCCCTGGGTCCTCTGCAATTCTTTGTTTATATTTTCTTGTTTCTTTCCATATTTAAGTTATTTGAAAATCAAACACATCTGTACTGGTTACTCCAAGGTGGAGATCTCCACCAATTACCTCCTACTTAGCCCTCAAATCAGACTTCCCAGGTGGATGGGTACCAATCATTTCCATCTGAATGCCCCTGGGCCTGATATCAATTGAGTGAGAGGTCAGATAGGTTCTTTTTTTTTTAATTTTTTTTGTTATGTTAATCACCATACATTACATCATTAGTTTTTTTTAATGATCTTATTTATTTATTTTTTTTTATTTTTTTATTGTTATGTTAATCCCCATACATTACATCATTAGTTTTTGATGGAGTGTTCCATGATTCATTGTTTGTGCATAACACCCAGTGCTCCATGCAGAACGTGCCCTCTTTAATACCCATCACCAGGCTGACCCATCCTCCCGCCCCCTCCCTTCTAGAACCCTCAGTTTGTTTTTCAGAGTCCATCGTCTCTCATGGTTCTTCTCCCCCTCCGATTGGTTCTTACTAAAGAGCATGGTGGCCCCCGCTCACGGAGGACCTTAACCCAGTCATTTAATCTCTGAACTTTGTTTGACTCTTTGGTGAAATTGAGAAATTGAATTAGATGATCATGGTGTCTTTGGCCCTTTCCAACTCTATTTGTAGTGTCTGTATCAGGTTTCTCAACTTTGGCACTATGGGCATATTGCATCAGATAATTCTTTGGTGTGGGAGGCTGTCTTGTGCACTGTATGATTTTTAGCAGCATCCCTGGCTTCTACCTACTAGATGACAGTAGCCCCCACACACATAAATCATGACAGCTAGACAGTCTCCCGGCAATGCTGAATGCCTTCTAGGGAACGAAATTGCCCCCAGCTGAGCACCTCTGATCCATACCTCCTGCCATTTTCCTTCAGGAATCATTCCCTATTCCCAGCTTCCCCATTTCTGTTAGATTCCAATTCCACAGGCTTATACCTTTAGAATATCTTTCATCCCTTCTGGAACTTCAGTTGGTCATCAATCTCACCAATGTGAACACATCTAAGATGCTCTTTTTCCAGCTCCACTGCCACCATTTTCATAATATATTGAACATGTATTGTGCCTTATACTTCCCAAAATATCTAATTTTCAATGATCCAATTTGAATCTCATAACAGTGCTGTAGTATCTTCAGGGACAGTGTTCGCTCTTTTGTGTTAGTAAGAAATGCAGACAAAGAAAAGTTAAATGACTTTTCCTATAGCACACAACACGTGAGTGACAGTGTCAGCAGAGCTGAGGGAGATCTCTTCACTGCCGTTTCTAGCCCATCTCCTTAGTCTAGGTCTTTATCTCCACACACCCAGGTTCCTACAATAGCCTCCCAGCTGATCCCCTTCCTCCATTCCTCACGCTCTAATCTAGTCTATACATTACCACCAAGTTAATCCTCTTTAACACTTGCTTTAAGACTCTCACCTGTTTCTGAATTAAAGCGTGGCTCGTTATGGTGTTCTGGATACAGATTAGAATCCCCTGGAGCTTTTAAAACCTACTGATGCATGACCTCACCCCAGACCAATTAGATCCGAATCTCTGGGGTAGGGCCCTGGCATCAGCATTTTTAAAAGATCCCAGGTGATTTTAATCTGTAACTAGCGCTGCGAAACACTGGCCTAACATTGAATTCAGATTCCTCATTTTCTAATTCAAGGTCCTTTGAAACTGTCATCTTACCTTTAACAATTCACATTCTCTTTTTCTATCACCAATGGAAATACTCTCTTCCAGATTGCCCAATCTTCTCCTTCACCTGCAGATTGTTTGTCTTATGGAGACTGCACTACTCTCAGGAGAGTTTGCATAGTGACCAGAGTATGGACTTCGGAGCTAGAACTAAGTGGGTTCCAGTCCTATCTTGTCTCTAAAATGTGAGACCTTGTTCCAGGTGTGGTTGTGAGTATGACTGATGACCAACTTAATTAAAAAATGTCAACAGTATCATTTTTCAAGAATCAACCAAGATTTCCTCAATGTCAGTGTATATCTTAGTAAGGCTTAGCAAAATATATTTTAAGGACTCATATGCAACAGAATCACTTAATGTGCATGCTAAAAATCCAGATTACTTCTGAGTAGGAAAAAAAAGGTAGTAGCACTGGATGTCTCTGTCAGTTCTCTTCCTTTCATTCAGACCCCAAATTCTCTTGCCAGAAAAGAAAGAGTCCTCTCCCTCTCAAAAGAATCCCAGAGATACCTGAGCTGGCTTTTCTTATTTTGTTTGAATAGACCTCAACTACCTTCCTCTAAGAGTGGAAGAATATTTAGGTTAGAATATCTGTGGCTAAACTACTATTGCGTTGGAGTATTCCTCCAAAACTTTAAGAATAATCATAAGAAAGATTAAAAAAAAAAAAACAGCTTTTATACTAATGTCCCGAAATAAAATCACTAGAAGAAAGGAATACCAAATGCATGACATACTGAGTCAGCAAAACTATCTCTAAATAGAACACTTTTCAAAGGTCTCTATGAAGTGTTAGCAAATTCTTAAAAAACAAAAACAAACAAAAAATACCTTTCATTGCAAGTATAACTAGGTTTATGCGCATAGAAGCGCATTTTGTCCAGAGACTCCTTAGGATGCTATACTGAGACAATGAGCTAAAAAAGGAAAGATTTTTTTGTTTTTTGGGTTTTTTAACAGATGGATTGCCTAATTTTACCTTTCTTACATTAGCGCTGTTTTTCCCCTCTTCAAACGAGAGAGCTATCATCCTGTATCGGCCTACAACTGCCAGCCTGCCTGCCTGTATGATACTCCCACTACTTGACTTGAGGCAAGAGAAGGTGATATGCGCAGTATCTTCCATAACAGACTTTGCAATCTGGCTTGCGGGTTTCTTTTGACTGTCCCAATGCCTGCCAGAGTGGTTTTCACAGATCTTGGAAATGGCTACATAATTTACATGGAATCAGAAAATGAAAAACACAAATGCAGGGTTTTGTGGGCATCTGAAATGAAACAAGTCCACCTCCAGACCAGAAACCAGAGTGGTAATTGTGCTCATCTGACAATAATACCTTATGGTCATGAAGCTACTTCATGTTCATGAGCTCATTTAGTATAGCAACGAAGAAAATTTCAGAGGGTGGGAGTTTGTCTTCTTGCCTTTGACTTATTTCACCCTAAAAGTATACAACCAAAGAAGAAACCAAAGAGTAGGGCTTCAAGAAAAGGAACTTCAGTACTTGAAGGCAGCTTAGATAAGGCTGTGTGGTATGGTGTAAAACAAAAATCTGGCTATAACCTCAAACATATATGGGGTTCTCCACTCAATGGCTTGTGACCCTGGTGTGGGTTCACAAACTGGCCCCCATGCATGGAGGGCAAGGTGAGGTACAAGAAAGGGCAGGACACTCCATGTTGGGGGGGTGGCAGGTTTAACAAGCAAGGGAATTTACATATGAGGCCTGTCTTGAGCAGCCACAAGACGGAAGACCTCTGTGCCCACCTGCCAGAATCTGAAAAGTTTATATAAAGGCCTGAACTAGGGTTCAGTCACATACTCAATCCAGATGGTCTCAACAATGTCTTGCTCTCTCTCAAGCCTGCATCCTTGAAAATAGCTTTCACTGTGTGAACAGTGGCAGAGTGTACATTCCAAGGACAGGGGAGGGGGTGAGGAGGCTTCAATAGCTTGCGTCCAGCTCTTGGGTCAACCAGCGGTCATGTCCTCTTGATGACCTTCTCCAATACCTAGGCAAATAAACCAACTTCTTTGAGCTCTAGTTCTTTTTTTAAGGATATTGTGAGCATCTATTGAAATAAGATATATAAAGTTCCTGACATATTAAGTGCTCAGTGGAAGCTGATCCATGGCACTGCCTCAAACACGATACCACCCACCCTCTGTCTTTCCCTAAACCCATCCCCCTCCCACCTCCCATTGTGCAAGAAAGACTAAGGCTTCCTAAACTCAAGCACTGTGTCCAAAGTCCTACAGCTAAACAAAACATATAGAATGTAGCCATTGTGATTCCTAATATACTACTCTATATTTAATACATGACAAAAAAGTAAGGTTTCCTACCAACCCTTTTCCGGAAAAATAGCACTTTCTCTCCTTTAGATGGTATAATTTTAAAACTATTTTCATAAACCTAGAGAAAAACTCCAAAGTTTATTTTATTTTAGATAAGGACTAGATAATACAGCCTGGGGTTATTTGAGTCGAGAAATTAATTCCTGACCAATAAAGGACTTTTGCTGAGGTGGGAGGTTGACAGTTGTCAGAAATAAGGAGCTATAATATCCCCCTTTGAACCAAAATAACTTCTTTTCCCTTAAAATATCCCCATTTGCAACTGAAAAGAAAATAAACTATTCTGGCTGAAGAAATTGCTTTTGCCATTAGGATGCAAATGGCCAAGCAAATTTGTTGCCCAATAAATCTTTCTGGGCATTATATAGACATAGTCTTAGAATTTGTAAAGCTTAAACTATAAAAGCAAATAACATAAAAGGAGAAGAAGCTATAAATTCCAAATCTAGATGACACTTTTGTATGTAAGACTCAGGGGGGCAAAACACACTCTTAAGAACAAGGAATTACAGGAACCAAATGGAGTTAGAAAGGCTTCTGGTTGCTTCTCTCTTGCCATAGCAGAACCCGACAACCTGCACTAAGTAATGTGGGTTAGAAATTCCATTTCTTCATCATCAGTCCCTGTGTTAATTCCAGACCAAGATAACAGCCTAAGAACAAATCAAACTTGGAAGAGAGGTTTTTGGCTGTTGACTATGTTCCAAAGACCACAAAGCAGATTTGAATTCAGAACCGAAAAACATTAGGACCTGTAAAAAGACCTTGATGATCATGGAGCCTGACCACTGCCTGCACTTCACTGAGGAGGAAACAGGCTCAGAAAGGCACAGTGATGATTTTCAAATTATCCTTACATGAAAAGAGGAGATTGTATACATTTTCATCCTTATCTCTCACTACTTTTCCACAGATACTTCATCCTCTAGCCAAATTATTCACTAATCCCTCAACAAATCTTGAGCTTTTTCCTGCTTTTGCTCAAGCTACCCACCTACTTCATTGTTTATTTTCCTCAAGCCCTGTGTCTACTTCTGAGAATCCTACCTTACGTTCAAGGAGCATCTTCTCCGATACAACCATGAGGCAAGCACCTGTCTGTCTTCTTCACCACTCTGTCCTTGGAACTAAGCATAGTTCCTGGTACCTAAGAGGTATGTCTAAAAATATCTGCTGAATAAAGAAATGAGTCCTTCATCTATACTTCTGGAAGTGAGCGCTTGTTTTGCTTTGTACGACTTATAAGTAGCTGTCTATAGTTCTATGTGTAGGTAGCATACTTTCCCTATTCAACGGCAAGCCTATTGAGGGCAAAGACCATGCCACTGAATGTAACCACAGTATCACTAAGTATTGTTTTAACCGTGTAGTCATGAGAAAATGAGCAAGTGAATACATGAATGAATACATTAAAGTTGAAGTTTTGAGAGAACCTCTTGAACTATATGAACAAGAAATGAGTACTATGAAATTGGCCAATTCAAGGCCCAATAAAGAGTAGAAGCTCTATACCTAGCCATCTTAGAATAAGTCAAATTTTTAAAGTCTATTAAGGAGGATCATTATTTTTCCAAAAATATATACATTTCTTCAACACTATTTTTACTTAAAGCTTAGAAATGTACATTCATTTACCATAATTTTAGTGTAAGCCCAGGAACCTTACCTTTGAATAGGCCCATTATCTTTCTTCCAAAATCTTAAGAAACCTGTGAAAAATCTGAGCATGAAATTTCTTCCAGGTTTTTACAATTTTCCCTGAGACTTTTACAGTTGTATTACCCCTACCTAATTAGGCATTTTCTTCAGCTTACCTTTAACAAATATGTCCAAAGCATTCAACATAGTTTTCATTAAAACACCAACTTTTTCTTTTTGCTCCCATTATTTGCTTGTTTTAAATAGTAATCAGTTAACTAATGTAATTACAATAGTATATAAAGCTGGCATAAATATGTTTGGAAAAAAAGACTTGACACTTGATAAACATATAATTTAGCTACTGGGAGAAGAAGAGCATGGTATGCTAAAGAGGTCTACTAATCAGTGGGCCTCAGTCAGAATAGAGGAACAGAGTGATAGTTCATTGATGAATCAGGTAAGTGCAGTTGGGTAAGAGATCTTTTTTCTGTAACACAAAGAAATCTAGAGATAGTTGTCACTATATCCATAATATCAAAATGCATAAAGAATCTTGACATAGAGGAATAAAGGATGTTTACAACAACAAAAAGGGAATCTACGTACAGGCCTTAAATGTATTCCCAAATTTGATATATTGTTAACAAGCAGGTGCTTATATTTGCCCATCTATAAAATATACCTAAGCTTACTATTGGTTGTACAAATAATTAACTCTTACCAACATTAAATGTCATATGTATTCATTTTACTCTTATTATTTCAGGAATGAAGGAAGACTGGATAAATCAAGACACAAGCGGTCATTGATCATATATCATTCAGAGAAAGAGAGAATGAGAATTGTGATAGATGCACAAGAAACAGATAGGTGACACATGACAACTGTCCTCACAGAGCTTTACAATTTAGTGGGAGGAACAAGAAGAGGATACAGAAAATATCATTATCATACTTGTTTAGATTTTTAAAAATATACATTTAAATAAATTCCCAGTACTTTTCAGTATTCCTTGTCCAGATGCTCTGGTCAGGCCACTGTGATTCTGCATAGAACACAACCATAACCCCCGGTATTATTTGTAATAAATGTTTGTATTCTTACACTTTGGCAAGGACTCCCTTGTACACCTTGTTGTTCAGACAGCCAAGATTTCTCCAGGAGCTTTTAGAGCAGGGTGGGCAGAGACGTTGGTATCTGCAATTATGTTGAATGCATCAAAGCCACGACTGTTATCGCTGACTTGCTGGTGGAATGAGCATGTCACACATTCATGGGTCTTTCCATGTATGTAGCTATACATCTTTATACGCTGTGGGGGTGTGTGTGTGTGTTTGCAGTCATGGTGGAGTGGGAGAATTGCATTTCTCTTTGAGAAATCATCACTTATCAAGTTAGACTGACTATCAGTCTGGAACTGCTTTCAAGGTCAAGGACTGCCGAATGTCCAGAAATGAGATTTCTCATGGATGGGTGCTGTAGTCTATCAAGAGCTTGATGAATGTTCTCACACCTGGGCAGGCTGACAGACTGAGCAAACTGGATTTAGATTCCTTATTCGCCTGTTACCTGGTGACCAGCAGATCCCATCCCAATTTTGGCTTCTGACCTTTGCATAGTGGACTTTTTCTTCCAAATTTTGCTTCAGGGCACTATTATTTTTATGGTCCACTTCACTAGATTTCTATCTCCTCTGCCTCTCTCTCACGGTCTTCACTATCCTGTGTTTAACAGCTCTCTCTGGTGTGTGCTCACTCTCTCTGCTGTTTCTAGTGTGGACAGGAGTGTGATGTCTAATGATGCAAACCCAATTTCAGTTTAACATGTGTGATGCATATGGTCTACTTCTTCCTTCACTCTCCTTTGGTAGCATAAGGGTAGAGGTTATGATAATAAGATTTAATCCCTCCTTATCTGTTTAAAATGTGTCCTTCCTCATGTGTTTACTTATTTCTTTCCAGTTTACTTTTTCCTTTGCCTCCTTTTATTAAAAGATTTTAAAATGCCAAAAATATGACAGTAGAATATATTGAATTGTAACATCTTACATGGAAAGGATGTGCACATGATAGAGTTGATATCCTGCCCCAAATGTTTTTTTCTCTATTCTTTTTCCCTCACTGAAGACCAATTGTTCCAGGCCAAACTTATGTGCATAACACTCCTTCCTTAACACTAACTATCCTTATAGTGACCCCTCCTTTCTGCCAACTCATATTTTTTAAAAAGATTTTATTTATTCATTTGAGAGAGAGAGAACGGAGAGAGAGAGAGCATGAGCGAGGGGAGAGGGGCAGAAGGGAGAGGGAGAAGCAGTCTCCCCCTCCGAGCAGGGAGCCAAACACAGGGCTTGATCCCAGGACCCCGAGATCATGACCTGAGCGATAGGCAGATGCTTTAACCGACTGAACCACCCAGGAGCCCCTGCCAACTCATATTGTTTGCATCATTCATTTGTCTCATAATCATGTATTGTCTTATACTGTCCTTTTTGTTATAATATATTCTTTGCATTTTTTCATTTTTTGCATTTGAGTAGGCTCTCTTAAGTTATCGATCTCCATATCATTGAAACTATAAAGAGACAGAGAAACAGGCAAGTCATAATCCCTCCCCCCTTCTTTTTGGGACTTTTCATGTGGGTTACATTTTATTACTATCTAGACTATAAGTTCCATGATAAGCAAAAAATAAGCATTGTGTGTAATAATCTTATAATGACTTGGCACTGTTATTCATTAACAAGTTCTGACTTCAATAAAGTACTTCTGTAATGAAGAAACCATAAAGGAGAGATCTATAGTATGTGAAACCTGAAAGGACAGATGATACATATAGGAGTAACAAATGTCAGTTCCCTGGTTTAATAAATGGAACTAACTATATCCATCTGCCAACTTCACAGAGTGGCATGAGAATCAAATGAATTATTTAACTATAAAAAATTCTAATGACTTCTGCTCCTCCAAAGATGCCTTTTACTATCACTCACTTTCATTGTTTGAAAAGATTCTTTACCAAATCAGACTGTATATATTTATTAGTAAGTAACGTATGTCCTTACTTTTGTTAATCAAGTAAATATATATCTTACCATGTAGTAAAAATAATCAATAACTGCAATATTATCCATATTAAATTATTTTAAAATATTGTAAACAATTCACAATTACTAACTTCATGAGCTCCCAGTGGGTCTAGGACCTCAGATTGGGAATATGTGTTTTATAGAAATTTAAAGGTATTATTATTTTTAGCAACACTAATAATAATAAACCAAATTGCTTGCTCAAGAGACCAGTTTCCAGTCACTCTGCCAATTACCATTGGCTTTAGATTTTCCTTTTCTGGGACAGTCAATTTACAAAATGCTGAATGGATAACCAGAGAGGCAAGAAAGAACCATAAATGCCCCATCTTATTTCACTTGCCTGTAACATGTTGAGAGGCCCTCTCCCTTACTCTCTTATTGCAAAATTACAAACTGATTGTTAGACCATCATCATTGAACTGCTTTTAGACCAACACATAGAGAAGCATCTAAAATAGCACATTTTTAAAAACTGTTCCCGAACTATTACAAATTACCCCTAATCTAAACTAGACCCATTCTTATATTTCTTGGAAATTCACCAACATGTGTATGTCATTTAAAGTTTAGGAACTGTGACCATCCCCTGTATAAATCTTCCTCCAAATCCAGGGAACATGATTCTTTGTCTTTTTGATAGAAATCAGTTCTGGGATAATACACGTTTGAATATGAGTCAACTCCAATAAAATTCCAAAAATTGCTGAAGAGGAATTGAAGACTATTCAACCAGGCCAAACTTATGTGCATAACTACATCATTAATTGAGGAAAAATTATTTTAAAATTGTAAAAACGGGGTTGGTTTTTTTGGTTGTGTGTGTGTGTGTGTGTGTGTGTCAGAAAACCTGTACCTTTTGTTAGGTGAAAGCAAAATCTTTTAATAATCCATGTACACATCATGGTCCAACTTGACATAACAGTACAAGAAAGTTTGATTTTATGGCTGTCCATTTCTACACTGGTAACATTCAGGCCTGGGCCTTTTGGGGAGCCCCTGGCTAAAGAAGTTGGTCATAATAATGAATAAATATGAATTAAATGCCCCTTCCCAAAATAAGCCAAAAATCGTAAAAGCTGGTGGTAGTAGTTATCCAGATATTTACTCTAATTTATCCTAATAGTTTCAAATACAGAACACACAGGTAATTTGACTTGAAAGCAGCTTATCTACGTTAGCACTTTCTAGACACTTCCATATATTAGGCGTTACTGATCAGAATCTTCCTTTCAAGGAGGTGACAGCAGCATTAGAAGAGAGGAAGCAAGACAGAGCCTGTTTTTAAAGTGTTTGTTAATGCCACATCTCTTTCTGTTTCCTTCATTTTCTAGTGTTTATTTGCATCTCTAGCAAGGATAAGGGTCAGAAAGGTATTTGTGTGGTTGTGTAAGGATCAGCTATTTAAACACATCTCATTCCCACTTAATCAAAAATGCCTTAGTAGAGTTGGAATTCAAGGATAGTTTTCAAGGAGACAAGAAAGATGATTTGACTGACTCATTCTGATAGTTGAAGTAGACTACTTAGCCATCTCTTCTTCTCTGAAGGTATCAGGCTTAAGTTGGCGGGAGTGGCTGCAATTGTTTGTCTGAGTGCACTAGAGAGTCACTGCCATGGAAACAACATTTCCTGAGTTTGCATCACACCTCATAGAGGTCTTGGCACCCAGAATGACCCCCTAAAGCAATAAAGCAAGGCAAGGAATGACAGAAAGGTGCCCAATAATATTTAGTCTCTCCAAAGGGAAGGTGCTAATTGCTAGGGCAGACTTTTTGGCATACCGCGATGTAAAAAGGAAGTCACTGCATGGATAAATGCATTCACATAAGGATTAAGTACTCTGCTATTGCAGAAAGGAGTCTTGAGAAATACGTATTCTAGTCACTTACTTTCTCCCCAGAAATAAACTATGAGCAGATCAAAATGAAGGCTAATCTATTGTCAGATTTAAAAAAAAAAAAATCATCTAGGACCAATGATATAAAAAATTACAGAATGTGTTTTTCCACATCGGAAGCAAGAAAATTCAACATGAACATCATTAAGCTCAAGGCTAAGTCTGAAAGAGATACTGAAACTTCACGGTAGGGTCCCTGACCTCTAAATGTAAAAGCTGCATTGTTATAGAAAATATTTCAGCTATTCTTCAACACACTAGAGAGAGACAGATAGACACACACACACACACATACACACACACACAGAGTATCAGTTACTTTCTGTTGTAGAAATTTTTTGTTAAAATATTTTTTAAAGAATTACAAGTTGAATAAAAATAAAAGTGGAAAGTACTAAGAAATAAAAAGAATGAAAAAGATTATCTCATAGACCCAACTCTCAAATTCAACCTGTATGCCATTTTGGTATATTTTTTCTCTCTCTTTCTTTTAACGCTCTGAATATATTTAAGCAACATTTTACATTACTGAGGATTTGACTCACTGGGGCTCCAGGGTGGCTCAGTGGTCTGACTCTCAGGGTCGTGGGATTAAGCCAGTTGGAGAGGCTTTGGGCTTTGGGTGGCTCAACAGGGAGGCTGCTTGAGATTTTCTTCTTCTCCCTTTGCCCCTCTCCTTCTCATTCATGCTCTCTCTCTCTCAAATAAATAAATAAATCTTTAAAAAAGAGAGAGATAAGAAGGAGGAGGAGGAGGAGAAGAAAAATATCCAGAAGAAAGAATTGAGTCCAGGTGCAATACATTTAAATCTGATCCCTCATCTTTAGAGACAATGCCTTGTCAGATTCCCCTGATACCACCAGAGATTGTCACAAATAAAAGGGATCCCAGAGACTGACAATTACAAATGCCTTGCATAAATGAGGAAACTGATGTCCTAAGAGAAGTTACTTTCAAAGGTCATACAATTATTGAGTGGTTAACTTAGACTCACACCGTTTTCAAAGCAGCCCAGTGCCACCAATTTACTCCCTCTTTGTGGATTAAAACAACCTTCAAATTATTTGTGACTAATATAATATCTTTTTTTTTTTTTTAAGATTTTATTTCTTCATTTGGCAGAGAGAGACACAGTGAGAGAGGGAACACAAGCAGAGGGAGTGGGAGAGGAAGAAGCAGGCTTCCCGCCAAGCAGAAGCCTGATGCGGGGCTCGATTCCAGGACCCTGGGATCATGACCTGAGCCGAAGGCAGATGCTTAACAACTGAGCCACCCAGGTGCTCCTGAATATCTTTTTTTAAAAAGATTTTATTTATGTATTTGATAGAGAGAGACACAGTGAGAGAGGGAACACAAGCAAGGGGAGTAGGAGAGGGAGAAGCAGGCTTCCTGCAGAGCAGGGAACCCGATGTGGGGCTCGATCCCAGGACCCTGAGATCACGACCTGAGCTGAAGGCAGACGCTTAATGACTGAGCCACCCAGGTGCCCCGTAATATGAATATCTTATATCAAGTTGTTCTTTTCCTAGTCTTTCTAGTCTGTTTCGCTTCCCACAAGAAAGGGATTGTAACATACATTGTATCATCCCTTGCCTGACCCAGACAGAAATTTCCAACTCTTCTGTTCAGTTTCACCTTGGTGAGGAGACATGGTCTCCCCCAACACTCTTCTCTTCACACAAGGTGTTCAAGCCTAGGTCAGAGGGGAAAATTACATGTTTTCAGAACACCTGAATGGCACACTGTCTAAAGATGGATGAACTCAGTGGAAGAAGTGGTAGTCCATACCAGAAGATATTTCAAATTTAGAATCTCTACCACTCCACTCTTGGGCTTAACACAAAAACTTATTTTCCCTCAAACCCCACACCCCAAGTTGGCTTCCTTCCATTCCACCCATCACACCTTCCCCCAATCAATTTATATCTCTCTTTTCCTCTTTCCCTTCACCCAAACTCCGTTTCTTGGCCTAACTGGACTGCTGTAAGAACATATTGCACACTGGGTAGCTTAAAAACAACAGAAAATTGCTTCTCATGGTTCTGGAGGCTGGAAGTCTGAGTTCAGGGAGCAGCATGGTCAAGTGAGGAACCTCTTCCAGTCAGACTACCGACTTCTCCTGTCCTCAGGAGGTGGAAGAAGCAAAGGCCTCTTGTATATGGGCATCAATCTCATTTATGAGCACTCTATACACTCATGACCTACTCATCTCTAAAAAGCCCCACTTTCTAATACTATCACATTGGGAATTAGGATTTCATTATATGAGTTTTGGGACCACACGAACATTCAGACCATAGCATTCAGTCTTATCTGATTTCTTGGAGGGGAACACCCATCTGGAAACCTCTTGTAACTTTTTGCTTCAACTCCAGTGTAGGCTAAGTTAGAGAAAATGGCTGCTAGAGTAAAAGAAGAAGGTAGAGATACACAGAAAAAAAAAATAGTACTTGAGATTTAAGCCTACCAGAAGATCGTATTCAACCAAAAGACAGAAAGCTAGGGCAGAAAATATTTTTTAGATGAGGGACTTAAGGTTTAGAAAGATCAAGTTATTTGTGTTGTGCATGATCACCCAAGAAGATAGTTCTGGATTCAAAACATGAATCCAGGTTGCCAGTGTTTCTGATACTATAGTTTACTTCATCTAATAAAGAGGTTCTGGCAGCCTCAGTGGCATGTCAGGCGTCAACACTTCTTGCGTATGAAATCATGGGACTTAAAATAGTAATTACACTTGGAGGTATTCTTGTGTAAAAGTTCTTACACTTCTGAAATGCTCAGACTCGTGGGGGGTGCCTAATCCAAAAACATTTCCTACAGAATTTTGGCTTTTCTTTGCAATGGTTGGCCAAAGACTTAAATCTCTCAGTCTCCCAGTATATCTGCCTGCTTTCAGAGAACATGTCCTATAGTGCTGTAATTATAAACTTCAGTTGTCTGAACCCCAATGCTTTTTGGGGAGCTACAGTGCAAATACTAAGGATCCAGTGTGAAAGGGTAGGTCACAATAAGGAAGAGAACATGTCCACAGTAGACAAAAGAATAGAGGGATTCTAAAGACAAGTATTGAAAATACACAAAATTGGTATTATGGGGCTTCCTTCCATTTACCCTTCCTCTCTGCTATACCTACTGACCTCTTATGATGAATTTGTGCTTATTCCAGTAAAGCGATACATATCCCTAAATATGTGATAATTTACAGTTGCATTAAGGAACATTTGTCAATATGACTGCCCTCATTCTCAGAAGACCATTCCACAGTTGTCAGTTATTCTCAAATATATGAAGGATCAGTTTATGACTTACTCTATACCTAATTCCAATAGCTCTCTTCCTGAGATCAGGATGTTCTTATTTTTCACAGCTGCAGCTTAGAATATACTTTTATAAAGTCATTTCCAAGGTCTTATAGTCACAACATCTTCCTTGTGGATTATGGCAATAGCCTCCTGAACTCCTGTACTCCTGTCCCCAACAGCTATTCTCTGCACGGTAGCTAGAGTGATCCTTTGAAAACATTAATCTGATCGTGCTACACCCTTACTGAAAGCACTATAATGACTTTCCATCACTTCAGTGTAAGATCAAAGCCCTTTCCCTGATCTGGTCCCTCTTTATCTCTCTGACCTTATTTGATAGAGACTCATCCCTGTCTCGCTGAACATGCTTGCCTCAGGGCCTTCCCTGATAGGGCTGCTCTCTCTGAAATGTTTTCCCAATGGCTTACTCCTTCAACTCTTTCGAGTCTATGCACAACTACTCTTTCATCAGAGAGGTCCTCCTTGAATACCTTTTCTAAAACAGCAATAGCCTTAGTGATTTGTAAGCTGGCCCCATACATAGAGGGCTAGGAGAGACACAAGAAGGAGGCAGGCCATTTCAGATTGGTAGGTGGCAGGTTTAACAAGCAAGGGAATTTACATATGAGACCTGTCTTTGAGGGGCCACAGGGTGAGTAGATCTCTTTGCCCAACCGACAGAATCTTAAAAGTTGATGTAGAGGCCTTAACTGGGTTTTGTCACATACACTATCCAGATGGTGCCAACAATACCTTGCCCTCTCAAGGCTGCATCTTTCAAAATGTCTCCCACTGTGGGAATGGTGGGCAAAATGTACATTCCAAGGACAGGGAAGGGGATGGGGAGCCATGGATTACCCAGGTCCAGCTCTTGGGTCCACCTGTGGTCACATCCTATGGATAGTGTCCTCCAACAATCCCCTTCTTCACTCTTTTACTTTGCTTTTTTTCTCCAACTTTTACTACCTGATGTTATATTGTATACCTAAACCTTCCTGCTCCATAAGGGCAGATACTTTTTCTGTTGGTCCACTGACAAAAACTCTCAGTGCTTATTAGTTGCTCGGTGCTTATTAGTTGCTCAGTGCTTATTAGTTTACAAGTATTTGTGAAATGGCCTCATAAAGCGTGCTGTTTCTTCTGATGTGGCACAGACCATTTTAGAAGTATTTGTACTGGCCGTTTGCTACTCCCATACTTTGAACCAGTAAATTTGTTTTGAATTGTGATGAAAGTAATTTATCACTAACAGTGTGACATTTAATGCTTAATTTATTTTATATACATAGGAAGGGATTTAAGAAACCTTCTTGTATTTGCATCTCCTTCACATCTTTATATATTTTAAAGAGTAGGACAGAAAAGGGTGGGGTTAATGAAGGCACACTGAAAATAGAATTTCAATTACTACTCTGCTTATCTTTACCAAAGTTTAACGCTTAGGAGGGTCATATAATCATCCATCAGGAGTATCTTGATGAGAAAAATAAAAAGAGGGTGCCTGGGTGGCTCATTTGGTTAAGTGTCTTGATTTCGGCTCAGGTCATGATCTCAGGGTTGTGAGATCAAGCCCCACATCAGGCTCCTCGCTGGGCATGGAGACTGCTTAAGATTCTTTCTGTCCATCTGCCTCTGCCCCTGCCCCCACTCTCTCTCCCTCTCTAAAAAAAAAAATAATAATAAATAAATAAAAGGTTGAAATCCTTTCTTCAAAGTAGTGGTTCCTTGACATCATGTTTGGTGTGAACATTGATATGAGGACTCCTTAAAATAAATCCAAAGCCCCCTCAAAATTTTTGGCACATAAATATAGAGATCACTGCAGTTAACATTTCTAAAGCCAAATTTCCACTGTGTAGTGTGATTTATAAACATCATCTAATGTGTTTCTTAATACACAGTAGGTATTCAGAAATGTTACTTCTCCTCTTACCCTTACCGTAATTTTCTCAACTGTGATAGGGAAGAAAGAAATGTTAGTAAGTTATAAGTTTTAGCTATCTATCCTGCTCCTAGTATCCTCTTTAAGCCAGGCCAGGCCTTCTTTTATTGGAAGGAATCCAAGTAATGAGTAAAGTGAGGAAAAATACTAACAAAATGACTAACATTATCTACATAATAAACACCAAAGTGCAAGAGGATGAGGAATGCCTGAAGGAGTTTATGGAGGCTGGGTAGAAGGAGAGATTTGCCAAGTTGGGAGATGAGGAGATGACACTTGGAAGCAACAGGGAGTGGACAGTTGCCAAAAAAGTGAAATAATTAGCAAGCCACTGGAAGAGAGGCTTTCTAGAAGTTTGGGAAGCATTGTAATTGGAATGTCCTTTGTAAAACTTTTGGAGAAAATTTATAATCAAAACTCAAACTGCTCTCAGTTAAACTCCTGTTGCCAAATTCTAGGTTTTTGTTGTTTGTTTTAACTGTAATTCTTTCCTGAGGCTATGCTCAAAGTAAGAGCAAGGCAACCTGTCTTCATATGCATCCCCCCAGTCCCCCGAACACCGCCTCCACCGCTCCTATGAGAAATTTAAATGCTCTAAGTTCATAGACTTTCTAGATGGAACTTGGGTGAGCAATATAAAGCTGAATTTGGAAAGATTCCTAGAATTATCTTCCATGAATGCCACTCAAAGAAGAAGGGAAATTAAAGAAATTGGTTAGTAAAGAGCAAAAGGTATTATAAATACATATATTGTCTCTCTTTACAGAGGCCTATAACATGCTGACAAAAATATGTGTAATACCTCACTATTTGGGGACCCCAGGTGGCTCAGTTGTTTAAACATCTGCCTTCAGCTCAGGTCATGATCCCAGGGTCCTGGGATGGAGTCCCACATCTTGCTCCTTGCTCAGTGTGGGCCCTGTTTCTCTCTCTGCCTGCCGCCCCAACCCCCCTGCTTAGGCGCTCTCTCTCTCTCTGACAGATAAACAAATAATCTTAAAAAAAATACCTCACTATTTGATCCATCACCCAATAAAGGAGGAAGCCAGAGTGGCTAAGTTTATCCATTCCACAAAGAACTGAGGCAGTGAGGAAGGGAAAAGGTATTTAGAACCTGTATATATTGGGGGAAGAAAGGGCTTATTTTTTAAGAGTTATGGAGTGAAAGAAAATACTCTTAAAAGGTTTTGACATAGAGAACCAAAGAAAGCAAATTATAGAAATTTTGTGATGCTAAAATTGAGTTCTCTCTATTGATATTTTTGAAAGAGACTGTATTAAACAGACAAATTGTTTTTGGTTACTTTTTATTTTTTTAAGATTTTATTTATTTATATGAGAGAGAGAGAGCACGTGCACGAGGAGGGGGTGGAGCAGAGGGAGAGAGAGAAGCTGACTCCCCACTGAACAGGGAGCCAGATGCAGGGCTCAATCCCAGGACCCCAGGATCAGGACCCAAGCCAAAGTTAGACCTTTAACAGACTAATCCACCCAGGCACCCCTGCTTTTGGTTACTTTAAAAAAAAAATGAGTCTCTGCTGAGACTGGATTCAAGGCAAGATCCTAGTAGGCTGACTTTATGCATGTGACAAAGAAATAAGCATATTTTATTCTTTTTCTTTTTAATCCCCTTTTTATCCCCTTTTTACCTACAGGTAAGCTTTAGGAGGGTCATTTGTTTATCTATCCACAAAGCCTATGACAATACCTGGCACAAAATACATGTTTAATGGATTAACTAATGAAAGATTAAATTAATCGAATTTTTAAAGAGAAAAAAATGATTGCTATTGTCTATATTGACAAAATTCATTTATTTTGGACACTTAAGAGATCTAGAACAATTTTATTTCAACTTTATGACAAGAAAGCACATATTGAAAAAGAATCAGGAATTATGAATGATATTCATGTCAGAAAGTGGTCAACTGAGTGGCTATTCATATATTTATCAGAAATTTGGTTTCTCGCCATTTTATTTCCATCCAGCCACCCGTGGAAGCAATACTTATAAATATTTTATTGAATAGCTTTCATTTTAACATAAGCAGTAAGTAGGAGAGCAGATGCTTCTGCATCTACGGGATTGCCTTTGTGATGAAGCCAAATGCCAGGGCTGCTTTGGCAAGAACTTTCATATTGGCTAGGTCTCAGGATCAACTGTCCGCATCAGAATTTATTATTTTTTTCAAGTTATCATATAATAACTTTTAAATATTTTATTGACTAGTCTGAAGAAAGCTCAGTTCCTTCAAATTCTCAACTAAAAACAGCATCATTTGGGGATAATTACTTGACAGCCCCCCTTCTAAACACCTGACTGTGCTGTGTACGCTCTTTCCAGCCTTACTTGTAAGTGGCCACTTCCTCGCCATTGCTCAGCCTCACCCCACACCTCCTGACCTTTAATGATTCCAGATGATTGATAGCGGAAACTCTGGTCCAACTTAAATTCCACACTATTTCCTTTCTCCGTCCTCCAGGTCTTTCCTTTGTTTCTTCCTTTCATTTGATATAGATCAATTAATTCTACTTTGGGCAATTTTTAATTTTACACCGTAAAAGGTAGGATTTATCTCTACTGGCTGTATGTATATTTGGTCACACAGGTTTCTGAGGGAGATGATACAGGGGACATTTAAGCTCAATTAAGTTCTTCATATTCTATGTTAGGTATTTGCCACAAATTCCTGGTCCTACCCCAGTGAGAGGGACTATATCATAAACCAAATATAGTGGTTTAAACAAATAAGTTTATTTTTATTATGTAAGAAACCCAGAAGTCGACTGCAGGATAAATTTAGTAACTCAACAATCAGGGATGACTTCTCTCAGCCTTCCCATCATAGTTGAAAGGTGGTTCAGAGGCCCTTGCCATCATATCATATCCAGCCAAGAAAAATAAAGAAGGAAAAAGCACAACTAGCAGATGTCCACTTGCATCTCATTAGCCAGAAGTCTGTCACACAGCCAAACCTAACAGGATGTTGATGGGACCAACCTGCAATGTCTGCCACACTCACCTCACTATTTCTCAGGTCTAGGCTTAATGCTCCTGCCTTAATATTTTACTTAGCTCTCCAGAACTGAGGGCATCTCTGAAATGGAAGGACATCTCCTTTTTACTAATCCAGTGGCAGGAAAAGGAACTCAAACAAGAGGGAGGATATTTGTATCACTTCTTTTCTCCCACCAAGTCTACCACTGCTGAGCACCACAGAAGCACATTCTAATCTTGATGATCTCACTTGATTCTTGACATATCAGTATCTCTCTTCTCTAAGGAAGAGGATTGACTTCTGAAAATGGGGAAAGCTCCCCTCAAAACTATATTCTTAATGTCCAATTTGTACCCCAGAGAATGTTATTTCAAAGCAACACTGCGTTGTTCAGAATTGTAAACGTCTTATCTATTTTTTATCTTTATCCTGATTCTCAGTAATGTTGAATAATATGCTGATATTATAGAAAACCAACTTGTTTTTCTAAATTTCAAAGGCAGATTAATATATTGCCTGACTTTCAAAACAAACAAATATTGTTCAATCTAGGAATTTGTTTGGCCTTTATCCTGTTCTTTTCCTCCAACTTTTTATTTTAGAAAAGTTGCTAAAAAGCACAAAAAACACCCTTCTATCTGTCACTTACATTCACCAAGTTTTAACATTTTACCACCTCTAAATAAGAAAGCATTTAGCTCCAAATTCTTGAGATGTCCTCTTACATAACCATAATGCAATGTTCACATTAAAGGAATTTAATATTGATTTGTTGTTATTATTAACATATATTGCCCATTCTCTAGTTTCTCATATAATCCCAATGTGTTCCAAATGTCTTTTTCCCACATCTCAAGGACTCAGTCAACAAAATTAATTGCTATCACTCTCTAGTCCACTGTAATCAAGAATAGTTCATTGTTTTGTTTTGTTTTGTTTTGTTTTCTTTCATGGACACATATTTTTTGAGAAATGTGAACCATTTGTTTGCAGAGTGTCTCTCAGTGTATTTGATTGTTTCCTCAAGATTAGATTCAGGTTAAACCTTTTTAAGAAGAATACTATGTAGATGCTTTTGTATCATTCTCAGTACATCATATCAGGAGAAGGATGATATTGGTTTGTCCTGCTACTGGTGATGCTGAATTTGATCATTTGGTAAAGGTAGTGTTCACCAAACTTCTATACTACAGCATTATCTTTCCCCCTTTCTAATCAATAATTAATCTGTGGAGGTTATATGTTGAGATTGTGTGATTATCCTGTTCCCCAGTGATCTTTAACCTAATGGTTTTAGCATTTGTTGCTGATTTATTCCTGAATTAATTGCTAAAATGTTGGCTGCAAGACGGTGATTTTATAATTTTATCACTCCTCCTACATTTATTACTGGTGCTTTTCTGTAAAAAAGAGATTTCCCTTCATTCCCTTCCTTCTGGGCCCTTTGAAAATTAGTATTATTATGGTTCATGGATTTATTTCTTATTCGATATGTTATAAACCATTTCTATCATTACTTCTTTTTGAGGTTCGAATTATCCCAAATTTGGCTGATGGGAGTCTTTCCAAACATGCTTTTCTGTCCTCTTGATATATTCCTATCAATTTTTGAGAACTTCTTACTTTCTGACATAACAAAATGTCCCAGACTCACCTTGTTTCCCTGCCACAGACCCACAGCCAGCCATTATCCAAGGAGCTGTGGCTCCTTTTAGAGAATGGGATTTGTAAAATCAAGATCTAGGTGCTAAGTACTCTCGGTGCTATTGATGTACTACTCCTACTAGCTTTATCAGTGAACAGAGCTAGGAAATATGTATTTTGAAAATCATTAGCTCATACTGATAACTCCAATTCAAATACCAAGACACAGACTCTTAACTATGGAGAACAAACTGATAGTTACTAGAGGGGAGGTAGGGGGATGGGTTAAATGGGGGATGGGGATTAAGGTGTACACTTGTTGTGATGAGCCGCAGGTGTTGTATGTAAGTGTTGAATACGAAATTGTACATCTGAGGGGCGCCTGGGTGGCTCAGCCATTAAGCATCTGCCTTCGGCTCAGGTCATGATCACAGAGTCCTGGGATCGAGCCCCTCATCGGGCTCCCGGCTCCGGGGGAAGCCTGCTTCTCCCTCTCCCACTCCCCTTGCTTGTGTTCCTTCTCTCGCTGTGTCTCTCTCTGTCAAATAAATAAAATCTTTTAAAAAATAAATAAATAAATAAATAAATTGTATACCTGAAACTAATATTATACTGTATGTTAACTAACTGGACTTTAAAAACTTAAAAAAATAGAATACACGACAAATGAAGGGGGGGAAATCGGAGGGGGAGACGAACCGTGAGAGACTATGGACCCTGAGAAACAAACTGAGGGTTTTAGAGGGGAGGGGGGAGGGGGGATTGGTTAGCCCAGTGATAGGTATTAAAGAGGGCACGTACTGCATGGAGCACTGGGTGTTATACGCAAACAATGAATCATGGAACACTACATCAAAAACTAATGATGTAATGTATGGTGATTAACATAACATAGTAAAAAAAAAAAAGTTAAACATAGAGTTACCATATGACCAAGCAATTCTAATCTTAAATATATACCCAAAATAATTGAAATCATATGGCCACACAAAAACTTGCACACAGATGATCATAGTAGCATTGTTTATAATAGCCAAACAATGGAAATAATCCAAGTGTTTATCAACTGATGAATGCATAAATGAAACGTGGTATATCCATACAATGAAATATTATTTGGCAATAAAATGAAATTGAAGTACTGAAAATAAAAAGAGTACACATATCTTGAGGAGCACTGAATAATGTATAGAATTGTTGGATAATTATATTGTACACCTGAAGCTAATATAACATGGTATGTTAATTACACTGGAAAATAAACAAATAAATACAAATACAATACTGTACTATTCTTTCTTTCCTCCCATTCTACACTTGTAACTTCCTTCTTCCACAGTGGGAAACAAATGTGACTCCATAAATATCAGTGTGTATATATTTATTTGTTCAGTCATACAACATACGAGTAAGTTTCAGACCTACTACACATATATCCTTACACTCACAAATGTATTAATTAAAGGTCTAAATTTCCCTTTGTCCCTAGGATATATCTTTCCAGAAATAAAGTCAAAGTATTTTATATACAAAAGTTACTTACATTAATTCTTTTCTTCTTCTCTATGTTTGTAATCATCAGTGTGATAGGCAATTAGGTATTTTCTTATATTTTAACCAATTTGAGAGGGTTTTTTTTGCAATACTTTGTTGAATTAGTATTTCTTGAATATAAAAATAAGAACATGGTTCAAAAGTCAAATCTATATAAAAATTCTTAGCGGGCGCCTGGGTGGCTCAGATGGTTAAGCATCTGCCTTCGGCTCAGGTCATGATCCTAGGGTCCTGGGATCGAGTCCCACATCGGGCTCCCTGCTCCTTGGGAGCCTGCTTCTCTCTCTCTCTCTCTCTCTCTCTCTGTCTCTCATGAATAAATAAATAAAATCTTTAAAAAAAAAATTCTTAGCAACGTCTTATTCCTCTCATATCTTTTCTAGTCCATTTCCACATATTTTCTGAAGGTAAAAATGTAATCATTCACTAATCTACCTTTCCTGCATTTCTTTTACAAAAAAAAAAAAAAAAAGATACACACATCTCCATGAACACAAACATACACAACCATTTTTATTTCCCCTTTTCTCTTACACAAAATATATATCATAACTCTACTTAAACCATATCATTTAAAAAGATTTTTAAATTCTTTTTATATTTGTATGTTATTTAATTCTCTGAACATAATTATTGTCAATAAGCCCAATCACCAATTATTGGGCATATAGGTAACTTTCCAATAATTTGTTGTTATAAATAATATTACAATGAATAAATTATTCATTTTGTATGAGTGTGTTACTAAAGGTGTATCTTCAGGGTAAACTTCTAGAACTAAGGTTGTTGGGTCAAAGGGTATGTGGTTTTGCTATATACTGTATCACTAAACTTTCCTCCACAGGGGTTATACAATTTTACAGTTCTGGCATCAATATAAAAGAGTACCTGTTTCCCCACAGCCTAAGCAACAGCGAAGTATGTTATCAAACTGGCAAATTTTTGCCAATCGAATAGATAAAAAATGGTTTAATTCAGTGTAGTTTTAACCACATTTATTGTAGTATGGATGAAGATGCATGTCTTTTCAAGAGCTTAAAGGCCATTTTCTCATATCTTATGCTCTTACATCTTTTTTCCTTATTTCTTTCCTTTTTTTGGGGGGGGGTCTTGTTATTTCTTGATTTCTTATGAATTTTTGTATTTTTTCAGAATTTAACTCTTAGAATAAATGTTAAACAAATATTTCCTCCCAGTTTGTAATTTATTTTTTCACTTTATTTTTTTCTAAGCAAAAGATTGCCTTTTTATATTCCTGAATTTACCAGTCATGTCTTTAATTACATCAGGATTTTGAGAGTCAAGTAGAAAGCTTTTGCCTACTTCTAGATTGGAGGGGAATTCATCTATGTTTTCTTCTGTGTATGTTTTGTTTGTTTTTTCTTTTTTTACATTGAGAGTTTTGAACCTTTTGGAGTTCATTTCTGTGTAATCTATGAGATATAAATTCAATACTCTTTTCTAAATGGCTATGCAATTTGCCAATCACATGTATTAATAAGCCTATATTTTCTACAGTGACTAAGGTGTCATCCTTATCCTATACTAAATTTCTATACATCTTTGGGATGTTTTTCAGAACCTTTTATTCCGTTCTACTACTCTTTCTGTCCATTCATATGCCAATCACAACTGTCTCAGTTACAGAAGCTTCATAGGATTTTTTAGGATCTGGTTAAGTACCTACGATCCTCCCACTCCATGGGTCTTCAAGATCTTATTATTCTTGCACATTATTTTTCCATATTAGCTTGCATAACTACAAATTACAATTCTGAATTTTTATTGAAATTACATTTGATTCATATATTAACTTAAAGAAAATGGACATGCATATGATATTGAATCCAGAAACAAGAAATGTTTTTACGTTTGTTCAAACCTATTTTTGTCTTTCATGAGTGTTTTTCCTAAGAATTGTATGTATTTTGTTGCAGTTTAAATGGGGTATCTTTTCTTGTATTTTCACTGATGGTGCAGTTGAAGGCCACTGGTTTTTCTATGTTAATTTTTACATCCTATTGCATTATAAAATGTTTATTATATAGTATGTTTTATAACCTATTCTCTTAAATTCTCAGAATATTGTCATATCACTTGCATATAGATATAGTTTTACTTCTTTTCCAATTTGGTCAATAGTCCCACATGATGTTAAACAGTAATGGGGAAGTAAGCCTTGTTCTTGATCTAAGTAGAAATGGTTCTATCGTGTGTGTGTGTGTGTGTGTGCATTCTTATTCCATTAAATGTTATCAGAAAAAAAATGGGAATCAGTTGTGTCAAAGGCCTTCTGCGTAAACTATGATTTTTCTCCCCAGAAATTAACATGAATAAATTCTCTTCATTAATATGAAAATATATGTTAAAAGATTGAGCAAATATTGAGCATTCTTACCGTTTGAGAATAAACCTCACTTTGTCATAATGCATTATTTTCCTGAGAGACTGTTGAATTCCGTTTGCTAATGTTTTATTTAGGATATTTGCTTCAGTGTTCACAAGTAATATTTGTTTTTGTTTTGTTTTCTGTTACCACCAGGTCCAGCAATTAATATTATATTCATCTCATAAGAACTAATTTGGAAGTTTTCCTTCACTTTTGAAGCTCTGCAACAATTTATGTAGCATTAGGAACATCTAGATGTTAACCATTTCATACAATGTCCCTTTGGAACGATCTAGGGCTGGAGCTTTTCTTGGGGGGGGGCTGGATTTTTTTAAACTTTCACCATTTTCCTATGAAACTAGTCTATTTCACCTCTGTGTGCAACAGGATTATTTTTACTTAATTGCACATACCTAGAAAAATTTATCTCCCACCTAAATTTACAGTGTATCTGCATAGAGTTATACCAGGTATTGTTATGAATTTTGTTCTCTGTCTCAATAGCTTTTATTCTTGTAGTTAATTATTTTAATATTTGTGATTTATTGTTTTCTTTATTAGGCTAAATAGTAATATGTCTACTTTTGCTAACTTTTTAGAAGAACCAGTATTTGGACTTAATATTACTTTTAAATGTTTATTTCTGCCTCATTAATTTTTGTTTTTATTTTCTTAAGTCATTCCTTACTTGTTTTTATTTTAAGATTTTGTATACTTTTAGTTTTGAGTTGGGAAATTAAGAAACTTATTTTTAATTTTACACTTGTATTGATACAGATATTTAAGGTTTTGAATATTCCTCTGGAAAGTGCTATAAATACAAGAAATAGATTCTGATAATACATTAAGAATTGTACTACCAATTTTTAAAATATTTTGCATGTATGCTTTTCATTTCTTTTGTCTAGAAATATTGAACAAAGTGGTTTTCATTTTATTTTTCATAATTTTCAATGGGAAGATCCTTTTTTGGTTTTCCCCAACATTTTATTGTCAATATTGTATGTACAGAAGAATGGAAAGAATTGTACAGTAAACAACCATATACCCACCATTGAAATTTTATTATTCTCAACATTTTGCTGTATAAGCTTTATCACATATCTATCCATTTATCTACTCATCCAGAAATTCAATTTATCAATTGATCTCTTTATGAATTTATCTACTAATCCATAAATGCATCTTACTTTTTGAAGTGTTTCAAAGTAAGTTTCAGACATCAGGACACACCAGCATTAAACAGTTCAGCATTTATGTCATTAACTAGAATTCAATATCTGTTGGTAGTTATTTTTGCCTTATTTGAAGTAAATTAACCTATAGTGATATGAACCATCCATGAGTTTTGACAAATGCAGAGTTCTGTTATACAAACACCTATCAAGCTATAAAGCATTTCCATCACCCCGAAAGTTCCCTCATATCTCTTTCCAGTCAGTTTCCATTCCCAACACTTCTGAGGTAAACACTTAATATTTTTTCACTATAATTTTTGCCCATAATAAAAATTTTTTAGATAAAATTATACAGCACACGGTCTAATGTGTAAAGCTTCTTTTGCTCAACATAATTTTAAGATTCATCAAAGTTGCTAATTACAACAGTATTTTTTTTTTTAATGGTACCTAAGTCTCCCATTATATAAATATACCGCAGTTTGTTTATCTATTCTCCTGTTGATATGTATTTGGATTATTTCCAAATTTTGGCTATTATGAAGAACAGCTTTGAACATTTTTGTGCACATATGTTTTCATTTCTCTTGGATAAATACCTAAGAGTGCAATTGTTGTGTCATAGGTTGGCTATGTATTTTATTTTATAAGAAACCCCCATGATACAGAAATTATAAAATAAAATATAGATAAATTAAATATTATCAGAATGTAAAATATTTGCTTTCAAACGTCACCATTAAGAACACAAATAGGCAAGTTACAAACTAAGAGGAAATATTTTCAAAATATATGAGAATCGGTTTCCAAGAGATAGATATATTTATATCTACCCAATATATATCTAATATATCTATATATCTCTCTACATATTTATATAGATGTGCAGATACCTATATAGGTATTGTATACCTTTACCTACATATAGATACCTATATTGGTATACTAATAGAGGTATATATATACCTAGATAGATACCTATATAGCTGGACTAATATCTAATATGTTACACATAATACATGTTTTGTATATATACATATATATACACACAATAATATATATTAAAGCACAATAAAAATATACACAATGCAATAAAAAGACAAAAAATTTAGACAGACATTTAGAACAATGTGAAAGGCAAATGAGTACACGAAATAGTGTTCAACATTATTAGTCATCAGCAAAATGCAAATTAAAACCCTAATGGCAGGGACTTTAGTTTCTCTTTCTGCATGTAAGCAGCTTTTCATTCAGACTGAAAATCGACAATTCTTCTTGGATCCTTAAGAGAGGGGAGCACACAGGCCAAATCACTGCCCCTGTGATTGGCAAGACAGAGGAGCAAATACAGGGAGTCCGAGGTAACTAGATTACTGGAGCAGAGACCTAGAAGAAGAAACTGCCTCTGGAACCAGTGCCAGGTTAGGAAAACCTGAACTTAATTGATGAATTGCTGGAAGCTCAGTATGGACAACTCTGCGAGTTAAAAACATCCAGGGGAACCCAGTCCTGGGGGGGGTCCCCACAATATTGTGGGATTTACCTCCAGGAACTTGATCAAATGCTACAGTATTAAACATTAGAGAAAAACCCCCTCCTGCTTCTGGGGAGGGAGGGGGGGAAAGAGCTATTTTGAAATTTGCCAGGGCACTCAGTTCTTCTAAAGGAGGCTTGCCCTCAGGGGGAAATAGTTCAGCAAATCTAATATTAGCTAAAAAGAAGCATATTAAGACTTCAGTTTTTATGTTCTGCCTGTAAGAAGCTTGGAAGTCGCCACTCTGTCCTAACAACAAATATAAAGCTGAACAGCCTGAAAAAAATTTGAACAAATCTTGAAGCCTTAAGAGAGGGGAGGACACAGTGCAAACTGCCGTCCCCAAGATCAGAGAGACAAACAGGTGAATACAAGGAGGCAGGCTTACCAAAGCAGAGACTCACCAGCTACACACCACAGGAACCAGGGGTAATTAGGAAAACCCGAACAGTAACGGACGATTTGCTGGGGGCTCAGTACAGACAATGTTGACACTTATAAACTCCAAAGGCCCAGTCATGGGGGGCCACAATACAGTAAGCTTTACCTCCAGGAGCTTAACCAGGTTCTCACAGTAAAAATTGGAGGAAAAAATCCCTTTCAGCTGGGGGTAGGCGAGGGAAAAAGGATCCACTTTGAAATACTCCAGAGCATTCTGTTCTTAACAAGGCCTGCCCTCAGGAGAAACTAGTTAAACAGAGCCTTATTGACCTGGGGAAGGGAAATAGCCAACTCCAGCCCACTCCAGTCAACCTGTCCCATCGGAGTGGGGGGAGAAAACTGAGAAACGCTTATGAAGTTCACAGGCCAAAGGCATGGGCTCACCAGAAGGCTGAGATCTAATCATAGGTCTACAGAATGTCTCCCTTCCCTAAACCTCATCACCATATTACCAAAGGCTTATTTCTATCAGTTCCTTTTCCTCAGTACTCAGCTATCAAGAAAAAGTTTCAAGACATAGCAAAAGACAAATAACACAATTTGAAGCAATAGAACAGCCTCCAGAATCAGACATGGTGCATTGTTAGAAACCTTGGGACAGGGATTTTAAAACAACTATAATTAAGATGCTAAGGACTCTAATGGATGAAGTGGAGAGCATGCAAGAACAGATGGCAGTATGTGGAGATAGAAATTCTAAGAAAGAACCAAAAAATACTAGAAATGAAAAAAAATATATAACAGAAACAAAGAATGCCTTTGGCTGAGCTAGAGGATATAGCAACAGCATCCTGGAAAACTGAAAAGTGAAGAGAATTAGGACTGAAAAACAAAACAGAAGAGAATATCCAAGGACGATGGGATAACTACAAAAGGTGTCACATACACATAAGAGGAACACCAGAAGGAGAAGGAAGGAAGGACCAGAAAAATATCTGAAGCCTGACAGAATTTGCCCAAATTAATATCAGACACCAAACCACAGATCAGGAAGCTTAGAAAAGACAAAGCAGGATAAATGCCAAGAAAACAAAACCAGAGAATAATATTTTCAAATTATGGAAAATCAAAGATACAGAAAAAAATTCTGAAAGCAGTCAGAGGAGAAAAATACCTTAAATACAGAAGAACAAAGAGAAGAATTACATCTGACTGCTCCTTGGAAACTATGCAAGAATGAAGAGCAGTACAGAAAATAAGAAGTGTTGGTGAGGATGTAGAGAAATCAGAAACCTTGTATATTGTTGGTGGAAACATAAAATGATACAACTGTCGTGGGAAACAGTATGGTAGTTCCTCAAAAAACTAAAAATAAAATTATCATATGATTCAACAGTTCCACTTCTGGGCATACACCCCAAAGAATTGAAAGCAGGCTCTCATGGAGATATTTGTACGCCCATGTTCATAGCAGCATTGTTCACAATAGCTAAAACATGAAAGAAATCTAAGTGTCCACCAACAGATGAATGGATAAGCAAAATACGGTGTATACATAATTCTGACATATGCTGTAACATGGATAAACCTTGAGGACATTGTTGAATTTAAGTAAAATAAGCCAGTCACAAAAAGACAAATCCTGTATGTCTTCTAGTTATATGAGATACTAGAGTCATCAAAATCATAGATATGGAAGGTAGAATAGTGGTTGCCAAGATCTGGGGGAGAGGGGTTATTGTTTAATGGGTACCGAATTTCAGTTTTACAAGATGAAAACAGCTGTGGACATGGATGGTAGTAATGACCACACAATATTATTAATGGATTTAATACCTCTAAACTGTATGGTTAAAAATGGATAATATTTGTACATACAAATATTAAATCATTATGTTATACACCTGAAACTAATATGGTATACCTCAATTTGATATCAAATTTTTTTTTAAAGTTAAGATGCTGAATGTTATGTTCAGTACATTTTATCACAATTAAAACATGGGGAAAAGAGTCATATGCATTTTAAAGAAATTGAGAGAAAAATATAGTATTTTATATTTATCCATATTTGCCATTTCTGCTACTCTTCAATCTTCTCCCGAAATCTGACTTTCTCTATGTTATCATCTTACTTCAAATGAAGTACTTCCTTTGGCATTCCTGGTAATAAAGTCTCTTAGGTTTGTTTTTGTTCTTCTGAAAATACTGGACATAGAATTCTGGATTGACTGGGTTTTTTTCTTTTTTTTTTTTTTTTTTTTTTAAAGATTTTTTATTTATTTATCTGAGAGAGAGAATGGGAGACAGAGAGCATGAGAGGGGGAGGATCAGAGGGAGAAGCAGACTCCCCGCTGAGCAGGGAGTCCGATGCGGGACTCAATCCGGGACTCCAGGATCATGACCTGAGCCGGAGGCAGTTGCTTAACCAACTGAGCCACCCAGGCGCCCCTGGGTTTTTTTCTTTTTAGGACTTTAAAAAGAATTTTCCATGGTCTTCCTGTCTTCTATCCACTTTTTGTGATGAGATGTCAGGCATCATTCATACCATTGTTCCCAAGTATGAATGTTTCGGTTATTTTTCCCTGTAGCTTCTTTTAAGAATTTTTTTTTTCTTTGTTCTTTCTTTAATAGTTTGATGATTATTCACCTATGTCTTTTTTCTTTGTATTTATCTTGCTGGGATTTGCTGAGTTTCTTCTTTCTTTTTTTTAAAGATTATTTATTTATTTATTTGAGAGAGAGAGATCACCAGCAGGAGGGAGGGGGAGAGTGAGAGGGAGAAGCAGACTGCCTGCTGAGCAGGGAGCCCAATGCAGTACTCAATTTGAGGACCCTGAGATCATGACCTGAGCTGAAGGCAGATGCTTAACCAACTGAGCCACTCAGGCACCTGGTTTCTTCTTTCTTTACATCTATGTCTTTCAATACATTTGGAGAAATCTCAGTCATTTTTTCAAATATATGTCTGCCTCAGTCTTTCTTTCTTATTTATGCTTCTCAGACTCCAAATATATGTATGTTAAAATCTTGATATTCACCCACATCACTGAGGCTCTCTTTATTTTGCAACTGTTTTCTTTCTAGTCTTCAGATTAGATCACTTCTGTTGATCTATTTCAAATTCCCTGATTTTTTTTTTTCTTTTGTCATCTTCATTGTACAGTTAAGCCAATTCACTGAATTTTCCCATAAGTTATTCTATTTTTCAGTTCTAGGGGTTTTTTGTTTGTTTTTTACATTTTTAATTCCTATGCTGAGATTCTCAACTTGTTCTATCATTATGAGCATACATTCTTTTTGTCACTGAGCATAATTACAATGACTGCTTTAAAATTCTTGTCTGTTTATTCTAATGTCTTAGTCATCACAGATTTAGTTTTTATTGATCTTCTTTTCTCTTAAGTGTGGATCATATTTTTCTGTTTCTTTAATCTCATGATTTTGAATGTTACATTTACTGGATACTGTGATTGGTATATTATAGAAACTGGATTGTTATCATCATCTGAAGAATGTCAATTTTTGTTTGTTATAGCAATTAACTTGGCTGAATTCAAGCTCCAGACTCCTCTATGACAAAAGGAAGCTACAATTTCTGTTCAGTTCTTTTAGTCTTATTGGTCTTTTTGGAGCGTGCCCTGTGCATTTATAGTTCATACATTAGCCAGAGATTTGGGCAGTTTATAAACAGACATCAGATCCTCCTATCTGAGGCTCTCTCCTTTTCAAATTTTCCTTTGACTTTTCAGTTGTGGCGATAGCCCGGAACCTTGCCCTCTGATCTGTCATGCCAGTAACACGTTAGGCTTCTAGCCAAGTTTGCACAACTCAGTGCAGCATGAACATGACTGTGGCCTGTGTCCAGGCAAAAAGTCATAAAAAGAGACATTCATTCAGTATTTCCTTCCTCTAAGAGTTGTTTCTGTGTACTTTTGCCATTTCCATGGTGCTTTTAAATAGCTGTTTTAGGGAAGCCTGAGTGGCTCAGTCAATCATCCAACTCTTGGTTTCAGCTCAAGGTCATGATCTCCAGGTGGGGAAATCAAGCCTCACGCAGGGCTGCCTATGCAGTGGGGAGTCTGCTTCCCCCTGCCCCTCCCCCACTCGCACACACGCACACTCTCTCTCAAACAAATAAATAAATAAATAAATAGCTGTTTTATCCAGAGTTTATAAGTAGGAAGTTGAATTTTCTTTGTGAGGAAATTTAAAGATAATTTTAAATATGATTTGTGTGATTTGAGCTCATTTACATTTTAGTGATATGACTGGTATGTTTGGATTCAGTCCTATTAAATTATCTTGTATTTATTTTGCATAATATTTCATATTACAATGTTACTTTCTTTGCATGGTCTTATTTTGTACTCTCTTTTTCATTCTTTCTGGCATTTAAGATTCTTATTTTTGTTCACATGTTTAGCATGATACACATACCTTCTATAATGCCTAATGTTCTTGACTTATTACCCAACTATTTGGCTTTTACTTTTATTTGTTTTCACTGGACTCATATTGCTATAGAATAATCAATAGGCTGGTTCTGTGTTTCTTTTTTTCTCATCTTCTCCATCCAGTCTTTAGTTGCATTACATCTGCATTGACAGAATATGTACTATTTGTATAACTTTCCTTTGTCACTTTGCTTTTAAAGGAAAAATACACAGGGGGAAACACTTTTACATCGTAAATATTCATGAAGTGATGGGACAGAATTGAAACCAAACACATCATTCATATCACAGTATTACAATGATCATGATTAGTTCTTTTGCCAGTCTCCCCAGAAACCACTTGGGTTTGGATAGAATTTCTCCACTGGTAGATTCCTCAGGAAGGGATTTTAAAAATAGTTACCCCCAGTTCTTGTAGGTTAAATCATATTTATTATCACTTTAATATTTCCTAACAGCTTGACTGCCTATAAAATCCTTTGGTTCACACTTTCCTAGAGTTTCTGAAAAATGCCACTGTTTTGTTTTGTATATTGTTGTTAAAAAGTATAAAACTAATATTAATGTTCTTCAGTTAGTATACGACTTGCTCTTTTTGTCTAGAGCCCTGAAGTTTTCTTTAGCTTCCCTTTAATATTAATTTCTGAGAATTGTATTATGATATGTTTTGTAGTTGTCTGTTTCAGGGCCGAGTTTTTCCAGAAATAGTAGGCCTTTCCAATAACTGATTTTAGGTCTTTTGTATCTAGAAATTTTTCTGAAAAATACTTTAAAAAATAATTCTATGCCATTTTTATTGTTTTTTATTTTTCAGGGAATCTAACTGTATGTATCTTCATTTTCCTGTCTTATCAATCACTTTACTTTGATTTTTTTATGTCATTTTCTATATTGTCTTTATGTTCTCTTGGCTATTTTCATGCCTTTTCTCAATATTCTTTTTTATATTATCAATTTAATCTATTCTTTTTGGACCACTTTCTATTCTATCTTCATTTATTATTGATTTTTATCTTTTTCTTCAATTTCATTTCTGATTAAAGCACTATTTCACAGCTTTCTGATTTTTTTCAATTTTTTCTGAGTTTTTGAATTTCTCATTTAAGTTGCTTTACATATCTGCCAATGATTATTTAACAACATTTAATTTAGGTTGGCACATTATGTGTTACGTTATAGTTTCCTCCTGCTTCAGGACCATTCTTTGGTGACAATTTTTATGAGCTCAAAATTTTTATTGTTATTTTGTTTTATTGTATAGCTTTCTTTGCATGGACATGGATGACCATTTGTTCATTCTGTGATATCTTATCTTCTGGGACTAGCAAGCAGTGGTATGCAGATATTGCTGGAGGACTTAAGATAGCTTATAATTTTTTTTCCCCAAAAACTTTATTACGAGAAAATTAAACATAAAGAGAAGTTGAAAGAATTTTATAATAAATACCCAAATACTTACTGCCTAGATTCTAACATTAACATTTTAGTAAAATTGCTTTATTGCATATCTTTTTTCTTCATTTTAATTTTTTTAATTTAATTTTATTATGTTATGTTAATCACCATACAGTACATCATTAGTTTTTGATGTAGTGTTCCATGATTCATTGTTTGCATATAACACCCAGTGCTCCATTCAATACATGCCCTCTTTAATACACATCACCAGGCTAACCCATCCTTCCACCCCCCTCCCCTCTAGAACCCTCGGTTTGTTTCTCAGAGTCCATAGTCTCTCATGGTTCGTCTTCCCCTCCAATCCCCCCCCCTTCATTTTTCCCTTCCTACTATCTTTTTTTTTTTTTTAACATATAACGTATTATTTGTTTCAGAGGTACAGGTCTGTGATTCATCAGTCTTACACAATTCACAGCGCTCACCATAGCACATACACTCCCCAATGTCTATCACCCAGCCACCCCATCCCTCCCACCCCCCACCACTCCGGCAACCCTCAGTTTGTTTCCTGAGATTAAGAATTCCTCATATCAGTGAGATCATATGATACATGTCTTTCTCTGATTGACTTATTTCACTCAGCATAATACCCTCCAGTTCCAACCACATCATTGCAAATGGCAAGATTTTGTGTTTTTCTTTCTTTTTTTTTGATGGCTGCATAATATTCCATTGTATATATATACCACATCTTCTTTACCATTCATCTGTGGATGGACATCTTGGCTCTTTCCATAGTTTGGTTATTGTGGACATTGCTGCTATAAATTTTGGGGTGCACATACCACTTTGGATCACTACATTTGTATCTTTGGGGTAAATACCCAGTAGAGCAATTGCTGGGTCCTCCGGTAGCTCTATTTTCAACTTTTTGAGGAACCTCCCTACTGTTTTCCAGAGTGGCTACACCAGCTTGCATTCCCACCAACAGTGTAGGAGGGTTCCCCTTTCTCGGCATCCTCGTCAACATCTGTCGTTTCCTGACTTGTTAATTTTAGCCATTCTGACTGGTGTGAGGTGGCATCTCATTGTGGTTTTGATTTGGATTTCCCTGATGCTGACCAACGTTGAGTACTTTTTCATGTGTCTGTTGGCCATTTGGATGTCTTCTTTGGAAAAATGTCTGTTCATGTCTTCTGCCCATTTCTTGATTAGATTATTTGTTCTTTGGGTGTTGAGTTTGATAAGTTCTTTATAGATTTTGGATACCAGCCCTTTATCTGATATGTCATTTGCAAATATCTTCTCCCATTCTGTTGGTTGTCTTTGGTTTTGTTGACTGTTTCCTTTGCTGTGCAAAAGCTTTTTATCTTGATGAAGTCCCCATAGTTCATTTTTGCCCTTGCTTCCCTTGCGTTTGGCGATGTTTCTAGGAAGAAATTGCTGCAGCTGAGGTCTAAGACGTTGCTGCCTGTGTTCTCCTCTAGGATTTTGATGGACTCCTGTCTCACATTTAGGTCTTTCATCCATTTTGAGTCTATTTTTGTGTGTGGTGTAAGGAAATGGTCCAGTTTCATTCCTCTGCACGTGACTGTCCAATTTTCCCAACACCATTTGTTAAAGAAACTGTCTTTTTTCCATTGGACATTCTTTCTTGCTTTGTCGAAGATGGTTCTTGTTCTTTCTTTTAATGTAATGTATTGTATTACATTGATTGATTTGCGGATGTTGAACCAACCTTGCAGCCCAGGAATAAATCCCACTTGGTCGTGGTGAATAATCCTTTTGATGTACTGTTGGATCCTATTGGCTAGTATTTTGGTGAGAATTTTTGCATCCATGTTCATCAGGGATATTGGTCTATAATTCTTCATTTTAATGGGGTCTTTGATTTTGGGATCAAGGTAATGCTGGCCTCATAAAATGAGTTTGGAAGTTTTCCTTCCATTTCTATTTTTTGGAACAGTTTCAGAATAGGTATTAATTCTTCTTTAAATGTTTGGTAAAATTCCCCTGGGAAGCCATCTGGCCCTGGGCTCTTGTTTGTTGGGAGATTTTTGATTACTGCTTCAATTTCCTTAGTGGTTATGGGTCAGTTCAGGTTTTCTATTTCTTCCTGGTTCAGTTTTGGTAGTTTATACATCCCTAGGAATGCATCCACTTCTTCCAGATTTTATCTAATTTGCTGGCATAGAGTTCCTCATAATATGTTCTTATAATTGTTTGTATTTCTTTGGTGTTGGTTGTGATCTCTCCTTTTTCATTCATGATTTTATCTAGTTGGGTCATTTCTCTTTTCTTTTTGATAAGTCTGGCCAGGGGTTTATCAATCTTATTAATTCTTTCAAAGAACCAGCTCCTAGTTTTGTTGATCTATTCTACTGTTCTTTTGGTTTCTATTTCATTGATTTCTGCTCTGATCTTTACTATTTCTCTTCTCCTGCTGGATTTAGGCTTTATTTGCTGTTCTTTCTCCAGCTCCTTTAGGTGTAGGGTTAGGTTGTGTATTTGAGACCGTTCTTGTTTCTTGAGAAAGGCTTCTATTGCTATATACTTTCCTCTTAGGACCGCCTTTGCTGCATCCCAAAGATTTTGAACAGTTGTGTTTTCCTTTTCATTGGTTTCCATGAATTTTTTTAATTCTTCTTTAATTTCCTGGTTGACCCATTCATTCTTTAGTAGGATGCTCTTTAGCCTCCATGTATTTGAGTTCTTTCCAACTTTCCTCTTGTGATTGAGTTCTAGTTTCAAAGCACTGTGGTCTGAAAATAGGCAGGGAATGATCCCAATCTTTTGGTACCAGTTGAGACCCGATTTGTGACCTAGGATGTGATCTATTCTGGAGAATGTTCCATGGGCACACATTCCATAGAGAAGAATGTGTATTCTGTTGCTTTGGGATGGAATGTTCTGAATATATCTGTGAAGTCTGTTAGGTCCAGTGTGTCATTTAAAGTCTTTATTTCCTTGTTGATCTTTTGCTTAGATGATCTGTCCATTTCAGTGAGGGGCGGGTGTTAAAGTCCCCTACTATTATTGTATTGTTGTTGATGTGTTTCTTTGCTTTTGTTATTAATTGGCTTATATAATTGGCTGCTCCCATGTTAGGGCCATAGATATTTACAATTGTTAGATCTTCTTGTTGGATAGATGCTTTAAGTAGGATATAGTGTCCTTCCTCATCTCTTATAGTCTTTGGTTTAAAATCTAATTTGTCTGATATAAGGATTGCCACCCCAGCTTTCTTTTGATGTCCATTAGCATGGTAAATGGTTTTCTACCCCCTCACTTTCAATCTGAAGGTGTCTTTGGGTCTAAAATGAGTCTCTTGCAGACAACATATCAATGGGTCTTGTTTTTTTTATCCAATCTGATAGCTTGTGTCTTTTGATTGGGGCATTTAGCCCATTTACATTCAGGGTAACTATTGAAAAATATGAATTTAGTGCCACTGTATTGTCTGTAAGGTGACTGTTACTCTATATTGTCTCTGTTCCTTTCTGGTCTATGTTACTTTTAGGCTCTCTCTTTGCTTAGAGGACCCCTTTCAATATTTCTTGTAGGGCTTGTTTCATGTTTGCAAATTCTTTTAGTTTTCATTTGTCCTGGAAGCTTTTTATCTCTCCTTCTATTTTCAGTGACAGCCTAGATGGATAGAGTATTCTTGGCTGCATATTTTTCTCATTTAGTGCTCTGAATATATCATGCCAGTCCTTTCTGGCCTGTCAGGTCTCTATGGATAGGTCTGTTGCCAATCTAATGTTTCTATCATTGTAGGTTACAGACCTCTTGTCCCGAGCTGCTTTCAGGATTTTCTCTTTGTCTCTGAGACTAGTAAGTTTTACTATTAGATGTCAGGGTGTTGACCTATTTTTATTGATTTTGAGGGGGGTTCTCTGTGCCTCCTGGATTTTGATGCCTGTTTCCTTCCCCAGGTTAGGGAAGTTCTCTGCTATAATTTGCTCCAATATAACTTCTGCCCCCTCTCTTTTCTTCTTCTGGGATCCCAATTATTCTAATATTGTTTCACCTTATGGTGTCACTTATCTTTCGAATTCTGCCCTCGTGATCCACTAGTTGTTTACCTCTCTTTTTCTCAGCTTCTTTATTCTCCATCATTTGGTCTTCTATATCACTAATTCTTTCTTCTGCCTCATTTATCCTAGCAGTTAGAGCCTCCATTTTTGATTGTACCTCATTAATAGCCTTTTTGATTTCACCTTGGTTAGATTCTAGTTCTTTTATTTCTCCAGAAAGGGTTTCTCTAGTATCTTCCATGCTTTTTTCAAGCCCAGCTAGTATCTTTATAATCGTCATTCTGAACTCTAGTTCTGACATCTTACTAATGTCTGTATTGATTAGGTCCCTGGCAGTTGGTACTGCCTCTTGTTCTTTTTTTTGAGGTGAGTTTTTCTGTCTTGTCATTTTGTCCATAGGAGAATAGATGAATGAGAGAACAAAATGCTAACAGGGTAACAATGACACCAGAAAAATATACACTAAACAAATCAGAAGGGACCTGAAACCAGGGGAAAAGAAAGGGAAAGAGAGAAAAAAGAAAAAAGAAAGAATATGGTCAAATATGATCAGGCTGGTGAATAGATCAGTGCCACACCCTAGATTTTGGGCGTATTTTGGTCTGTTAGAAGAAACTGCCTCCCAAAATTTTAAAGAAAGAAAAACTTATATATATACAAAAATAAGGGTAAATAAGATGAAGGGTTGGAATATGACTGTAGAGATGAAAATTATAAAAGATTTTATAAAAGGAATTGATAAGATAAGAAGTGGGTTGAAAAAAAAAAGAAGAGAAATTAAAATAAAGGAGAGAATGTGATGAGGCAGGAGACTAGAACAAAGCCATACACTAGAGATTTAGGGTATATTTTAGTCTGTTAGAAGAAACTGTATCCCAAAATTTTAAAGAGAGAACTTATATATATACCAAAAATAAGGTTAACTACAATGAAGAGATAGAGTCTGACTCTAAAGATGAAAAATAAAAATGATTTTTAAAAAAGGGATTGTTGGTTGAAAAAGGGAAAAAGAAAAATTAAAAAAAATAGAAAAAGAAAAAAAGAAAATTTAAAAAATTAACTTTGAAAGACTAAAGAATCATGGGAAAAAAAGCCTTGAATTCTATGAGCTGTATTCCCCTAGCGCTGGAGTTCTGCTGTTCTCATTGATTGGTAAACTTGGTCTTGGCTGGCTGTTCTTGCTGATCTTCTGGGGGAGGGGCCTGTTGCCATGGTTCCCAAATGTCTTCGCAGGAGGCGTAATTGCCCCACCCTTGCTGGGTCCCGGCTTGGGTTTGCTCTCAGGAGCTTTTGTTCCCTGCAAGCTTTCCATACAGCTTTGGAGGATGAGAGTGAAAATGGCGGCCTCCCAATATCCGCCCCAGAGGAGCGGACAACTCGGGTCCCACTCCTCAGTGCACCCCCAGAGAAAAGCAGTCAATCACTCCCGTCTCCCTGGTCTGGCCGCACTCCATGCTCACTTGGCCTATGACCAAGTGTTTCTATCTCTGGCACCCGACCCCGTGTGGAGTCTCCAAACCCAGCAGATCCCTGCGGTGCGCTCCTGCGCCGCTCCTCCCGAGGGAGGAAGGGGAGTCTCCCCGGATCTGCCGCTTGTTGGGTCCCTGCTGGAGGAGCAGTGGCCTGACTGTGCCGCGGATCACAGTTTATGGCAACCCTAAGCTGAGAGCCCGCTCCTTGGCTCCGTCTCTGCAGCCGGTTTCCCTGCTCCAATACCTGGGAACTCTGCCACGCTCAGGCACCCCCAGTCTTTCTGTGACCCCGAGGGTCCTGAGACCCCACTGTCCCTGCAAGGATTCCAGCCCCTGCTTAGCCACTGGAGTGACGTCCCTCAGCGGAGCCGACTTCTAAAAGTTCCGATTTTGTGCTCCGCAGCTCTATCACTTGCCAGTAGCAGCCGATGGAGGCCCCCCCCCCCCCCCGCCGTCTATCCTCCCAAATACTGCCTCGGATTCACTTCTCTGCACATCCTACCTTCCAGAAAGTGGTTGCTTTTCTGTCAAGCTAGCTTATAAATTTTGGAGTTGGGTTTGTTCTTTTCTCTTGATACAGTAAAATACAGTCCTTTAGGAGGGGGTCACTGAATTTTCTAATTTTGTGATTCTGTTGACTTGTTTCTACAGACTAAAGCTATTTTTATATATGCTTGATTTAAAAAAAAAAGCTTTGCTGGATACACAATCCTTAGTACACTTCTTTTCCTTGAATTTCTTAATAATACTTTTATAATATCTACCTCTTTTTTTTAAAGATTTTATTTATTTATTTGACAGAGATAGATATAGTGAGAGAGGGAACACAAGCAGGGGGAGTGGGAGAGGGAGAAGCAGGGAGCAGGGACCGCGATGCAGGACTCAATCCCAGGACCCTGGGATCATGAGCTGAGCTGAAGGCAGACACTTAACAACTGAGCCACCCAGGCGCCCCTATAATATCTACCTCTTGTTTCTTTTTCATTTTCACTACCAAGTCTCAAATGGATAGATCCCTTTTCCAAGTTTTCCCTTTTTCACCAGGAGCAGGGCCTTCCTGAGCCTGTCACCTTGATTCCAGCTTACAGAATTGCTTTCAGTTCTTTAATAACCAGTCTGAGTTACAGGTAACAAACACATCTTCAATATTTTCTAACTAAATGTAGGATTAATTTGGGGGGATAATTTTATCTGTATCCCATACTCTTGATCTCTTTGTTCTTGTATCTTCTTTCTACTTCTATCTCTCCTCACAAGAATGGGTTCTGGAGCTATATCCATGCCATTTGGGTGTTTATTGCCCTACTTATCCATGACTTAAGTTGTAGTATTCTTTATGTCTTAGTTATGCTATAGGCATGAATCATGGATTGTTTAATTTGTTCTTCTTGATCTCTATGGATTTTTTTTTTTTGAGGATGTGTGGAAATCCTGACTTATACTCTTCTTAGAATCCTATGAAATACTGGAACCCAACAATTGTTCTCAAGTTGGTTCTGACTAGCTCTCATTGGAAACAGGAAAGCCAGAGTCATAGAGATACGGTAAGTCTCAAAGATATATGAGGAGATAGATAACCTACTGCTGCATCATAAGGAAATAAGCTTATTGTTGCAAGCCACTAAGTTTTAGGGTGGTTGGTTATGTAGCAGCATTCTGACAATTGCTACCAAGGAGAGCTGCTATAACAAATACCTAAAATTGGCTGGCAGTTGTTTGGGAACTGGGCAGCATGTGGCAAGCACACTGTAATAAGAGGCTAGAAAAATTGTGAGGAAGGTTATAAGAAGTGGGAAAAATATCAACCTGTGGCATGTAGTGGCTAAATATTTGATAAAACTGTCACTCATCATGATGGGGAGAACAGAAAAAATGTGTAATGATCTCATCATGTTGATTGAGGAGCTTTTGAGGGAGACTGCTGAAATCCCGAGGTGGCCGCTGCAGGCTGCATTTGATAAAGTTCTCTAAGACAGGAACAAACTGGAGAGGGTAAAAATAGAATTGAGAGGAAATATGAAGAATCCAGAAGTGCTAGGATTGCAAAACTAGAAAGTAAAACTGGTTTCGCCATATTAAATAAATGGTTATTAAGATATAGCCTAAGGGGAAAGAATAATTCTCTGGTACTTCCAATAAGATAGAGCCTCAGAGTATGACAAAAAAAAAATGTGTGGCTATAATATCATCTTTAAAACCTCTGAAAGAATTAAATGAACATCAAGTAGATCTCCTCAGCTGGAAGAAGGGTTGGGGCTCCTAGAAACCTTAAGAGTATGGTCCCCCCCAGACTTCTCATACACCCAGGGAAACTATAATTGCAAATAAAATGAGGGGCATGCCTCAGAAATAATTGTGGTCATATCTCTTGGAATATGAAATTGACTAGAATCAAATACATAGAAATTTTACAGTTTTTGAGAGAGCTGTATTGGCAAAATGTCTAATCCGGAATAAAGGAGACTGAAAGTGTTCAAGATGTAAAAAGACCTTTGAGCCTCTTACCTTCTCCACACAGATGACAGATTCAAAAACCCCCTCTGCTCTGAAGAAAAGCATATTTTCCCATGTGTTCTTCAGAAGTGGCCAAGGACAGGCACCTGGGTGGCTCAGTTGGTTAAGCGACTGCCTTCGGCTCAGGTCATGATCCTGGGGTCCTGGGATCGAACCCTTGCTCTGTGGGGAGCCTGCTTCTCCCTCTGCCTCTGCCTGCCACTCCCCCTGCTTGTGTTCTCTCTCTCTCTCTCTCTATCAAATAAATAAATAAAATCTTAAAAAAAAGTGGCCAAGGAGATTTTTGGAAAAGGAAAGACCTCCTAGATGACAGAAAGGGCACTGTGGAGAGGACATGCTCAGAGAACAGACTCAGACTAATCAAATAGCACTATCTGCCCCTAGTGTAAGTGGACTTGGCAATATTTATCTAGCAGGAGTATGAAACTTCTATGGACCATTAACTAATATGTGCATTCCATTATTACTCTCTTTGAATGGAAATGTTTATGTTTTTTCCCATCCTTGTTATACCATTGTACTTTGGATTCTGGTAAACTTTTAATTAGTTCATAGGTTTCTTGATCACAAGAAACTACATCTGGACATAATGTAAATTCTCTGATCCTGATTGAGTCTGCTACCATGATTGGATAAAACTTTTGGGTATCCTTGCACAGGGATGAGTATATTTTACATGTGAGTAGTTGTGACCAACAAAGAAATTGTGAAAGATTGAACCATTATTCTCAATTCCTAACTCTCCTGCAGTAATATTATGCATCCACACTTGTGTCATGATGGAAGGACTGGACTAACCAATTCTTGCTTTGGGCTTGATCACATGACTTGCTTTGACCTTAAGATGTTAGTGGATATGACATCAGCAAAGGCTTAAAAAATTTTGTTACAGTCATATACTTGCACTCTGGCCTTTCACACGTGAAGAATATGCCTTTGGTAGCTTTGGGGTCCAGGAAGGATAAGAGACACTTGGAGATGATTTTAACCCAACTGAAGTTGGAAGTTATGCCCAACCAAGCCCATCCAAGCCTAGCCAAGACCAGCTGAACCTCAGATCCATGAACATGAAATACCTATTTCTGCAAGCAACTAAGTCTTAAGGGTTTTTTGTTTTTTTTTTACACAACATTATTACGGCGATATTTAAATCACTCACTCTCCCTTAACAAAATATTTTGATGAAATTTGGGAAGGAAAAGAGTGCCTACTGCCCTGTCTTAAAGCTGCATAAATGAAGAAAAGTTTGAATTTCTTTTTTTTTTTTAAGATTTATTTATTTATTTATTTGAGAGAGAGAGAATGAGAGACAGAGAGCATGAGAGGGAGGAGGGTCAGAGGGAGAAGCAGACTCCCTGCTGAGCAGGGAGCCCGATGTGGGACTCGATCCCGGGACTCCAGGATCATGACCTGAGCCGAAGGCAGTCGCTTAACCAACTGAGCCACCCAGGCGCCTGAAAAGTTTGAATTTCTTGACATAAAAAATGATATATATTCACAAGGGAGACCAGGAGTCCAAGCAAAAGTGGAGGGATATAACCTGAATCTGCAGGTTACAAGGCTACACTGTTTTCTAATTTAAAAAATTGAATCAAAATATCAAATAAGCGATATCCTGGTGAATTTACTGAACAGAATGCATAATGTTTTCTTCTTCTGATTAAAATAATACTCAAACTTTTGAAATATACTTTGCTAAATCAATTATAGTGGAGATTCTCCATCATAGCGCCCTCAGTGCTCAATGGAGAGAAGATCACAGAGCTGGTTCACTCAGAGCACGTAACCTTTCTAACTACACTGACAGAATCATATGGAAGATGACCCTAAGTCCAATCAGAGATCTTGCAATATTTTTCAAGGTGGAGCTAGGAGAGAAGTTGCTTATATTCCTATTCCTAATTTTCCTAAAGGCCTCTCCCTCCTACATAAGTCTTTAGTTGAAAATACTAATGTCAGCACATGGCACAAAGCACAGAATAAAAAGAAATAAGAAAAACCTGACAGCATTTGAATATTTATTCTAGTCATCTTTAATGGTAATGATGTTTCTCCCCTTCTCAGTCTGTGGGAGCTTTCAAATTCCTCTTTTTTTGTTCATGCCAGTTCAAATTTAACTTCTGTCATTTTCACTGAAAATTTCCTGATTAAAGTATTAGACTTCAATTAAAAAAAAACCTCCTATGGCATTTTTATAGGAACAACAACAAAAAAGCAGTTCACTTATCAAGACTGAAAAAATTTCCTCAGGCTTTTGGACGTTAGCATTTACTTCCAAGTAGGCATAAAAAATAGAAACTATAAGTTCCAAATTCTGAGTGGGTAAAGAGAAAAAATTACAAATCAAGGTTTTATACTCATTTAAATCACTTTGAGCATATAAAGGTAAAGATAGACATTCTTAAACAAATCAGAAAATATAGCGAACATAAATCTTAAAGGAACAGTTTGGTAGAGGGATCTAACCAAACAAAGATTGAATCAAGTGAAAAACCTGGGAATGAAGACACCCATAACATAAAAGGATTGGAAGTAAAAACTAAATACCATGGATTATGGAATTATTCAGTTAGGGCAAAACAAATGTGTGAGTTATGTTTAGAGACAAGAAAGGAAATGACAGACACTGAGAGAAAACACATATGAAAATAATGATATATGAAATAATGTGAAATGAAAATAATAATATGAAAATATTGAAAATAATATGAAAATAATAATATAACTGCAATGAATTGGACCAAACTTCCAGCACTTCAATAAAAGTCAAACGGTGGGAATAGAGAAGATATGGGAGTACAAATTAATTTCCTCGTCTTTTAGAGGAGAAATTTAATATATCATGCTTCACTTTTAAATTGGAATGTGTGAAATAAAGATATTAGTATATTATTTAAATTATAAACATAACCATCAAAAGAAATAATAAAAAATATACTATATGATTTTCAAGTTGAGAAAAGGAGTGGTAGTGGAAGGAGGGAAGTGTAGGTCATATGGCAGAGTGTAGAAAACATAAAGACAGTAGGGTGTATTAAAATAAAACTTAAAAGCACAAATAACTACCAATTAAGGTAAAATATAATATTGGTAAATGTAATGAGATAAACTCCCCTATAAAAATGTATGCTAAGTTTGTATTTGCTAAAAGCAAAGACAAAACTATAGGTCATATACAACAAATATAGCTAAGATAAATGAATCAAAATATTCAAAGTAAAAAGATGACTAAGATAAACCGGGCAGATACTAATGCAAGGAAAGCTGACATCTTCATAACCATCTCCAACAAGTTTGATTCAAGGAATTATTGTATTAGATGTGACAAAGAAGAGCATTTTCAATAATAAAGAATATAATTAACAGCTAGCATATTGCTGTCATCATTCTTTAAGCCACAAATTACCATAACATTAAAACACAAAGCCAAGTCTGCAGGAAATACAAGAGAAATCAAAGATAGAGAATTGTAATAGAACATTTTAACTCACTATTCTCAGCTCATAATAAAAAAAATATGTAATAATCTGAATGATACTATATTGATTAATATATTATCTATATAAAATCTCTGATAAATAGAGCATGATATTCTCAAAGAACATTCACAAAAGCCTGCTATATATTAACCTAAGAATACCACTACAAATTCAAGTCTAAAATGCTGAAACAGTACAGATAACATTTTCTAACCATTTTTTAATACAGTTAGAACAATGGCAACAAAACTAAAATTACCGCAACTAAAAGATGAAAATTTTAACTCTCAATTTGGAGAGGAATTCAAGACTGAGATAATGGAATGTCTAGATGAGAACAGTAATAAAAATACTGGATATCAAAACCCATGGGTTGGAACTCAATTTGTGCCCACAGGAAGATTTTTATCTTTACATATGACATCAATAAACAAAAATGAAAAGAAGTTAAGTACTCAATTCAAGGAGGTAAAAATCACAAACCAGGAATGCAAAAAGAGAGCAACATAAGTTGGATACTGACAAATTAAATACAGAAAACAGAACAGATGAAAAAGAAAAAAAAAAATCCAAGGGCTAGTTTGTTGAAAGACAGATGAAAATAGATAACCAATAGTCACCATAATTAAAAACAAAATAAATAAATAAATAAATACATAATAAATAAATAAATAAATAAATAAACACCATTAGGCATTTGCAATACTGATGGTCCATGTGTAACATGCTTGGAGGTACAGCTTCATAGATGAAAGGAGGGCTTTCAAGTAGATTTTATAAAATCTATATATCACACATCTCCCAAACCTAACAAAAGCAACACACTTAAAAAGAAAACTCAATTTTGCTCAAAAATATGTATGCAGAACTCTTAAATATTAGCACAAAGAACTATATAATATATTAAAGTAACTAACTGTAACTATATACTGTTTATAGAGCAAGAATGTTTTAAGATTTTATTTATTTATTTCAGAGACAGAACACGCAAGCATGAGGGCGGGGTAGAGGGAGAAGCAGACTCCCTGCTGAGCAAGGAGCCCAGTGCCCAATGTGGGACTAGATCCCAGGACCCTAGGATCATGGCCTGAGCCAAAGGCAGATACCTAACTGACTGAGCCACCCAGGCGCCCTGAGCAAGAATGTTTTAAAACAAGGTAATTTATTTGATTCCAATAATGGTAGGTCAAAATAAAAAAAAAAATTAAAAAACCATCTTACTAGCTTATGCAAGGACAATTAACAAAATTAAACATTTCTTCCTGATGAAAACATTATCAAACATATAATCCCTTGACATAATGTAATTAAAATCGCAAACAGCCATCATTATGTCAAATTTTGTAACACTAGACAGATTCTTTTTAAAGTTAGAAAAACTATATGAATACCTACACTCAATACTGTTACTTAACAATACTTTGGAAGTACTAGTTTGTACATATATGCTGGAGGATTAAATATACAAAAATACTGAATAGGAAAATTTTTGCCTTATTATTTGCTATTAACATGATTTTGCAACTGGGAAAATAAGAGAAGTCACTAAAAAATTCTATAGGAAAAATATTAATTTAGTAAGGTGACTTGGTCACAAAATTAATGTAAAAACACCAATGGCCTCTTTGTTACAGAATGTAATGTAAGAAATGACTCCATTAACTTATAGCCTCAAAACCATACAATTAGGAATAAACTTGCATGGTACTTGTAATGATAACATAGAAAAAATTAAATGAAAGACATAAAGGGAGACTTAAATAAATGTAAAAATATACTATATTTTTGGAGGAAAAAAATAGAAAAGCTCAATATTGTAAAGCTACCCATCCTTCTAAATATTTATCTAGAAATTGAAAGTAGTCTCAATCAAATATTAACAGTATTTTTTTCTTAGAACGTGAAAAATGTTGATACTAAATGTAATCTAAATTTTAAAAGATGGAGAGATAATTAAGAAATTTTGCTAAAAAAGAAAAAATGAGAGCAGACTATCCTTAAAGTTAGTAAATTGAGAGTAAGTCAAGACTAGCAAAATCTCTTTCATACTAGTGTGGGGCTAAACAAATCAATAGGATATACTATGATCTGCAGATATAAATTTAAAATAGAAATTTAATACACGTTAAAGTATATTCCAAAACAGTGGGAGAAAATATATATTATTAACTTTTTTTCTGATACTATTGGCCAGCATTGGTACTAGTAATGTGGGGTCAGATGTATTCTTGGTTCAATACTTGCACTAAAATAAATTTGAGATGTAGTAAAGGTTTGAAATTTCAAATATAAAAATAGAATAAAAGTACTGAAATAAAACATGGGAGACTTTATGTTTTCTTAATATACAGTGGGGGAAAGATTCCTGAACATGACTTCATAAAGATTAGAAATCTCTGTAGGAAAGAAATAATATAGCGAAATTATTTGCTGTACTTATGACTAAGGCAAACTTTTCTTAATATAGAAAAAAATTTAAATATCAAAAAGAAAAAACGAATAATCAACAATAAAAATGTGCATAGAGCACAAAGAGGTAGTTTATAGAAATGTACACATAGGAAAAATGCTCAGCCTCATTCATATTTAAATAAACCATTTTAAACAATCATTGTTTTATTAAGTTGAAATGATTAAAAAATTATAATCATGTTGGCTGAAGTCTGTGCTAGAAAATACTCTCCTACACTATTGGGGAGAGTGCTAATTAGCACCTTTTTGGAAGGATATTTAATAATGTCTATCAAAATTCCAAATGCACATACCTTAGCTGAGCATTTCCTCTTCTAAGAACAAAGTTGTCTATAGATTTACTAGCAAATGTGACCTAGAAAACCAACACAAGAATGTTCATTATTGCACTGTTTACAAGAGTGAAAAAAAACGGCTAAAGGAAAAACAGCTTCAGTATTTATTTAGAAAGAACTGGATAAGTATAAGATGCCACGCATTGTTGGAGGAGGTCATAGCGAGGGGGTGGCCAGGGGCTGATCTGAGAGCTAGACTCAGGTAATCAGAGTCTCTTCAGCCTTTCCCCTGCCCTTGGAGCATACATTCTGCCCATTGTTCCCACCATTTTCAAGAATGCAGTCTTGAGGGAGCAAGGTGTTGCTGAGGCTCTCTAGATGGTAAGTGTGACTGAACCCAGACGAGGTCTCTGTATAAACTTCTAAGATATGGCAGGCAGGCACAGAGATCTACTCCTCTTGCTGCCACTTAGATGGGACTCATAATGTAAGTTCCCTTTGCTATTAAACCCACCACCTACCAATCTGGAATGGTCTCTCTCTTCCTTCCCTCTTTCCCTGCCCTCCCTCTACTAGGCCCAGTTTCAGGTTTCACCTCATAAGCTCCCAACTGTGCGAACCAACAACTGGCAAGCCAGCCAGGAAACTGGAGCAATGGATCCTGGGAAAGAGGCATCCGCCGGGGAGATCCTGAGTGGGCCATGGACCTCTGAGTGGGGCAGGGTGGCCTGTAGGTGAGATGCTCGTGGACCCGTGTGTGAGCGTAGATGCCGCGATAACCCGGCTGTGCTAGTTTGAGGAACTGTGCATAGCGCCCTGCGCAGAGAGGGAAACAAATGGCTGCCCCGTGGGCTGGCCTCTACTGTGGGCAGGCTGGCTGGCCACTGGTGCTCAACTAGAGGCTGAAGCTGGAGTTAGAAAGTTGGAAGAAGAGCTGAAGTAACAGGAGAATGTGCCAGTGTCCACCACTCTGCTAGTTTCAGGGCTGGCAGACAAGATGGGAGAGCAGGAGGAGGATTTGGAGACCTCAATGTGTTGTTTTGCAAAACTAGGAGGACACAAGCTGCCTTGGACTAAAATTGGGGTGCTTCTGACAAAGACTGACTGAAATGCTGGCAATCTCTGGGAAAGTGAGGAGAAAGAAGGGGAAGATGTTGTGGTGACTGATCGTGAAACAAACAAAATGCCCTGTACTGACCCATCCCTAATACACAGGAAAGCAAAAGCCCAGCAACTATGACCCCAGCCAGCAGGGCAGCCCCCAGTTCGGGAGACACTCATGGTGAGAGAATATACTTTCTGCTGAGCTTATTGATAGAGCTGCCAAGTTCCAGCCAAAGGCCAGGCATGGTTAGTGCAGCTATAGGATATGGGGGTGATGGCATTTCTCTGTCCAGACAGGAGGCAGAGAAAATGAGCAACATTACCACACACCCTGCCCTCTGGCACCACCTGCATATATGGGGTGTGTGTGTGTGTGTGTGTGTGTGTGTGTGATGCTCACTCCCTTATAGAGTGGATTATTCTAGCCTGCAGGGAGCTTTGGCCCAATGAGGAGGGCCTCCCTGAGCATGTGGGACCTTGAAAATCTATAGATAAGATACAACAAATTCTTAGGAAGTTGGGAATGAGGCGGGCCATCTATACCCCTTTTAAGGCCCTGATCGGGTCACACTGACTGCAGGAATGAAAGCCAAGATACTTCAGTCTGCCTCCAGTACCTCGTATGAGGCACTGATATCCATGCTGAGTTCAGTCCTGGGACAAGACATATAAGATGTTGGGCAATCCATTGCTGATCTGGGGGAAACTGACACATCCCAGGAATGGGCTGGGCTGTTGGAAAGATTGGAGAGCGAGGGGGGCAGTTCAGACAGCCAAAAGGCTACCCCAATTGGCTATGAAGGGGTCAGGAAAGTAACCTGGAAGCAATGTGGTTTGATCTCACTGCTGATGGGACCCCACCTGAAAAGCTAGACCTGCAGCCCCACACTGTGTTGGTTAGCCTGTGGAAGGCTTTAAAACCTGAATAACAGTTCAGACGTGCCCCTCCTGCCCCCACCATTGCTGACCTGCTCCAGCAGAGGCGTCAGAGATATAGTCCTACTCGGGGTGGGTTCCTCTTATACCCCAGGTATAGGGTGCAAGCCAAGATTTTCTCCAGGTGAAGACCTATGGAGGTGATTAGAGGCCTCATGTTGAGCTCACTACTCACTGGTCCCCCAGAAATAAGCAAAAGGTGATGGCCCTGGTGGATATTGAAGTCAAATATACTCTAATACATGGTAACCCTCAGATGTTTTCTTGTCCTCTCAGTATCATCGATGGCACCATAAAGATTTTGAGAGTCATTGGTCAGTTAAGATGCATTTTGTTCCAGAAGCTGTGATTGATAAAGTGCAAGTCTATCCAACCCCTATGAATGTGAATGAGGTGCAAGCCTTTGTAGAGATTTGAGGGGTTTGGAGGACTTTTATTCCCTACCTGGCACAGTGTTTCTGTCCCTTATCCCACCTGGTAAAGAAAGGGCATATGTGCAACACAGGATCAGAGCAGCAAGCTGCTGTTGAGAAGGCAAAAATACTAGTGATGCACATTAAAGCTCTGGGTATCTCATTATGCCCTGTGGAGTTATGGAAATATATATGGAAAGATATTTGGGTTCACCTCTAAGAGCCTCAGGCAGCCTTTACTGTCTTTCAGATTCCAACACAGGCACTGACAGCCCCTGGTAACCAGGAAGATGATGCCCTAGCTCAGGTATGAACCCTAGCAACTGACCCTTCAGGAGATACAGAAGATTGGGTGCATAGGAGGAGCGGCCACCGTAGCACCCAAGTGAGATGGCATATTGCCAGGAATGATGGATTGCCCTTGAAATATATGACTGGTTAATGCAGTAACAGCATGTCCTTTGTGTTCTAAACAATACCCAAGACAACTGTCAAGAGAGTCTGGGGACATTCACTGGAGTTCCCCATTGGTGAGAAATTGACAAATTGATTATATTGGCCCCTCCCTCTGAGTGAGGGTCCTAAATATCCTTGGTTTGTGTGGACACTGCATATGGCCTGACCCAAGCTTTCCACTTTTGCCATGCAAAGCAGGCTGCCACCATCCAGGGATTAAAGAAACTGAGTACCATGTACAGATACTCTGGTCGAATAGACAGTGATCAAGGATCACATTTTAAAGGTCATGATGTGCAAGAGTGGGCAAAAGAACATGATATTGAATGGATGTTTCATCTCCCCTATAACATGAAAGTGGCAGGCTTGGTTACAAAGGAGGAATGGAATATTAAAGCAACCTCTTAAATTACTAACAAGTAGGGGTGCCTGGGTGGATCAGTTGGTAAAGTGTCTGCCTTTGGCTCAGGTCATGATCCCAAGGTCCTGGGATCCAGCCCCATGTCGGGCTCCCTGCTCAGCAGGGGGCGGGGGGTGCGCTGCTTCTCCCTCTCCTTCTGCTGTGCCCCCCTCTCTCTGTCAAATAAATAAATAAAATATTTAAAAAAAATTACTAACAAGTAAAACCACCTTGGCCAGGTAGACTGAAGTACCATTCCAGGCTTTAATGCATTTGAATGATCATCCAGTAGGGCTTTTTGCCCCATGTGCCAGACTGGGGACCCCTGCCAAGATAATTAACTCTGTAAAGGTATGGAAACCTTGGGAGATAACCATTGCCCTGACTCTTACCATGGATCCACATGCTATGCTGTTGAGAACATCAAGCCCCATCACACCTAGGAAAGGCATTATATACTAGAGATTGCCATGGGACATCCCACCAGGATGGGTGTTACTTTGCACCCCAGTGCAAATCACCACTGGGATCCTGTTGTCCTGCTGCAAGCTTGACCCATGGAAATGCCCTATACCTGGAATGGAACACACACCATTGAAAGAGGGGAGAAGGTAGGGATCCTGATCTGACATATGCCACCCCTAGCCCATTTCCTCACACCTGATGGTACTGTTTCCCACAGCCAACATATATGGTATATACAACAAGGTCAAATTCCTAAAGCTGTAGCCACATCAATACCTAAGAATCAGGCCATAAGTATAATTCTTATAGAAGGGGAAGACCTTCCCATATAAGTTCCTACTAAATGTGTCTTTTTTGACCTTAGATTTCTGTTGTTCCTGCGCTTTCTGGTCACAGGATGGGCATTCAATACCTTTCTGCAGTGGGTCTACTCATATACCCAACAAAGGAACCAATCCAACTATTGGGTACGTGGGCAGCTGTCCCTCTCTAGCTCATCAGGATGGCCATAGTGGGTATCGTCACTCCAGGGTGGGGATTAGAAGGCCTTAAAGCAATGCATTACAGAGGAACAAGCTAGGACTAGTATTCTTAATTCATCTGATATTACCAATACTGAACCTGGCCCATGGTACACATTGTCAATAACCCTGGGCATGGGCATTCTTTTTCTGTCAATCAAACTGCATAAGCAGTCCATCAGACTGCTGATTAGAAGGGTCTTAAAAATAGAGCTATTGGTGGCTATGCTCAGATTTGGGATGGGTTCGTGTGGCTTATCCTGTGGTTATGGACATTTGAGCACCCAGGCATCCCTCTCACTCCAAACAGGACCAACCCAATTGTACTAGAAATGTGGGATGGATGTCACTGGAACTGTGCAGTCTTTCTATCACATTAAAGGATAGTGACTGGTTTAGCACAAATTGGTTCTGCTTCCTAGATGTTTTCTGGATAGCCCTGAATGGGAAAACCAACAGTTGTGTGGCACAAATATTCGTCCACAGCTTCCACCTGAATGGTTGAACCACTATACTATGGGTTTTCCCTAGGCATAGTGGAGAATTTGCCCCAGAATAACAAAAGTTACCAACCTCCCTCTCTTCGAGGCCAGAGGAGCACATTCTGTTTTCCACTGGTTTGATCATTTGGCAGCTGTCTTTGTCCCCTCCATTGGCTGGGCGGATGTTGTAGCACACATAGAAGCCCTTACTAAATTCACCCAACAAGCCTCAAATGACAACTGGCAAACCCTGTCTTTACTGAATACTGAAATGTCTCTAATAAGAAAAGCTGTCCTTGGGGTGCCTGGGTGGTTCAGATGGTTAAGCAACTGCCTTCAGCTCAGGTCATGATCTCAGGGTCCTGAGATTGAGCCCCATATCGGGCTCCCAGCTGAGCGGGGAGCCTGCTTCTCCCTCTCCCTCTGCTTCTCCCCCTGCTTGTGCTCTCTCTGTCAAATAAATAAATAAAAATATTAAAAAGAAAAAAAAAAAGAAAAGCTGTCCTCCAAAATAGAAAGAGCTTGGAAATTATTACTGCCTCACAAGGAGGCATCTGTGCCATTATCCAGAGTGTTATTGTTAATACCCTGATGAGTCTCCTAATGTATCATTTTTATTAAATCACATGAAGTTACAAGGGAAGGCCCTGAGTGATCAAACCACCAGCCTACAGGACTTAATAAATCAGTGGTTCGGATCATGGGGCTTTTGATGGAAAAAAATTGATACTTATTTTAGGAATCATTATCTTCATCTTAGTTTTCTCTTATATGTGCCTACATTGTTGTTGTGATACCTGCCTTTACTGCAGTCAGCCACCAAATGAGCCAACTTCTTCACACTAATGAAACCCCTTGCTGACCACTCAGGGCACATTGTGGAAAAGGGGGGCATGGAAGATAGTAAGAACTGGTCATTAAGGGTGAATGTTAGAGGTCACTGAGAAGGCATGACTATCAGTTGACCCGAGAGCTGGATGTGGGCCATTCAAGGCTCCTCATTAACCCCCTGTCCTTGGAATCTACATTCTGCCCACCATCCCATAGTGGGAGTCACTTTTAAAGATGTAGACTTGAGAGAACAATGTGTTGTTGAGACCATCTGGATGGTACACAGGACAGAACCCAGTTAAGGCCACTACATAAACTTATGGTTCTGGCAGGCTGCTGCAGAGATCTACTCATCTTGTAGCTGCCTAAAACAAACCTCATATATGAATTCCCTTGCTTATTAGACCTACCACCTACCAATATAGGGTGATCTACCTCTTACTTCGGTCTCTCCCAGCTCTCTGTGTATGGAGGCCAGTTTCAGATTTCACTGGGAAGCTCCTGAGGGTTCAAACCAACACACATTTCAATATTATATTCTTTCAAAGATTTATGAAAAGTGGTATAGCTACATGTACTGATCAGAAAAAATATCCAAGTATATGAAGTATAGAAATGCAAGTTGCAGTACTTTATTTGTAAAATTATTTAATTTGTGCAAAAGTATATGTGGCTTATAATGTTTTATGTAATATGTAACCTGATATAATACAAATCTGTATATGTAAAAATTTTTTCAAGATAGCTGAAAAAATCATTAATAGTAGTTAATAAGCAGGATGAAAGGAAGATGAGACGTCATTTTATGATTTTCTACTCTGATTTTAATTTTTCCATGATTGTGCGGTACAGCATCAGGTTTGGAATTTACATTGTAGACCTGGACCATCTGGGTTTAATTTCTTATTTCATCATTTACTAGTTGTTTGGCCTTAGGCAAATTATTTAATGTCTTGGATCCTCAATTTTTGAATCTGTAACATAGTAATAACAATAAGTAGCAATCAAAGGGTTGAGGTTAGATTTAAATTAGTTAACTAAGAAAAAGTACTTAAAACACAATGAAAGTCACTGAAAGGACTCAAATATTAGCTGCTACTATTATTATTATCTCTACTTTTACTTTTATTTATTTACTTTAAAAACAGATTCAGGTTTAGTGATATTTTATATGTGTACATACACATACACTGATCTACATTTTAAGATGTATATCTAAAATTTCAAATTTATCCATGTAAATTCACAATAGTTTATTATTAAAAACATCTTAACTATATCCTATTGATCTCTTATTTCTTTCCTGATATCCAATTGTCTTTTTTCCTCTTTTCTTAATTTTTAAGAATTTTTTTGCATTTTTTATTTTTCTATTTATATTTTATTCTTTATCCTTTATATGTATATTTTTTCTTTTTTTTCTTTTCTCTTTTTTTAAATAGGATCATAATCTTTTTTCATTATTTATTTTTTTGAAAAAGATTTTGTTTATTTATTTGAGAGAGAGTGAGAGAGAGAGCACAGAGGGGAAGGGAGAAGGAGGCTTCCCACTGAGAAGGGAGCCCAACGCAGGGCTCAATCCCAGGACCCAGGGATCATGACCAGAGCCAAAGGCAGACGCTTAACCAACTGAGCCACCCAGGCACCCACAGCTTATAATCTTTTGTTCATTTGTTGGTTCATGTTTTCTTCTCTTATTTTTTGGATCACGCTTCTTCTTCTTCTTTTTTCTTTTTTTCTTTCTTTTTCTTTTTTTTTTTTAAAGATTTTGTTTGTTTATTTATTTATTTGACAGAGAGAGAGAAACAGCATGAGAGGGGATAGGGTCAGAGGGAGAAGCAGGCTCCCCGCTGAGCCGGGGGCCCGATGTGGGACTCGATCCCAGGACTCCAGGATCATGACCTGAGCCGAAGGCAGTCGCTTAACCAACTGAGCCACCCAGGCGCCCCTCTTTTTTTCTTTCCCTACTCTTCTTTCCTTCCTTGTTTCTTATTTTTTTAGAATCAGGCTTATAGCTTATTGTTTTTCTGTTTGTATCCATTTTTGTTCTGTTTCCTTTTCTCTTGTTTTGGATCAGGTTTTTTTGTTTTTATTTTTATTTTTCCTTCTTTTCTTTTCTTTTTTCCTTTACAGGCTTCACTTCACAAACAAATCAAAGCACACCTACTTAGAGGTCCAAACACTCTCTACTACAAGCAAGGAGGAACTCTGTAGAGGACAGACCAGTGGAAAAGAGCAGCCAAAACACAACAGCAGAGTGCACACAGCATACACCAGAAACACTTCCTGAAGTTTTTGTTGTTGTTGTTGTTACTGTTTGTTTTTTGTTTTTTTCTTTCCTCCTTTCTTTTTGGACACAACAACTAGAAGGAGAAATTCACTGCAGAAGAAAGAACAGGAGGTAGTACTCTCTGCCATCAATTTCATCAATACGGATATAAGTCAGATGTTGGAACTAGAATTCAAAACAACCATTATACAGATACTAGCTGGGCTTGAAAAAAAGCATAGAAGACACCAGAGAATCCCTTACTGCAAAAATAAAAGAACGAACATCTAATCAGACCAAAATTAAAAATGCTATTATCGAGATGCAGTAAAAAATGGGGGCTCTAAGTGCTAGGATAAACAAGGTAGAAGAGAGAGTCAGTGATATAGAAGACAAAATTATGGAAAGTAAGGAAGCTGAGAAAAAGAGAAAAAACAACTACTGGATCACGAATGGAAACTTTGAGAAATCAGTGATACCATAAAGTGAAATAAGATTCAAATAATAGGGGTCCCAGAAAATAGGAAGAGAGAGAGGGGGGCAGAAGGTTTATTTGAACAAATTGTAGCTGAGAACTTCCCTAATCTGGGAAAGGAAATAGGCATTCAAGTCCAGGAGGCACAGAGAACCCCACTCAAAATCAATAAAAATAGGTCAATACCTTAACATATAATAGTGAAGCTTGCAAATTTCAGAGATAAAGAGAAAATCCTAAAAGCAGCTCAGGACAAGAAGTCCTTAACCTACAAGGGTAGAAACATAAGGCTGGCAGCAGATCTGTTCCCAGAGACCTGGCAGGCCAGAAAGGACTGGCATGATAAATTCAATGTGCTAAATGGGAAAAATATGCAGCCAAGAATACTTTATCCAGGAAGGCTGTTATTCAGAATAGACGGAGAGATAAAGAGTTTCCAGGACAAACAAAAACTAAAGGAATTCGTGAACACTAAACCAGCCCTGCAAGAAATATTAAAGGGGATCCTCTGAGCAAAGAGAGAGCCTAAAAGAAACAAAGACAAGAAAGGAACAGAGACAATCTACAGAAACAGCAACTTTACAGGTAATATAATGGCACTCAATTCATATCTTTTAAAACTAATGATGTACTGTATGGTGACTAAAATAACATAATAAAAAATAAATAAAATAAAATAAAATAAAATGTCAATAATTGGTTTATAATAAAAAATTAATAAATGCCCATTTACAAAAAAAAAGAAAGAAAGAAAAACTCCCTTCAAATATGGAAATAATGGAGAAATGTATCATGATCTTGGATAGGAAGATTCATTATCTTAAAAATATCAATTCCCAGGTGGGGAATGGGCAAAATGAGTGAAGGGGAGAGAGATATAGGTTTCTAGTTACAGAATGAATAAGTCATGGGGATAAAGGCACAGCATAAGGAATAAAGTTGATGGTATTATAGTGGCACTGTATGGTGACAGATGGTAACTGTACTTGTGGTGAGTACAGCATAGTGTATAAATTTGTCAAATCATTGTGTTGTACACCTGAAATTAATACAACATTGTGTGTCAACTATACTTCAATAAAAATATAAATTCATTCCTAAGAATTAAAAAAAAAATAATTACACTGAATGTGAATGGACTAAATGCTCCAGTCAAAAGACCCAGGTACCAGACTGGATAAAAAAACAGGACCCATCGAGCAGTTGTCTACAAGAGACTCATTTTAGACCCAAAGACACCACCAGACTAAAAGTGAGGTGGTGGAGAACCATTTATCATGCTAATGGTCATCAATTGTCTTTTTTAAAAAATTGAAGCATAGTTGGCACACAATGTTACATTAGTTTCAGATATACAACATAGTGATTTGGCAACTCAACAGCTCTCTATGTTATGCTGTGCTCACAAGTGTAGCTACCATCTGTCACCATACAATGCTATTATAATACCACTGACTATATTCCCTATGATGTACCTTTCATTCATGTGACTTATTTATTCCATAACTGGAAGCCTGTACCTGCCATTCCCCTTCACCCATTCCCCCCAGTCCCTCCCCTCTGGCAATCACCAGTTTGTTCTCAATATTTATGGGTCTGTTTCTGCTTTGTTGGTTTTGTTTTTTAGGTTCCAGATGTAAGGGAAATCAAAAGTCATTTGTCTTTCTCTGTCTTATTTCATATATCACTATATCCTATAGGTCCATCCATGTAGTCACAAATGGCAAGATTTCATTTTTTTTTATGGCTGAATAATATTTCATTGTATATGTAGAACACCTATTCTTTATCCATCATCTGTCAATGGACACTGGGTTGCTTCCATATCTTGGCTATTGTAAATAATTCTGCAATAAACATAGAGATGCATATATCTTTTTAAATTAGTGTTTTCATTTTCTTTGGATAAATATCCAGGGGTGGAATTACTGGATCATATGGTACATCTATTTTTAATTTTTTGAGGAAACCCTATACAGTTTTCAACAGTGGTTTCACCAATTTACATTCCCACCAACAGTGCATGAGGGTTCCTTTTTCTCCACATTCTCACCAACACTTGTTATTCCTTATCTTTTTGAAACTAGCCATTCTGACATGTATAAGGTGATATTTCATTATGGTTTTGATTTGTATTTCACTAAAGATTAGTGATGTTGAGAATCTCTTCATGTGTCTGTTATTATCACTACTTTTAGATTTTTATAATGAGTTAAAGTTTACATGTAGTGAAATACCCAAATTTAAGTGCACAAGTGCACCATTTGATGACTTTTGACAAATGCATGCACCAATCTAACCACTACCACAATTAAGATACAGAATATTTTCATCACACCAAGGAATTCCCTCGACCCCTTACTGTCAATCCCTACCCTTCCTAGGCATATGATTTTCATCATCAAAGTTTCATTTTGCCTATTCTTGATCTTTTTATAAATGGAATACATATATGTTATTTTGTTTCTGGCTTTTTTCTTCTTGACATACTATTTTTCAGATCTATCCATATTGTTGCACATATCTGTAGTTTTGGTTTCTGTTTTCTCTTTATAGTATCCCATTATGTAAATATATCCCAATTTGTTTATCCATTCACCCATTAATAAACATTGGGTTGCTTCCATTTTGGAGCTCTTATAGATAAAGAGGCGATACGCATGTTATAGATACACTTTTTTGTGGACATGTGTTTTTATTTGCTCTTGCTTATTTAGGAGTGGAGTGGAATTAGATATTTGAGAGGTATGCTTTCCACAAGCTATGTATTGTAATTCCAGTTCCTTATATATTTGCCAACATTTGGTGTTCCCAGTTTTGTTTAGTTATTTCTTATTATTTGTTGCTTGTTTGTTTTTAGTCATTTTACTGAGTATGAAATGGTATCTCATTGTGGTTTCAATTTGCATTTCCCCTGTTAACTAATTATGTTGAGCATTTTTTCATGTGCTTTATGGACAGTTATGTATTCACTTCTGTAATGTTTGTTTAAGTCTTTGGGCCATTTTTATTTGGTTGTTTGTCTTTTTGTTATCATTTTATAGGAGTTCTTTACATATTCTGGTTATGTTATTTGTGATCTATCTGTATAGCAAATATTTACTTACAGTACATAGTAATACTAATTCTATGTTATTATAAATAATTTTGTTGTGAAGATTCAGATAGAAATGTTTGTGAATACATGTTTTCATTTCTCTTTGGTAGATGTCTAAGAGTGGGATTTCTGGGTCACATGGGAAGTATATATTTAACTTCACATAATACTGCCATGTTGTTTTCCACAGCGGCTCTATTGTTTTGGATACCCACCAGCAAGATATAAAAGTTCCAGTTGGTCCACATCTTTGACAACACTTGGTATTGTCAGCCTGTTTGACTTTAGCCTAGCAGACATATATTGGTATCTTATTTTGATCTAAATTGCATTTCTATAATGACTAAGGACTTGAACATCTTTTTATGTGCTTATTGCCCATTTGTATATCTTCTTTTGTGAAGTGTCTTCTTAAACCATTTGCTTGTTTTAAATAGTATTGTTTAACTTACTATTGAGTTGGAATATATATTATTTAGATAACCTAGATTTAAGCTCACTGTCAGATATAGTTTTGTGAATACTTTCTCTCAGTCAATAGCTTGCCTTTTTATTTTCTCAATTGCCTTTAAAATAGCAAAAGTTGGGGCACCTGGGTGGCACAGTCAGTTAAACACTTCTTGGTTTTGGCTCAGGTCATGATCTCTGGGTTGTGAGATCAAACCCCACATGGGGCTCTGCACTCAGCGTAGAGTCTGCTTCAGATTCTATCTCCCTCTCCCTCTGCCCCTCCTGCTTCTACTCTCTCTTTCTAAAATAAATAAATAAATCTTTAAAAAATATAAAATAGCAAAAGTTTTAAATTTTTTATCATGTTTTGTATAGTATTTGAGAAATTTATGTCTTTTATTCCCATTGTGTCATGTAAAAAAAATTCTAAATTTATTCTTCAGTATTTTATTTTTCTTGGTGCCATTTTAAGTGGAGTTGATTTTTTATATTTCTTTTGCTAATTATTCATAGCAAATATATAAAATACAATTGGTATATCTACACAGACTTGGCATATCCAACCTTGATATATTCACTTATTAGTCTAAGTAGCATATTAGTAGTTTATTACATTTTTCTATGTACACAATCATGTCCTCCTCAGAGAGTTCATTTCCTCCTTTTTCATATTTATGATGTTTTGTTTCTTTGTGTTGTCAAATTTCACTGGAATAGAACTGATACTACAATGTTGATTAAAACCTTTCCTGGTTCCTGATCTTAAATGGGAATCACTGAGCCTTTCACTGTTGAGTATAATGTAAGCTATAAGTTCTTTAGAGATGCCCTTAATCAGGCTAAAGAAGTTTTCTTCTATTCTTGTGCTGAGTATTTACAACTTTTTTTAAATGAATGAGTACTGAATTTTGGAAATGCAATTTCTACATCTATTGAAATTATCATATATGTTTACCACTTTATTCCATTAATGTTCTAAATTACAATGATTGATATTTTAGAAGTTAAATCAACCTTGTATTCCTTAGGAAATACCTATTCAATCAGGTATGCTATCCATTTTATATATTATTGGGTATAATTTCCTAAAATCTTGTAAGGATTTTCACACCTGAGTTCATGGAGGGACATATATCTGTATTGTTCTTTTGTTGTGATATCTTTGTATTTGGTGTCAGCATACTACTGGACTCAGGATATGAGTTGGAAAATAATGCCTCTCCCTCTACTTTCTGCAAGAGTTTATGTGTGACTGTTACTATTTCTTCCTTAAATGTATGATAGAATTCACCATTAAAGCAATCTCAACCTGAAGTTTTTCTTGTGAGAACTTTTTAATTATTAATTCAATTTTTTAAATACATGTAGGGCTTTTCAGATTTTTCTACCTTTTCTTGGGCCAGATTCATAAATTTCATGAGTCCTTAAATAAATTTTAATTTCATCTAGATTATCAAATTTTTTAGAATAAGGTTCGTAATTGTTCTTTATTATCATTTAATGTCTGTAACATCTCTAGTGATAGACTCTCATTTATAATTTTGAAAATTGGTGGCTTCTTGGTTTTTTTTCCTTGAATAGGCTAACCAAGGCTTTATTAATTTTATTGATCTCTTCAAAACACAAGTTGTGGTTTCATATATTATTTTTTACTTTTTTTCTGTTTTTTTGTTTAGTTGGCTTCTACTCTTATCTTTATCAGTGCCTCCCTTACACCTCCTTTTTGTTTACTCTGCTTTTTATTGTAACTTTTTAAGGCAAAATTGCAGATTATTGATTTTACACCTCCCATCTCTCTAAAATAGCATAGCATTTAAAGCTATGACTTTCCTTCTAAACATTGTAGTAGCTGTATCTCACAAATTTGATATGCTACATTTTCATTATCAGTTAGACAACTTTTCTCATTTTCCCTTGTACTTTTTTGACCCATCAGATATTTTAGAAGTATATTGCTGAGTTTTCAAATATTGGTGGATTTTCTATTAAGTTCTAATTTAATTTCATTACAGCCAGAGAACATATTGTCTTTTAAAATCTCTTAATTTTTTTTAAATTTGAGAATAGTTGACACACAATGTTATATTAGTTTCAGGTGTACAACTTAGTAATTTAACAAGTTTATACATTATTCTATGTTCACCACAATTATAGCTACCACCTGTGCTATTACATCGTGATTATATCATTGACTGTTTTCCTTATACTCTGCTTTTTACATTTTTTGAGAATTTTTTAGTAACATTGTAAAAATGTCAACTAGTTCAAGTTCTTAGATAGAGTTGTTCAAATTTTCTATATCTTTAATGATGTTCATTGTACTTCTCCTATTAGTTCTGTTAGTTTCTCTATTAGAGAGAGGAATGCAGAAATTCCTAATTTTAATTGTAGGCTTGTTTATTTTCTTTTCAGACCTCTCAGGTTTGGTCTATTTTATTTTGAAACTCTTTAATTAGGTGCATAAACATTTTGGATTAGTAAGTCTTCTTGATTAATTTATCCTTTTATCAGATTTCTTCTTTATCTCTGTTGATATTCTTGGTCCTAAAGTCAACTTTGTCTAATATAAATATAGCCACTACAGTTTTCTTATGACTATTCTCTATGGTATATATATATTTTTCATATTTTGTCCTAAAACTTACTTGTGATTTGATTGTTAAATTGCATTTCCTATAGACGTCATATACTTATGTCTTGTTTTATATTTATTCTGACAATTTCTGCTTTTGATTGCAATGTTTAGACTATTGACATTTAATGCAACTGAAATGGTTGGATTTAGTTCTAGTGTCTTGGCATTTTTTTTTTCACCCTATCGGTTCTTTGCTCTTTCTTTTCTCTTTTCTTGATTGCTTTTAGATTTGATGGATTTTTTTTTTAGGATTTAATTTTATTTCCAATATTGATTTATTAGCTATATCTCTGGGTTATTTTTTATAATGCTAAGTTCTTACAGTGGCATAAAAAGAGACCATGGTGCCTAGAGACATACATACTCCCATCAGAGCTGAAAACTTTACCCAAAGTCAGGGAATTTAAAACTGAAGAAAAATATAATACTTAAGGAGGAGTAAGTTTTGCTGGCTAAGAGGTAGCTCTCAATGTTAAATTATAAACTGGAGTGCCTTTCTTAATTTCCTGGCAGACAATACAATGGGGCATATACCCATGAAATTCATACTCTTAATTTCTGTTTGCTTTTTCTTCTGCTGCTTACATCCTTAGCTATTTCCTAACTTGCTAGACTGGATGGAAGAGAAAGCCTAAGGATTCCTTACACTTTTTTTCTTTTTTTAAGAGCGAGAAAGAAAGAGTGTGAGCGAGCAGGGAGGGGAAAGGGCAGAGGGAGAGGTAGAGAGAAAATCTCAAGCAGGCTCCATACTGAGCATGGAGCCAAACACAGGGCTCGATCCTAGAACCCTGAGATCATGACCTGAGCCAATATCAAAAGTCGGAAGCTTAACCAACTGAACCACCAGGCACCCCTTACACTTTTTATTCTTTTTCTTTGGGAGAAGAATATCTGCAACTTACTTTTACTGTTGTTGTTTCAAGTTTTTATTTAAATTCTAGTTAGTTAACATAATGTAATATGAGTTTCAGGAGTAGAATTTAGTGATTCATCACTTACATATAACACCCAGTGTTCATCACAACAAGTGCCCTCCTTAATACCCATCACCCGTTTAGCCCATGACCCACCCACCTCCCTGCAGGAACCTTCAGTTTGTTCTCTGTAGTTCAGTGTGTCAACTGATGAATTATTGAACACTACATCTGAAACTAGTGGTGTACTATATGTTGGCTAATTGAATTTTAATTTAAAAAAAAGAGTCTGTCTTATGGTTTGCCTTACACTTTTTATTCTTAAAGCCTTATTGAACATATACTTCTTGTTTCTATTATTCTACTCCCAACTAGTTTTCACTTAACACCCTTCCTCCCCAACCCGGGCTTAGTGCAACGCTTAAATAGAGAGTATATCTATGTTAGTCTGGGAAGTCTTCCGAGAAGCAGATGTTAAGGTAGAATTAAAAAAAAAAAAATAGGGGAAACACTGTAAGAGAAAAATGGGAAAGTGCTGTCGGAGTACAATGCAAGTCTAAGCCTGAGTGAAGGAGAGAGGGAGGGAATGCTGGGTGAAAGCTCCTCTTCTGTTCTGCATTTAAAAGCAGATTTAGCAATGCCATCAGGGAGTCCTCTAGCCAAAGTCAGCCATCAGAACAGAACTGTTACTTGTCTTCCAGGATCATGAGTGCCTTAACTGTGTGTAGTTATAAGCTGGGAATAGCGTGGGGACCACAGCCTCAGAACAAATACACTGGTATATTTCCAAGCACAACACTGAGGCCTTTGATCAATGAGGCCCTGTGTAGTTGGAGGATCTTCAAGGCATAATTCCCAATCCCATCTTCCAAATTCTTTTCTGGAGAGGAAAGAGATTTTGAAGAGGAGGAAGAAAATGTTCTCTTCCATCCAGTCTCTGCCTAAGCCACTAGCTATTGGTCATGAGTGGTAGATGACTATAGGCAAAGGTTAGAGAGTCACCTGTATCAGGGTAACAAGAAGTGATATTTTCAGAGTAAAAATAGAAAAAATAAAGAAAAACATCATCTAAAGTATTTGAAAATGCCCTGAAATCTTTTCAAAACCTAAATAAATTAATGTCACATAACTCCTTTAATTAAACCTGGATTTTCTAAAGTACCAACATCAAGATAAATAGGAATAATTATTCATTTTTTTCTGTTTTGCTTAATTATGTGTGCTGTGGATTTGAACCTATTTTTCATTTTAAATGTGCAATGTTTCAGACACATTATGCTTAATATAGGCTTATATGAGTAACCTGGGATCCCAACCATCATTTGTGACATTTATGACATTGCTTCTATGGGGAAGTAGGTTCCAAGTTCCCAGTGATTAATTTATAAATGAGCTTTTGGGATATAACTTATTTGCAAGTTGGAGATGTAGATCTTATATCTTTCAATGTTTTATATCTTTCACATATCTTTATGTGATCTTTGCAAAATGTTTGCACCTCTGTTGTTTGAGACTTCCCCTGCTACTCTGGAGCAGGAAAGTAGGTAATAATTGTCTTTTATTCTTTCTTTCTCCACCTGAGATTCATACCTGAGTACCCAGGAATGTCTGCCCAAGCCTGTCCTCATTTTTCTTAATCATCTCCTCCCAATTTCAACTCAAATCTATTCTGAGGCAAAACTCATTTTTTGTGATTGAAATCAGATGAGTGATTAACTTGGAGAGAGGGTACAGACTGGAAGGGGACATGAGGGAGTTTCCTGGGATGCTGGAAAGGTTCTGTACCTTTTGGTTATATGGATGCATATGAATGTAATGATTGGTCTTCCTCTCCATTTAAGATTTGTGCAGCTTATGTAATTGTAGTGAATTAATTTTTTTTGAAAACTTATCTGTTCCAAATTTCATAAGTAACCCGATAAATTAACTAAAGGCAATGAATAATTGCTTTTACTGAGTTAAGTTTATCCTAGCTCTATGATACCTGGATTTTAATCAACAACATCATTGACTTTACCCCAAGGCACATAATACTGAAGTTGTTGAACAGTTCATATTACTAACAAGGGCACCAGTGGTGAGTAGATCTAGAACACAAGAACCTGCCGGTAGGAGCCAGTTTTAGGAAAAAAATATGAATAAAGTTAACATTGCTTCAAATTGGAAAGGTTAGATAAAGAGATTTCATTTTATTTTCATTTTTTTATTATGTTCAGTTAGCCACTGTATAGTACATTAGTTTTTGATGTAGTGTTCAATGATTCCTCAGTTGCATATAACACCCAGTGCTCATCACAACATGTGCCCTCCTCAATACCCATTACCTGGCGACCCCATCTCCCCACCCACCTGCTCTCTGAAACCCTCAGTTTGTTTCCCGGAGTCCATAGTCTCTCAAGGTTCGTCTCCCTCTCTGATTTCTCCCCCTTCAGTTTTCCATCCCTTCCTCTATGGTCCTCTGTGTTATTCTTTATATTCCACATATGAGTGAAACCATATAATTGTCTTTCTCTGATTGACTTATTTCACTGAGCATAATCCCCTCCAGTTCCATCCATGTCGATGCAAATGGTAGTTATTCATTCTTCTGATGGCTGAGTAATATTCCATTGTATATATGAACCACGTCTTTTTTATCCATTCATCTCTTGAAGGGCCTCTTGGCTCCTTCCACAGTTTGGCTATTGTGTACATTGCTGCTATGAACTTTGGGGTGCATGTGGCCCTTCTTTTCACTACATCTGTATTTTTGGGGTAAATACCTAGTAGTGCAATTGCTGGGTCTAGGGTAGGTCTATTTTTAACTTCTTGAGGAACATCCATACTGTTTTCTAGAGTGGTTGTTCCAGCTTGCGTTCCCACCAACCGTGTGAGAAGTTTCCCCTTTCTCCACCTCCTCATCAAAATTTATTGTTTCCTGTCTTGTTAATTTTTGCCATTCTAACTGGTGTAAGGTGGTATCTCATTGTGGTTTTGATTTTGTATCCTGCCGCATTGCTGAAAGGACTGCCTTTGCAGTATCCCATAGGTTTTGGACCAATGTGTTTTCATTCTCATTAGTTTCCATGAATTGTTTAAGTTCTTCCTTAATTTCCTGGTTGACCCAATCATTCTTTAGTAGGATGCTCTTTAATTTCCACATGTTTGAATTCCTTCCAAATTTTTTCTTGTGATTGAATACCAGTTTCAAGGCATTGTGTTCTGATAACATGCAGGGAATAATCTCAATCTTTTGGTATCAGTTCAGACCTGATTTGTGACCCAGTATGTGGTCTATTCTGGAGAAAGTTCTGTGTGCATTTGAGAAGAATGAGTATTCTGTTGTTTTAGGATGGAATGTTCTGCATATATCTATGAAGTTCATCTGGTCCAATGTGTCCTTCGAAGCTCTTGTTTATTTGTTGATCTTCTGGTTAGATGATCCGTCCATTGCTGAGAGTGGAGTGTTAAGATCTCCTACTATTAATGAATTATTATCAATATGTTTCTTTATTTTGGTTAACATCAGGCTTATGTAGTTGGCTGCTCCCATGTTGAGGGTATAGATATTTACAATTGTTAGATTTTCTTGTTGGATAAACCCTTTAAGTATGATATAGTGTCTCTCTACATCTCTTACTACAATCTTTGGTTTAAAATCTAATTTGTCTGATATGAGAATTGCTACCTCAGCTTTCTTTTGAGGTCCGTTGGCATGATAAATGGTTCTCTGTCCCCTCACTTTCTATCTGGGGGTGTCTTTAGGTTCCAAATGAGTCTCTTGTAGACCACATGTGGATGGGTCCTGTCTTTGTATCCAATCTGCAACCCTGTGCCGTTTTATGGGAGCATTTAGGCCATTCACGTTGAGAGTAACTACAGAAAGATATGAATTTAGTGCCATCATATTGCCTGTAAAGCCCCTGTTTCTATAGATTGTCTCTGTAAATTTCTGGTCTATGTTACTCTTGGGGTCTTTCTACTTTTATAGAATCCCCCTTTATTATTTCTTGCAGGGCTGGCTTGGTGGTCACATATTCTTTCAGTTTCTGCCTGTCCTGGAAGCTCTTTGTCTCTCCATCCATTCTGAATGACAGCCTTGCTGGAGAGAGTATTCTTGGCTGCATGTTCTTTTCATTTAGTACCCTGATTATGTCTTGCCAGCCCTCTATGGCTTTCCACGTCTCTCTGGACAAGTCTGACATTATTCTGATGTTCTTCCCTCCACAGGTAAGAAATCTCTTCCCCCTAGCTGCTCTTAGGATGGCTGCTTTGGCTCTAAGATTAGCAAGTTTTACTATTGTATACTGGGGCATTCGTCTATTTTTATTGGTCTTGGGAGGGGTCCTCTCAGCCTCTTGGACATGAATGCTTGTTTCCTTCCCCAGATTAAGGAAGTTCTCAGCAATGATTTGCTCAAGTATACCTTCTAGTCCTCTCTCTCTCCGCCTCCTCTGGGATCTCAATAATTCTGACTTTGGAATGTTTCATGGCATCATAGATCTCATGGGCTTCTAGTTGTTTATCCCTATCCTCCTTGACTTCCTTCCTTTCCAATGTGTTTTCATTCTCATTAGTTTCCATGGATTGTTTAAGTTCTTCCTTAATTTCCTGGTTGACCCAATCATTCTTTAGTAGGATGCTCTTTAATTTCCACATGTTTGAATTCCTTCCAAATTTTTTCTTGTGATTGAGTACCAATTTCAAGGCATTATCAGCTTATCTTCTAGATCGCTAATTCGTTCTTCTTTCTCATTTGCCCTAGCTGTTAGAGTATCCAGTTTAGACTGCATCGCTTTCATAGCATTTTTAAGTTTGGTGTGAATAGGTCTCATTTCTGCCCTTAGAGATTCGATATTGTCACAAATCTTTTTTTCAAGCCTAGCTATTGGCTTCATAAATGGTACCCTGAATTCTAAGTCTGACATCTTGCTTATATCCATATCCATTAGTTCAGTGGCAGAGGCCATTGTCTCTGGTTCTTTTCTTTGTTGGAAGTTTCTCCTCTTAGACATTCTGTTGAGGGATGGTTGAGGGAATGTACAGAGTCCAAAATATCAACCACAACCCAGGCAAGATGCACCCTAGGAAAATCTGGAGTGGTCGGAATCCACCACTCACACCCGGTGGAGTTTTTCTGCTTGTAGAGATCCAGATATATATTCTTACATCTCAGGCTGATTTCATGGGTGTTCAGAATGGTTTGGTAGATATCCAGCTAAATTCAGGGGACTGGTTGAAATGAGGTCCTCTACTCCTACATCTTGCCTCCCTCCTCCCAGTTGCAGATAGATAAAGAGATTTTAGATAAGATCTTATCATGTTTGAATTTAGAGGCTCATTTCAGAAGCTGATGATTGTCCTCCCAAAAGGCATTACGTATGTATATGCTTATATATGTATATGTGTGCTTATACATACATATGATTGTGCACATATGTGCCATATATACCAAAAAAAAGAATAAAAATTATCTTTTTGTCTGTATGAAGAACAAATTTTCAACAAAAATTTTACATTTCAGAAGTATTAAAATTAAATGAGTATATATAATTTATATATAAACATATAAAAATATTTATATTTTTATAAATATATATGAAACTTTTATCTACAAGAAAAATATATTGGTTTATTCCAGAAACTACAGGAGAATGTGTCACCAACTGAAAGTAATTTGAACTTAATAGCTCAACTATAACCTGAAATTCCATGCTTCTATGAATGCCTTAATCAGAGAAACGCTGAGCATTTTAACACTCTGCTTGAGCAGGAGATCTCAGTGTGCTTGATCTTTCAGAAATAAAAAAGAGCTTTCCTTTTTCTGATCTATGATAAAAATTTAAAAATATGTGCATATATTTACAATGTTAATTAAGACCTTTTAGACATAACCCAATAAATTAAACAGAAGTACTATGTTTCTCAGGCAAAAGTGGAAGCAAAACATAAGGGCCTGCACTAGCCAGAGATGAAGGACAACCACTCAAGTTATTCTGTTTCCTAGCTTTTTCTTTCTCAACATTCACCAAGCACATCATCACTAGCTAATGACATGATTTATACAAGCATATGTGTGCATGCATATAAAGACACATATATAGTCCCACACACTAGAATAAAAGCACAGAAAGGGCAAAGACTATCTTTATCCTTTGTTCTTCCATCCCTTCTAGCAGCTAGCACAAATACTTGGATATAATAGAAACTTAGTAGTAATGTTCTGCTTGCCTAACTCATCTTATTCTGTCTTGCTGCTGTAACAAATTACCACACACTTAATTAAAACAACACAAATTTATTATTTCACAGTTTCTATAGGTCAGAAGTGCAGGCACAATTTGGTTGCTCTGAGTTGAATAAGGCCAAAATCAAAGTGTTTCTTTTTTTTTTTTTTTTTAATTTTATTATGTTATGTTAGTCACCATACAATACATCATTGGTTTTTGATGTGGTGATCCACGATCCATTGTTTTCATATAACACCCAGTGCTCCATTCAGTACGTGCCCTCCTTAATACCCACCACCGGGCTAACCCATCCCCCCACCCCCCTCCCTTCTAAAACCCTGTTTGTTTCTCAGAGTCCATAGTCTCTCATGGTTCATCTCTCCCTCCAATTCCCCCCCCCCTCATTTTTCCCTTCCTTCTCCTAATGTCCTCCATGCTATTCCTTATGTTCCACAAATAAGTGAAACCATATGATAATTGACTTTCTCTGCTTGACTTATTTCACTTAGCATAATCTCTTCCAGTCCCATCCATGTTGATGTAAAAGTTGGGTATTCATCCTTTCTGATGGCTGAACAATATTCCATTGTATATATGGACCACATCTTCTTTATCCATTCATCTGTTGAAGGGCATCTCGGCTCTTTCCACAGTTTGGCTATTGCGGACATTGCTGCTATGAACATTGGGGTACATATGGCCCTTCTTTTCACTACATCTGTGTCTTTGGGGTAAATACCCAGGAGTACAATTGCTGGGTCATAGCGTAGCCCTATTTTTAAATTTTTGAGGCACCTCCACACTGTTTTCCAAAGTGGCTGTACCAACTTGCATTCCCACCAACAGTGTAAGAGGGTTCCCCTTTCTCCACAACCTCTCCAACATTTGTTGTTTCTCTCCCTGTCCATTTTGGCCATTCTAACTAGTGTAAGGTGGTATCTCAATGAGGTTTTGATATGAATTTCCCTGATGGCTAATGATGATGAACATTTTTTCATGTGTCTGTTAGCCATTTGTATGTCTTCTTCAGAGAAGTGTCTTTTCATATCTTCTGCCCACTTCTTGACTTATCTGTTTTTTGGGTGTTGAGTTTGAGAAGTTTTTATAGATTTTGGATACCAGCCCTTTATCTGTAGTGTCATTTGCAAATATCTTCTCCCATTCTGTGGGTTGCCTCTTTGTTTTGTTGACTGTTTCCTTTGCTGTGCAGAAGCTCAGTATCTTGATGATGTCCCAAAAGTTCATTTTTGCTTTTGTTTCACTAGCTTTTGGAGACGTATCTTCAAAGAAGTTGCTGTGGCCGATGTCAAAGAGGCTACTGCCTATGTTCTCCTCTAGGGTTGTGATGGATTCCTGTCTCACATTGAGGTCTTTCATCCACTTTGAGTTTATCTTTGTGAATGGTGTTAGAGAATGGTCGAGTTTCATTCTTCTGCATGTGGCTGTCCAATTTTCCCAGCACCATTTATTGAAGAGACTTTTTTTCCATTGCATGTTTTTTCCTGCTTTGTCAAAGATTATTTGACCATAGAGTTGAGGGTCCATATCTGGGTTCTCTATTCTGTTCCATTGGTCTATATGTCTGTTTTTGCGCCAGTACCATGCTGTCTTGGTGATCACAGCTTTGTAATATAGCTTGAAATCGGGCAACGTGATGCCCCCAGCTTTGTTTTTCTTTTTCAACATTTCCTTGGCGATTCGGGGTCTTTTCTGATTCCATACAAATTTTAGGATTGTTTGTTCCAGCACTTTGAAAAATGTCTTGGAATTTTGATTGGGATGGCATTGAAGGTATAGATTGCTCTGGGTAGCCTAGACATTTTAACAGTGTTTATTCTTCCGATCCATGAACATGGAATATTTTTCCATCTTTTTGTGTCTTCTTCAATTTCTTTCATGAGTGTTTTGTAGTTCCTAGAGTATAGATCCTTTACCTCTTTGGTTAGGTTTATCCTGAGGTATCTTATGGTTTTTGGCGCTATTGTAAATGGAATCGTTTCTCTAATTTCTCTTTCTACAGTTGTGTTGTTAGTGTATAAGAAAGCAACTGATTTCTGTGCATTGATTTTGTATCCTGCCACATTACTGAATTGCTGTATGAGTTCTAGTAATTTGGGGGTGGAGTCTTTTGGGTTTTCCACATGAAGTATCATGTCATCTGCGAAAAGAGAGAGTTTGATTTCTTCTTTGCCAATTTGAATACCTTTTATTTATTTTTCTTGTCTGATTGCTGTTGCTAGGACTTTTATTACTATGTTGAACAATAGTGGCAAAAGTGGGCATCCTTGACATGTCCCAGGGATAAATCCCCCTTGGTCGTGGTGGATGATCCTTTTAATGTATTGTTGGATCCTATTAGCTAGGATTTTGTTGAGGATTTTGGAATCCATATTCATCAGGGATATCAGTCTGAAATTCTCCTTTTTGATGGGGTCTTTGCCTGGTTTGGGGCTTAAGGTAATGCTGGCCTCATAGAATGAGTTTGGAAGTTTTCTTCTGTTTCTGTTTTTTGAAACGGCTTCAGTAGAATAGGTATTATTTCTTCTTTGAATGTTTGGTAGAATTCCCCAGGGAATCCATCAGGCCCTGGACTCTTGTTTTTTGGGAGGTTTTTGATCACTGCTTCAATCTCGTTACTGGTTATTGGCCTATTCAGCTTGTCAATTTCTTCCTGTTTCAGTCTTGGCAGCTTATAGGTTTCCAGGAAGGCCTCCATTTCATCCCGATTGCTCAGTTTATTGGCATATAGTTGTTGATAATAATTTCTAATAATTGTTTCTATTTCCTTGGTGTTAGTCGTGATCTCTCCCCTTTCATTCATAATTTTATTAATTTGGGTCCTTTCTCTTTTCTTTTGGATAAATCTGGCCAGTGGTTTATCGATCTTATTAATTCTTTCAAAGAACCAACTTCTAGTTTCGTTGATCTGATCTACTGTGTTTCTGGTTTCTAATTCATTGATCTCTACTTTAATTTTAATTATTTCTCTTCTAATGCATGGCTTAGGCATCGTTTGTTGCTTTTTCTCTAGTTCTTTAAGGTGTAGAGTTAGTTGGTGAATTTGGGATTTTTCTATTTTTTTGAGTGAGGCTTGGATGGCTATGTATTTCCCCCTTAGGACCGCCTTTGCAGTATCCCATAGGTTTTGGACCAATGTGTTTTCGTTCTCATTGATTTCCATGAATTGTTTAAGTTCTTCTTTGATTTCCTGGTTGACCCAAACATTCTTGAGCAGAGTGGTCTTTAGCTTCCAAGTGTTTGAATTTCTTCCAAATTTTTTCTTGTGATTGAGTTCCAGTTTTAAAGCATTGTGGTCTGAGAATATGCAGGGAATAATTTCAATCCTTTGGTATCAGTTGAGACCTGATTTGTGACCCAGTATGTGGTCTATTCTGGAGAAAGTTCCTTGTGCACTCAAGAAGAATGAGTATTCTGTTGTTTTAGGGTGGAATGTTGGTAAATATCTATGAGGTCCATCTGATCCAATGTATCATTCAAAGCTCTTGTTTCCTTGTTGATTTTCTGCTTAGATGATCTGTTCATTGCTGAGAGTGGAGTATTGAGGTCTCCTACAATTAACGTATTGTTATCAATCTGACTCTTTATTTTGGTTAACAGTTGGCTTATGTAGATGGCTGCTCCCATGTTGGGGGCATAGCTATTTAAAATTGTTAGATCTTCTTGTTGGATGGACACTTTAAGAATGATATGGTGTCCTTCTATGTCTCTAATTACAGACTTTAGTTTAAAATCTAATTTGTCTGATATAAGAATTGCTACCCCAGCTTTCTTTTGAGGTCCCCTGGCATGGAAGATGGATCTCCATCCCTTCACTTTCAGTCTGGACATATCTTTAGGTTCAAAATGAGTCTCTTGTAGACAGCATATGGATGGGTCCTGTCTTTTTATCCAATCTGCAACCCTGTGCCGTTTTATGGGAGCGTTTAGGCCATTCACGTTGAGAGTGATTATTGAAAGATATGAATTAATTGTCATCATGTTGCCTGTGAAGACGTTGTTTTTATAGATTGTCCCTGTAAATTTCTGTTGTAGATCACTCTTGGGGTCTTTCTCCTTTTATAGAACCCCCCTTAATATTTCTTGCAGGGCCGGCTTAGTGGTCACATATTCTTTCAACTTCTGCCGGTCGTGGAAGCTCTGCATCTCTCCATCCATTCTAAATGAAAGCCTTGCCGGGTAAAGTATTCTTCGCTGCATGTTCTTCTCATTTAGTACCCTGAATATGTCTTGCCAGGCCTTTCTGGCTTGCCAGGTCTCCGTGGATAGGTCTGACATTATTCTGATGTTCTTCCCTCTGTATGTAAGGAATCTCTTCCCCCTAACTGCCCTTAAGATGGTTTCCTTGGTTCTAAGATTTGCAAGTTTTACTATTACATGCTGGGGTGTTGGCCTGTATGTTGCCATTAATTGATTTCTCCATTCTAGCCATTGTCTTCACAATTGCTAGCCTGAATTCCATCTCTGACATCTTGATTATATCTGCATCCATTTGTAAATCTGCAGCATAAGTCATAATTTCTGAGTCTTTTCTATTTTGGGGGCTCCTCCTCCTAGTCATTCTGTTGATGGGTGTTTGAGGGAATGTATAGAGTCCAAATTATTGACCAGAACCCAAGCAAGATGCACCTGTTTTCTTGGGACCTTAGGGTTGCTGGCCTCTTGTTTTCCCAGCCTGTCTTCTGCGGGAGGGGCCTGCCGCGCTGTTACTCAGGCAACCCTGTTTGGGCGGAGTTGCCCTGCGCCCCTGTGGTGGGGGATGGGCTCAGTGGGAATCAGTCTTTGGGGCTTTTGTTCTCTGGCGCCTTTCCCTGGCGGCTTTCCGCGTCTCTTCCGCGAGTCAGAGCAGAAGAGACCGTTTCCATCCCTCTGCCTCAGAGCAGAGAGACCTCAGTCTGTTCTTCAGTGAGCCCTCCAGGCCACACCGTCTCCGTTTCTGTCCGTGCTGCTATAAACTGCAGCGTCCTGGGTTGTGCGCCCCTCCGCAGCGCTCCCAGTCCTGCCTCCAGGTTGGGGCACGTCTCTGCCCTTTGTGCTTCTAAAACCGCCAGCTGCTCCCAGTTCGCACGCCCGCGACTCCGCCGCTTCGGTTTCCATCCAGGGAGCTGCAGTTCGTGTGCACGCAACCCCGCCTCTCTGGGTTTCCACCCCGGGGGCTGCCCTAAAGTCCTTTCCCCACCGCTACCGGTCTGCGAGTCTGTGCCCGTCCCCAGCACGCGAGGCTGTCGCTCACCCTTGGTGTAGGATCCCCACGGCCAGGCACCCTCCCGCTGCCGTTTATCCTCTGATATCTGCCCGCGGAATCACGGCTCCCCACTTAGTACCTCGAAACCAACCGCCTGCGATATTCTGTTTGTAGAGATCCAGATCTTCTTACATCTCAGGCTGGTTTCGTGGGTGCTCAGAGTGGTCTGGTAGATATCCAGCTCAATTCCGGGGACCAGTTGAAATAGGGTCCCCTACTCCTCTGCCATCTTTCCCCCCTCCAAAGTGTTTCTTTCTGGGAATTCTGGAGATGGATCCCTTTACAAACTCATTCAAATTGTTGGCTGCATTCCGTTTCAAAAGGCTGTAGCATAGAGGTCCACATATCCTTGCTACCTTTTGGCCAGGGGTCAATTTCAGCTTCTAGAGGCTGCCTAAAGTTGTTAGCTCATATCCCTCTTTCTCTATCTTCAAGCCACCAACAGTGAGTAGAATCTTTCTCATGCTTGGAATCTGATTTCTCCTTTTGCCTCCTATCTCCTTTGTTTTCCTATCCTGCCACAGCTCTCTGATGGACTCTTCTGCCTGTCTTGTCTGCTTTTAAGTCCCATGTGATTGCATTGTACTCAGCAAAATAATCTTCCTATTTGAAGGTCAGCTGATTGGTAACCCAGTTCCATCTCTAAAGTCCCTTCACAGAGATGCCCAGGTGGCTCGATCGGTTGTGTCTGCCTTCAGCTCAGGTCATGATCCCAGGGTCCTGGGATCAAGTCCCGCATCAGGCTCCTTGCTCAGTGGGAGCCTGCTTCTCCCTGCCCCTGTCTGCTCCCCCTGCTTGTGCTCTCTCTCTTGCTCTCTCTCTCTCTCTTTCTGACAAATAAAATCTTTAAAAATAAATAAATAAAGCCCCTTCACAGCAGTACCTAGACTCATATTTTTTTAAAATAACTACAGGGTGGGATTCTTGGATGGACATCTTTAGAATTTTGTCTACCACAGACCTAAAAAACAAGAATGTACATGGGATACTCGAAATATTTGGCTCAGTGAAATGAAGACACAATATAAACAGTACTTTTGATCACTAACACACATAAACTTAGCCTTGTGGTGGGCATGAAAGTGAAAGTGGGCAGGGAGTTAATTCCACATTCATTATCCAAATAGTTTAAGGTGAGTTTTGGCAAGTTGCCTTGTGCAGCTTGGCTTAAAGGAAATGTTCTGAGAGTTGCTGCCATATTTTAGAGCACGTGCAACTAAGATCCTAGAGAAAACAGAGAAGTATTAAGGGAAGCAAATTACAATGGGGTCCTGGAACTGCATTTCTACTATTCCTTTTTCTATTCCTTTCTACTAATATTTCCTAGTGAAATAAACATTCCCTGTTTGGAGGGAAATTTACAGTAAGAAAAAAGTGGTGAGGCAGAGAGATAAGAATGCCTGGTGGTGGGGTGGAGTATAAACTCCATGAAAAAATTAAAGAAAACAGATTTAAAAATTGGAACAAAAACTAAAAAAAAATTGATTAGAAAAGAAAGCTAGGCAATCATGAGTTTAAAACTAGGCAGATACATAAGAGAATTTATGAAACTGAAGATTGGGATTTTTCTCTACAGCTGAAAAATTCTTTTTCTCTATTTTATGATCTTGTCCATTAAAAATGTACAGACTAGAAAAAATGGTAACCATATCCTGGTATTAGTTAATATGCTTGTTTTCCTCCAGCTTCATGCTCCTCTATGCAATTAACTCTCTCATCAAACATTAGTGTAGATGCATGAAATCTGGAGCTAGTCTACAAATACTTGTGACCAACACATGGTTGTCAGTCTTCTAGATAAGAAATTGCTTTAGGTATTAGGATAAAGGAAATTATTTTACAGAGTCTATATCATACCAGATACAATAGATTGCAGTGCTAACTTTTAATCTCAGATCTGCATGCGCATATTCTCAATCCTTGGTTTACCTATAGCAATTTCTTTCCAATAGCTGTCATCTAATTTCCCTTGGTAACTCCCCAAATGCCCTACATATTGCCCCACATCTGAAGCTAATATGATACCTGTGCATCCTTAGAATTAGAATCGCTACTCAGACATTTTTTGGAGACATTTCTAATGAGTTTATTATCAATGTTCTTACTGCATATTCCCCTTGTGGGCTTTTACGGACTTCAACCATAAATCTGAATCTCATAACAAATTCATCTTTGAGAGGATCTCCTATCTGCCCTTTCCACAGATTTCACATTGCTTTTCTCCTTTTCCTTTTCATTTGGTGTATTTTGCATTTCTCTTTATCTTTAGTCACCTTTAAAGGAACAGAGCAAGAAGTAGGAGGACCTGGAGCTACAGTGAACATTGCTATCCTCTGGGTCATCATTGAGTGATTTAATGTCCGTCTGTGTGGCTGGGGCCAAGGTAACTGATGTCTGTCTCAAAGTCATCCCCGCATGCCTCTTCTGACAGTCTCAGAAGTAAGTAAGTCCCCTTACTTAATAGTCACCAGAGCAAAGGTTTAATGATGGGTCCCAACCCTGGAAGATGGAAGACTGATCACAAAATTGAAATGTGAAATCTCTGTAGCTCTCACATATTTGTCTTTAAACAGAAAGTTTGGTTTTCAGTAGAGGGAACATGCTTCTAGTTGTTTAGTAGTTTCTAGACAACATAAAACTAACCAGCCTAATTCTCCTTTTTTTTTATTTGAATGACTCCATTGTCTCTTGGTTCATCCATCAGTCATGAATTTAAAGGCTATTATGACCCAGATACAGCCAAACATGCTATAAAATCCATCTTTCTTTTTGTACTATTTTCCCTCATGTTTTAATATAACAAATCTAAAGGCCATTTTAAAATTGCCTGCCTTTCATTCTAGTAATGTTTTATTCTTTTGTGTGTGTTTATTGTTGGCCCTTAAATATCATTCTCCTGTTCAAAACATTTGGTTTCCCACTGTTAACCAAGACAATCACAACGACAATGACAACTTTCCTCTTTGGTCTAGCTTTCATGGCCTTCCAAAATTTCTACCTAACTAGTTCATCCAGGCTTGAAGGAACCATCTTCCTTCAAAATCTTCTGCTCCAACCAATTTGCATCATTTACTGAAGGCCCATTTTATATTATAGTATCTTGAGAGCCAGAGAGGTAGCTTAGGTAAGGTGCCATGGATAAATGGCATGGGTTCAGTCTCTCTAACTGGGCTAGCTCTTTTTAAGGACATTCATAATCATTAGCTTCTTTAAATGAACTTTATTTTTAAAAGAAGTTTTAGTTTTATAGAAAAACTGAGCAGAAATTGTAGGGAGCTCCTATATACCTGCTCAGATCTTTTGGCCCAGTTTAGCCCTCCAGCTTCCAGATTGTTACCCCTGGCTCAGATCATTCTTACCACTCCTTACTCTGTTATCTTTTTTTTTTAATGTTTTATTTATTTATTCATGAGAGTCAGAGGGAGAGAGAGAGAGAGAGGCAGAGGGCAGAGGGAGAAGCAGGCTCCCCGCCTAGCAGGGAGCCCGATGTGGGACTCGATCCCAGGAGCCTGGGATCATGACCTGAGCCGAAGGCAGATGCTTAACCATCTGGGCCACCCAGGCGCCCCTCCTTACTCTGTTATCTTAAGAGAAATCTAACTCCCATAAACATCTTATAAAAACTGTCCATAATAAACAAGGCCCTAATTTTCATAAAATAAATCACTTTTTTTTTTTTTTTTACTGCTAGAATGGTATATGTTATTTGACTCTATTTATGAGCTTGCAGGGCTAATGAGACCTCCTTATGTTGGTTATTTCTTCTTATTTATGTTGCTAAGATTTATGATAAGTCACGTGAGACACTGTTATATCATTTCTATCCTTGGTAAGGCTAAATGTCAGGCTTTAAAGGTGTGGTTGAGTCAAAACTTTAACCCAACAAATATTCCTATGGTATCATTTTTATTTTTATTTTTTAATTAAAAAAAAGGTTCCTTATTAATGTAACTGTGTCATTTCAGATGTTCTGAGTGTAGAAGACAGGACACCAAGTGTTACAAGGCAAGCAAGAGATTTATTGAAGGAAACAGAAGAAGGGGAGAAGGAGTACATTGGAAGAGAGTTCAGACCATGAAATAGGTCTGACACCAATGGAAAAAAGGAAGGGAATGTAGGATTGTGAAGGAAGGTCCTCATATCACAACACAGTTCTAAGAAAATTTCAGCCAGGCTGACAGGGTATCTCCAAGCCAAAGTTGCTTGTTAGAGAAATCTCACATTGGGCAAGAATAACCTGATTCTATTCCTTCAGTCACTGGCTAGGAGCGTGGTCTCATGATCCATCGTGGATCTGGAGTTACAGCAGCCTGTCAGCTAGCTATGCAACCCAGAGAAGGTTCACTTAACTTCAGGATTAGCACAGTAACTCAGCAAAAAATTCCAAACAGTATAATTATGTAAAGGACATACAAATACATACTATTTTTGATACATTTTCTACCTTCTCAACTGTCATTAGTTTTCCTTTTTATTTTTTAACTCCGCCTTACATTACTGTTAAGTTTGATTAGAACTAAATCATCTTAACTCTCCCAGAGATCTTACATTCATATGGTGAAATCAAATGTAATACATCTCACTACTAGTAGTAATTAGATAAAGTATATATTATGGAATAACTATATCTGGAAGAGTTATGTGTAAATAGCTGTTTTAAATTAAAACATTTTAAACATCATTCAACTAAGAAAAAATTTTTAAATAGAAAATATAAAATTCATGGGGCACCTGGGTGGCTCAGTTGGTTAAGCATCTGCCTTCAAGCTCAGATTATGATCCCAGAGCCCTGGGATCAAGCCCCACGTCGGGCTCCCTGCTCAGTGGGGAGCCTGCTTCTCCCTCTCCTCTGCCTCTCCCCCAACTCATGTTCTCGCTCATTCTGCTCTCTCTCAAATAAATAAATAAATAAACTTTTAAAAAAAAGAAAATATAAGTCATTTTATAAAGTAAGAGCTCTTTTTATAACATAAACACTTTCCCACTAGCACTTACTTTTCACAATCAAAAGTGGAATTTAGTTGTGTTTTCTTTTCCATATGCCAAATGAATACCTATAATGTGTCAGTACTTTGTTTATGTAGCTTAAAAAGATAATGGTAAAGAAAGGAAGGCAAACAAAAACAAAACAAAGCAAATTACAGTTCCTGTCTTCAAAGGGCTTATGGTCTGTTTTCCTCTGGTTTATGTCCTTTTTTGCCCATCATTCCAAATTCGTTAGGACCAGATCTGTGGTTACTATCTTCTGCAATTTTTCTTATTCTTTTCACTATTATCATGAACTCTACCTTGAACCCACATCTTATTTAAATAAGAAATTCAAAGAGAGTACAATAGATATTTGCCATAATTTCAGGCTGACCAGAATATTTCAGAAAATACTAATAAATTTGCAGAACTTCTAATATTACAAGTTATTCCTCTCCAAAATAAGACCTGGAGAACTTATCTCACCTGCCTCCTTTGAAGTTAAAGCACAGGCAAGTGATCTGGGCTCTAAGCATCAGGCTTAACCTTAAGACAGAAATGAAGAACTTGAGGTAGTAAGCACTTAGTTGTGGGGGGGGGGGCGGGCATCAAAGAGAATTCATTTTGCTTGCAAATGTGGCAGAGATATCTGACTTTGAGTCTAGCAATATTTGTAAGGTTTAATTCCTGGAATAAAAGTGACATTGTATGATTATGGCAGTAATGTCATAAGAGTTTCATGAGGTAACAGAACTCAGCATATTGCCATTCTTCAGTTTGTTTGGTGAATTGTTATTCCCAGAAACTTGTCTGGAACCTTTTACCCATCCCTCCCAAAATCCTGGTAGCTGTCTAACATGGGTTTATTAAACTATTTTTTAAGTTCAATCAGCCACTATTGGATTGTGTTCACAGAAGGTAGAACTTACTCTGGGTTCTGATTCACTGAAGATGTCTTCAGCTTACTGACACCATGCTTCAATTCTCTGGCCATCTCAATTTGTTATTGTTGTGAGCTTTGTGAAGATTTGTTTCATCCATCCTAATGCCTAGAACTTTATGAAAATATGTGTACTGAAAGACCTGTATGTGAATGCATATATAACTTATTTTAAATAGCTCTAAATTAGGAAAAATACAAGTATTCATCAACTACAAAATGGATACACAAACAACAGTACATCAATGTGATGGAATATTACTCAGCAATAAAAAGGACAAATTACTAATATTACTGGCACAAAAGACTATATACTGTTTGATTCCATTTATAATGCACTCTGGAAAATGTAAATCTGTAGAAATACAAAGTAGATGGATGGTTTGCAAGGGCAAAAGATGAAGGGAGGGGACTGACTGCAAAGGAGCCTGAGGGGAACTTTTTGTGATGATGGAAATGTTTATCTTGATTATGCTGCTGGTTACACAAATGTCTACATTTTTCAAAACTCATAAACTGTAAATTAAAGTTTAAATTTTATTATATGTAAATTCTACCTCTGTAAACCTCAATTAGGATATAATAAAACTAGAATGATGTATTAATAGTAGAAAAAGTAAATTAAAAACAATAGATATTATCAGAGATAAAGAGGAATATCTTATAATGATAAGAGGACCAATTCATCAAAAAGCCATTATAATCCATTATATGTGCCAATAATAGAGCTTCAAAATACCTGAAGAAAAGACACATGGAAATGATAAAACTGAAAGGAGAAAGAAACACATTCACAATTATAGGTGGAATTTCAACACTCCTCTCTCAACATTTAATAGAGAAAGTAGATAAAACTAATAAGTGCATAGAATGTTTGAACACTGATATCAACCAGCTTATCTAACATTCAAAGAACATTACACTCACAGCAGCAGAATACACTATTTTTCAAGACACAATGGAAAATTCACTAACATAAATTCTGGCCATAAAACAAGTCAATATATTTAACAGAATTGAAATAATCTGAAGTATATTCTCTCTCCAGAATGAAACTAAATTAGAAATTCATAACATAGAGACCTGGAAAATTCCCAAACATTTGGATATTAAATAACATGCCTCTAAAACACAAGAAAAAGGAAGAAATCACAAGGGAAGTCAGAAAGTCTTTGGATATCCTGGGATTACACTTCTGGGATTAAAGATTTATAATGGAAAAAGAAAAGTGGTCTTACATGAATGACCCATGCTTCTACTTTCAAAACTAGGAGGGGCAATGTAAATACAAAGTCAGCATAAAGAAATAAATCATACAGATGATGGCAAAAATTAATGAAATAGAGAAAAATATAAAACCTACCAAGACTGAATCATAATGAAATAGAAAATCTGAACAGACTGATTACTAGTAAGGAGATTTAATTAGCAATCAAAAACCTTCCAACAAACAGAAGTCTAGGGTCAGGTTTCTCTGGTGAATTCCACCAAACATTCGAAAAAGAACAAATACCAATCCTTTCAAACACTTCCAAAAAAGAGTAGAAAAGGAAACTTTTCCAAACTTACTTTATGGGCAAGCATTACCCTGATACCAAACAAGGATGCCACAAGAAAATTATAGGCCAGTATCCCTGATGAACATGTGCAAAAATCCTCAACAAAAACTAAATTCAACAATACATGAAGAGGATCATATACCATGATCAAGTGGGATTTATTCAGCAGATGCAAGGATGGTTCAACACCTATCAATCAGTAAATGTGGTACAGTATATTAATAAAATGAATGATAAAAATCATGATCATCTCAACAGATACAAAAGAAGCATTTGACAAATTCAACATGCATTTATGATAAAAATTCTCAGCAAAGCTGATCTAGAGGGAACTTATCTTAACACAACAAAGGCCTTATATGACAAACCCACAGCTAACATATTCTGGTGACAAGGTGAAAACTTTTCCTCTAAGATCAGGAACAAGATGACGATGTTCAACCTCCCCACTTTTATTCAGCATAGTACTGGATGTCCTAGCCAGAACAATTAATCAAGAAAAATAAATAAAAGGTATCCAAACTGGAAAGGAAGAAGTAAAACTATCACTATTTTCAGTTGCCGTGATATCATATATAGAAAAACCTAGACTCCATCAAAAAACTGTTCAAACTAATAAACAAATTCAGTAAAGTTGAAGGACACAAAATCTATACCCCAGAATCTGTTGGGTTTCTGGACAGTAATAATAAACTATTAGAAAGAGAAATTAAAAATTATTAATAATTTAAGATAATCCCACTTACAATTGCATCAGAAATAACAAAATACCCAGGAATAAATTTAACCAAGGAGGTGAAAGACCTGTAAAAACTATAAGACATTAATGAAAGAAATTATAAAAAACACAAATAAATGAAAAGACATTCCATACTCATGATTTGTAAGAATTAATATTGTTAAAATGTCCATATATCCAAAGCAATATACAGATTCAATATAATTCCTATCATAATTCCAATGGCATTTTTCACACATACAGAACAGACAATCCTAAAATTTGTATGAAACCACAAAAGACAATAGCCAAAGCAATCTTGAGAAAGAAGAACAAAGTTGAAAGTATCACACTTTCTGATTTCAAATTATATTACAAAGTTATAGTAATTTAAATAGTATGGTATTGGCATAAAAACAGACACATGGATGAATGGAACATAACAGAGAGCCCAAAATAAACCTACGCATATATAGTCAATTAATTTATGACAAAGGAGGCAAGAACATATAATGGGGAAAAGATCATCTCTTCAATAAATGGTGTAGAGAAAAATGGACAGCCACATGTAAAAGAATGAAACTGGACCACTATCTTAAATTATCTCAAAAATGGATTGAAGACTTGAATGTAACACCTGAAAACATAAAACTACTCGAAGAAACCATAGGAGGTAAGATCCTTGACATAGGTCTTGGCAATGATATTTTTAATCTGACACCAAAAGTAAATGCAACAAAAGCAAAAAAAAAAAAAAGAAAGAAAGAAAAAGAAAACACACACACAAAAAAACAAAAAAAACCCAAGTAGAACTACATCAAACTGAAAGTCTTTGGACAGCATAAGAAACAATCAACAAAAAGACAACCTACAGACTGGGAGAAAATATTTATAAACCATATACTTGCTAAGGGGTAATATCCAGAACATATAAAGAACTCATATAAGTCAACAGCAAAAAAACACTCAAAGAATCCTACCAAATTTCAGAAGAATTTGAATATAACATTTTCCCAAAGAAGACATACAGCTGGCCAACAGGTACGTGAAAAGAGGCTCAACATCACTAATCATTAGGGAAATGCAAATCAAAACCACAATGAGATATCACCTCACATCTGTTAGAATGACTATCATCAAAAAGGCAAGAAATAACAAGTGTTGTTGAGAATGTGGAGAAAAGAGAAAACTTGTGCAGTGTTGGTGGGAATGTAATTGGTTCAGCCACTATAGAAAACCGTATGGAGTTTCCTCCAAAAATTAAAAATAGAATTACCATATAACCCAGCAATTATACTTCTCGGTCTTTATTGAAAGAAAATAAAAACTTTAACTTGAAATATATATATAGAAGTACCACCATGTTCACTGCAGGATTATTTACAATAACCAAAACATAAAAATAACCTGGGTGTCCACCAATGGATGAATGCCTAATAAAACCATGGTACACACACACTCACACACACACACACACACACACACACACACACACACAGGAATATTATTCAGCCATAAAAAAGAATGAAATCTTGCCATTTGTGACAACATGGATGAACCCTGAGCACATTAAACTAAATGAAATGAGTCAGAGAAAGACAAATACCACATGATCTCTCTTACATATGAAATCTAAAAAAAATACAAAACAAAAATAAAAACAAGCTCATAGATACAGAGAACAGATAGGCAGTTGCCAAAGGCATGCAGTAGGGGGTAGAAAAAATGGATAAACTGTTTTTATTTTTGTTTGTAGTTTAAATTAAAATTTTAAAAGAATAATCAGACTAGTCTGATAATATTGGAAAAAATTGAATTTCTAGTTCAAAACCTGCCACAAAGAAAACTCTGGGCTCAGATGGTTTTGCTGATGATTTTACAAAACTTTGAAGGTAGACATAATACTAAGTCTATACAGATGCTTCTAGAAAATAAGATAGATTACTTCCTAACTCATTTAAGAACATCATCCTGGTACGAAAACAGTAAAGCAAAGTTACAAAAAACCTAAACTGATATCATAATCAAAGATAGAAAAATCTATCTTTAGCAAATCAAATTCAGTAATATATAAAAAGGATAATATGCCATGACCAAGTGGAGTCTATCTTATACATGCCAGGTTGCTTTAATATTAAAAAAATATTTAAAAATTCAAAAGTGTGTCCTCATTATTAAAGAATAAAAGAGTAAAGTTACATGATCATCTCAATAAATGTACAACTATTCATGAAAATAGACAATAGCTCTCAACAGAAAAAAAAATAGCTCTCAGCATATTAGGAACAGCAATTTCATAAAGAATAGCTATAAAATACCTACAACTAACATCATTCTTAATGGTACAAAGGTGAATGCTTTCCCCCTATAATCAGTAACAAGGCAACTTGTATCCAACATTGTACTGCAGGTCCAATCCAGTGTAAAAAGGGAGGAAATAAAACTAGATTAAATGGAGTTTGGAAAGAAAGAAGTAAAACTATTTATGCCCAGACAAATGTAGACAGTCCTTCCCCAAAGTCTTCAAAAACCTATGGAAATTAATAAATTAATATATCAAATTTTCATGTGTAAAATCAATCTGCTAAAATCAATTAAATTTCTATACACTAATAACAATTATAAATTAATTTAAAAATGTTTACATCATTTACAATAGTATCAAAAATAAGAAATATTTGGTGATAAAATTAACAAGATATGTGCAAGATCTATATTGCTTACAGCTACAAATAATTGCTGAAATAAATTAAAGAAGACCTAACTGAGGATAGAGATATATCATGTTCATGGATTCAATAATATTATACTGTCAGTTCTCCCCAAACTTATCTATAGATGCAAAATAATCTCAAACAAAATTTCAGTAGGTCATTTAAATAAACTAACTAGCTGATTTTAAAATTTATATAGAAATGCATAGGACCTAGAGTAATCAAAATAATTTTGAAAAGAAGGACAAAATTGGAGAACACATCTACCTGATATCAAGATTAGTATAAAGCAGAGTAATCAAGGCAGTGTTATATTTGCATACATATAGACAAACAGGTGAATGGCAGAGAAAACAGAGTCCAGAAATAGACATACATATATATGGTCAGTTGATTTTCAGCAAAGGTGTCAAGGTGTTTCATTGTGAAGAATTTGGTCTTTTCAACAAATGATGCTGGAACAACTGAATAACTATATGACAAATAATTAAATAAATAAATAAACCATGTCCCTAACCTCACACCATACACAGAAAACAATATGAGATTAATCATAAACCTAAATGTGAGAGCTAAAAACTATAAATCTTACAGAAGAAAATATAGGAGATAGTATTTGTGACTTTGGGATAGGCAAAGTTTTCCTAGATAGGATAGAAAAAGGATAAATGATAAAATTAAATTGTACTTCATTAAGTTTAATAACGTCTGTTTTTCAAAAGACACTGTTAAGAAAATAGAAAGGCACATAACATTCTGGGAAAATATTTGAAAAACTTATACCTCATTAAATGTTTATGTCTAGAATATATAAAGTATCTTACAACTCAGTCATAGCAACACAAAATCAAATAAAGAATGGGCCAAAGGTCTGAACAGACACTTCATCAAATATGATAATATAGACGGTATTATTCCTCAACATTCCTCATTGAATATATGCAAATAACAGCCATAATGAGAGACTACTGTATAGCCACTATAATAGCTCAAATTAGAAGGACTGATAATTCCAAATGTTGGCAAGAAATTGAGCTTGAACACTCATATATTGCTGGTGTGAATCCAAGACAGTATATCCACTTTGAAAAGCAATCATAGTTTCTTATAAACATACACTTCCCTAACAATCCCCTTTCTGAATACTGACTTAAGAGAAATGAAGACACAAATCCCTACTAAAACTTGTACATGACTGTTCAAAGGAGCTTTACCCATAATAGCCAAAAAGTGGAAACAACACAAATGTCCAACATCTGGTGAAGGGATAAATGTGGTATATCCATACAAAAACTATTACTCAGCAATAAAAAGAAACCAATATGGAAAACACTATAAACCTCAAAAGACTATAAATTGTGTGCTACTCTTTATGTGAAATTCTTAGAAAGGACAAACTGTAGTGAGAGAAACAAATCACCATTATTATCCAGAGGCCAGAAACAAAAGGACGTTAGCTGCAAAGGGTTGTATGGGAACTTTTATGTCATAATGAAATGTTCTGTTTTGTGATTATTATGGTCCTTACATGATTGTACACGTTTGATAAACTCATAAAACTGCACAGTTTAATTTGGTAAATTTTATTGCATGGAAATTATATCTCAATAAAGGTGTTGAGAAAAATATGAATATTTTTAGCACTAAATTCTTCAAATATGTTCTTTGAACTGTCACCCACCAATAACATGCTAGGTACTGTTGTTTGTAAGCCAGCTTCAGATTGTTTCTTCTAATTTATTGGCCTAGAAATAAGCTTAGATGTTGGATATGAAGTTAGTTTTCTTTTATTTTGTATTCTTTACAAATATTTTCCCAGAATGTTATGTGCCTTTCTATTCTTTCTGTGTTCTAGCCCCTTTCTTAAAGGATGTGAATAAGTTAGAACAAAAGTATTTTTTTTCTTTCTCCCTCTCTCAGATTTATAACTGATGTACAAAAGAACTGCAAATATTTAATGTATACAATTTGCTGAATTTGTACATAAGCATGCACCCATGATACCACTGTCACAATCAAGGTAAAAATATCTATCACAATAAAGACATCCATTACCTCCAAAAGTTTCCTTATGTGTCTTTGTTTCTTTTTTTGTCTTTTGCTTAACCATTTCCTAAGATCACCCAGAGGGCTACTGAGTGGTGCTGCCCCCTCTGCAGTCACTTAACCACTTCTTTTGTCTACAGATGCCCATCCACTCTTCTTGCCTCTTTTCAGTATGCTAGTACACCTCTCTTTCTATTTCTACACTTTTTAAAACAAAGTGCCTCCATCTGGAGGTTCACCAGGGACTCTTCTGTCTCTTGCTGATTCCAAGCCTCCAATTTACAATGACAAAAACGCCGAAGAGAACTCCAGCAGAATAAAGTTCTGGGCAGGGAAAACTCTCTGAGTCATTCTTCACTGTGTGCTGCTCAGCCTTCTCTTTGCCTTTCTCCACCAAATTACTGCACTCCATTCAGTGCTTTCCCAACTGAGTCTTGTGTCAGCAGCTTTCTGCAGCTGCAAGAGCAGCTGCTGCTTCCACCTCCCTTTCCTCACTCGTGGCTGTCATCTTGTCCAGCCCAGAAAATCCATCCAGCGGGCCAACAGAAAAGGAAAAAATCAAGAGCCAATAGTGTTATACACACAATTTTTCTAAAGTTTCTGTCCTTGCCTCAATGTGATGAAGTTCTAGAAGCTGTAAGAATGACTTCAGTTGTCTTTAAGGAGAAATGCTTCAAAGGGGGTATTTTCTCAATAGGGGTGATACTTCTAACAATTGATGCTTGCAAAGTACACTTACTTACATGGAATCATTTTGTCTTCCAAATGCACCATGAAGCAGATGGTACCATTGCCTTTAAATGGACAAGTAAACTTCAGTATTAACGGAATTAAGTGACCTGAAGTAAATATTAAACCTATATCTTAAGTGCTAGCCTGCCATGTTCACCTAGTAGCTTATATTGCCTGTGGCCATGGTTGGAAAGAGTCACAGAGTCTCAGTTCTGATTTGTGTTCAGAAGTCCTATAGATATCCCAAAGCTTTATTCCTTAGAACAAGCTTATTCAATTCTGAGATTTCCATTTCCAAGAATTCAGGGATTTTGAAGAACCAAAATCATGCTACGATGTAGTTTCAAATGACTGAGAGCCCCAGGGGAAAAGGTAACTTCTCCCACCATCTGTGCTCTCCTGCTTGACTGTGATCTTCTTTCACTGGTTTCCCAGGTTGACCTATTTAACCTTTTAGTTCTCTTTCAACCTCTTTGTGGGAAAACCCGAAATCACATTGTGTAGACCCAAATTTTCTCTAGGCCAAGATTCTGCCCCTGATAGAGTAATTAATACCCAAACATAATTATCCTCTATTATATCATTTTGAAAATTTAAATATATCATCAAATGTATTTAGCTTTCCCAAAATTTTAGTGTGTGTATGTGTATACCTGTGTGTGTGATATATGGACACACATATGTATGTGTGTCCATATATATATATGTGGGATATATATTTACCAATAAGAGGTCTGGTCTAATCAGAAAACTGGGGTTTGAGTGCCAGTTTAGCTGTTTGCAGATTGGGGTGATGACAGATAAGACAATTAGCATTTCTAAACCTCATTTCAATTTCCTTACCTATAACGTCAGTAAAATGATACCCAATCTACGTATCTCACAGGGGTCATAAAATCATATAAGTTAATTTATATAAAAGTACTTTGAAAGCCATTAAGAATTATGCAGATGTAAGTTAGCATTATTAGCAATGATAGCACCTTGAGAATGTATTATTTATCATTCTACCTATTTTTTTTCAGAAGCCTTTTATATATGAGATAGGACAAAAGCCTTGGATTGGCACAGCATGGTTCTTATCCTAAATTTGCCTCTTTAGGCCTCAATGGAGGCCCCTGAGAGCTATTCACATCTCAGTTACTATATCTACTTTTGTCCTATCTCCTCTGTGCCTTCATTGTTCCAGACCAAAGGACACTCTACTTAAACTCTTCCCACATGATTCCCAGACCTCACTTTTCACATCTTCACCTTTCTTGCTCTGGTTGCTTTTACCATGTCAGACTTAAAGACTCCTTCACCTAGATTCTCTGAGCCCAACTATCACTTTTGCTCTTCCCTCTCAGTGTCCTCTCTCATACGCCTACTTGGCCCCTGCATTTCCTCTGATTATAAGCACACTTTGGGACAGGGAAATGATGGATTCAGCATTTTTCCTGAGCCTATATTACAGACAAAACAGGTCCACATTTCTCATGAACCAATTATATATAAACAATAAGGACTAATTCTAATTCTGGTCTGCTTCACAAGCTGGCAGGCAGGTAATATCTCCAAATGGTATGAACACCTAGCCATGCTGAAAATTCACAGGAAATTTTCAGGCACATGTGTTTTCTTTGACATTTTTACCCCATCCTTAGTAGAATATCATAAGTAATACTTATGGGGTAGATTTAAGGGTGAGATATAATTTACGTTGCTTTCTATACTAACCTCATCAGTGTTGTTTTCTACAATTAGGTTTCTAGTTCTAACTGAGCAGATTTCAGATTAACGTTCTGCCACATCCGTGCCTCAAATCTGCAGTCAGATTGCTGATGATAAATCACATGAGCCAACAACAACAATGCTACCAGTTCCTACACTTTGCAACAGCCAGAAATCATCTTTCATTTGGTTAGCTCAGACCAGCAGTCCCATCACCAGCTTTCAAGAAGCTGTGTTGACAGGTGAACAGGGAGACTTATTGGCCTGGCGACTGGTGGCAGTATCCCCAAGGCAAAGTGTATATAACCAATCTTCATCTTCCATTCAATTGTTATAAAATATTTGCCCTTGAATACTATCCACAAAGTGTGTGTTAGGCTGATCCCCCCCACACAATACCAGTACTTAAAATAGAGAAAAGCATAAAGTATGATTTATTTGTTCTAAAAGGTCCTTAATGGATAGCACCTTGGCAACCTACTTTAGCACTCATTTCAAGTTTTGGGCTCAAGCATTAATGAAGAAAACCACTAAGTGGAGTCCGATCAGTTCCTTAACTTCTTTCCCTTGTTATTTGAAAAACAGTGATAATGGAACTTTGTGAAAGTTAAGTTAATGTGTGATTATTCTTAGTAAAATGTTTAATATTTTGAAATTCTATACAGCTTGACTAAATATTGAATATAATTTCCTTCAAGAAGATTCAATCATTACATATATAGAACTACCAAATTTTAAATTTAAATTGACAAGTTGACATATGCAGGTTAAGGATTTTAATGGTTAAGAGAAAAAATAAAATCAGTGTATAGTCCATCGTTTTGTGCTAAGGATATACGAAAATACATGTTCTTGCTCTCCTCTTACTGGTATTTAATTTTCATGTATCTCTTATCTTGATCACCATAGCATAGGTTTGAATTTATGTAAATTATTACTATAAACTGTCTTCTTCATGATGATTTTCATATTTCAAGGATTAATTAGCTGTACTATAGGGAAACGTTAATGTTTGATTAATAGGAGAAATTTAAGTGGCCTTAATTGGGTAGAGATATTTTTTTCTTCTCCTAAAAGTTTATTCAGAGTACAGAGGTTTAAAAGAAAATGAAAATTCTTTATAATACATTTGGCTGTCAGAAATGATTTGACTTTGTTGTTGTTTTGGTGAGTGTTGCAAAGCACAAGCCTACTACCCTAAAGAGATGAATAGGCAAGGGCCACCGTTTCCTGACATTTACATAAATGTGCTCAAAGAGTTCCTCGTTGGAGCCCAAGTAGGTCACCGACATCTAAATCTCATTTACCAACATCTTCCAACCACAAGTTTCTCTTAATAGCCTCCTAAACTTTTTAATCCCTTTTTAACTATCCTTATACAGCATAACAGCAATGCAAGCAATTCTCTTGCTCAATATCTTGCCCTACTATAAATCGAAATTTCTGGGGTGTCTTAGAATCATCAGGACTAATCACAATTAGTATTCCAGGAGTGACTTGTGGTGTAATCAATCAGGGAAAAACTTAGCAATAAACCAGAGATGATAAGGCATCAAAGTAAGATTTCACAGTATATACCGGACACAAATGTTAGTTTCTTAGAAGTAAAAAGATGTGCTTTGCCACTAGTAGATCAAATAAGAAGTCATTAACCACTCTTTCTTCCACATTATCCCCAGATGATTTTGTGGAGTTTAAGAGAATTCTTTTGTTTTGGTTGATTGGACTGTTTGAAGGCAAGTGAAGAATAACTAAGACTGAAAAACATACCAAATTTAGAACAAACTATCTTAAACCCCACCTTGACCTTTAATGAAAACAGAATACCTTGAGCTTCTGTGTTTTTGGAGGCATAATCAAAAGCATTTAGAACCATGCATAGACCACAGAATGCTCTTTGAGTATTCAAAATACTAGCGTTGTTTTTAAAATTACATATATCTATTCCAGATGAAGGTGCCTTGTAACTGTACACCTCTTTGAAACCACAGTGAAAGACTATAGCACACCAGATGCTTCTTTCTATCGTAAAAAATCCATATTGAATACAAACTGAAATAATATAATTTACCAAATAAATTGTGAACTACGAATCAAGAGGTTTGATGGGATAAACACTAGTGGGGAAGTATTCAACTTATGGCTGGAAATGGAAAAAGAGAGTCACTCAGGGAAAGAAGGGAAGGATCAACAGAGATATTTCAGAAGAAGGAAGACAGCTAGGACCCTTCCTAACATGAAGTTAATTCCTGACACAGGATAAGGTCATCAGACAGCCAAATCCCCACATCTACCTACACACGTTCTCTCTCTCTTCAAATATACTGAGTGCATGTGTCACACTTATCCTAAAATATAGTTCTTTTTTTTTTTTTTTTGAGGGAGAGAGAGCACGCATATGTGAGCTGGGGGGAGAGGTAGAGGGATAGAGGGAGACAGAGAATCTTAAGCAGACTCCCCGCTGAGCATGGAGCCCCACACAAGGCTCCATCCCAGGACTCTGAAATCATGACCTGAGCTAAAAATCAAGAGTTGGATGCTCAACTGACTGAGCCATCCAGGTGTCCCTAAAATATAGTTCTTTATATTTGTTGGTGCATTTTATTATACTGAACAGAGAGCATATTTCCTTATGTACCTTGGCAGTAAAAATGTTATTTTATACTTTTCAGTTATTACATTATTACATTTCATTATGTAATCAAAGCAATTGATACCAGTTCCTTTGGTTTTCACATTTGCTTTATGGATTGCCTAAGTGTATTTTTTTCTAGATCTTCAAATACTGTCTAAAGTATTCAGAAATAAATTTCACTTCAGAAAATGGTATCATTGCTACATTTTTTGTACTATGTTAACATGGCTAACCTGGGAGCACATTTCTCAAAATTCTCTTCCTTGTGTGGTTCTAGATTAGGACCGACTTCCTTATGCAAGGAAGCTTGCATAAAATCTGGAAGGCAGTGATGTGAACACTGGGTAATGTTCAGTCGCCACCACAGCATGTGCCCATTTGCTGCTCATATGCTAGTTCCCTTTCTTGGTTGGTGTAGGGTAGCAGATGGGCCTACAGTTCTTCTAGCTCCCATCATATCTCCTCCTCAGTCTCTCCAACTGGCTGGGCCAGTTGCATGTTTAGTTCCTCCAGAGGGCTCCAGTTCCTTCTGTGGTCACCCACATTGTCAAGGTTAGAGGTGATGATACACAGATGTGGGTTCCAGTTTGTCCACATGGGTTCCAATCTATCTTCACAAATTCTAGTCTTCCCTCATTCTTCCCCACTTCATGTTCAGCTTGTTTTTTGTTGTTGTGGTGGTTTGTTTGTTTTTTGCCAGCTGGTCCTACTGAAATACAGAGATGATAGGACCATAACCAGATGCATGGGCCTTCCACAAACAGCCTTCCATAAACATCTTCACAAATACCCACAATCATGTCCATTCTTATCCCTTACTTCATTTCACTCAGAGTAGTGTTAAGCTTCCCTGATTCAACCTTAATTAACACAAGTGTCTTCTCTTTACTCCATGTCGGAATGAAAGATATTTTATTCCCCTTCATACTTTACTCCCCTCAGAGAATAAATGAATTCCATAAATGTGTGTCTATGGATCCAATTTTAAAAGGTAAATGTCAATGGAAATAATAATAAACATAAACACCACTATAATAGTGAAAATTTGTTGAGATAAATGAAGTCTTACATTTTAGTTAAAAAACAATTGTATGAGAAACATGGAATTTCCTAGAATAATGCAATATTAGAGCTAATAGAGATCCTAAAAATCATTTAATCCTAACTTTCCATTTTACAGTTGAAGAAACAGAACCAGATACTTGCCTAAGATCACAAAATAAAGTAGTAACCAAGCTGGGAGTAAAGTATAATCCAGTTAAATTTCCTTTCCCTTCATACCTTTTTAATTCTTGAATTAATATCAGTTTATGTGAAGAACCATAGGGGGTTTTATTTATTGTGATTCACACAAAATTATTATGATTCAAAGGGTATCAAGAATACTGTGATAAGATGCTGTATTAATAAAGTATAGTATCTAATATAAGAAAGATTGCAATGCTACTGTATTCTGCTCCCATCAGACCATATTCATGCATTTGAGCACCGGAAAGAGCCAAATAAGTTAAAAGAAAGTGACCAGAATTATATGGGTTTTAATGCTACGGCATATAAAAGATAGAGAATTAGGGTTATTTTAATTGGAGAAGGGAAGACATCAGCAGATATAACTATCATCAAATATTTGAAGAGGTTCCATAAAGAAGAAAAAATAAATTTATTCTGTGTGCTTTTCTAGGGCATAAATAAAATGAACAGTTGGATATTAGAGAGGCTATTCAATATTTAGAAATGTTTTGTAAAAAAAAATAGGAAATTTCAAAGCTGAATGGGTGACCTTCTAACACTGTGAGCTTCCAATCAATCAGTTTTCAATCAGAGGCTTTGATGACAATCTATCAGGTAATTTTAGCAAAAGATTCCCAATGGGATGCATGTTAGAATGCCTTTGAAGACTCCACTATGTCCCTGTGGCTGAGCATCAATTGTTTGAATGACAACATTACAGGAATAAAGTAACAACCTCAATTATATGGAAGTTATATTTCTGCTATACCCCATGTGGAAGCTCCAATTCATCTTTAATGTGTAGTCCTAAAGTACCGACAACTTCCTTGAAAGCTGCTTTTTCTGGAATGAGCTACGTTTAATCCAGATACATCCATCTGGAATAAAATTCAGGCTGTCAGAATTGAAGGTCAAAAATACAGTTTTTAACACTACAGGGGAAAGATCCTCTAGACAACACTGTACTAAGTACATTCTGGATTGTGTGCCCAATGATCCCCTTCCACAGGGCAAAATGCTGGCTATGAGCCACCAAGAAGACACTCAACATGTTCCCCAGAGAGTAATAGAGCTTTTGCGGTAGTATCTGAACAAGATGCCAGACCAAGGAAAGGAGGTCTTATCAGTGGCAGCCCGGCAGGCTGGGCTATTGGCATGGATTGTTTTACCATGGCAGTCACGGACAATAGAAGTAGGCCAAGAAACATCTTTTTTAACCAGAAGTTGACACAGAGGATGTTGCTGAACTCAAATATCTTAAAGAAAGAGAGGCAAAGGAAAAAAGGATTTAATGGAAACTGACAATGATGCCTTTTAAAGAAGAAAACTGGGTAATCTTGTTTGACTTTTTTTAATTAAAAAACTGTTCTAGAAATGCACAGCAAACTGGCAGATTCATAGAACTATCCTAGAACAAAAGGCTTCCCTTGTACACACAAGGAAGGCATACATCAAGTTAGCCTGGGGCCTTCTCTGGGAAGAAATTACAGAGTAAAGGAATCATGAGTGTATATCAGAAAAGAAAAAAAAATGCTTACAACAGAGTCTGATAAACAATTATAAGACAAAACAGAAGGGAACTCTGTTGCTATCTAGGGAAGCCTCTCAAATGTGGCGGCACATCTCAATCACCAGTGGAACTCATTAAAAATACAGTTAATAAAAAAAAATACAGTTAAGCTCCACCTTAGACTAACTGTGTCAGAATCTGATACTCAGGCAATTTTTGAGACCTCTAATCTTGAGCATCGTAGAATATTCACCATACTTCTGCCTTAATACTTGTTCAACTATAACTGTTTTGGACTTCACCCCTGGAGTTTCCTCAGTAATCAGGTATAGTAGATAATAATTAAGAGCAGTAGTATAGCTACATTTTCTCATTCAATAATCAAAACAATGCTAAAAGATAATTATCAGTTCATTTTACAGATGAATAAAAAAGATGAATAATTTTCCAGCGACCATACCTGATAAATGATATACCTAGAATTTGAAGACAGATATAACTCTCTAGCTCATGTTCTTTCCACTACACCATGTAGTAATGAACCAACCACATGAAATAGCCTGCATTCAATTTTTTAACCCACCAAAGTTATGATTTTATATCATTTAATATAGTAAGTTCAAAGTCATGAAAGAAGACAAAGTGCAGTATAAGGAATGGCTGTGAAGAAATAAAGCTATACGAACATTATGCTTTATAAATTAATCCTTCTCTTTAAGTGCCATGCATTTTGAGAAAACTAGAAATAGAATGTTCTATCAACTGTTGATGGGCTATTCCTTGTGGAGCCGATATCTGTCTGCCTGTGCTGCTCACAGATAAGTCAGAGGTCTGTGGCCTGGACCTGGGCACAACAAGTGAGGTACCCAGGGCACAGTGTTTAAGGAAGCACTCACACTCAAGTGCTGATGCAACACTTGCATGAGCTTGAGAGCTTGTGAGTGCCTTCGTACTTTTGCACCCCAGGGTGCCTCCTTTGCTCACCCTAGTTCTGATTTCACACTTCACCTCTATTTCTCTTGCTTTTTAATCCACTTTGGTTAATTCCATACCCAAATCATACAAGGCAGGCAATTAAAATTATGAGATACAAGTCCAAGGCAGTGTCTATTCTTTGTGCATAGTGCAAAAGATCAGTCACATTGCAACGTGGAGAGAAAATGTAAATACTGAATAGAGAAAAATAGCAGGTATGTGGTTAAGAGGAAAAAAAAACAGTTTATTCAAAAAGTGGCTGAGGTTGACTTGCTATACTTATTACCCATCAAGCCTACTTAGGGTTGTGTTTGCTCCATGTTATGTGATTCTTGTGTTATCATCACCATGACCATTCATTATTAATTAGCTTTATGAGCTGAGAACTTTTATGTGCCCAAAGTCATGGCTGCACAAAAAAGTATGATTCAGTAACCACATAAAAGAAAAATGCAACTAACTGAATGTGTTTTTAGAGGGAGAACAATCATAAACTCATAGTAGACCAGGGATTCAAGGGGAAGCACTTTCTACATAGTCCTTCTTCACAAGAGATAATCTTGTCTCTGTTTGAATACCTTTAGAAATGAGAACTAAACCTTCATGAGATATCCTTCAAGGATGCCAGAGAGTATTTCTACTATAATGTTCTTTCTTCTTATAAGCCCAAATCTTCCTTTTTGCAGGTTTTTCCAAACCTTGCCCAGTGTCATGCGGCAACATAAAACTGTTATACCTTTTTTCCCCCAAACTGAGTTTGCAAATATTAGGAGATAGGTTTTAATATTTGTTACGGTTATACACATTAAACAATCCAGGCTCCTCCAATGAGCTGGACCAAGACAAGTTCTGTTCCTCTGAATATACCCCATTTCTTCAGCGTGCTTTTTAAAACATATTAGCTAGGTGCAATGTCCATTCTCACCAGACTTATTCAAAATAGAACTGGAAGTTCTAACCAGGCATACAGATTGGAAAGGAAGGAATAAAACTATCTCTATTTGCAGATGGTATGATTTTCTACATAGAAAATCCAAGCGTTTACAAAAACTCTTAGAACAAACAAGTGAGTTTAGTAAGGTCATAGATACAAGTTCAACACATATAGGAACTAAATAAAGACACAATATGAATTGTAACTGGCCCAAGGGAAATTAAATACTTAGGGATACACTTAAAAAATATGCAAAGGATTTGTATTAAAAATTACAAAATGTTGGGGCACCTGGGTGGCTCAGTCAGTTAAGCGTCTGCCTTTGGTTCAGGTCATGATCCCAGGGTCCTGGGATGGAGCCATGCATTGGGCTCCCTGCTCAGTGGTGAGTCTGTGTCTCCCTCTCTCTGTCTGCCACTCCCCTTGCTTGTGTTCTCTCTCTCTCCTCCTCTCTCTGACAAATAAATAAAAAAATAAAATCTTTAAAAAAAATTATAAAATGTTGATGAAAGAAACAAAGAAGACCTAAATAAATGGAGAAATATGCCATGTTCATGGATCAGAAGTCTCTACATGGTGAAAATGTCAATTCTCCACAAATTGAGTTATAAATTTAATTTAATTCCCATCAAAATCCCAGAAAGTTATTTTTGTTGACATAAACAAGCTTGCTGTATGGCACACATCATGGAATATAGCTAAAACAAGCTTGTAAAAGAATAATTAGGAATAGAAATCACCCTACCCAATTTAAGCCTTACTGTCTAACTACAGTATTCAAGACAGTACGGTATTAGTGGAGGAATAGATATGTAGGTCAACTGAACACATAACAAACCCAGAAACAGGCCCACAGAAATATGATCAAATTATTTTTTAAGGTGAAAGTGATTCAGTGGAAGAAGGATAGCCTTTTCAATTAAAAGAGCTAAAGCAATGGAATATCCACAGGCAAGAAAACAAACAAAAAACTTCTACCAAAACTTTATACCTCACAACTTATACAAAAATTAATTAAAATGAATCAAGTGACTTACATGTAAAACATAAAACAAAAATTTAAGAAAAAATAGGATAAAAATCTGTAGAATGTAGAGCTAATCAAAGGTTGTTATAATTGTCACAAAAACAGGACCCATAAAAGGAAAAATTTGTAAATTGGACCTCATCAAAATTTAAAACTTGTTCCGTGAAAGCCCATGTGACAAGAATGAAAAGACAAGGAAGAGACTAGGAGAAAATATTCACAAAATACATCTGACATACAACTTATATCTAAAATATATACATAACTCTCAATATTTAACAATGAAAATAAACAAATAAATTAAAATTATAGAATCCAATTAGAAAATGGGCAAAAGACATGAAGAGGCATTTCTCTGAAGTGGGTATACAAATGGCAAATAAACACATGAAAAGGTGTTTAATATCATTAGCCATTACAGAAACACAAAGTCACAATGAGATATCGCCACACACCTCTCAAGATTGTTACATTGAAAAGGACTGACAACTCCAAAGGCTGGTGAGGCTATTCAGAGAAACTGACTCACTCTACTTTACTGATGGGAATTTAAGATGATACTCTGGAAAATAGTCTGACACTTTCTTACAAAGCTCAATGTGAAAATACCATATGACCCAGCAATTGTACTATTGGGCATCTATCACAGAGAAATGAAAACTTTCTTTTCATGCAAAAGAACCCCACAAAAACAAATATTCATAACAACTTTATTTCAAAAAGCCAATCACTGGAACCAACCCATATATTCTCCAACAAGTGAAGGTTTAAACAATCTGAGGGACATACCTACCATGGAATTCTACTCATTGATAAAAAGGAATGAATTCTTGAAAGCAACAGGTTGGATGGATCACTAAGAAATTATGCCCAGTGGGTAATAAGCCCATCTCAAAAAGTTATAGATTGTATGATTCCATTTTATAACATTTTTGAAATAACAAAATTTTAGAAAAGGAGAACAGAAAACAAGTTGCCAGGGTTTAGGGGCAAGAGGGGACATAGGAGGGAGATAGGTGTGATTATAAAAGGATAGTACAAGAGATCCTCGTGGTGTTGTAATAGTTCAGTATCTTGGCTGTGTTGGTACATACACCAGTCATTGCAGATGGCACAAGTAATCAGTAATTAACACACATGTCTGCACATACACATGTGCATGTACATGAGTCCAGTAAAATTGGGGAAATCTGAATAAGGTGAATATATCATGATTGTGATATTATTATAATTTTTGAAAATTGTGATCATGGGGAGAAAGTGTCCCAGGTTTTTCCAAGAGCCTTCCTTTGACTCAGTTTTGTTTTGTTTTTTTTTTTGGTCTTTAGATACATCACAGTCTCAATTAGGGACTCACTTTTTACACATAAAAACTTCTGATAGACTACAGGAAGAAAGCAAATTATTTCTCATTTCATATGCCAGCAGTGGCCATATAGGCAGGTCCCAGCTAAAGCAACAGTCAAGCAATAACTAGAAATTACCTTCTTGTGGGTTGTAGGAATTGAAATTGAAAACATGATACCCAAACCCTCAAATCTATGGATTTTCCTGAAAACTAACTTAGGAATCTTCAAAAGCTAAGAATCCATTTTCTCCAGTGTGAAGAAAGGAACCCTTATTTTTCATGTGCATAATTCATGTGGTATAGATATAAGTTTTATTGTAAAATGAGATGCCTTTTTATGCAAAAGAGCAAACCATTTCTTACTTGTAAAATATGTGGAATCTCAAATACAAACTATGGCAATGGCCAGGGGAAAAGTTTGTTCTCATGAATTAAAAACTTAGTAATAGGGTCCAGGGGTGGGGGGTGAGTGGAGAGGCAGAAGGTTCTCCTTTAGCCATTATCCCACAGTTTGTAACCAAGTAGCAAAGACAAAGAGGGAGGTATGATGGCAACCCCATATTTAGTTAGATAGGGATTCTGGAAGCAGGAAAACAGGTAAGATGCTTTTAACATTGTAACAGCTCTTGATGGAAAAAGTAAAGGCATCTGTTCACAGCTGGACCAAGTTGTGAACCTTGGAAACAAGTTGGCATCTCTCACGGCTATGAACCTATGCTTTGTAAAATGTACTGGTTTGAGATTTCTTGCACTTTTTTTCATTTGCCTTTTGTTGCTTTTAGGAAACTTGTTGACATTTCCTACTGTTTTTAACTGTACTGAAGGGATTTTGTCTGCATTTGGGCCTGAGCTTTTTTTTTTTTTTTAAAGATTTTATTTATTTGATAGAGAGAGACACAGCGAGAGAGGGAACACAAGCAGGGGGAGTAGGAGAGGGAGAAGCAGGCTTCCCGCCGAGCAGGGAGCCTGATGCAGGGCTCGATCCCAGGACCCTGGGACCATGACCTGAGCCGAAGGCAGACGCTTAACGACTGAGCCACCCAGGCGCCCCTGGGCCTGAGCTTTTAAGGGAGAGAGCAGAGTCCTTAGGGAAGAGCCAGTGGCAATGGATTCCCAGTGAAGCACCCAAGACAAAGAGAAACCTCATAGAGAACAGAGATGGGGGCTCCAAATGGGGCCTCAGCTCTCCACTTGCTAAGCCACAAAGTTTGCATGCTTTGACTTAATAAGGAAACCCTGCCTTTATCCATAAGGCAGTAATTTTTTTTTTTTACTTCTCTTACCTTTTACCCCCTAAAGTCTGTTGCTAATGCTAATAATAACCATTTGCTCTATGCTTCATCTCAAGGCAGCTGTAGTTTACCACTTCACTGTCGAATTCCTTCTCTCATTCTTCCAATGGTAGCACATGGATAGATTGCTGGTATTATAGTCTGTGAATGATCCAAAGTCATTTTCCATCACTTGCTTCTCAGGGAACTTTATGTTCAAGATGGTATCAGTTGACAATGCACCAACGTGAAAGCAGGAGGCACTGGGTATAAAAAAACAGAAGAGACAGTCCTGTCCTTGGGGAATTTATAAGCCACAAAAAGGGCTTGGAAAGGCTTAGAAAGTAATTTTCAAATAGACACATTAATATAGTGCAAACAGAGTATTATATTAAGGCCAGGCAGAATCTACATAGCCAAGGAAGGATAATAAAAATAGTAACTAGAATTATATAGTCTTTTCTAATTTACAAATACCTCTCTTGCCTTATCTCATTAGCTACAGTTCTTTCAAGTAAAGGACTAACTTTTTATTATCCCTATCTTGCTGATGAAGAAACTGGGACTCAGAGTTTGTCATTACTGTGGCCACACTGGGGCTCTGATCCCTTGTTCTTTCTTCCATAGCATTCTCCCTTCAGAATCTGAGGAGGTGAGATTAATCTGGGAAGTAGGTGAGTTTGGAAGAGGACTTAAAATTATGTGCAATGGCAGACAGAAATGAAGAGAATGTTCCAGGTGTGCTGCTAATCTTGAACCAAACAAACAAAAACAGAAACTCTCCACACAATGCAGGCTTTTTTTTTTTTTTTTTTAGACTTCTTTTTGAACAATGAAAAACCCCCATTTGGTTGGGAGACAGTTTCTGTGCACTCATCCCTTTTTTCTTGTTTCGATAACTATATTTGTTAAATGTACAACCTTGAACAAATCAGACAATCAATCTGTGCTCCTTATTCCATTCATAAATTGGATGTAATAATATTTACGTTGGTGGCAACTAGCTCAAAGGCGTTCAATCCTTCTTATAAATATAAATCTTCAATACATCTCTTTGCAACAAGGAGAAGGCAGGTGTTAATGTCATGAAACTACACAAGGAGAATGTGATACATGAACTCCTTCTGAAGTGAAAAAGTAGCATAGACAAACTAAGAACCATCTCATTAAGACATAAAGCCTATGGCCACATGATCTACATAATGAGGAACAGCATTCCCTTCAAGCTAAAGTTCCCTGTAGACCCCCACCAAGAGCAACATAAATAAAGCAGAGAGGCAGAAGAGAGTCACTGAAGAAAAAGTGATAGCCTTCCCAGAATCAAAGCGCAGCTATGTGTGTTGGGAGGAAACTCTGTGTTTTTTTAACATCAGTGTTAAAGGTCAAATCAATCTGTTTCTGGGGGAAATGGTAATTTTCCCCCCCATAGTTGGAACTCCATTTCCATCTTCACTGAATGAAGTGTACAATCTAAAATTCCATGCAAGTAAGAAGAGAGATTCAATACTGGCTTATCATTTGCATCATCCATCCCATTTCATCGGTGTAGAAATGTACAAAATATGCAAACCCAACTGACATGATCTCTAAGAGAACATCTCCCTTCATTGTGCCACTGTCCCACTCAGCTCTCCCAGCATGCCCAACCCCAGTACACTACTTTTTGCCAGGGCATATTTAGGATCATATCATCAACTATTTATCAAACAGCTAATGCAGAATGCACTCCCCTGGCAGAGGAGAGATGAGCAAGACATAGTTCCCCCCAACCTCAAGATGGTGAGTGGTTAAAACAATCTCGGTGGCACCAAGCAACACAATCTTGCATGTGGTTAAGGGCTACACTGCAAGCATAAGAAACTTGAAGGACTTTGTGGTACATTGCAAAGAACTTGGTATTGAGAGTTGGAAGGTCTTTGTTCTATTCTTCAATTTCTCTTACTAAATTATGGCTGTAACATTATCTTTTTGTGCCTTAATAAATATATCTGTAACATATAAATAATAACAGCTGTCTTGCCTACTGCAGAACACCATTGTGAAGAATACATGAGTTTGTGTACTTTCTTTTTTTTTTTTTTTTTTTTTTTTTTTTAATTTTTTTATTGTTATGTTAATCCCCGTACATTACATTATTAGTTTTAGATATAGTGTTCCATGATTCATTGTTTGTGCATAACACCCAGTGCTCCATGCAGAACGTGCCCTCCTCAATACCCATCACCAGGCTGACCCATCCTCCCAACCCCCTCCCCTCTAGAACCCTCAGTTTGTTTTTCAGAGTCCATCGTCTCTCATGGTTCTTCTCCCCCTCCGATTTCCCCCCCTTCATTCTTCCCCTCCTGCTACATTCTTCTTCTTTTTTTCTTTCTTAACATATATTGCATTATTTGTTTCAGAGGTACAGATCTGAGATTCAACAGTCCTGCACAATTCACAGCGCTTACCAGAACACATACCCTCCCCAGTGTCCATCACCCAGTCACCCCATCCCTCCCACCCCACCCCCCACTCCAGCAACCCTCAGTTTGTTTCCTGAGATTAAGAATTCCTCATATCAGTGAGGTCATATGATACATGTCTTTCTCTGTTTGACTTATTTCGCTCAGCATAATACCCTCCAGTTCCATCCACGTCGTTGCAAATGGCAAGATCTTATTCCTTTTGATGGCTGCATAATATTCCATTGTATATATATACCACATCTTCTTTATCCATTCATCTGTTGATGGACATCTTGGCTCTTTCCACAGTTTGGCTATTGTGGACATTGCTGCTATAAACATCGGGGTGCACGTAGCCTTTCGGGTCCCTACTTTTGTATCTTTGGGGTAAATACCCAGTAGTGCAATTGCTGGATCATATGGTAGCTCTATTTTCAACTTTTTGAGGAACCTCCATACTGTTTTCCAGAGTGGCTGCACCAGCTTGCATTCCCACCAACAGTGTAGGAGGGTTCCCCTTTCTCCGCATCCCCGCCAACATCTGTCATTTCCTGACTTGTTAATTTTAGCCATTCTGACTGGTGTGAGGTGGTATCTCATTGAGGTTTTGATTTGGATTTCCCTGATGCCGAGCGATATTGAACACTTTTTCATGTGTCTGTTGGCCATTTGGATGTCTTCTTTGGAGAAATGTCTGTTCATGTCTTCTGCCCATTTCTTGATTGGATTCTTTGTTCTTTTGGTGTTGAGTTTGATGAGTTCTTTATAGATTTTGGATACTAGCCCTTTAGAGTTTGTGTACTTTCATGTGAGTTACACATTATAAATCTGAATGATGGAAGCAGTTAAGAATGAGAATTAAAGTAAAAAGTAGCTAAATAAAAAAAGTGAAAAGTAGCTAGAATGGGGTTAGGTGGCCATCATGCTAGCATGGGAAAGTTATAAGGGAAAAAAAAACCCTCTGATTAAGATGAGACAAAGAGAAAATTTGGCATACAGGAAGAATGAAGCAGAGATGTCAGAAGAGGACCCATGAAGGGAGGGACAGAGTCATAGAAGACGAGGAGGGAAAGAGAGAGAGACAGAGAAAGAGAGATAGAAAAAGAGGAGTGAAAATTGAAGACTAGGAGGCAAGCATAATGCAGTATAGTAGTCTGTCAGAATACAAGCATCTGAAGGGTAGAGACCATTTTGAATCTATCTCCAATATTTAAAATAGTGTGTTATGTATTGTATCCATAGTAGATGCCAAATTCACATTTGCTGAAATAAAAAACTTGCCACTTAGGAGATCTTTTGGCTCTTTTGCCATAATCATCAGAGGGATATATTTCAATTTCTTACAAAATTACCCTTTGTCTGTCTTTCCCCTTCAGGCTCTGTCCCCATTGAGAAAATGGAATTCATTTTCTCAAGAAGCTGTAAACATACATATTATAAAAGTTAAAATAATAGATACTCCAAAACAATAGTTATTAGATACCATAGTTAAAATTATTTAGAAAATACAGCACGGTAACCATATATGAGACCACCAGAAGCTAACTGAACTTGGACCAAAAAAATGGGGTAAATTATTGAGACAATCTGTGTGTGTGTGTGTGTGTGTGTGTCTTTTTGTAATTCTCAATTTTCTTTTTAGGAAATAGATGTTAGTGTTCTCTTACCTCCGAACAAATGGCAGTATAGAGAGATTGCTACCACCACCTCAATACCTGTTTATGAGGAAGATGGGAAATAATGCAATGCCTCTGGGGAGCCGGGCAAGTTCTTGGTGAAGAAAAAGACAGAATAGAAACAGAAGAGATTCCTCAACACCAGGAGAGGAGAGGGGCCCTGAAAAAATCAGGAGTGCTTGCACTACTCCTTGACAGGGCCAAGGGGGATGGAAAATCTTGGAAGCAGACTGGTTGTATTTCACTTTTCCAGAGGTTAAACCACATGAGTATAGCTTTCAGGTGCCACAGAGATCCTTCTGTTCAAGTGTGACACAAAAACCACAGGGCCTCTTCCCTTCAGGTACCATGTCCAGATTTAGAAAATGATAAACAACATATATGTTTCCCAAACCAGAGCTATCTCCCTAAAAATTATACTTTGAGTAAGACCCTTAGAATCATTTCATACCCTGAAGGGAAGAATCTCAACTAATGTCAGAAAATCAATTTCTCATTAGCCTTAGGAAATACAGGGATTGGGTGTTAGATTTGATTTGATATCAGAAAAATAAAGACCACCCATATTAGTCTTTGACAACTGCTCATGTGATTCTTCAGAACCATGCTATGGGGGCAGGATATTTTCCCTAACATACACACAGGAGGTGAATACCAAAACTGGTAATCTCTTATAGAAAAGTTTCTAAAGAAAGTAATTGAAAAGGAGGAGTTCTTTTGCCTACCTCAAATGAGTGATGGGGGGAAGGAGGAGCTAGAGTGTCATTATATATCTGATCAAAATAAAGGGAATCTCATAAGTGTATAAAGGTTTAGGAGTGAGGGTAGAACTCCTAAGCCTGAGCTATACCCCATGCTTAGATGCAGGCATGTTTGGGCTAATATGTTAGTCTGGTGGCCCTGGCCTGACCGGTGTCTACTTGCATGACTACTAAAGACTCTTGAGTGGAGACCCATTTTGAAGGAAGAAAGGAATATGCAGAATGCTTGGACTAATAGCAAAGCATTGTTGTAAAAGAGAGAAGTAATTCTGAATATAACTTGGTGACTGTCACCTGGAGATGCCTTCCAGTTGTATCCCAATGATGCCTTATTCTAAGGAGAAGAGAAATGAAAACTGATAAACCAGTTGTTCATTTCTTCTAAAATATTAGGACACAGAAAAGCTCTGTTTAGGAACCAATGTGGCAGAATCTTACCCTCCTGCTGAAACAACTAAAAAACTGTATAAAATATAAAACTGCACAAAATAGAAAACAACCATTTTCAGACATTATACAATAGGCTAGACTTCAACCTTTGAGAAAAGGTAAACAAATGATGGGTGCTGAATGATAGCCAAGCACAGGAAAGAGAAATCTAAGGAGAGTGCAGTGATTTTGCAGAGTTGAGGTGACAGAGATCAGAGTTGAGGGGAGTGGGGTGGTTGGACTTTGCAGGGGAGAGTACCAGAGAGGAGAAGGCTAGCCAGAAATTGCACAGGGGTTCCTTGAGGCATTGGCTGAATATAAGCTAAACCTGCAGAGATAGGTCTTCATAAGACTAGGCAAAGAACAACCACTAGAAAAAGAACAGCTCCTAAAGAGTTGTAATCTAAACAATTCCTAAAGATCACACAGGTTTGGGACACATTTGATTTGCAAGCAAGCAGAGAGGAGAGTCCTGGTTGGAACATTCAGTAGAGGTCCCAGAATGTCCTACTTTCATAGTCGAGGTAGATAAGCCTTAGAGTAAAGGATACTCTAGGTTTAAGCTAATAAACAAGGCTTACGCTTAAAGCAAGCTTTAAAATGATCAAGTTGATTAGCAAGTGCTTTTAACTGCCTGCCTAAACAAATCTCACTACTCTTTAAAGAAGCCAACAGAATCCAGAAACTCTGCAATTTAATTTCTTTTCTTTTTTAAAAATTTTTTATTTATTTATTTGACAGAGAGAAAGAGAGCACAAGCAAAGGGAATGGCAGGCAGAGGGAGAGGGAAAAAAGCAGGCTTCCTGCCGAGCAGGGAGCCCGATGCTGGGCTTGATCCCAGGACCCTGGGATCATGACCCGAGCTGAAGGCAGACACTTAACCGACTGAGCCACCCAGGTGCCCCCAATTTCTGTATGATCTAATAGGCATTCAAAAATTACTAGGATGAAAGAAGGAAGAAAATGTACCCATAATCAGAAGAAAATCAGTCAGTGGTGATAGAGTCAGAAAAAATCAGAGGTGTTGGAATTAGTAGACAAGAACTTTGAAAGAGATATTACAAGTATGTTAAAGGATTTGAAGGAAAATATGATCATACGAGGAGAGAAATGGAAGGCATATGAAAAACAATAATTTCCCAAAGCTAAAACAACACCATATCTGAAATTAAAAACTCACTGAAATTAGACAAGGCAGAAGAAAAACTAACAGTGAACTTGAAGACATAGCAATAGAAACTATCTAAACTGAATTACAAAGAGAAAAGAGACTGAAGCTAAAAAGAGAAAAAAGCTCCTCAAAATTTGTGATATATCTTTAAGGCTGTGCTTAAAAGAATATTTATGGCTTTAAATGTCCATATAATAAAAGAAGAAAAGCTTAAAGTAAGCAATGGGAAAATAAGCTTTCTTCCTTTTTCAGCCCAGGAATTGGAACTGTTTCAGCTTATCAAGGGCTCCAGAGCCTTTCCCATATTGCCCTGACACATTGGAAAGCTCTAGAACCTCTATGTCAGTGCACAGAGAGGGTAGAAATTCCTGGAGTGGGGCAGCTGAATTGTTGCCTACTGGAAGCAGGGCAGACAAATTCTTCCCCAGCTTTATAAGTAACAGAGGGCTCAGCAGCAGACGGCTATGGACAGATAAGAAGAAAAGACAGAAACCTCACTATAGCTGATAGGACTTATTCATAAGGAAATGTGAGAGAAAAAACATCCTGGGTATCTACCAGAAATAACTGGAGGTGGGGTGGGTGGGATTAGAAATGAGGAATATGTTGCAGGAAGTTAAAGGTCAATAAAATGTATCTGATGACAAATTTTCCCTAAGTGAGTAAAATACAGCCATGGGTATAGAGAAGGTCCACAATGTGACCTTTTTAAAATCTAATTTAGTAAGGCAGTACATTAGGTATCTATTGCTACTCCCAAGCTCAGTAGCTCGAAACAACTACATTTATTTTCTCACAGTTTCTGCAGGTCAGGACTCTAGGCACAGTTCAGCTGGGTCTTTTCCTCAGGGCCTCCCATGGGCTGCAATCCAGGTGCAGGCTGTGCCTACTGAATCTAAGTCTCAACTGGAGAAGAATCCACCCTACGATCACTCCCATGATTATTGGCAGGACACCATTCACCACGGGTTTGGGCTGAGAGTGTCAGTTCTTTGAAGGCTTTTGGCAAGAGGCTGCCCTCAACAGCTTATGAGGTGGACCTCTCCAACATGGCAGCTTGCTTCATCAAAGTACAAATGGAGACGTCAAAGGGGAGAGAGTGCAGCAAGATGGAAGTCACAGTTTTTTGTAATTTAATTCCATGGAAGTGACATCCTATCACTTTTGTCAGATTCTATCCAATAGATACAAATCACCAGGTCCAGCCTACATTGAAGGATGGATACCAGGAGCTGGGGGATCTCTGGGTGCCTTCTACAGACAGGAAAACAACAGCAGGGCAGGTATTTGCCCATGCCCCTCTGGTATGATGTTCCTTCTGGAGAGTGATGGCCCAAATAAAATTCAACATTTGGAGTGGATCAAGTCCCTCAGGTGTTCAGACAACCACCTTCCTCAGATGCCTGGAGTCGTCCCTTGAGGCAATAGCTTAGAGAAGAGTGCAAGAAGTAGCGAGTGAGGGGAAAGAGAAATGGTGATGTTACAGCATATAAGAAGCTTTACTTGCTTTTAGAATGATATTTCCTTGACAATAACAATTTAGTAGACAAAATTTTTAGGGGTATTTTAAGATAAGCTGTTTTGTGTATGTGTATGGGTAGATTTTTCTAGTCCCCAAGCCATCAGCGAGTTCCTGAAGAGAGAAGTTTGAGAAGTCCAGGAAGTGTGATTTACTGCAAACTGAGTTTCAGCCATTCAAAAAAATAAATAAATAGAAGAATAAATTTCAGTCATTCAAATACCTCTTTTGTGACTTTTTTTTACAGTTGTATTATTATGAATACATATTTTTAAGTTTAATGTGCATTTTTACACTGATAAAAAAGATTTTAAGAATATTTTTATAATTGGGGCGCCTGGGTGGCTCAGTCATTAAGCGTCTGCCTTCGGCTTAGGTCATGATCCCAGGGTCCTGGGATCGAGCCCCACATCGGGCTCCCTGCTCAGCCAGGAGCCTGCTTCTCTCCCTCTCCCACTCTCCCTGCTCGTGTTCCCTTGCTAGTTGTCTCTCTGTCTGTCAAATAAATAAATAAAATCTAAAAAAAAAAGAATATTTTTATAATCACTGCTATACCCCCAAATCCATAACTACTGGTCATAAATATTTTTCTTACATATATTAAAATTAATTAAACCTATTAAATATTTTTGATGGTTTTCTGTGTTCCACCTATAATCACTTCATCCCCAGTGAAGGCAGTCTGAATTTTGAAAAAACTGTGTGTCATGGAAGGAACATGTGCTTTGGGTTTGAATAGTCAGTTTGCCATTTTTCTATTTATTAAAATATAGGAAAGTAAGTAACACTTGGGTTATTTGAAACTTAGGTTCCTTTTCTATGAAACTAGAATAATGGTGTTCACCTTAGAGTGTTGTTTGGTTTTAATGAGATGATAGTGGTAAAAAGGATCAGACTTGGTTACCCAATAATAACTGCAAACATAATAATACTGGCAATACCTAGTACTTATTACACAATTACTATGTGCTAGGTACTATACTAGAGCATCGTGAATATGTTTTCAATAAAACTTAGTGTTTTTTTCAAAAGCTCTGGTATCAAGGAATTCAACAGTCCCATCTAATATTGATTATCACTTGCAACAACTCCCAAGTTTCTAAAGGAATGAAAAATGTTTGAGGGTGTGCTGATAGATTAGAACATTTATAGTGACTCTAACATTATAGCTGGGAAAAAGTAATACAGTAAAATGGGATTAAGTCTACATTACAGATAAAAGTTATGACTTTTAAATGTCTCCCTTCATAATGAGCTATATTATATGGATTATACCAAATTAGTCCTCATAGTTTATAAACTGGGGCATGAAGCCCTTGCAGTTGATTATGCCTCATTTAAAAGGCAAACATGGTCACATGTGTGGGGCTTCCTAACAACTTTTAGGCACAAGAACACAAGGTATGGGAAAGGTGTGCTCCCTGGGTCGTAATCTTCTTCAGAAACCAGAGACAAATAGGTAAATAATACATATTCTTTGTGTGTCTTGATCCCATTACCCCAAATTTCCAAAACTCATGTCAAAAATGCTTGCAAATAATCCCTTCTAGTTTTGAGTCCTATCTTTCAGTGAACTATGATCTTATTCAGGTCTCACTTCCTCTAGCTGTTTTTTTTTTTTTCATTTTACTCAAACCTTCTCACGTAAGGCATTTGCATAGAGCAGACTTTTCTTAAGTGTTGATGTGACAGGTGTCCACTTCGGTCTACTGCCTCGCTGTCTAAGAATTCTGTGCTTCACTATTTTCTGGGGATTCTTCCTATAGCCTCCCAGAGAGGACACCTTCCTTCACTTTATTATGGACAGCAGCCTATCCAGCTCAGACCCTGCTATTGCATACGCAAAGATTCACTAGGGGACAGAGATTCTTCCAGGTTTCCCCTCAAAGAACACAAATGACCTGGAAACAACTTTGAGATTTCCTTACTTTCTTTCATCTCAGCCAATCTCCATGAGAGGAAAGGAATAGTACATAGAAATTATTATCTCATTTCCTTTAGATGGAAGATAGTCATTTTGGGTGTTGAGTAATAACTTGCCTTCTCTTTGTTACAGTAGGATAATTCCAGGTAGAAACAAAGAGGGTTAAATCCTCCTAGTCGCATTTTGACAGTTTCCTCTTCCAGGGAAAGAGTTCCTAAATCTACCCTCCAACATGCCTCAGAATGGTTATGCACACATTTATGAATGAATTAGATCTTTGAAATACTCAAATCCAATGTCCCCATTTTGCAGGCAAGCAAATTGATGGCCAGCAGTACCTAAATTGAAACAGCTATTCAAGGATATGAATAGACAACAACTCAATTGGCATATCACAACATTCCATATTCTCAGTGCATCACTTAAGTATCTAGGATGAAAGGAAAAAAGTAACCCCTTGAATATGTCCTGGCAAAGAAAGTTATTTGTACTCTGAGACCAACAATTGTCCCCCAAGAATTTTAAGTGGTGAAGAAGCTAGTAGCATTTGTTAGAGTCTAACCCAAACTGCATCTGGTTCCCTCTTTTCTTGACGTGTTATTTCCTTTCAGCCATGTTCATCAAAACTCACACTCCACCTAACATTTCAACACAGAGAAGGAAAGAGGAGGTTATAGGCTTCTAGAATCCTGAGCAATACTTTTTCTCCTTGACAATAGACAGCCAATTTTTCCTCTGAAAAGCCATGAATATCAAATTAATAACTGTAATGAAATCCTCCCTTTCTCTAAATATATTTGGGGATTGAAGGGTGACCCCATCTGGGCCAAGGTGGATGTGATAAAATGCAAACGTGCAGCTTCCCATGGGAGAGAGCACGATGCAACACAGGTCAGAAGTGTGGACTGAATAAGGATAGTTTTTAATACTAATGTAACTGGGGGAAGACTGCTTCTAGATGGGAGGGGCAGCTGGTAGAGAGAGGTTTGTGGGGGCCAGGGGTGAAAATTGAGCAAGCATATGGAGACAGAAGGAAAAGAAAAAGGCTCTAAAGAGCAGAAAATGTGGAAGCAGGACTCAGATTGTAGAGAGCTCAATAATGATGCATTGGGCCTGTAAAGAGGGAGACAAATTCAGGACATAACATCAGATAAAGTTAGGATGCTGAGGGCTCCTTGGGAGAGCAGTTTCCATTAGATGGCCAGAGAGGAAAGAGCCTGTCAGTGCAGCAAAGAGAGAGAAGGCTTCCCTGCATTTGGGGATAAAGTAAGGAAGTAAAGAAATGGGAATGGGTAGAGCAGCACCTCTTCTAGATTCTCAGGAAAGTCATTCAAGCACCCAGGAACATCTGAATTTTCTTCTACTCAAAATATCTTCAGAGATAAAGCAAATGCAGCAAGATGTTACCAAAAAGGGGATCTACGTAAAGGGTGTGTTTTAGCATCCCTTTGGTGTTTGACTATTCTTAATTCTTGCACTGAGGCCCCTGATGGACATAGAGTCACTATTCAGTTTTGCTCAACACTGTGATCTCATCTACGATAAATGTCAGGGTCTCAATTCAAAACGCAAGCAAAGGGTGATGAGACAGAGAAGTTTCTCACTTAAAGAAAGCTACTCCATTTTAATTCATCTCAGTCAGTTTCCTAGCAATAAATCAAACAGCGACTGTATGAACTCTGATTCTTCTTCACCAGGTTCTCTTCTGTCCTCACTTTCAGCTTAGCAGTATGATACCAATTATCACCTTAAGTCTATTAATATTTCAGTGCATAGTATCTAATGTTGAGTGTGTCCATATCTTCCTAACACTATATTTTCTTACCACACACTCTCATTTTGAAATGTGTTAGTGGTTTTCAATACCTACACAGTTAGTCATACCTAACCTAACTGCATCTGGTTCCCTCTTTTCTTGACGTGTCACTTCCTTTCAGCCATGTTCATCAAAATTCACACTCCACCTAACATTTCAACACAGAGGAGGAAAGAGGAGGCTATAGGTTTCTAGAACCCTGAGGAATCCTTTTTCTCCTTGACAATAGAAAGCCAATTTTTCATCTGAAAATGCAGGCTCTTTTTCTAGACGAGACTGTCTCATATATTATGATTAGAAGGTCCATAGGTCTTTAACCAAATCCATTTCATAGGGAGTTAAGACTTTGAGGTTTCCTCACAATGTGGTAAAACATTCTGTGTACATGGATATGGCTTGCCAGGTGCTGTCTGGCAAAGGACACAACAGAAATGGCAGGAAAAGCCCATGAGTCTCAGTCACACTCTCTTTATAGTCGGAACACCAGGTCTCTTTGGAGTTGACTGCTTCGGCAGAACACAACTGGAAGCCTCCTGTTGGGGGACTTCCCAGAGGTTCCCAATTCAATACATGTGCTTGGTGTGGCCCTTGTATCACGGGGGAGTGATGCAACACGGGCACCACTTCCTCGCAACCACATCAGACTCCGACTCCTCTTTGACTGCAAACTTCTAGGCAACCAGAAGTCTCTGACAAAGTGTAACTTCCCTCTCAGAACCAACATCTTTCATTACACTGCAGGGTGAACCAGCCCTTTCAGCTGCTTCCTTGTTGTCTGCCTTAGATTTTAACCTTCCTTTCATCGTGTGTGTTTCTCTCACTCTAAAGTAGAAGCAAGTCGATGGAGAACACTGGGTCTTTATGGCTCTTAAAGAGGGTCTGCAGAGAGACCCTGGGATGCTAGCCTCTGACAGTTTTATTTGAGACCATGTAACAGGAGGCAAGTAGGAAGGGATGCTATTGTTAGCATTTCAAAACAACATCCAGTATCACCTTCTGTTTTGACCTGTTCAACCTTTTCTTTCAAGAAATTATCCTTTGATTCTCAAACTCCCTTGCCCTTGTTTGAGAACAAAGAGGTTCCCCCCCCATTTTTAGTGCACAAATTGCTAGTCATTTTCAGGTTATGAAGTATGGGGGGAAATTTTCATACAGAGAAAATACTTATGATTTCTTTTATGGATAATGCAAATATAGTTCAACCTTAGAACTTTAAGATGAAGAATGAAATTGTTATGAGCTTGGGGAAAAAAAAACTGAGCAATCAAAAACCAGTCTTCATGTATGCACAATAAAATTGAGTTTTAAATTGTGTAATCATACCTCTGCATAACATGGCAGGGATATTATTGTTTGTTTTGATATTGTGCTCTATTTTAAAATGTACATAGCTATGCAAATAAAGTTAGGTAACTCAATCAAGGCACAATTTTCCTTTTTTTTTTTCTTAATTTACCATCTAAGTTTCTTAAATCTAAAACACGGAGAAATTAAATGTGAAAAAAAGTCAAGAGGAAATAATTGATGATGTTTCCTCTTAAAAAAATTAAAGATATTTAAGATTTTCATCAGGACATGGTTAATTAACATTACAAGTAGGGTAATACCATCAGTAAAAGAAAACATTTCTAAATTATGTGTCTCTGTCTAATTCTCCATCATCTTCTAACACTCCCCCCATACCCATACATCTGGTCATTGTATAATTACTCTTCTGGGCTGGAATGCCCTTTATCCCTCATGTCTATCTGGCTAACTCATGCTTGCCCTAGAAAATTCAGATCTGCTGTCATCTTTTCTCCATTACCCTGAGTGGTTTCTCTTTTCTCCATTACCCTTAATGGTTCAGAAAAGCCAGTACTTTTACTTGCAGAATTTGTAAATCAAAATGTAACAAATAGGGGCCCTGGATGGCTCAGTTGGTTAAGCTTCCGACTCTTGATTTTGGCTCAGGTCATGATTTCAGGGTTGTGGGATCGAGCCCCTCATCAGGCTTTTTACTTAATGTGGAGTCTGCTTATCCTTCTCCCTCTGCTCCTCCCCCCCGAAATAAATAAATAAATAATTTTTAAAAATGAAACAAATAATTATATATCAGGATTGGTAGGAATATCAAATGTTATTTCACAATTGCCACTCTGTGTTTCTTTTTCTCTGACACAATCAACACAGATCCAGGCTTGCTATGTTTGAGACGATTCACTTCCTTTCATTGATGAGCTTCTTCATGATGCACTGTTCCTGAATCTGGCTGTAGACAGATTTTGGTAGATCTCAGTGATAAGCAATGTGTTTTATATAAGGATGATGTTGAAATTTCTTCTTCAACTTCTGGTTATAATCTTTGGCTGCTTTTTCTCATGATGGAAGCACACCCAATTTTTCAGAAGCATTAGCTTTACATAGACAAATGTTCATTTCATCAGATCCACACATAATATATTTGCTGTCAGAAGTCCCTTTTACACAGATCACATGTTGCATTCTCTTTGTGTGATAGACTTCCCCGCTTCTGCTTTTGTCCACAGGAAAGATTCAAATAGATTTATCAAAACTAGCAGACATAACTCTTTCCCAGTGGGAAAGTAATCCACATCAAGCCCCACAGACGCATGATCCATATGTACCATTAGGGGAAGGTCCAATGCACGCATATCAAAACTATAGAAGTTCTAATCTTCATTTGCAGCAGTAAAAATGAAAGCTTCCATAGGGTTCCAACAAAATGTATTTGTTCTCATATCTAAGATGCCCTTTTTCAGAGGACTAGTGTGCCTCATATCATATAGTACTATATTCCCATCAGAAGCACAACTTTCTAAGATAAATGTATTAATCGGGTTAAATTTAACACTAGTTTTCCTGTCAAATCCCCAGGACATTGGACATATAGGACTTTTTCTTGGCTCATCCCATATGTCTACTTGCTGTCCACATGAAGCAAAAACAGTCTCTTTCCAGTGATGATCAATTCCCACATACCCTGTCTTTCCTAATATGATATACAACGGTTTTTCCTCTTCCCCATAGCCTGGTCCGTCCATTTTCCACTGCTTCACAGTTTGTCATCACCAATAGTAGGAAAAGAAGTCCCACAAAAGTGAGTACATATTCTTTGTACAAAACCCTCATGTGCTTGTATTGTACAGATACATTTTCATCTAGTCAAGTTCCAAATTCTAACCTCTCCATCACATGCCCCAGGAAGGGCAGTAGCCATGCTCTTTGGATGCTTTGCCAAGCCACTGACTCCATCCAGGTGACCCTCCAGGAAAGCAAAGAATGGTATTGCAAATACACATTCCAGTTTGGCGCATTTAAAGCTCTTAAATATTCTTGTGGGACCTCAAAAAAATGTAAGTAGGTCATGGTTTCTTGGAATTCTTTGTAAGTCCAGCTTGATTTCACAGACATAGTTGTCTGTGTTCTGGTTCACAGCATCTTCGCTTTCATCTTGGCTGCTGGTTGTCCCCGACTCCCCAAGCCTTTCCTTCATGTTTGGGTTACTGCTGCCTCCTTAAACAAAAGCCCCCTTAAAACATTTAAGTTATACTACTAACTCTCTACCACTAGTCGTGTGACTCATGTTCTCTTCGCATCACTTCTTTATCCATAATGAGAGGAAAAGCAAATAAGGTTGCCCTTCCTACCATCTAGGATTATAGTATCAAATGAGATCATGTATATGAATATGCTTTGTGAATGCTTTAGCACCATGCAAATGTAAAATATTAGTATTATGTGCATTATTATGGGAATCTGTTCTACCCAACATTTTTATCAACAACTTGAACAAAGACAAAAAAGCACGATTATAAGCTTCGCAGATGATAGACATATGGGAGGAATAGCTAATAAAAAGAAAGGAAGATAGAATCAAAGTTCAAAGAAATCATGACAGATTGGAATGATGACTAAAACTACTAAAATGATATTTAATAGGAACAGATGTAAAATACACTTCAGTTAAAAAAAAATCATGTCAGGGGAGACCTGTGATGACATCAGTTTATATGAATCACAGTTATATGGCTGGGAATTGAGGATAATTTTAGGTTTCTCTAATAGGAATACTGTGTCCAGAATAAAGGAGGTAATGTGCCACATGTGTCCGATCATTGCTTACATGTGTAGTATTTAAATATTGAAATATGAGGAACTGAGCATCTAGGGAAAGCAACCAGAATTTTGAAAGGCTTTAAGATCATATCATAAAAGAAACAACTGACAGAGCTAGGGTTGTTTTGCTTGGAAAGAGATACATAAGGGTGTCTACAAATGTTCCAAGGACTTACACACAGAGAGGGTGTAAAAATGCCTAATACACAGAGTAATTGGGAGATCCAAAAGAGATAACAAGGCATATACTAGATTCTCAGTAAGTGAGAGTCAAATCTAAATTCATTCTGTATCACTCTAGTGGGAAGAGTATGGATTTATGACTGGGAGAGTCGGTCAAATTAAACCAAAAGGAGAGTTTCTCATGGCTAGAAACATGCAAGGAAACTTTTATTGCTACCTACAGCATTTATAAAACATGCCAGAAGTTCTGTGTGTATTAGTGTTGTCTTATTGGAGAATGTGCGTTCGTCTAATTATACACCTGCCTTCCATCCATGCACAACCCATACCTAAGAAAAGATAATATATAAAATTCCATTACATTTTCAGAAAAAAAATGAAAAGGAAGTAATGTTGCCTCTTACCACTGGAAAACTTTAGATACAGAGAGATTATGTAAACCAAATATTCAATAATATTGTGATAGCCCCTGATAAGGCTCTGGTTTTCAAATGTTAGTGTGTATCAGAATCATTCAGACGGCTTGCCAAAACACAGATGACTGACACTCACCCTCAGAGTTTCTGAATGAGTAGATCTGGGGTGAAGCCCTCCAAATCTGCATGTCTAATAAGCTCCCAGGTGAAGGACCACTGCTCAAAGTAAAGATGCCTTGTTCATAGCCTTTGCCACACAAGACAAATTTGCCACAGTTTTAAATGTTTTATATCCTCCCACCACCTTCAGTTGACAATTAGGGGGTGAGAACCTGATTAGTCCACAGCGACCTATCATGTGCCTTGGCATGAAAAGACAAGCAGAAGAAATCAAGTTTCATCTCTCAAAAATTTGAACCAGTGCATGTTTAAAAGACCAGCAACTCATATAAGAAAAAGAAATTGAAAAACCAACAAGTATAAAGAAAGGAGTGAAAAGGAAGACGGATAGTCAGAAGAGGAGAGAGAATATAGCAAAAAGTAGGAAGCAGCTGATTTCGGTTGATGGTGAAGCACTAGATTAAAGACCCTTAAACTTCTTTTGAAAATTCCTGGCGCCCCAGGATCCTGTTCCCTTACCCATTAAGGTGGCTCTACTAAATGTGCTCTTCTCGCTTTCTAATCATTTAACTTTTTCTATGTTCTTGTTTCCATACCTGCTTACAATACACCTCACGCTTACTGATAATTTTGAGAACGTTTACTCCAGTATTTGGAAGAACATTATCTTCCTGTTAGCAAAGTTGCTGTTGAGAAGTCCATTGCCACAATGATTCCCTATCTTTTGCTTGAGACTTAATATATTACTTCTCTGGAAGTTTTGAGGGTCTTCTCTTTTCCTAGTGCTCTGATAATTTCATGACAGTGTGTCCCAGCCTGGGCCTTTGAAAAATTACAGTCTGAGTGACTCTTGCATTCTGGAAAATTGTTTCCTCTGTCATGAAGTTTTGTTTGTTGTAATCTTTCTTTAAAAACAAATTGAAAGAGAAGGTAAGACTTTCCAACACGGAGCCCAAGCAGTGTTAGAAGTCAAACAAGAAAGAAAATTTTTATTCCTCTTATAACTCCCTCCTCCCCAAAAGAAGAAGAAAGAAAAGCAGGAAAGTCTGAAGGGGGTTTTGGTTTCTCTCTTGTAATTCAGCCTGGTTGCTCTGGTAAATTCTCAGGAGGGAAGCCATAGGATCCAGAATAGCAAACAGAGTGAGAAAATGAGTAGTGAACGGATGAAAGGACAGTGATGAGAACCAGAGAACAAAACAAAACAAAGCCATGCCCCAGCTGACCGCACTGGGCTCAGGGATGCAAGGTTGCACACTCTACAAACACCGCTAATGGTGGCAGGAAGGAAACAGTATTTTAAACCCATCTGTAATCCCCCTCTATTTTCTGTCACTCTGGGAAAGCAGTGCTTACAATGGCCTTCTCTGTGCTTCCCACGTGGGATTTAGCCACTGTTGTAACCTTTGTGTTGTTCATTGTGAGGCTAGAAAAGTATAATTCCACTATGTGTAAGCCCCTTTGTAAGGGGAAATACAACTGTCAGCTCAGGTGGCTTTAAGCTGCCAGAGCTTGGGGAATAAAACCAACTCATCTCTCTTCAAAATCCCCACGTGAGGAGAGAAGCTGACAGATATTAGTTCTGTCTTCCTGTAATAAACTCTTCCCATGCAATGCAATGGTCTCATTGCAGTCACACTGGAATCAGCCGTGGGGGCTTAAGACTCCTGCCCTCTCCCTTCCCTCTAGAGATTCTGATGTATTTGGCCCAGTGTTTTGGTCTGGACATGAGGATTTGCAAATGCCCCCAGATGATTCTAATATGCAGCCAAACTAGAGAACTATTGCTATTTTTCTTTCTTTCTTAGTCTCTCTCTCTTTTTGGTTGCCTGCCCAGAATAATGTTTCTCTTTCCTAGACCTCTAAATTTTGGTTCAGCCTTCTACTCTTACTCATTTAGAAAATCGTGAGGAGAATGGACTCTGCCTGGCTTCAAGGCTGAGCCTTCTTGGCTTGTGTTAATTAATCCACTTCATTCCTCCATCCACAATCACTGGTCCAGAGATGAACAGGTAATACAAACAACCCAGTCAGGATGGATCTTGGGATACTTGCTTAGAAGTCTTTGATAAGAGTGTTTTCTTTCTTCCTCTTTCTTCTTTTTTTCTTGTGGCCTATGGATGTGAAGCCAGGAACCACTACAGGCATTTTTCTCCATGAGAGAAGCAGCACAAAGATGTAAGCATTATTTAGAAGGGGACACAGCCAGGGAAATTGCAGAGAAACAGAGCCAGAACCACGAGTTGATGGTCATCCTCAAGCTCATCCTATTTCTGGGGTTGCAGTTAGATAAGTCAGTAAAGGGCTTTTTTATTTAAGTCAATTGAGTCAGGACATAGCTAAAGTACAACAGATTTTACCCCCATGGGCTGTTTTTCTTCTTGCTTCTCTTAAACATGGGCCAAGTGGTTATAGGAAGATGCGAAAACCATTCAGTATTTATAGGGGACTGAAGCAGTCATGGTAATAATTTTTCATGATCACCTTCCTAGATTAAGGTAAATCTTAATGTAAGCAAGATATCTTTTTTGTGGTTTGAAATGGAAGTGCTAGCTTCTCAGATCTATATAGAGTCGACTGATGTCATGACTACAGGAAAAAGTACTTATAACTCATACTCTTGCTTTCTCCCACAATAAGCAAGTTGCCTATTTTTCAGCAAATTGATAATTGTTGAGTGGATGATCCACAGGAACACTGTCTTAGGAAGTGTAAGTTTGGTTAGGAAACAGAGTAATGAAAGAAAAGCATGGTCCATGGCTACAAGCAGTTTACTCTTTAATTGAGCTGTTCTCCCCACATTTCACTTCCAATCTGTAATTGTGGACAGCTTTCCCATTGGAAGAAAGCTCAGGGAGTCATGTCTAGATCTCCCCTAATATCCTATCGACTCTGCCTTTAGAATGTTAAGCCAGAGCACACCAATGGAGACACCAATGATCCATGATCCTTTCTGGACAATAACCTTTCCCCTAGATCCAACAAACCCATGACTTTGCCAGCCTGGAACTGAAATTAAAACCAGAATGGGTACTGGAATCTTCCCTTAGTTTTGCATGAAGGGACAATCTGGAATAAGCTTAAAAATGCATGAGAGACTATGGACTCTGAGAAACAAACAGGGTTTTGCAGGGGAGGGGGGTGGGTTAGCCCGGTGATGGGTATTAAGGAGGGCACGTACTTTCCCTCTAAGGGAATTGATATTCCCTTAATATCAATTTTTCTAATTGCAGAAGATTCTAATAGCACTTTTTTTTTCTTTAAATACAATTAGCCAACATATAGTACATCTTTAGTTTCAGAGGTAGAGTTCAGTAATTCATCAGTTGCATATAACATAAGTGCTCATCACATCACGTGCCCTCCTTAATGCCTGTCACTCAGTTACCCCATCCCCCCACCCATCTTCCCTCCAGCAACCCTCAGTTTCTTTCCCATAGTTAAGAGTCTCTCATGGTTTTTCTCCCTCTCTGATTTCTTCCCATTCAGTTTTCCCTCCCTTCCCTTAGGTCCTCTGCACTGTTTTATATTCCACATATGATAAGTGAAACCATATAATTGTCTTTCTCTGATTGACTTATTTCACTTGACATAATACCCTCCAGTTCTACCCATGTCGATGTAAATGGTAAGTATTCATCTTTTCTGATGGCTGACTAATATTCCATTGTATGTATATACCACATCTTTATCCATTCCTCTGTTGATGGACATCTTGGCTCTTTCAATAGTTTGGCTATTGTGGACATTAAGCAAGCATTTTTCAAGTGACCAGACCTAGTTCTCCTGTATGTCATCATCTGGTGATGTTTACTTTGTAGGCTTTATCTCAGACTGACCTCTTTCAGCTGGGGATCAAATGTTCTCCTTTGTATGCATAAGAAACGGAAATATTTATGATTCCACTAACTAATTTGACAAAGAAACCATAGCCTTCAAGGAATTCTGAATTTCTATTAAAAATAGACCCTTCCAATATTTTCCTACTTTCTTGTGGAATGAAATCATTTGGCTTTTATAGGCTGATTTCAGTCACATTGGCAAAGAGGCAGAAGTCTTAGATATATTGAGTTTTCTTGCAGGCAGCCACCCATGAAGTTAAAATCCAGGGGAAATCAAATTTCTTTAGTTCAGTCATTTGCCTCCAGTAATGACTTACTTTTGCACCAACCATAACATTTCTCTACCATTATAGCAATTTAGAGAATTTTTGTGTATCAGATATTTTCACTTGGACACAGTTTTCCCTGCTTCACTGCTGAACCAATCCAGCATTCTGAGGTGCTGTCAGTTCGCATGAAGGGACAATCTGCAGGCTCCACTGAGTAGGTAAAGTGTTCCATCATGACTGGTTACACTCCGGTTAGGAGTCTTTACCTCCAGCCCCAAGTAGCACTACATTTTCTCTTAACGCTTGTGAGCCACAGTCTAGAGACCTGAGTTTTTAGCCTGTAGGTACAGGTGAGTGTAAAAAGCAGGAATAGAGATTTTTGGAGAGCCAACTTTTGACACAGGAGTAGCGCTGGAATAAGCTTAAAAATGCATGAGAGACTATGGACTCTGAGAAACAAACAGGGTTTTGCGGGGGGGGGGGGCGGGTTAGCCTGGTGATGGGTATTAAGGAGGGCACGTACTGCATGGAGCACTGGGTGTTACACGGAAACAATGGATCGTGGAGCACCACATCAAAAACCAATGATGTATTGTATGGTGACTAACATAACACAATAAAATTTAAAAAAAAAAATGCGTACGCCATCCCCCAACACAACCCTTTTGCCGATAGGCCCTATGACACCTCATAAGAGACTAGTGCTTAGGCTTTAAAATCACAAGGTCTGGCCCAGGCCAGGAAAGGAACCCGAACACCTCTCCCTAGGTTTTACGAAGACTTGTGGTTTTTGTTTTTTAAATTCTTATATTATAAAATAGAATAAATGTATGCATCTAATAAAGTGTGTAAAAAGTGTGTTTTCAGTTTAAAAAACAGCTATAAGCCAAACTCATGGAAATATAAGGCAGGCGAAAGAATAATAGCAACATTCCAGAACTCCCACATGTGGATCCTCCCACCATTCCCTCTCCTTTGGGGTAACCATTATCTTGACACTGTTTATAAGCAATTCCTTTTCTTTAGTTTTAGTTCTTGTGTATGCATCCCCAAGCAAAATACTTGAGTTTTGCCTCTTTGGAATACTACATAAATGTAATTATGCTGCATATATTTTCTATAACTTGCTCTTCTCCATTCACTATTAAGATTGTAAGTTTCAGCCATATTGTTGCACATAGAACTAGTTCATTAATTTTCATTGCTGTGTAACATTCTATGGTTTATTGATATGGCAATTCATTCATCCATTTTACTATTAAAGGGCTTTTTTCAGTTTTTGGAAAATGTGAAAAATGCTGCTTTGAACATCCTTGCATTTTGTTTCTTTTTGCATATAAACATGCAGATTTATAAGGAATATTCTTAGAAATGGAAAGACTAGTCACAGGATATGTGTGTTTTTTCAAGTTTACTAGTTTTCTTTCCCAGCTATAGCATTACTCATAACGTTATACCAGTTTGCAAAATGTGCTAATTTATTTATATATATTTTTTTAAGTAGGCTCCATGCCCAGAGTGAAGCCCAATGTGGAACTTGAACTTACAACCCTGAGAGCAAGACCTGAGCTGATATCAAGAGTCAGACGCTTACCCGACTGAGCCACCCAGGAGCCCCGTGCTAATTTATGTTAATAAAAAGTACTATAAAGTCCTCCAAATTTATTCTTTTATTTTCAATGTTGTTTTGTCTATTCTGGATACTTTATATATATTTTTTAAAGATTTATTTCTTTATTTGAGAGAGAGAGAGAAAGAGAGAACCAGCACAGGGAGGGGCAGAGGGAGAGGGATACAGAAACTCAGACTCCTCCTGAGCTCAGACCTGAGGCAGGGCTTGATCTCACAAAGCTGAGACCATGACCTGAGCGGAATATAAGAGTCAGATGCTCAACAGACTGCACCACCCAGGGGCCCCCTGGATACTTTACATTTCAATATGAATGTTAATATCAGTCTGTTCAAATATAAGCCTACCAAAAATTCCTGGGATTTTGATTGATATTACATTGAATCTACAAATCAATTTAGAGAGAAATGACAGGTTAACAACATTGAGTCATCTAATCTATGAACATGGCATCTCCATTTTTTTAATGCTTAATTTCTCTTAGCATTATCTATTTTTCAGTGTAATGGCCTTGTATATATTTTCTCAGATTCACCTCTAAGTAATATTTTTAATGCTAGTGTAAATGGTATCTTCAGTATTTCAATTACTGATTGCTAGTACACAGAAATCCAATTGATTTTGTATATTCATCTTATATCCTACAACCTTGCTATCTTCACGTATTAGATTTATTAGCTTATTTGTTTTAGATTCCAGAAGATATTTTACAAAAACCATTCTGGTTTTGGTAAATGAAGATTATTTTACTACTTCTTTTCCAATAATGTTGTCATTTAATTTTTTTCTTACCTTACTGGGCTGACTGGAATCTCCAGTACACAGTTAAATAGAAGTGGTGGGAGAGAATATCCTTACTTTGATCATGATCTTAAAAGCCAACATTCATCTTCTTTTCACCATTAAGAACGATGTTAGCTGAAAGCTTTTCATAGATGACATTTATCAGATTAGGGACATCTCTTCAATTCCTTTTTTTCTGGGAAACTTCTATTAGTAATGAATGTGGGTTTTGTCAAATGCTTTCCCTATATCTATTAATCTATGTGTTTCATTGTGGCTGTTTGTGTGTGTGTGTGTGTGTGTGTGTGTAGTCTGTTAGTGAATAAGGTGAATTCCATAGATCTTTAAATGTTAAACCACTTTTGCATTCTTGATATTATTCCAAATTGGTCATAACATATTTTCTTTTTTACATACTGTTAGATGTTATTGCTAAAATTTTGTTGAAAATATTTACATGTATGTTTATGAAGGATATTGTTCTGTAGTTTTCTTGTCTTGCAACATGTTGGTCAAGTTTTGTTATCTGGATAATGCTGGTCTTGTGAAATGTGTTGGGAAACAGTCTCTTTAATTATCTGGAAGGATTTGTGTTTAGACATGTTTTATGGCCTGGTACGTGTTAATATTTTATAAATAACATTTATAAATGATCTGTGCATGATTGAAATTAATGTACATTCTGCAGTTGATAAGTCAACTTTGTTAATTATGTTTTTCAATTTTTTTTATATCCTCATATTTTTAAATGCTTTTCTATCAATTCCTAAAAGAGGAGTGTTGAACTTTCTGACTTTGAAGATCTATCAAATTTTCATTGTATTTCTGTCAAATTTTGCTTTGAATAATTTGAGACTTTGCTAATATATGCATATAATTTTAAAATTGCTATACATTCTGCTCATTGAATCTTTAATCATTTTGAAGTAATTCTTTTTAATTCTACTAATTGTATTTGCCTGAAGTCTACTTTTGTTGGTTATTAATATAGTTATATCAACTTTTCTTCTTATTAGGATTTAATGGCATGTCTTTTTCCATCCAATGGCTTTTAACATTTTCTATAGCCATGTATTTTAGATATATTCCTTATAAACAGTATAGACTTTTTGTTCCCAGTTTATCTTTTTTATTAAAATAGAGCATTTAGTCCATTTGTACTCAGCCTAATTACTAATATATTTGGATTTATATCTATCATATTATTTTTTACTTTTTTTGTGGTCTCTGTTTTTATCTCTTTTCTTTGTTATTTCAGATTATTGAATATTTTAAATAATGTTTTCATCCATTATTAGTATAAAATTTAGACACTCTGTTTCTACTCCTTTGGTAATATTAGAAATTCATATTTAACTTACTAAAGTTTGTAATTATTGAATTATTTTACTCTCTTCTTTGAAAATATTAGGATACTAGAACTTTTACCCCCATTAATACCACACATTCCAACCGATAAGTTATGGTTCTATGATTTTTTCTTTGTTATCTGAAATTTTAAAGTCAGTTTTCTGTTCATGTGTTTACTACAACAGACGTTATTACTTTTGATTTATAGACTCAGTTTTCATATTTATATTGCCCACTCATCTACCATTTTCTTTGAGGCTCACTTCAATTAGAGATCACTTTCCTTGGACCTGAAGATTATTTTCTAGAGTTTTCAATAACTTACAGTCTTTTGGTGATTAATTTTTTCCTATATTTATTTTAGTAAACATGTCTTTACTTCACCTTTTTTTAATTGACCATTTTGTCAAATATAGAAATCTAGTCATGCAGTTATCCATGACACTACATTATTTTTCTTTGTAGCACTTGAAATTTGTAACTGTATAGTTAATTGTTCAATATCTGTATTTTGAACTGGGTTACTAGGCAGTAAGTTTTATGTGGGTGGGAACTATGCCCATTTTGCATATCAGTAGATTTAAATATCTACTATAATGCTTGGAATATGAAAGTTAAACAATATAGATTTGCATGAATGAATAATAGAATGAACAAATTAATAAGCATGGTCCCTGCACAGACATCTGGTGGATGTCTATTGAAAATAGACAAAATATTGGTGATCTGATAATTCAGGGCTGGTTGTCTGATTCCCACAATTAAACAAAACAAAACAAAAGAAAACATGGACCCAGGAGAAAAAGAGATTTGAATGGTCAAAGTTTGGGTTAATTTCTGAAGCTGACTATTATGCAGCTCTTTTCATTGTGTATTGTTCTTTTATTATTCTTAAAGCTGTAGGTGAAATTGGTCCTGAGGATTTAATAGTACAGCTTGAGTATAAATTTTTGCTTTGTCTAAGTTGGGCTTTACTAATATAAGCATATTATTGCCTCCTCCTTCACCTTTCTTAGGGTATATTCATACTTCTTAGAGCACACTTCTTAGGAAATCTTTTAGATTTCCCCAGCAAATGTCTCTTCAGTCCCAGGTGCATTTCTATGTGAAAATCAAATTAATGTGCCTGATCCTTTGCCATATGCCCATACAGCAGATCTAAGTACTAATGCTAGCCATGGTGTTACTAGTGTGCATCATGATTTTCATTGTGTATTGTTCTACTAAAAGATAGAATGGCAGTCTCAAGGTGCTAAGCATCTTAAAGAGCTATGGATAATGTGGTGAGTGCATTGTGGAGGGGGTGGCTGGACTTGAAACTCTGAGGTTTGATGGCATTTTTCATCTTTAGCAATTCTAAGATATCTTTAGCAATTCTAAGATACAGACCTATAGATACTTACATAAGAACATGACTTTTGCCAGGGCAAGAATTATATGACACCGACAATTTGATCTCACCCACCCCCAGATTTACATCCTTTTCTTTCTATTTGGCACACCACTGAACGTCTTTGAGCCTATTTTTTCCACAGTCTTAAAATGTGCCAGATGCTTTGCTATCCACTTGATAATAGAATGTGAGTAATCTCTACCTACCTGAAGCTCATGGTATAGCTGAGGAGGCAAAGAAATAAAATAACCAATTATACCACAGTGGGATAAATTCCACAGAGAGGGAAATGACTGACATCTAAGTGGAACTGTGACTTGTCAGAAGGATCCTTTTACATTACTTCTGGGATACCTTCCCTGACCATTTATGTCTTGGTTAGATGTGGCACTCCTTAGTGTTCAGTGAGAGAACCATACTGCTCAATCCCAGGGGTGACACTCATATTACCATGCAAATGGTGTCCCCTGGATTGTTCAGCATATAATCCATGCAACTCAGTTCTTATAATGGCAAAAGCAGCCATGATTATTTTGAAAAGGCCAATTCTCAAGAAGACAGTGAAAAGATTATAACTGATCTAAATTATGGAGAGATGTTTCATTAGAAGGAAGTATAGGAGAAGTAGTCTTCCAGCTTTGGATAAATAGCTACCCCATAAAAAAAAGAATAATAGAATGAACACAAGAATTGCAAAGGACTTATGCAGTGCTGCCAAATCAAGACATAAGCTGGTGCCAAACCATGGTGAGTTAGTAGTCCATTGAGTAAAGGGTGGTGGTGAATGGAGTATCTTCTGGATATTCATGAGGTTGTGGGCTTCAAAAGACTGATTTCCATAGTCAGTACCCCAGATCTACTTCAGATCATCAGAACTAGGAACAGTCATAGGGGTGACATATTTGAGGCCAAAAAAGTCCTGGCAGAGGTTATTTCTAATGGAGTCCCAGCAGTAGAAGTAGACGTCCTTAATAAGTCCCACTTTGATGTGTTATCTGTATATTGTGAAAGATGTCAGTCCTTTGTAAGCTAGGGGACAGCATATGTATCCAGAATCCAGGGTACAAGAATGACAGACATGGCAGTATATGGCTCTACAAAGTATTGTAGAGCTAAGGTTCAGATTTCCTGGTCAGAGTCAAGAGCACTTTGTACAATTGAACTGATTGACCATGAATCTCTGAGCATTTGATCAATGAAATGGTGCCTCTTTATAATGCAGCACAGGAGACCACACCTCCCAGTCTGAATACATGGCCTGAGGCCATATAAAACTGTGTCACGAGAATACAGAACTTTTCTCTTATAAACATGCAGTTCTTGGATCCTTGTTTAGCTCTGACATTTGCAACCTTCTTTTAAGCTAAAGAGTATTTGGGAATTTTATTAAACAAAATCTTCCATCAGTCAAAATTTTTCTTTAATTTAGCTCCAAAATTCCCGGAGGGGAAAAAAAATCAATATTAAGTTTTTCAACAGGAGCTTTATACACATTGCAAAGTAACTATCAGTGTGTGTAGTCAGTAAGTTTACCTGTGAAGAATTAAATATGAATACAAGAGCTCTCACATATAGAAAGAAGTAATTTCTTTTTGAAAATCTACCATGTACTGCTCTGGGTGCTTTGTGTTTGCCTGATCATGAGCCATCTCCTCCTTTTGATGAAGTAATTCACATCTGAATGTTTTCATCATGAAAATAAGAGCCCACTCCAAATTCTCTTTATGAGAAAGTCTGTGCTTTGGACATGAGATGATCATTTCTCTTGAGGAAACAACACTAAAAAAATCAAAACTTGTTTTTAGCACTGAAACTGCAGCTCTAAATTTGTTTAAATGGGTTCAGTTTTCTATTTCAATTCCTGTGTCAAATGCAAGTGTGGGAAGAATTTTTAGCATCGTGGATAATCTGTGGAACGATGCAACTGTGCATTGGGACTACAACAAAATGAACATAGTCAGTATATAAGAAATGCTGAGCCTTTTTAAATGCACCTTTAATTTGAGTGGAAGGAAAAGATGGGTATTTGAACTCAACGACTTATAAAAAGCTATATATTCTAAAATATATTATAAGGTGTAATTTAGGTCATCCTCGTATGAAGCCAATGAGTTGGAAACTTGGGAGACAGAAGGGGGATTTATTTCTTGAACCAACTAACACCAGGCTAGAATCATTAGTTAATTTTTCTCTCTTTTTTAGTGTATGGATGTTTCTCCCTCCATAAAAATGTGATCAAATACATAAAAATTTTGTTAAAAATAATAATTTTGGGAAGAGGGACAGGGGAACAGAGAGGAAAGCGCTGATTCTCATTATAAACTTTTTGAACAATTAGTTGAATATTCTAAAAATGTGCATGGATTAGTTTTAAAAATGTCAATAGGCATTTTTCATTAGAGAGATTATAAACTGCATATGCTTTTTTTTTAGTTCTATACACTAACAGAACTAATGCTATTCCTCAGCAACACTCATTCATTGTTGAAAGTTAGAAATCAGGGATAAACAAAAATAATAATGCTAAAACATTTTCAAAACCCATGACCATTCAAAGACAACAACTATTAGCTCTTCTTCCAGATTATTTTCTCAAATAGATTATGCTAATATAGCAACTAATATAGGACTTTTCACATTACTTAATATATTTCTGCATCCCCTTTTTTAAGGACTACATGTAAAGTACGATGATTTATTTAATGGATCCATTACTTTGGAATCACAGGTTTTGAATTCATCCTTCTTCCTTCAAATTTGTGCATTTGTCTCATTTCTTAGGATGAATTCCTAGAAGAGCACTGCTGGCCCAAAGGGAAGGCATATGTTTAAGACATTTGATACAGTTGCCAAATTGCCTTTCAGGAAAGTTGGACCAATTTAGACTACCATTAGCAGTGTATCAGAATGTCTGTTTATTCCAATCCATGCTGTCACTCAATTTTGTCAGTCATTTTAATATTTGTCAATGTAATAGGCTAAAAATGTGCATTTCTTTGAAGCTAAATGTATTTTCTTCTTTTATGAATTACCTGTCATTGCCCACATTATTTTTTCCATTAAGATGTTGAACAATTTCTTCATATTTGTTAAAGCTCTTTGTATATTAACGTGTTAATACATTTTTCCATATATTTTGTAGTTATCTTTCTTAGCTTAGTGTTCATCTCAACTTTGTTTATTCTTTGTTCCCCATAGGTAGGGAAGTTTTGCATTTTGTTTTCAAATCAACTGAAAGACTGCATACAAAAATGGACAATGGCCAGACCATCTATAAAAATAAAACTTTGAGGCAAAGCCTGCAGGAGCTTGTCCAGGAAACCAACCCTTACCTACAATAAACAACCAGGAAGTCAGCTGGCGATCAGACTTCCAGGAAGCCAGATTGCTATCTCTAGTGGCAATCCAGGAAACTAAACATTGACTCTGTATCAATCAGCCCCAAATGGCCAGGATTTGATTAATGGACAGCTTCCCTAATTTCTGTCCCCATTTCCAACTTAGGACCAACCAGAGTGAGCCAAATATGTACTCCTAATCAATCATATAGGATGCCTCACTTCCACATGGCCCGCTTACAGCTTTCCCAGGCCAACAGCCTCCAATGAGAACACTCCTTCAGCTTCCCTTTTCTTTATCCTAAAGCTTTCCCACTCCTCTGCCTGCCTTTGAGTCTCTGACAAAATACAAGCGACAGTGGCTGCTGACCCCCTTGTTATAACCAGCTCAAAATAAATTGCCTTTGTTTTCCTCATTTGGTTGGTCTTCATTTATTTCCATACTATCTATATATTCTTATATTGTTCCTCCTTTGGTGCCAGAGAGAGCCCTTCCTCACTGCAATTTTGTGTAATTTCAACAATTCTTATTTATACTTTATTGAGAGGCAGTCTGAGATGTTGATTCAAAGTGCTGGCTGGAGAACTAGACTATTTGGATTTTTATATCTGTGCTGTCACTAATCAGTTAAGTGACTTTGGACAAGTTGCCTATCCTCTCTAGCCTTAGTTTTCCCCATCTGCATAATGGGTGTAATATTAACTCCATAAGGTTGCTGCGAGGACCAAGTGAGAGTACCTAGAATGACACCTAACACATAGTAAGCACCCAATATATGTTCCTGTTACTGCCTATATTTTTCAAGTACTTTAATGATCACATTTCTAATTATAGGAGAATTTTACATGGTTCCTACAGGAGGTGACAGGCACACTCTAAGAATCAATTGAGGGATAGGTTCTCGATTTCAGCCAACTTAGTCAGTCTGTAGTTCAGGGCAGGGATGCTTCCACAAAATCAAGAAACTGAGGGAAGCTCAGGCATGCTGCCTGCACTGAGGGGTTGAGAACTGGAGAAATGCTGTCACTTACAGACCTATAGATGCTTATGATTCAGTCTAAACCTAGAGTGCCCATGATCTTGTGAATCGTTTCATCCACCAAAAGTGCCAAGAGTCTTGCTGTGCTCCTTGTCCTGTCCCCCCATAACAGCTGCTATTTTGGAGTGAAATTGAATACATTAAATCTTTTCTTTCCTCTAGTCTTTGGTCATAGTTCAACTAACCCCTATATAGCTATCAGTAAGTATATCTCAGTCGATTTATTTAAAGAAAATTTTAGGGATTTGACCTCCACATAGACCTAGAGTAGAGTTCTTAAAGTTATTACTAATAGGAATTTCACATAATTATGATACTGATTCTCAGGTGTCACTATAAAAAACTGAGATCATTCAAGAGACCTGGCAGTGTGAACAGGAACTTACACTTTTTTCCTAGCTTTATTGAGATTTAATTAATATATAACATTATGTAAGTTTAAGATGCACAATATGATGATTTGATGTATTTATATATTGTGAAATGATTACTGTGGTAGTTAGTTAACACCTCCATCTCATCACATAATCACCTTTATTGTGGTGAGAACATTTAAGATCTATTCTCCTAGCAATTGTATATCATACAATATTGTTAACTATAACTACCATGTGGAACATCAGATCCTCAGAACTTATTCATCTTATAACTGGAAATTTATACCTGTTGGCCAACATCTCTCCATTTACCCTACCTTCAGAGTCCCTGGAAACCACCATTCTGGTCTCTGTTTCTGTGAGTTCAGTTGTTTTTTTTTTTATTCCACATACAAGTGAGATTGTACAGTATTTGTCTAACTCGTCTGACTTACTGCACTTCGCATAATGCACTCAAGGTCAATCCATGTCGTCACAAATGGCAGGATTTTCTTCTTTCTCAGATCCGAATAACATTTTCTTTATCTATTCATTTTCTTTATCTATTCATCTGTAGATAGACACTTAGATTATTTCCCTGACTTGGCTATTGGGAATAATGCTGTAATGAACATGGCAGTACTGATATCTCTTCGAGATTCTGTTTTCATTTCCATTGGATACATATCTAGAAGTGGGGTTGCTAGATCATATGGTGCTTCTATTTTTCATGTTTTGAGTTCCCTCCGTATTGTTTTCCATAGTGGCTGCACCACTTTACTACCCCACCAATGGGGCACAAGAGTTCCCTTTTCCCCACATCCTCTCCAACATTTGTTATTTCTTGTCATTTGATGATAGTCATTCTAACAGATGTGAGGTATTATCTCATTGTTTTTGATCTGCATTTCCTGGTGATTAATGTTGAGCACCTTTCCACATACTTGTTGGCCATCTGGAAAAAGAATTTCATTTTTAATAAGCACTCTAAATTATTTTGATGATGATGTTATATAGCTCCCACATTGGAAATACTGCTATAGATGTACTCAGATACTAAACTGGTTTGCATTTGATTTGGCATCTGAAGTACGTGCTAAAAAATGACACAGAGGTTGGATGAGAGGAAGAGGAGGATTAGATTGTCCTCTTCTTTCATCTTTTCCAGTCTTTAGAGAAAAAAGCCTTTTATTAGTATTTTGTCCTTGAATGTTATGTTAAAAATACTTGCTTTCTTTAATCTTCCAGCTTCTCTGTTTTGTATTTCAGAGTGTTCTGTCACTAGGATAAATTTGGTGATGCCTAAGGAAACACCATTTCAATCCTCTCCTCCAATTACTAGTGCCTTTATTTTCAATGAGGAACAGTGTCTTAAACCTTTTCTTGGAGCTTTTTGTTCAACAGCAACTTTCCTTTTAGATCCTTACAAATGGAATTAAAAAAAAAAATTTAACTTATTCACTCTCCCCCCATGTACACATAATTATATCTAGTACTTAAATATGATTTTATATTGTCTCTAATTATTTCATGTTTTCATCTTGTCTTTTCAGCTAGATCACAAGTCAGCAGTATATTTCATTACAATTACCTGCTGTACCAATTTGGTTTAGCTTTTCTCTCTCTTTTTGGCTTAGCTTTTCTTTTCCTTCCATTATGATTTGGTCATTCTTTTCTATTACTTCTACTCACATTGTACATTTTTTCTTTTCTTTCCTCCATAAAAAAGTTGTTTTCTTCATTTACAAAAATATTATTTAATTAAAGTTTTTCAGAATGGTTTAATAAAACTACTCTATTTTGCATATAAGTAAACTGAGTTATCTGACACATTAATGTAATTTCTGAAGGTAATAGTGCTAACAAGTTGCACATTTAAAAAAAAAAGGAATACAGTATTAGAAAACATGTGTTAAACATGTATGTGGTCAAATTTTCATATGCATTTATCTTCTGTATTCCTCAAAATAACCCTCTGAGATAAATATTCCCCACTTTAACAGATGAGTGAACAGTCTTAAAATGCTAAGTAATGTGCTCAAATTCAGTTCACAAATAATACAGTCAAGAATCAAACCCAGCTATTTTTGTACCTATAGTCATCTTTCTTTTTTTAAGGGAATATCTAGCCCCAAACCCCAGCCTCACTGCATGATATCACACTGTAATATTATGTTGCAATTCCACTTCTACTCTAAGAACATGAGTGAAACATATGCCTACCTTACCAAGGAAAGATGTTTTCCTGTCTGCCAAGCATGAAAGAAGTATACCAGCTAGAATGAATAAAACATATCCAAGTGTGTAAATCAGATTTGCAATGATTACTCTTTATCTGTAGGCTTGATTTACTTACAAACACTTCTGCCAGCCAACACACAAGCTGGAAATAAGATATTAATGACACAAATCCAAGTATTTCAGACAACCCAACTAGACACCTTCTTGAAAACTTTATGACTCTATATTTCTAAGACTGATATTGTCAGCTAATTTTCTTTTTTTTTTTTAAAAGATTTTATTTATTTGACAGAGAGAGAAAGACAGCTAGAGAGGAAACACAAGCAGGGGTGAGTGGGAGAGGGAGAAGCAGGCTCCTGGCTGAGCAGGGAGCCCGATGTGGAGTTCAATTCCAGGACCCTGGGATCATGACCTGAGCTGAAAGCAGACGCTTAATGACTGAGCCACCCAGGCGCCCCTGTCAGCTAATTTTCAAATGGTTAATGTCCAAAGGTAAAGTCAGTCTCTAAAGTTTATGCAACCCAAGGAGCCACAAAGTGATACTGAACAAATCTATTCAAATCATTTAGTTTCATTCCTTTATATTATTAAATAAATGAATATTAGATTAGAATTCTTAATGGAGAACAAGCATATAAATTATCATGACTGAAACTCTAACAAAAAAGAAGCGAATAACCATGGTTTTGTGTGACAGTAAAGGTCAAATTTCCCACCACTTTCTGTTATCACCATTCTGGTGCAGTTCTCCCTCACTTTCACCTGGATTAAGGCATTGCCCTGGATACAGAAAATCTAAATACTCTAAGCATGAAAATCCATGACATTGGAAAGTGTAGCTCTCCTTAAAAAAAACATTAGATAAACACTAAAAACAAATTACAAGGACAAATGAAAAAAATGATAACTTATCATGAAGTCGAGAACAGAAATGTGTGTTAAAAAAAAAAAAAAAAAAAAAAGAAATGTGTGTTGTCTGGTGCCTGTTTCATATATTCGGGGTCAGTGTGGTGATTTGACTTTCTAAAAACTTACCTATTATTTTCACCGCTATGTTACTAGGTAGCAGCATCTCTATATTGTATAGTTTTCTTCCAGAATATAGATTCTCTCCAGGTATTGCACAAATACTGAAGTATTTATGGTCATGGATTGCCAATTACTTTAAGGTTCAAATATCGCTTCCTCTGTTAAAATAGTCAAACTTACATGATGTCTAACACCTTAAAGCAGACAACACTTTCAGAGAAGTATTTTAGAACAAACCAACAAATGAAGAGTTGCTGTTTAATGGGTATATAGTTTTGGTTATGCAAGATGAGTAAGTTCTAGAGATCTGCCATACAACATTGTGTCTATCGTTAAGTGAATTATGCACTTAAAAATTTGTCAAGGGGGTAGATCTTATGTTGCGTGTTCTTACCACAATAAAAAAATATTTAAAGAAAAAATCATATGTGTTTTAATAAACTAATTCCTACTTATTGGCCTATACTCATTCTTCCTTTTTAAGGAAGTCCTATATTTTCCTTCAAACTGAAATTCAAGGACCTATTTACTTACCTATTTGACTTTGAGTCTAAAGGACCTTCAGCAACTTGCTTTAAACCATCCCTGGTTAGCCAAGCTCAGAGTAAATGTTTCTTCACCTGTGCTTCTGGTGTAAAACATTTTCTTTATGCTTCATCCTTTCGTTCAGGTGGTAGAACAAATAAACTGCCAGAAGAAAAAAAGAAAGAAAGAAAGAAAGAAACATGGCCTCTCTCTTCACCTTTGGAATCCTATATCATCTACCAAAGGAAAGTATAAGATGTCTCTCCATAGAAAAAAAGTATTATAGTATGGTGCCCTCCAATCAGGAGGAGAACTAGCACATATTTCTTCTTCTCTTATGTAATTCCTTTAGTAATAGCTAATGAAGGATTTGGCTTTATTTGTATATGAAAATAATCAGTAATTTAAAGTTAATTCTTTCTACTAAGTTTCAAATATGAATGAACTTTATTACAGTAAAAAGAATAATGCCACATAGCTACATTGTCCCTTTTTTGGTGCTATTATTTGCCATACATATTACATCTATATAAGTTACTAACACATTACATTGTTATAATTATTACTTTATATAATTTTGTGTCTTTTAAAGAAGCTGAGAGAAGAAAGAAAAGCAAGTATATATTTATAGTGTTTATTATATTAAACTTATTTGCCTTTTCTGATTTGCTTTATTTGTTCCGACGGATTCAAGTTACCATCTGGTGTCATTTCCTTACTCCATTACAGCTTGGCTCCCGCCCTCCCGTCACCTCCTTTGTGCTATTATTGTAAAATACATATATCATTTCTAAATGTTATAAGCTCAAAAATATAATTTATATAATTGTTAATCACTTATATATTTATATATTATATAGTCTTACACAATTGCTTTTCTAATGAATTAAGAAAAGGAGAAAAATATACAATTATACTCTCATATAATTACATAAATTGCCTTTATTGGTGTTCTTTGTTTTTTGTGCAGTTTCAAATGAAAGTCTGGGGTTACTTGCTTTCAGCTTGAAGAACTTCCGTCTGAATCTACTAGAAACAAATTCTGTTTTTCTTTATCTGATAATGTCTTAATTTCACTTTTATTTTTGAAAGAGAATTTTGCTAGATATAAATATGTTTGGTTGACAGGGTTCACTGATGGTATTGTCATTGTTTTACTTCTAGTATTTGAATATGTCATCCTGCTCCCTTCTCCATCATTTCAGGTAAGAAATTTGTTCATCTTGTTAAAGGTTTGTGGTGAATTCTTTTTATCAGTTATTATGCTTTTCAACTCCAGAATTTTCATTCATAATTTTTTTGTGTGTGTAATTTCCATCTCTTTATTGATATCTTCTATTAGTGAGACACTGTCATTATACATTTCTTTACTTCTTTAAACCCAATTTCCTCAGTCCTATAAACATATTTACAAAGGCTGCTTTAAAGTTTTTGTCTCTGAAGTTCAACATCTGGGCTCTTTCATAGGTAGTGTCTACTTTTATTTTCCTGCTTATCTCCTTTTCCTGTTTATTTCTGTATCTCAGACTTTCTTGTTGAAAACTGGACAAATTAAATAATATGTTATAGCAACTCTGCATACAACAAAGTCCCATGGTTTGTTGTTGTTGTTTGATTTTTTTTATGTTCAGTGACTTGCTGGATTTAAGTCTGTTTCTCCGGGACTGTGAGGCCTCTGTTGTGATGCTTCAGAGGAAGCAGCCTTGGATATAGGCACAGTCAACCTGGGATGACAGTGGTTTGGACAGAGCTCTCTTTGACTATCTTTTTTCCTGATCTTTTGGTTAAACTGTTTGCCTCTGCTGGTATCATACCCAGCTGTTAGTCTCCACTACTTTCCAGCTGACTGCTCTATTGTTTTCGGTAATGCCCTGGGGCATAAAATGCTCCACAGTCTGACCCAATTAAATTTAAGCTCCTTTACAGGGATAATTTTTGAGGTCATTGTTTGAGGTTAGTTCTGACCCTGGGAGGGATACTCTTAGCTGTCTCTTTCCATGATTCTCTCTGGTAAACCAGCTGTTGTATAGTTTAGTTGTGGCTCTCATGGAGTTACCAGTCTCCCCTACATTGTTTACTAGAAAAATCTTCGTTGTTCTTGAGAGTACCTTATGCTTAAACATCTCTGCACTCTGTTCATTTGGACAGACCTTTCAATTGGAGGAGTTGCAGAGCTCTCTCATGAAAGATCTCTCCCTCTTGGTAAAATCTTGGGGCCACCACTCCAGACCTGGGATGTGCAGCTGGCCCATTTCTCTGAGTAACACTCCCATTTTACAAATGCAGTGTTGGGAGAGGGCAAGGGCCTCTGGTCTTCACGGCTTGCCTCTCTGGTCATGAAATCTCCACCTCAGAAGCGAGCTTGGTCAAAGGCTGTTGAGGGTCCAGTACTCAGGAGTAGAATCTCTGTCCTACTAATGAGGGCTGAGTGGAGGAAGGGAGCTCATAAGGTGCTTTCTAGGTTACCTTTGCCTACAATGTAGCTTCTGCAACAGAGGGCTGGTCTAGATGAGAAATGCTGATGACCTTTCCCTCCTGGGGAGACACCATGACCCTTGGTTGGGAGCTAGAGAAAGAGGGAGCTCAAACTGCCCCGCCAAACCTGCCCAAGTGGAGCTCTCATAGTGCTTAGCTCACAGAGGAGGCAGGAAGCAGTTTGTATCTAAGTGCCACAGACTTTTACTCCTCTTACAGATATTTAGCAGGTTTTCTTGAATAGATTTGTTCTGTGCCCTTAGGACAATTCCTAGAGACTTTAAATTATTTTTAAAGCAATTTCCCAGTTATTCTTTCACCATAATTTCTCCCCAGTTTCACTAGGGAGAGCGTCCACAGAACTTCTAGGCTGCAATTCCAGGAGTTCAGGATTTTCCCACCTATAATCATGGCTTAAAATTTCATTTCCATGATGGCTAATGATACTGTCTACTTTTTTTTTAATACAAGGATTTTTTTTTCCTTACCTAAAATATATGTATCTCATTTATCAAAATGACTGTAATAATTTTTTAACAACTTTACTGGGAGTATAATTGACATAAAACAAATCATACAAATTTATAGTGTACAAATTGATAAATGTTGACAAGTACTCCTATGAAACAATCACCGAAGTTAAGATAATGAAACTATACATCACTCCCCAAATATCTCTCATGTCCTTTATAATCCATCCTTCTGCCTCTCTCACTGACTTTTCCTCCACATAAAAGGAGGAATGTCCTATAGAAACATTGATCTGCTTTCCTTCCATGTAGTAGATTAGTTTGCATTTTCTAGAATTTAATATTAATAGAACCATATAGTATGTAATCTTTTTTTGGTCTAGCTTCTTTCATTAAATGTAATTGCTTTGATAGTCATACATTTTGTATCATGTATCAATAGTTTCTTTTTATTACTGAATGCTATTATATTATATCCATTCATCTGTTGATAGAAACTTAATTGTTTCCAATTTTAGGCTATTACAAATAAAGCTACCATGAATATTCATGTACAAGTCTACATAAAGACATATTCTTTCATTACTCTTGAGTAAATACCTTGAAGTGAAATAACTAGATCATATGACAGATATATGTTTAACTTAAAAAAACACCTGCCAAACTATTTTCCAAAGTAGTTGTATTCTTTTACATTCTGACCAGCCCAGTGTATGAGAGTTCCAGTTTCTTCATATCTCTAAACACTTGCCAATAAAGCATATGATTGGTCTTCTTTTCTTTAAAGCAATTCTAATAATGTAGTGGTATTTCATTATACTTTTTATTTTTCTTTCTTTTTTTTTTTAAGATTTTATTTATTTATTTGACAGAGAGAGACACAGCGAGAGAGGGAACACAAGCAGGGGGAGTGGGAGAGGGAGAAGCAGGCTTCCCATGGAGCAGGGTGCCCGATGCGGGGCTCGATCCCAGGACCCCGGGATCATGACCTGAGCCAAAGGCAGACGCTTAATGACTGAGTCACCCAGGCGCCCCTTATTTTTATTTCTAATAATGAAATAAATATCTGTTCAAATAAAATTTTTTACTGAGTTTTTTAAATCATTTTATTTAGTTTTGGGAATTCTTATATATTCTGCATGTAAGTACATATATACATACATGTGTGTATGTATATATATACACATATATATAAGTACAGATGTATGTTTACATATATAAAAGTTTATATATATGTGCTTATATATACATATACATATGTACATATGATTTCAAATATTTTCTTCCAGTCTGTGGCTTACCTTTTCATTATTTTAACAGTATGTTTCAACAACAAAAGTTTCTAATTGTTCTGAAGTTCGATTATCCAATCTATTATAGATTTGCTTTTGGAATCATTACATAAAAATAATCTTTCCCTAAGCCCAAATCACAAAAGTTTTTCCTAGATATTTTTCTTAGAAGTTTTAGGTTTCACATTTAATTCAAGATTTTTTTGTGTGTTAGCTTTTTTTTTTCTTTTAACATGGGGTGATGTATGGATCAAAGTTGTTTGTCTGTATTGCACACAAATAGCCAATGTTGAAAAACTATATTTTCTGTACTGAACCGCCTTTGCAACCTTGCCAAAAGTCAGTTGTCCATATGTGTGTGGGCTTATTTCTTAACTCTCCATTCTGTTTCATTAATCTCTGTGTCTATTTTGATACCAATCCCACAAAGCCCTCATCGCTATTGTTTTATTATAAGCTTTACATTCAGGCATTGTTAAACCTTAAGTTTTGTTGTTCTTTATCAATTCCTTTGGCTAGTCAATGTCCTTTCCATTTCTAAATGAAGTTTAGAATCAATTTTTTAATTTCTATTTTAAAAATTTAGATGGAGGAACGGGGCTTCCCAAATGACACACTGAGAAAGTCTGTGACTCTTTTCCTACATAAAATCAATGAAAATTCTAGAAAAATCTGTCAAAATTAACTTTCTCAGGACTCTGAAAATTAACCACAGTTTTGTGACAATGAGAGGAGTGTTTGCTAAAAAAACAAAAACAAAACAACAACAACAAAAAACCCTGCTCTATCTTTGTAAGAAAAGTAGGGTTTTGGTTTTTATGCTTGGCCTATTCCCACCCCCTTTCCACAGATATTCATTATAAATCTAATTTAAAGTCTTCATGGTAGCTTTGAAAACAAGTAGCTTCATAACCACAAAAACAGTGAAAACCAGGAGACTTAGAACAACCAGAAAAAGGGACGACTGGGTGGCTCAGTTGGTTAAGCGTCTGCCTTCAGCTCAGGTCATGATCCCAGGGTCCTCAGATCAAGCCCCACATCAGGCTCCTTGCTCAGTGGGGAGCCTGCTTCTCCCTCTGCTTGCTCCTCACTGCTTGTGCTCTCTCTCTCTCTGACACATAAATTAAAAAAAAAAAAAGAACAACCAGAAAGAGCAGATGAGGATTTTAGTTCTTCAAAAAGTTCCTTCTCCAGAGTATTGTCACTAGTAGACTTGTATTATACCTATATAGAAAAGCCTGATTTATAAGACATTGTCATTATTTAACCTGACTCAGAGCTCACTGCATTATAAAATCTCTGTCCTCATGGCCTTTGTTGAAAAAAACTCAATGGCAATTGTTTATTATTGCAGCCTCTTAAGTCTACAATACCAGTTGAGGCAAATAAGAGCCCAGCAAATAGTTATAAGGGAGATTTGAGGAACAAAATCTCCAGAGGAAGCTTTGAAATCTGACATACATCTATAGCTATAGAAATCTTTGTGCATGTGCAAGGCTATGCACATTCTCAAAAAAGACCTGAGAGGGCCCCAATCTCTCAGATGTGGCTGAACTTGAAATACTATACAAATAGGAAGTGAAGGCTAAGGCAGGGTTGTGTATGTTCTAACCCACATACAGAGCCTCTTTGTAATGGATGAAAGATTTATTGGCTCAGGCATTTAAAGAAATATCTGGCCAATCACTGTTGAGCACTAAGTCAATCAAACAGTAATTTCAGTGGTAGCACAATATTGGGAATATAGACTTCATAGAATTAGTCAAGAAAAGTCACTAAACAAATAGCAAAAACAACAACAAACCTAAGGGAAAAGGATAATAAAATTTCCGTAGTTGCCATATGATACTATCACAAATATTCAGTTTTCAACAACAGTGAAAAAATAAAAGAAACATGGAAGTATTTTCCATACATAGGAAGAAATTAAATCAATAAAAACTATCCCCAAAGAGACCCAGATTTTAGAATTACTAGACATAGATGTAAATCAGCTAGTATAAGCCTACTCAAAGAACTAAAGGAAAGCATGTATAAAGAATTAAAGGTATGGCAATGATTCTCAACATTGATAAGGGATAACATCAACAAAGAAATAGAAATTATAAAAAAGAATGAAATAGAAGTTCTGGAATTGAAAAATACGATAACTAAATGAAAAATTCATTAGAGGGCCTTTAGAGTAGATGTGAATTGGCAGAAGAAATTATCAGCAAACTTGAAGAGAGAACAATGGATACACACACACACACACACACACACACACACACACACACACACACAATGGAATATTACTCAGCCATAAAAAGAATGCAATCTTGCCATTTGCAATGACATGGATGGAGCTAGAGAGTATTATACAAAGCAAAATAAGTCAATCAGGGAAAGACAAATACCACATGATTGCATTCATATGTGGAATTTAAGAACAAAACAAATGAACAAATGAGCAAAACAAAAGAGCAAAATGAGAAAAGAGAGAGAGAGAGAGAAATCAAGAAACAGACTCTTACCTATAGAGAATAAACTGATGGTTACCAAAGGGGAGGTGGGTGGGGGGAGGGGGAAATAAGTAATGGGGTTTAAGGAGAGCACTTGTCATGATGAGCACTAGGTGTTATATGGAAATGTTGTATCACTATATTGCACATCTGAAACTTATATTACATTATACGTTAACTAAATGGAATTTAAATAAAAACTTAAAGAAAAAAGGATTTAAAGGGACTACAGTTGGCACTTGAACAACATGGGTTTGAAAGGCATGGGTTCACTTATACCTGGATTCTTTTTTTTTCAATACAGTACTATAAACGTATTTTCTCTTTCTTAATATTTTCTTAATAACATTTTCTTTTGTATAGCTTACTTATTATAAGAATACATTATATAATATAAAATATGTGTTATCAACTTTATTATCTGTAAGGCTTCCAGTCATAGTAGGCTATTAGTAGTTAAGTTTTTGGGGGCCAAACATTGTACATGGATTTCAATAGCAGAGGATGGACACTTCTAACCCCATGTTGTTCAAGGGTCTATTGTACCATGAACAACAATATGCCAAGAATGTCACCTCTTCCATTCTTGTCATTGGAATGTCTCCTTTCCTTTTATCTTTATCAGTTTTGCTAGAGGTTTTTCTTCTTTTGCTTTTATTGAGCTTCTCCAAGAACCAACTTTTGACTCCACTGATATTTTATTATCTTTCTGATTATACAATAGCGTATACTTTTTATTATTTACTTTATTCTGCTTATTTTGTGTTAATTTTCCATCACTTTCTAGTTTCTAAAGATGGAGGCATATGCTATATATCTGAGATTTTTCCACTTTTCTAATATAAGATTTGTACTAGATCTGTAATACTGTGTAACAAATTACCAAAAAATGTAGTAGCTTGAAAGCAACAAACATTTATTTCCTCTGCATCTGTGGGTCAGGAAAACGTGAATGGCATTGCTATGTAGTTTTGTGTCAAGGCCTTTTATGAAATAGCTGGACCTGTAATCTCACTTGAAGGCTCAACTCAAAGAGAATACAATTCCAAGCTTTCTCACATGATTGTTGCAGGCTTTAATTCTTTGCTGGCTGTTTGCCAGAGACTTCTATTCCTCACCATGTGATACTCTCCACAGTCTGCCTGAGTGAACTTATGACAAGGCTTCTGGCTTCCCCCAGAGCAAGTCATCTGAGAGTAAGAAAGTCCATGCCAGGGGGAAGCTGCAATCTTCTCATAATCTAAATCTCATACATGACATGACATACCATAGTTTCTACAATATTCTATTCACTATGTCTATCCACACTCAACAGCAAGGGAATGAGGACCTGCCTCTTAAAGGGAGGAGTATAAAACAATTTGTAGAGATATTTTTAAAACCACAGTCAAATCTCTAACCAGTATTTCTACGTCCCTCCCACATGCAAAATAACTCCCTCCCTGCTATATTTTTTATTTTCAAACAGGTATGGCTCTACCGGTTATTCTGTGCCTGCTCTGCCATTGTTTGTGTGAGGCAGACAAGTTGTCTTAGTTTCACGGGTCCACAGATTGACAAGACCTGTACTCCAGGAGCAACAGTTAAAGAACTACACCCATGGAGCAGTATCCACACCTGGACTTGAATCAAGTGACAAGATTCTGAACTTAGAATTGATTTGACAGTAAAATGAGACATCTGGGAGTCTTGGGAGGGAGGATATAAGCACTTTAAAACTGGATACTTCCACTGTACATCTCTGGGCCTTTCCTCTATCATTTGACTTTTACTGTTGCTACAACACCATGATACATGGTTATTTTATACTTTAGATATTAATTATATTTTACAGAGATTGAAAAAATAAAAAATAAGTCTTTTATACTTATTCACACATTTTTCATTGCTGATGCTTTTATTCCTTTGTGTAGATCCAGATTTTGATCTTGGTATCATTTTTCTTCTGCCACAAAGATATCCTATTTATTTCCATTACATTTTTGTGGGAAATATATATGTGTGTGTGTGTGTGTGTGTGTGTGTAATTAATATATAATAACTTGTATAACCTCTTTTATTTCAGATTGTGATGTAATACAAAAATATACTTTGTCTTTTTCCCCAGTTTCTGCCACAGAGCTCCTAAAACTCTTGGAATTTCCTGAGTGTCTTTGTTGTTCATTATGAGCCCCTGCATCATACCTGTGTTTCTACTAATGAGATGAATTAGGGTGGGACCCCCTTGATTGCTTCAGGGTATAGTTGGTCATCAAAAAGACCAAGTGATTAGAGAGTTGGAACTTTTAGCTCCACGCCTCAACCTCTAGGGAGACAAGGTGGGGTGCTGGAGATTGAGCTCTATAAAAACTCTTGAATATGAAGCTTTGGAGAGATTCTGAAATAGTGAACACATCCACATGCAAGGAGGGTGGAGCACCCCAACTCCACAGCGACAGAAGCTCCTGCACCAGGGACCCTTCTAGACCTTGCCCGATGTCCTTCTTCATCTGGCTATTCATTTGTATTCTTTATAATATACTGGTAAACATAGTAATGTGGCTTTCTGAGTTCTGTGAACTGTTCTAGCAAATTACTGAACCTGAAGAGGAAGTCATGGGAACCCCCAATATATAGCTGGTCAGTCAGAAGTATGGGGTGACCCAATATTTTCAACTGGCATCTGGAATGAGGGCAGTCTTTTGAGACTGTGCCCTCAAACCTGTGAAGTCTCATTCTATCTCTAGGTAGTCAGACATGAATTTTGGACATTGAGTGGTATCCACAGAAGATCAAAAAATTGGTTAGTGTCAGAAAACATCCCAGACAAATATAAGTAATTAAAGATAATTTTGTCTAGGTTTTTTACTTGGATATAAAATATTAATTTCAACTTTGTCTTTTAAAAAATTTCTCTACTATGTATTTGTCTTTTTCATTTAATTGACTTCCTTTTATCACCATGGATTACTATCATCCATTTCCCACAAGCTCAGCACTGCTCAAGCCCAAGGACACAACCGAAACAATTCCTCAATCCCATCTTTGCAAGTCTATTTTCCTGCGAACACTCATGATACAAAACCTTTATCAGTCAAGGGCTAATCCAAGCACATAAACATCACTGTAATGTGAACACACGAAATTTACAGAATTATTAACCATAACAGAAATTAATTATGAGTATAAAGAAAACTGTACAGAATAGCCTGTGTTTGAGGTAACAGTGTTCAAAAGGGAAACCAGGCCTCCTCCCCAAGGCTAGGATTCAGACCTGATCGCAGAAAGAGAAATTGCATTTGACTGTATTGTGGAGAAGTTTATTCGGTTGCAACCACCAAAGCTGGTCTACCATTGCCAGGCAAGTAGGAAACACTCCTCTGGGGTGCATGGAGGCTGAGGCTGGCACTTAGATGCTTAGCAGGAGTCAAGCTGGGAAGCCACTTGCAAGCATAGTAGTAAAAGGCCTAAGAAACACAGTGTCCTTTTCAGGAGTGCCACAGTGAGTTGCTCACTAGGCCTGGGCCAGCGCCAACAGTTCAAGGTGTTGTGTGCTTGGGGCACATGATTTGGGCAGAGTGGCACTGGATGTCCCTATCTACATGCACCCTGGGAGTAATGCAGTAGGAGCAAGTAGAAACAAAAACAGAAGCAAACTGGAATTGAGAAAGACAATATCCTTTCTTCTGCAATGTCCTTCCAGCACCCTCTACTCTCAAAGTTTAACATCTTGCTCTCTGTATAGGAGATATGCTCAGAGGATCAATCTCCCTTATTACAAAGCATGGTATTAAAGGTGCGTTTTTATCCAAAAGGCAATAAATTGACAACTAGCACAAATACATATGCAACTGATGGAGGGGTTATGCTAAAATGAAGATGACAATTTAATTGGTCTTAGGTGGAGCCTGAATTTTAGGAACTTAACTCTAAACACAGTTTCCTCTACTATGTCTGGTGGGGCCAATAAACTCCTAACCATATCAACTGTCCCAAAGAAAACAATTAAAAACACGAGACAAAACACAAAAACGGTTATCTAATGGTTTGGAGAGTAAAAATTAGGAGGCAGATTCTGGAGAAGAATTAAAACTTGGCAAAAGGGATCACCACAGGGTTAGTTTTATTGATTTTGGCTTTTCGCCTCAGTGCAGACAACACTCACATCCCCATGAAGGACAGCTGTAGAACGTCAAAGCTACCACATTTCTGGCCTGAAAAGAAAGAATAGAGCTTGGGGCAATGCCAGCTGCTAGAATATGAGGTATGTGGAGGAGGCAGGAGCCACAAAAAACAGAGAGCCCTGGGGTCATATTTTGTGTATAAAGTCTGAGCAAATCTCTGGCTGAGTGCTGAATTATACATGTGTAGGACACACTGCAGGCTTGTAAGCAACCCAGCTGATGGAGAAAACAGTAACAGCAACAACAACAAACCCAAAGAATGTAACTTAGATTTGAGTTTCTATGTAAAAGTCAGAGTTCTCAGTTTGAGTTGAGTCCAATCAAGTTAACTGTCTGCTAAAACAAAAATACACATACTCTTTTCAGTTATATAACAGAATCCAGGTCACCATAACATGACATTCACAATGTCCAGGATATAATCCAAAATTACTTGAAATTTAACAAGCAACAAAATGCAACCCATTTTAAAATGGAAAAATAATCACTGAAGGGTAATGTTAAAATAACCAAAATGTCAGAGACAGTAATCAAGGACTTCAAAGCAGCTCTCCTAACTATACTCAGTGAGAGATAGGAGAATATGCTCATAATGAATGAAAAAAGAGAAAGCCCAACAGAGAAATAGAAAATATGAAAAGGGAAAAAAAGGAAGTTCCAGAACTGAAAAATACAATTTCTGAATGAAAAAGTCACTGGGTAGACTTAAGAACAGACTAAAAATTAAGAGGAAAAAGTCAGTGAAGTTGAAAATGGATCAATAAATTGAAATAAATAGATTACAATATCAGAGGAAATGGACAACAAGGCAGAAAAAATATTTGAGAAAAATGCCAAAATGCTCCCACTTTGATAAAAGATATAAATTTATAGTTTGAAGAAGCTTAGGAAGCCTCAAGTCAGATAAATATGAATAAAACCATATTTAGGCATATAGCTAACCTGTTGAGACCAAAGATAAAGAGAACAACTTGAAAACAGCAGGGGAAGATGGCACATCTTATTCAGGAGGCGAACAATTTACATAACTGTTAACTTATCAGAAATTATGGAGGCTAGAGACAATGGGATTTACATCTTTAAAAGTGCTGGAAAAAAGATCAATGTACTGCAATTTCAAATAATGGAAAAAATAAGAGAATTTGTCAAACATGTGTTACAAAAAACGCTTAGTGAAATTGTTCAAACTGAATAAGAATGATTCCAAATAAAAACTCAGATATCCAAGAAGGAATGAAGAGCACTGGAATGGTAAATATATATAAACATTAAAGATTTTTTTCCTCTTAATTTGTTTAAAATATATATGACCAAAGCAAAAGTTATGATTCTGTGTGCACTTTACAATGTACATGATATAATATGTATGATAAGCAGAAAGGTTGGTGGGATGGGGTAAATAGACCTCTACAGTCCCAGGGTGTCTACATTTTACATGGAGTAGTACAATATAATACAAAGTAGACTATAAAAAGTTAAAGATGTATATTTAATCCACAGAGCTACTGCTAGAAAATATTCAGAAGTATAGCTAAAAATCAAGTAGATAAATTAAAATGAAATTCTAAATATATCGCAATGATCTGAAAGGAGGTAGAAAGGGATGATTTAAAAAAGAGAGATGAACAGAAACAAATAATAAAATGGTAATAACATAAAATTCATTGGGAGAAGATATTTGCAAATGCATATCTGATAAAGGGTTAGTATCCAGAGGGGAGTTAGGTGGGGGGATGGGTGAAACAGGGGATGAGGATTAAAGAGTACACTTCTCATGATGAAATTTAAAAAAAAAAAAAAACTATGCCTAAAAAAATAATCATTAATTACATTAAGTGTTACTGGACAGAACACTCTAATCAGAAGGCAGAAGTTATCACAATTGACAAGAAAGAAACTTACCTGTATGCTGTCTAAATAGATACACTTAAAAATAATGCACAGATAGGGTTGAAAGAGAATGGATAGGAAATACATACAGTATACAAACAGTAATTATAAGAAGGCCAGAGTAACTATATTTATATAAGATGAAATAAACTTTAAGACAAACAGTATTACCAGAGATAGAAAAGAATAACTATTAAAGAACTAATTCATCAGGGAGACATAATAATCAGAAATATAGATGCACCTTATAACAGCTTCAAATTGGTGCTATACGTAAGTGATGAATCACTAAGTTTTACACCTGAAACCAATTTTACCATATATGTTAACTAACCAGAATTTAAATAAAAACTTGAAATAAAAAAATAACAGCTTCAAATTACATGAATCAAAAATTGACAGAATTAAAAGGAGACTGGTTAATCCCACAATCAGAAGCAGAAATTTTAACATCCTTTTCTCATCAACTGATGGGATACTAGACAAATATCAGTAAATACATAGAAGATCAAGGAAACACTGTAGATTATTTTGATTGAGTTTACATTTATACAACAATGTAATTCAGAATATACATTCTTTTTAAGTGGACATGGTACATTTATCAAGATGGATCATATCCCTGGCCACAACACAAGTCTCTATAAATTTAAATGAGCCAATTTCATATAGATCATGTTCTACTACCACAACAATATTAAATTTGAGATCAATAGCGATAAGATTCTATCTAGGGAAATCCCTTCAGAAATTGAATGACAGCCATTTAAATTTTCTATGCTCCAAAGAATAAATCACAGCCAAATTAGAAAATGGTCCAAACTAAATGATAAGGAGATTATAACAACAACACTTGTTGGGATACAGTTAAAGGATATCTTACAGGGAATTCATTAATCTCTCATGATTCTATTAGAAAAGAAGAAAGGTAGCAAATCAGTGACCTACTTAAGAAACTACAAAAGTAGAGCAACGTAATACAAAGTAAGTAGAAGGAGGGCAATAAGAAAGATAAGAAAAATTCATAAAATAAAAACCAAAAGAAACTATTAATAAATTCTGTCTCCCTCATTGTATCTGCAGCTAAAATCTCTATCAGGTTCCTCTAGCCTTTCACTTACTGTTTTCCCTCTGGCTACCTAGAATTTCAACAACTGTGGGTACATATTAGAAATGAGCCAAGGAGGACGCCTGGGTGGCTCAGTCAGTGAGCATCTGCCTTCGGCTCAGGTCATGATCCCAGGGTCCTGGGATCGAGTTCCGCATCAGGCTCCCTGCTCAGGGATCCTGCTTCTCTCTCCACCTGCCGCTTCCCGTGCTTGTGCTCTCTCTCTCTGACAAATAAATAAAATCTTTAAAAAAAAAAAAAAAGAAAGAAATCAGCCAAGGATTTGAGGATGGTTTATATTAAGATTTGGGGTTCTCCTTCTGCCGTTCCCTATTTTGTTGTATTTTTCTCAATTTCTGGCCGTAATGGCATCCCTGAACTCTGACCTCTGACTCCTTAGGTCAATAGGATTCTTACTTTCTCTTTGACTTTGATCTGCCAGCACACTGTGTTGACCGGGTAGCACCCTTAGAGCAAAGTTCTATCAGCACAGATCTTGCTCTGTGTGGAGCCCATCCACTTCAGTATTTCTCTGTGATTGATCTCCAATGCCTTAAAACAGTTTTCCAAAGTTTACCATTGTTTTCATTGGGAAGGTTATTGTGATTCAAGATCCTCTGCCCTAACCAGAAGCAGGAAGTCCCCCATATAATTTTTATCCTTAGACAAACCTAAGACAAGCACTTAGATAAGTGCTTCTCAAATTTTAATGTCCAGATGAATCATCTGAAAATCATGCTAAAATGCAGGTTCTGAATTAGTAGATCTCTAGTGGGGCCTGGGATTCCAGATTTTTAACAAGCTCCCAGTTGATACAGAAGCGATTGTCCACAGACCGCATTGAGCAGTGAAGCCCTAGACAACTAACATAATGAAGTATTTTACAGTATGATACAAGAGTTGTTGAGTTTGAAACAATGAGGGTTAACACTGCTGTTTGTGCAGAAGTGTTAGTTGTGATTGTAAATTCTTAATTTCCTTGGCCTAGGGATCTGAACAAGTGCCGGTATTGATAAAACCTACCTCTACCTTGTTAATGCTAATGGATTAAAAAGCACCATGAGCCTGATTATCTGTTAGCCAATTAAGATAAGCATTGAACTTGTCTTTATAGCATATTTATTGTGATTGGAAATATTGATGTATTCCATGTTAAATACTGGCCAATATATCAAGTACACAATTTTGTCCTGGGCACACTCAAAAAACAACCACTGAAAACATATTTTAAAAAGGACAGTTGCTAACTTTTCTCAATTAAAAAAAAAAAAAAGGACCTGAATCTCAATGGGTGATAACAATGACATTCCTTCCAAGGATCTGAAAGGAAGTTATCTCCTCCCTCCTTATAATATACATTGTCAGTCACTCCCACATGAAGAGATAACCCCTCCCTTGGCTCACCAAACCCAGTCATTAAATTACACAGATTTTATCTTCTAAATAATACACCAATCCAACTCTTACCTTCCCCATCATTTTTCTTTTTTTTAAGATTTATTCATTCATTTTTTTTGAGAGAGAGAGAGAGTGAGCACTCCTGTGAGGGGTATTGGGGGAGGGACGGGGGAGGGGAGCTAGGCTCTCAAACAGACTCTGCACTGAGTGCAGGGCCCTATGCAGGGCTCAATACCATGACTCTGAGATCAAGACCTGAGTGAAACCAAGAGTTGGAGGCTTAACCAACTACACCACCCAGGCGCCCCTCTTACTATCTCCATCTTTGCTATCACTGTTCTAAATTAAGAATTGAATACCTCCCCTGACTGCTATTCCTTTTCCCTTCAGGTCCATATCTAACACTGCCACCCAACTAATCCATTTACCCCCTCCTTAAAACTTCTGCAATATAATATTCAAGCTATTCATTGTGACATAGAAGACACTCCATGAACTGATCTCTGCCTATCACTATGGTTTCTTTTCTCATGAGTTCTTTCCTCCAAAATTATATTCCAGTAACAATAGTCTGCTCTACTTACACTGGTCATGCTATTTCTCTTCTTTATGCTTTGGCTCTACTTGGGATTTTTCTAACAATGTGATCATTCTTTTCATCTTCCACAGTCCTTGCCTACAAACACACACACACACACACACTTGAACTAAAGAATGCTATTCTATTTGTATCTGGGTCCTAAACTTACTTCTCATCTCCCTCCAGGTTCTACTTTATTTCACTTTTGAACCATCAGCCCTAATCCAGCTCCTGCAAGAAATGCCCAGAAAGGCTGGTCTAGAGTTTCTCACTGAAATGCAAATGAATCTTCTATCTATCTTTACTGTATAGAGAGATTCAGAGTGAATGTACAGAATAGTTTTGCCCTTCATAATCTAAATAGAAACCTTAAAGAATAAACATATATAAGAAAGCTCTCTCAAAATGTCTGTGATAGCTTCAGGCATAGAAACTTGAATGGTAACTGTGTCATTCTATTCTGCTGGGAAGGAAACTTACATGTTATAAAGATGAGCAAGAGTGGTCACAGAAGGGAGGGGGGACAAACAAGCAGATAGTTAAGGACAAATAAATTTCCCATGAGCCCTCATGCCTTGCAGTTCCTGAGCTTCATGAGCTTTATCTTTGAAATTCTTCAACTGTCAATCTCATAATCCTCCTTCTGTGTTCCTCTCCATTTCCAGTTCATTGATTATCTAAGACTTATTTTGCATTTCTCTGTGCCAGATTCTGTAGGAACTGTGCATACCATTGTGAACTGAATATAGTCTTGCTCTAAAATGTTCAGTATATTAGGAGAAATACATAAACTATTAAATATGGTTATAAAAACTACCAGTGGACTAAGCACAAAGTTCCTTGACCCACCTACCCACCAGTGAGGAGTGTATAAACAAGAGCCAGATTCAAGCAAATCTGTATTGGGGAAGCACCTGGCAGAGTCTCCCAGAGAAAGTTGTCGATTTTAATTCTGTCTGTGCATTTACTGCGATCATAAATACAACTCATAATTTCTTCTTGGGGGACTCCTCTGATCCTACTACCACCCACCAAATACGTGATTAAGGAAAAACAAGTGAGTCATTTCCATTTGCACTGTGTTCCTGCCATCTTAAATTAGAACCCAGGGAATTTTTTTTTTCTCAGAAAACATTTTTACATATAAAGTTTAGTTCTATAGTTATATTTCAGATAAATCAAAGGTTAAATACAATTTTGTATACTGGTTTTAGAACTTAAGCACCACTAGGGCATAAAGAAAAAACATTCCCAGTTCCGAGCAAATGGTTTACAATGCACTTACTATACCAACTTGTCACTAAGTCAGATACTTTTAGATCTTAAATTTACATACTCGGAAAACTTAGACTCAAAATTATCAAGGGACTTTAGATATTTTTTTATATTCTTTATTAAAAATACAATTTTAAATTGCTTATAGAAATGACTGGATAAAAATGAAATAAATTTAAAAATAAGGGGTAAAAGAAAAAATTTATTCCATAAATTACCTAAAGCCATGTAGAGGAAGGAAGATTATTTCACTGTCTATGACTCAGTACATCCTCACAGCTAGAGCACTTAAATCCCTGACACTCTTGTTCATATTGATGAGAAAGTCAAGCCTTTGGAATGTGAGTTTAAAATAAGAGAGGGAACACTGATATGAGGAATTCTTAATCTCAGGAAACAAACTGAGGGTTGCTGGAGTGGGGGGTGGGGTGGGACGGATGGGATGACTGGGTGATGGACACTGGGGAGGGTATGTGTTCTGGTAAGCGCTGTGAATTGTGCAAGACTGTTGAATCTCAGATCTGTACCTCTGAAACAAATAATGCAATATATGTTAAGAAAGAAAAAAAGAAGAAGAAGAATGTAGCAGCAGGGGAAGAATGAAGGGGGGGAAATCGGAGGGGGAGAAGAACCATGAGAGACAATGGACTCTGAAAAACAAACTGAGGGTTCTAGAGGGGAGGGGGTTGGGAGGATGGGTTAGCCTGGTGATGGGTATTGAGGAGGGCACGTTCTGCATGGAGCACTGGGTGTTATGCACAAACAATGAATCATGGAACACTATATCTAAAACTAATGATGTAATGTATGGGGATTAACATAACAATAAAAAAATTAAAAAAAAAATAACATGAAAAAAAAAATAAGAGAGGGAACAGAGTATGGGGTACCCTAACAGACCAGATAATTTTAAAAGACATCATGGAATTGTGGGACCCTAGGAAAAATCCTCATGTTAATTCTAATGAAAATTAACCAACTCTTCGAAAAACTGTTTCCCAGTCAGTGTCTTGTTAAGTAGTGGCAACTGGAGAAAGGTTTGCTTCCTTTGTCTTAAACTCTGACAATGGAAGTAGGGATGTTTGGAAGGCGACTGAGATAACTCAGTCTGTCTTGTTTGGGTTTCAAAGTCAAGACGTATCTGCAAGGTTAAAATTGATGGCTCATATAAACAACTCTTAGTAATGAGGTCATCTATCCAGCTAAGAAATCCAGATTTGCACTGACCCACCATTTCTGAGCATAAATTGTCATGTCACCTTTATTTTTCCTTATTTATTTATTTTTATTCTGTTTCACATACCTTACTTGAGAAAGAAGGAAATTCAACTATGTGAAGAAAATTCTGGGAGAACAAAACACTGGGGTATACCCTACTGTACCCACTGTTACTGTTATAGAGAAATAGAGGCAGAATCATTCAGAAGCAACTCAGAAGAAATAATACATGTAGGAATGCTGAAAATAATGCTGCTTTTCTGGTTTTACCTACTCAGAACTCCAGAATCTCCTCTCTGAATATCAAATGTGGTCCAGATATATATATACAAGAACAATAGGAGTGCTTTTTTTTTTTTAACTCAGAGATTTAGGGAGACAACAAGAGACTTGCTGAAAATGCCTGAACCCATAATCTGAAATGAAAACTATACAATTCCTCACATACATGAAGAATAGGAGTGTATAATGCTTTCTGAAGTTATTTCCATTCTCTGCATTAAGAAACTGGGAATGACTCTTAAATAGCATAGCTGAGGGACCAGCATGGTCCAGCTGGAATGCTCCCTTGTGTGACAGTCTACAGCAGTCCATTCCTTAATTCTGAACTCCAGTTACCACTTATCTCTTTGATACTTAAAAAGTAACATTTGAGGGGTGCCTGGGTGGCTCAGTTGGTTATGCCTCTGACTTCGGCTCAGGTCATGATCTCAGGGTCCTGGGATCGAGCCCCACGTTCAGCTCCTTGTTCAGTGGGGAGCCTGCTTCTCCCTCTGCCTGCCACTTCCCCTGCTTGTGCTCATGCACTCTCTCTCTCTGTCAAATAAATCAATATTTTTTAAAAAGTTACATTTGATGACTAAATATTTTTAGTCATCATTTTAATAAAAATTAAAAAGTTACATTTGATGACTAAATTATTTTACAGAAGGCTTTGCCTCACTTCAATATGCTCTGCAGAAGAAGAATGTGAAGGAAATGCTGCCTTTTCCTATGAACATTGAAAAAAAATTGTATCTATGTCCTCTTTTGCCATACAAGGCATTTTTTTGTGATCTGTGGTGATGAGATGTATGTTTTATACCCATTTTGGAGGAAAAGTCCCTTCTGCTTGGAGTCATTGATCTAAAACTTATGCCACCATATATAATCACCAGCACCATTGGTCACCCCTGTGGCACCATTATGGTTTATTGTGGCAAGTCTACAGAGACTGGGTTACTGAGAGATGGAAAAGGTGTTCTATAGAGGCAGAGAGGAACGAAGAAGAACGTCAAATTTTCAGAGATCATCAGAATGTGAAAGATAAAGACAAGAAATTTTGGAGCCTACTGGTCCCTTAGGCCACTAGTTCAAACAGGACTCAATTTGCCCTCTGGTTTCCAGGATGCTCAGACAGCACAGAAATGGTCAGTCATTACATGACATCTACCGGTTACATGCATCACTTCTTGGGACTTTTACCAGAATCATTAGGAAAGAGGCACTCTCTCTTTCTTGAAGGAATATGTTAGTCTGGAATCCCTGTGAATCCTGTTGGCTACCACATGGAGAGAATCAGCTGAGCAAATCTGAGGAGTGGCTGAAAGCCAGATGTGCCACAAGTCTTTTTTAGAAGTAAATAAATTCCATTTGTTATGTTTTTAACTTGAACTAGCTGAGCTGGATTTTTTGTAACTTGCATCTGAAAGAGTCACGGCTAAGACATGTTATGAAGCCAATACCGTTTTCTCCATTTAACTGCATCTTTGGAAGTATTAATAAGTCACTCAAAACTATGAAACTAAGGAATGGCTCAGACCAAATTAGAACTTTTTAAAAATCATAACTGAATTATATTCTCTTCAGGAACATGTATATATGTGCTATACCATGAGAATCCCTCCTATATTTATTAACTGCTACCCTATCTACTGGCATATACAGGGAATAATAAATGATATTAACCTTTTTATACAATAGCACTTTCACAGTCATCAACTTATTTTGGTGCTCAATCTCACCATTTCTATTCACTATCAAATTGGAGCTCCTCATCAGTAAAACAAGAAAACAAAAATGCAAGTCATAAAGCTATCGTATCTAATTCTTTATCCAAGACTCCTTTTCCCTTTTGCTAAAGTAAACTTCTCTAACAAAGGTACCACCACAATTCAATGAGTAAAGGATAGTCTTTTTTCAACAAATGCTATTGAAAGAATTGCTTACCATTTGGAAAAAGTAAACCATGAAGTTTACCTTCTACCTTACACAAAAAGTAACTTGAATCAGAGTCTTAAAATTAACAGTGAACAGATAAGTCAATAAATTAGTAAATATAAATAAGCATTGACTATGACAGAAAAAAAAGAAAAAAAATAATTTTGCTGGTTTTCAAAAACAAGGTTCTAAATTGCTCAACAAAAATGTGGGGGGGGGGGGCGCCTGGGCGGCTCAGTCGTTAGGCGTGATCAGGTCAGGTCATGATCCCAGGGCACTGGGATCGAGCCCCGCATTGGGCTCTCTGCTCCATGGGAAGCCTGCTTCTCCCTCTCCCACTTCCCCTGCTTGTGTTCCCTCTCTCGCTGTGTCTCTCTCTCTGTCAAATAAAGAAATAAAATCTTAAAAAAAAAAAAAAATGTGGTCAGGGGACTCCTCATGGCGGCGGCGGCTGCTTGAGTGCAGAGCGGTGGTGACTGAGCTGCGAGCCTGGCTGGCGTGCGCCAAGCCCCGGTCCGGCCTCCGCGTGCCCCCCCGCCCCGCCCCCGGGCATCGCACCCCTGATGCAGCGCGGGTGCTCAGCCCGCCCCGGCCGGGACGATGGTGAAGTATTTCCTGGGCCAGAGCGTGTTCTGGAGCTCCTGGGACCAAGTGTTCGCTGCCTTCTGGCAGCGGTACCCGAATCCCTGTAGCAAATATGTCTTGATGGAAGACATAGTGCGCCGGGAGGTGACCCCTGACCAGAAACTCCTGTCCCGGCGTCTCCTGACCAAGACCAACAGGATGTCCCGCTGGGCCGAGCAACTGTTTCCTGCCAATGTTGCTCACTCGGTGTACATCCTGGAGGATTCTATTGTGGACCTGCAGAACCAGACCGTGACCACCTTCACCTGGAACATCAACCACGCCCAGCTGATGGTGGTGGAGGAACGACGTGTTCATTGTGGGAACTCTGATAACAGCGGCTGGACTGAAATCCACCGGGAAGCCTGCGTCTCCTCTAGCTTATTTGGTGTCTCCAGAGCTGTCCAGGAATTTGGTCTTGCCCCGTTCAAAAGCAACGTGACCAAGACTATGAAGGGCTTTGAGTACCTGGCCAAGCTGCAAGGGGAGGCCCCTTCCAAAACCCTCGTTGAGACAGCCAAGAAAGCCAAGGAGAAGGCCAAGGAGACGGCACTGGCAGCTACAGAGAAGGCCAAGGACCTGGCCAGCAAGGCGGCCAGCAAGCAGCGGCAACAGCGGCAGCACTTCGTGTAGCCAGCCCAGGCCCCGGGGCCGTAGGACACCTGACCACCCGGCTCCAGTCCCTCTGCCCTTCCCCCTTGTACTTTACTAGTAAAAGTCAACTTCCAGCCCTTTCTGCTCTCGGGGGTGGGGATGGGGGTCGGGGCTTGAGCTGGGTGTCCTGTTTGGCACTGATGGTGCAGCTGAGGACCGGCCCAGGGAGGGAAGGTGGCTCGCTCGGGGTCACAGCGTGCAGGGGGAGGAAGCCTAGACTGTAAGTTCTGCGAGGGCAGGGGCCTTTGTTGCGTTCTCTGATGTGTCCCAGGTACCTGGAACAGCATCTAGCACCTAACAGGCACTCAATAAATAGTTCTTGAATTCAAAAGGGAAAAAAATGTGGATAGGGGCCATAGGTGGCTGCGTCAGTTAAGACTCTGACTCTTGGTTTCAGCTCATGATCTCATGGGTCAGTGAGAGCAAGCCCTGTTTTGGGCTCCCCACTCAGCAGGGAGTCTGCTTGAAGAGAATGCCCCTTCCCCCACTCGCTGGCTCATTCTCTCGCTCTCTCAAATAAATAAATAAATCTTTTTTAAAAAATGTGGATCATGTAGCAGAGCTTGGGAGCCTGTAGCTAAAATAAGTTTCTTTTTTTGTTGGGATGAAGAACAGAGCCATTGATCATCTATTATGTTAGTATTTAAGATCCTAGCAGGAATTGGTCTGTTTGTATGGTACCCTGTGGTAACTATAGCATCTAAAAGAATGCCTGCCATGTATCTTGTTTTGTTTTTTAACCAGTGTGATTTCATCTTTTTTATTGGATGAACTTTTTCACTTATAATAGTTATAAATTTACAGAATTTTTGCAAAGATAGTACAGAGGGTTTCTCTATACCCTCCACCCAGTTCCTTATTATTAACATCTTACATTAGTATAATACATTTGTCACAAGTAGTGAATACGTATTGATACATTATTATTAACTAAAGTCTATACTTCATTCAGATTCTCTCAGTCTTTTTCCTAATTTTTTTTTTTTTTTTCTCTTCTAGGATCCCATCTGGATACTGCATTAAATTTAGTAGTCATCTCTGTTTAGACTCCTCTTGCTGTAACAATTTCTTAGACTTTCTTTGGTTTGGATGATCTTGAATTTTTGAGGCATATTGATAAGGTGTTTTGTATAATGTCTCTCAACTGGGAGCTGTTTCCTGTTTCTTTCTCCTGATTAAACTGGAGTGATATGTTTTGAGGAAGACAGACCACAGAGGTAAAGAGCCATTCTCAACACATCATACAAAGGATACATAATATCAACAGGACTCATCAGTGTTGCTATTACCCTTGATTACCAGGTTTGATCACCAGAGACTGTCAAGTTTCTCCACCATAAAGGTATTGTTTTTTCTCTTTCCAACTGTATATATTAGAAGAAATTCACTATGCAAAGCCTACACTTAAGGAATGGGGTTGTTTTGAACCCTGGTTATTAAAAATAATAACCTTGTTATTAAAAAAAAACAAAAAAGCTTCTTTATTTAAACTTTTGAATACACAAAAATATAAAGGGGAAAATAAAACTATAACAACTAAAATGACTATTTTGGAAAACATTGCTTCATGCATTTCTCTATTAATACACATACATATATACACATATACTGACACCTCACACTCAAATATATAATTTTATATGAACGGGATCATATCACATTAGCTGCTTTTTATTATGTATTCATGGTTTAAATGAAGTTTCTTGTTTTTTTGTTTTGTTTTGTTTTTTTAGCTTATCTCTGCTCAACATTCTCCTATCTTTCCTAACACAACCTTTCTCCATTCTTCAAAACCAAGGCTTCCAAGTTGTGCATAATTTTGGCCTCTAATATTTATATATATGTAATATATATACACACACATATATACAATTACATGTATACTTATACAATTATATGTAATTTTACAAAAAATAGGATGCTATTATATACCTATCTATGTCTAGCTTAGACAGGCAGTAGATTCAGCTGTTAAGTCTCCTGAGGCAAGAGAAACAAAAGCAAAAATAAACTATCAGAACTTCATCAAATATAAAACTTCTGCACAGCGAAGGAAACAATCAACAAAACTAAAGGCAACCTACAGAGTGGGAGAAGATATTTGCAAATGACATATCTGATAAAGGGTTAGTATCCAAAATCCATAAAGAACTTACAAAGCTCAACACCCCAAAAATGAATAATCCAATTAAAACATGGGCAGAAGACATGAATAGACATTTTTCCAAAGAAGATATACAGATAGATGGCCAACAGACACATGAAAGTATGCTCAACAACACTGATCATCAGGGAAATGCAAATCAAATCTACAATGAGATATCACCTCACGCCTGTCAGAATGGCTTACATCAACAACACAAGAAATAACAGGTGTTGATGAGGATGCAGAGAAAGGGGAAACCTCGTGCACAGTTGGTGGGATTGCAAACTGGTGCAGCTACTCTGGAAAACAGTGAAGAGGTTTCTCAAAAAGTTAAAAATAGAACTACCCTACTATCCAGCAATTGCACTACTAGGTATTTACCCAAAGGATACAAAAATACTAATTCAAAGGGTTACGTGCACCTCAATGAATATAGCAGCATTATCAACAATAGCCAAACTATGGAAAGAGCCCAAGTGTCCATCAACTGATGAATGGATAAAGAAGATGTGGTGTGTGTGTGTGTGTGTGTGTGTGTGTGTGTGTGTGTGTGTGATGGAATATTACTCAGCCATAAAAAAGAATGAAATCTTGCCATTTGCAACAACATAGATAGAACTAGAGTACAATGCCAAGCAAAATAAGTCAGTCCGAGAAAGACAAATACCATATGATTTCACTCATATGTGGAATTTAAGAAACAAACAAAGGGGAAAAAAGAGAGAGAGAAAGAGACAAACCAAGAAACAGATTCTCAACTATAGAGAACAAACTGATGGTTACCAGACAGGAGGTAGGTGGGGGTGTGTGTTAATAGGTGATGGGGATTAAGGAGTGCACTTGTGATGAGCACCGGGTGATCTATGGAAATGCTAAACTGTACTGTATTGTACACCTGAAACTAATATTACATTGTGTGTTAACTAACTGGAATTTAAATAAAAACTTTAAAAAAAGAGTATAAATTCTGGAGCCAGACTGAGACTATCCTCTAGGTTCCCATGTTAATTACCTGGGTGACATTGAACTAAATTCTCTGTACTTCATCTTTCTCATGTGTAAAAAAGGAATAATAGAAACACTTACTTGACAAAGAGATTGAGAAGACTAAAGGATTTAGTAGAAGTGTAAAAAGATTCAAGAAATGTTAGCAGTTGCTGGTTTATTATTATTATCATTATTATTATTTTCAAATAACAATACAAAAATCCCTCAGTCCCTCCAAGTCAACTAGCATAGGCGCAACCACATAAAATTCCATGTTACAAAGACAAACAAAAAATGATGGACATTTTCCTTCTCATTTTTTTTGTCATTACAATAATACTGCAATAAACATCTTTTCATACAATGAACATACATTCATACAATCTTTTTGCACTTGGTCTTTTACATGTAAGGAACAGATTCACTGGGGAAATATTGCTGGTTTGATTTGTATATGTATTTTCATTTTTAATGGATTTGCCAACATTCTAAAATTGTTATAATTATTATTTTAGCAGTAATGTATGAGAATACACATTTATAATATCCCTATGATATCCCTATGAGCAATAGATATTGTCACTCTTTCTTATTCTTTGTAAATTGTGAATATAATCTTATATCTCAGTATAACTTTGACTTAAATCACTCTCCTGTTGCAGAGATTAACTTTTTGATATATGTTTGTGGTCACTTGAATTTTCCTTTTTGAGATTTTTCTTGTTTATATCCTTTGCTCATTTTTCTGTGAAGATGTTACCCATTTGTAAGAATTATTTTTATATGAACTTTATCTGTGAAATGGATACCAAATATTTTCCATAATCTATCTTTTATATATTAAATTTGTTTAGGATAATTTACATCATTTTTAAAACACATAATTATATAATTATTTTTTCCATTTTAAAATGAGTTTTCTAAGTTTTCTGTATTGTATATCTTTTTTATCTAAGAATTATTTGGACCATGTTTCTTAATTTCATAATAGAAAGATTATTGCAGTCTTTTTACTATCCTATAGTATTAGGGTTTTTTTTTTGAATGGAGGTCTCAATCCTCTAAATTTGTTTTTACAGACAACTGAGACAGTGGTTTTCAAACATCACTGTGCATTCAAGTCACCTGGAAGACTTTCCAAAACACAGATGGTTGGACCGCATCACCAAATTTCTGTTTCAATATCTATTAGGATTTCTAACTACTTCCCAGATGATGTTGGTCCTACTGGTTCAGGGCCTGCATTATGAAAATCACTAAATGCTCACAACACAGAGTTTGAAAAATACTAATAAATAAGGAAAACTTTCAATAGAGGCTTAGACATTGATGCTCAGTACCTTTTTCAAGGTCATGCATTTAAAAATGACAGATCAATATCTCCCGACTCCCAGAAAAGTAATGACTCAACCACATCATACCATCTCCCTAGGTTCACTAGAAGACTGAAGATTCTATCAGTTACATCTATGCAGGTGGAAAGGGCTAGGAGTTCCATGTTCATGCAGAGACCCAGAGAACCAATTAGAAGAGACAATCTTGAAGAATTTTATACATAGGACTGGAGGTTAATCTGAGCTACTTCTGTGATTTGAAGCCTCACAGATTTAAGAATGCAAAGGCAAAGCTGGAAATAGTTCATGAAAAAGCATAGAATAAACAGTAGGCTTAGAGTGTAGAAAGAAGGGCGAAGTAAGAATAGTTGCTTTGGAGTCATTAGAGCTAAAAAAAATGTTGATAATAAATTGATCAAATCAAGGAGAGCTTCTAAATCAAGGAGAAGGCTAGAGGTTAATATGACATTTAAGGTTTTAAAATGTAATAATTCAATTAGCAAGTACAAAACTAAAAAACATGACTAATAAAAAGCCACTATGACCTACACAGTTGGCATAATGCAAATTGTGTGCTGCTGATTACAATCTGGCTCCACAAGTTAAAATTTTGGATGAGTATAAAAATTAGAGATGGCAAAACTGGAGCTCATTGAGCCTAAATAACTTGCCCAATATCAATATGTCCAGTAAGCCTCCTAGCTACTAGTGGGCCTTGTGTGTCTAAAACCACTTTGTTCACTATGCCATAAATGAATAGTTTGATCGACGACCCGGGGGGAACATCTATATTTCTGTGCAAAGCAGGACGTTTTGTTAGTGAAATAGCCTATCATCAATAGTAGTTGTGGGAAAACATAGTGGGTGGCTTTTTGCCTGGGACTATAGCCCATTGGACAATCCTGAAGATGAGGCAGGGGCTGATGGAAACACAGCCACATCTGCAATCTCATTCCATTTTGAGACCCATCCTCTAAGCGACTCAAATGCACCTGGACACAACACAAACAGATTTTTATTTTTAAGATTCACATACAATTTTCTTTTGCATCCCAGAAACAGCATCATCCTTTTCCCCCCTTCATGTGCCTGAAACCTACCTACTTTTTTTGTCCATGTTTTTTGTGTCATTTACTATAGTCATTTTGAAACATTCTCCTCCACAGCCTGCCAGCTGGAACTGTCCTTCAATGTCTAACCCTTCAGATCTCTACTTCTGTATGAAACACATTGCAATAGTATAATTAAAGTGGTTCTGTTCTGCTGTATGTTGTCTAACATTTTGCTTTGTACCTGAGAGAGTTATTTATTCTAGCGGCCACAGAATCTTTGGGAATTGGTAGCTCCCCATGAGGGTCAGTAGGCAGCATGAAGAACAGATGACAGCCTGCAATGCCTCCTTCGCATTTCCGTAAAGAGATCTGACATTTACAAAGAACTGCATGTTGCCTTTCCCCACAAATCTCCAAAGACTCCATAAAAATAAAAGGCTTAATGATTATTCCTTCACATTTGATATGCTTTTAAAAGTGCAAGATAAGCTGTTCTTGGTTAAATGGAAAGGCTTACCACAGGGGGCATGGTGGAACCATCTCTAAGAATTCCCATCAGTATACAGGAACAATACATGTCAGAGAACCCTTTCCTAGAAATTGCAGTGCCAGTTCTGGAGCTAAGAATTGCTGTTCAGGGAAGGTCTTTGGGTTCTTAAGAATCAATATGCCTCTTCCTACAGTTCTCTTAAATTTAGATCTGGTAGAATCAGGTAGCATTTAAGCTACCCTAGAGTTAATTGTATTTCCATTTCCTCTGTTCATGAAAGAAATTTGAAAGCACCTGAAGTCCATTCTTAAATAACTGAGATAAACTTCCTTTAATGATAGATAACACCTTGAACTAGAGATTCAAACAAATTCCAAAAGTTAATCTATCCTTGGATCTTTTAAATTGCATATAAAAACCTTCATGCATTAATAAGAAATGACTTCACTTTATTAATACTGCTTTATTTTTAATTTTCTGATCTAAATACAGATTACTTAAAAAGAAATTTTCTGTAATATTTCCTTCATGCAGAATTTAGAGAAGTGCTGAGATTAACTAATCTCTTCTATGGTAAATAATTTAAGTAGGAAAAAAGTTAATCAATAAAAAAGTAAAAGGAGCTTTAGTGACATTCTAAAGTAAAACCCAAGGACAGTTGTGATGTGGATCAAGTCCCGTTTCTCCCTCCATGTCACATACAAAGTATGGAAACCTGGCTTAAACGAATCAATGCGGGTTTGGTAGGGCAGGGAAGAAATGACTCAAGTACATGAGCAGGAGAAATAGCCATTTCCAGAGGATACTCACTCACAGTGGATACGGCCACAAAGACTGTTAAGGGGAAGAACAATGACTCCTTAATCCTGCTTCTTTTCTCCTACTCTCTGTCTCAGCCAGTCTCCATTTAAATAATTGTCATTACAGGAAAAATGAAGAACATAGTATTCTCTTGTTAAAAAAAAAAAAAAAAGGCCCTTTATGGTAGAACCTGATGAGTCACATTTTCTTTTTAAATTGTTACATTCTCCAGAATTTCATTAATCCCTGAATTTTCATAGAGTATTATGAAATATATCCCTACATTATGAAGTGTTTAAATTGACAAATAGTTTAGAATAAAAATAACAGGAACACCCATATACTCACCACTCAGTTTAAGAAATAGAATTGCTGCCTGTACCTGAGATATTTTCTGTATATACCTGAATGAGGGTATTACATTCCCTCTGCTCAGCCTTGCCCTGCTTTTCTTTTTTTAGTTTTATCAAGTTAATATACAGTATACAGCTTATTTGTTTTTGAATTTTATGTTAGTGGACTCATGATGTACACACTGTTTCATGACATTTTTTCTTGTTTTTATGATTCGTCCATGTTGGTGCTTGTGCCTATACTTTATTTTTACTACTATATATTGTATCATTAAATGATATACCACAATTTATTTATCCGTTCTATTGTTAGCAGATATTTGGGATGTTTCCAGTTTTTAAAATCTATTTCCATTTTTACCATCAATTTTTTTAAAAATGTCAACCTCAAGATTCTCGACATCAATAATTATAGAGGGAATGCAAATCAAAACCACGATAACATATTACCTGTCAGAATGGCTAGAATCAAAAAGACAAGAAATAACAAATATTGGGGAGGATGTAAAAAAAAAAAGGAACCCTCATACACTGTTGGTGGGAATGTAAATTGGTGCAACCACTGTGGAATACAGCATGGAGGTTCCTCAAACAATCAAAAATAGAAATGCCAGATGATCCAGTAATTCTACCACTGTGTATTTACCCAAAGAAAATGAAAACACTAATTCAAAAAGATATATGCATCCCTGTGTTTATTGTAGCATTATTTACAATAGCCAAGATATGGAAGCAACTCAAGTGTCCACTGACAGATGAATGGATAAAGATGTGAGATATTATTTATATTATATATATCTATATATCATGGAATTTATATATAATATATATATATTTATCATGTAATATTACTCAGCCATAAAAAAAGAATAAGATCTTGCCATTTGCGACAACACGGATGGAACTAGATTGGTTATTATGCTGAGTGAAAGGAGTCAGAAAGAGAGAGACAAATACCATATGATTTCACTTATATGTGGAATATAAAAAACAAAACAAATGAACAATCACAAAAGCAGAAACAGATTCATAAATACAGAGAACAACTGATGGTTGCCAGAGGGGAGGGGGTGGGGGATGGACAAAAAGAGTGAAGGAGAGCGGGAGATACAGGCTTGCAGTTTTGGAATGAATAAGTCATGGAGATGATAGGCACAGCATAGGGAATATAATTAATGGTACTGTAATAGTGTTGTATAGTAACAGATGGTAGCTACACTTGTGATGAGCATAGCTTAATGTATAGACTTGTCAAATCACTATGTTGTACAACTGAAACATTGTGTGTGAACTATATTTCACTAAAAGAAAATTAAGGCCAGACCTCCCTAGAAGTTGAAAGAAAAGTACAATATACCCTTCACCTACATTAATCGTTAATAACATTTAGCTACATTTGTAGTTTTTTTCCATATTTTTTCCCATATCCACTTTTTCCATATTAAAAGTTGTGGGATACAGAAAAATCTGTGGTTGAAGGCAAATTTATAGCTCATGGATTCCACCAAGAATTTCAGTAAGCTGCTATGTATCATTAATACCTTTTATTCTAGAATAGTTCTTCAGCATTTTAGAGAATGTCTCAGAATTTTGATTTGGCTAATGGTTTCCTCATGATCACATTTACATTAAAAATCTTTATAAGAAATACCTTACAGGTGATGCTGTGTGCCATCTCACGCATCATATAAACAGGCACAACTTATCAGTTTATACCATTATTAGTGATGTTAACATTATTTGGTTATGAAGATGCCCACTGCATTTTTCAATATACACTGAAAGTATACCTCCCCACTTCACAATTAATAGCTAATGTGAAGTAATAGTAGGAAACTCTAAAAATGTCTTATTCCCCAACAAAATTTCACCCAACAATTTTAGCATTCATTGATAATTCTTCCTTTATTCAGTCACTACCATGCTGTTTGTAAAACGGTGATTTTAAAATTTCCATTATTACTTCTGCATTTAGTAGTTGGCATTCTTCTGTAAAAAAAAAAAAAAAGGAGCATTTCCCTTTTCCACCACACCTCTTTTAAATTTGTTTAATTGTATAATGTTCACATATTAATCAAGATAAAACTGCCATAACTATAAAAAAGTCTACAAAGTAGAACTGAAGGCAATAAGAAACTAAAAAAATCCATATTTCTTAAAAGTAAAAGAGTAGATTCACTGGGACTATTTAACAATTTTAAATTTGTATGCACCTAATAACATGGTCTCAACATTTATAATGCCAAAATTCATAGAACAGAGAGGAGAATTACACAAACCCACAATCACTGTGAATAATTGATAGAATAAGCAGGCAGAATATCAGTAAATATAAAGAAGATCTAATAACTTCATAGCAAATTTTATTTAATTTAAACCACTGAATCTAATTTGACCTAATACACTGATCATCTGTAGAATATACATTATTCTGAAGTGCACCTAAAATATTTACCAAAATTGGGCAATACATGGAGTCATAACTTAACATATCTCAAAAAAGACCTCAATAAATGTCAAAGGAGATTATGCTAAGTGAAATAAGTCAAGCAGAGAAAGTCAATTATCATATGGTTTCACTTATTTGTGGAACATAAGGAATAGCTTGGAGGACATTAGGAGAAGGAAGGGAAAAATGAAGGGGGGGAAATCGGAGGGAGAGATGAACCATGAGAGACTATGGACTCTGAGAAACAAACTGAGGGTTTTAGAGGGGAGGGGAGTGGGGGATGGGTTAGCCTGGTGATGGGTATTAAGGAGGGCACGTACTGCATGGAGCACTGGGTGTTATACGAAAACAATGGATCGTGGATCACCACATCAAAACCTAATGATGTATTGTATGGTGACTAACATAACATAATAAAATAAAATTTAAAAAAATAAAATAAAATTAAGATGATAAAAATAAATAAATAAATAAATGTCAAAGGACCAAAGTCATACAACTTGTATTATCTGATCACAGTGGAATTTAGTTAGACATAAATGACACAGATATAATTAGAAAGTTCCTAAACGTTCAAAGTTTCAAAAATCACTTTTAAATAACCCATTAGCCTAAGAAAATCATATATTAAAAAATAAGAAAGGCTGAAATCAATGAGCTAATTATTCAACTCAAAAAGATAAAAAGGACTAGTAAAAAATTCCTAAATAAAATTGAAAAAAAGGAAATAATGAAGATAAGAACTGAAATGCATGAAATAGAAATCAAAGAGAAAAGCAAAGAGAAAAGTCCAATATTTATTCTTTAAAATGACTATTAAAATTTACCTAACCCTAGCTATCTAAAAAAGTATACAAATGGCTAATATAAGGAATGAAAAAAGGTGATCACAAATACATGCTTCAGATACTAAAAAGGTAAGAGGCATCAAAATAAGTGAAAATATATATAAAATAGACAAAATCCTTATAAATACAGATTATCAAACTTAAACAAGAAAGACAAAAAATCAGGATGGAGTAGACATATCATACACATATATATATATATATATATGACCTATATGACACATATATTACTTTTTTGGAGGGTGTTCTCAAGAGGAGTGAAGAAACTAAGGTAGAATGGGAAAAAAGCTATGCAAGACTGTGGTCTCAGTTGAGACTTGTTTCAGTTTGATACAAGAGAGAAGTTCTGGCACAGAATCTCATCCTGAGGTGAGGCAGTGGGGGACGGGGGAGGGGAGGAGGGCTGACCTTTGTACTTATGTCACTTAGTTTGGCCAACAATAGTTACTGTCTGTCCCAAACCAAATGGGATGGGAGTGTACTCTACCAAGCAAGCTGGCTTACAAAACTGAGCTAAGGGCAATTCTCTGGCAATTGTAAATAGTTACCAGGCAGGTGAGCGATGGGTACACCAGCCAGTAAAGGGGATCTGGGTTTGGCATCAACTCATCCACTATGGTCCATCCCTGGCACCATTGAGTTTCACTTGTTCATCACAGTAGGTTCACTTTATACAGTCAGTTTCTTCAGGATTCTGGTTGGTGACAATTTCTGGAAATACTGAGAAGAATTAGCAGGACAAATCACAGCTCCACTGCTATAGTTAGTCCTTAAGCCATAACTGATAATCATCATCTCCCTCTTCTGCCACCCATTCTAGATTTCCCTGAACTCTGGCTGCCACTTCCTCTAATCTAGATAGCTTGACTGGGAGACTGACTTAGATCCATGAATCCCCAAGGGAATCTGGCAAAGTCTGGAGACATTTTTGGTTGTCAAAACAGGAGGAGGTGCTATTGCCACCTAGTGGGTAAAGGCCAGGGATGCGCTAAATACCCTACAACACATAGGACAACACCCTCAACAAAGAATTACCTATCCTAAAATGTCAATAATGCTGAGGTTGAGAAATCCCGCCTCAAAGATTTAGTGAAAATGTTTATGGGTTTGGGGAGTTTTAAGGTTTCCTTCTATGCAATGTGCCAGTGACTTGGCTTTTTGCAGACAGGTAACTGTGGAAACAGTCACCCAGACCAGCCTCCCAAAATGCCCCTTTATTTCAAGTACAATCCCACTGGAGAGTGAATCAGGAGAATTAGTTTGATAAATGGCTCTTCTACTAACTCGTTCTGTGTCTCTAGACAAGTCTCATCAACTCTGGGCTTAGATTTTCTCATTTATAAAAGAAAAGGGGGGGAATTTTAACTGATCTTCATATGGTCCTTTCAATTCTGACCTTCAGTTCTTTGTGGCTAAATACTTCTTGGAGGAGGGAGATTAACATTGGAAAACCATAATCATGTATTTGTGTCTTTGTAATCAGCTTCATTTATAAAAGACAGCTGCACAGGAGAGCAAGTAATAATGGCTGTTGGAGGAGGGGAGTGTGTAACCCTGATAAGTGGAAGTCAGCTGGACAGGAAAATTATGGAGGGAGCAGAAAACATTGAAAGTGAAGGCAAGAAGTTCCAGAAATAAAAACCACCGTTAATCTAAGGCTGATCTGGTAACCACTACAACCACAACAGCAAACATTTGCACAGGGTTTTATAAATGTTAGATACTTTAACCCTTACAGCAGCCTCATGAGACAGGAAAGGATGACTTAATTATCTCCATATTACACATAAAGATCTTGAAGCTAAATAAGACAAGTGGATGCTTAAGTTCATGTGTTGAGTAAGAGGCAGAGTTGGACTTAAATTGACATCTTCTGATGCTAAAGCCTTCAGACAGACTGCCAGAAGAAAACTGGACTGAGAGTCTGAAGACCCTGGTTTTAGTGTAGTTCTGGCCTTTTCCAGCTATGTAAGAGCTTGTTTCTCCATATTAAAATTATTTGATTCCCATGCTGGGGGAGGTTTCGTCATCTTCTCTGCACTCATTAATTACATCCCCCTGAGCTTGAAAGGGGTGATTCACTTTCAGCATTTCTAAAAAATAAATAAATAAAGTCTTGCCAAAACACAAACATTAGTTCTGCCACATTATTCTTCAGGTCCATAGGCCATGTCTCAAAAACCTAAGAGAATAATGCTTATAAATTAACTCTGGCTGTGAAAGGTTTTGAAAGAATTATGTTCCCATAAAAGCCTTAGAAAGCATGGGTTTTGTGTCAGTATATTTGTATGACCCTTACTGTGTGCTAATTATCAGTTATTTTTAAAGTTGTTTTATACTGAGTTTTCCACACAGCAGCTTAAAGAAAGATTTTTGGAAAATATCCTGGATTTCTAGCTGCAAAACCTTGGAAACCTCTCACACATTTAATGATATTACAAATACTATGGTTTTAAATTCACCCAAACTAAAGAAGAGATTTGGGGATACTAGAGTTTTGGGGGTCAAATTTTTGTCTTGGTTCATTGGAGATATTATATATGATAATCTGATAATTTGACTTCAGCTGTAAAGTCAAACAAGTCTATGATCCTCTATCAATACTTCCTGTGCCCCATTGCATATCTTTATGGTCTTACCATTGATTCTAGCTACAGCTGAGACATACTTTTTCAAGTAGGCTCTAACTCATTTTGCACTTACAGCATTTCACCTCCATGACATGCCATGCATCTTTGCTTCTTGCCCCATGACTTCAATGCCAATGCATGAGTGGGCCTGCAGTAAGGACTTTTTTGGCACAACTCATGTACAGCTATATAGTGTGGGGGAATTAGCTCCAGGATAATGCTCAATCAATCTGGGATGGGAGCCAATGGATGAATATTCTTCACTGTCAATCCTTGGATTCACGATTTTGTGAGGCACTTCATAGGACTTCAGAAGATCCCAGCAGGACTGAACTCTACATTTCCATGATGTTAACCAACTCAATAATGATCTCTTTTATTGGTTTTTTTGTTCTTCTCTATTAAATTCTGTGCAGTTACTTCCATTCCCTGAAATCACCTTCCAAATAAACAACCAGTTCATAAGTCTTTGTTTTACACTCTACTATTTTGGAGGGGAGGTAGGTAGATGGGTAGAATCCAGGTCAAGGAAATTAATACTAGAAGTAGCCCTAGAGATTAGTAGACCTCCAGGATGAGATTCTAAATCTGAATCACTCACCAGCTACTGGTGACTGACCATGATAGCACCAGGCATGCTGTAACATCATAATTAGAAGGGCCATATGCACCCCAATGTTCATAGCAGCAATGTCTGCAATAGCCAAACTGTGGAAAGAGCCGAGATGCCCTTCAACAAATGAATGGATAAAGAAGATGTAGTTTATATATACAATGGAATATTACTCAGCCATCAGAAAGGATGAATACCCAACTTTTACATCAACATGGATGGGACTGGAGGAGATTATGCTAAGTGAAATAAGTCGAGCAGAGAAAGTCAATTATCATATGGTTTCACTTATTTGTGGAACATAAGGAATAGCATGGAGGACATTAGGAGAAGGAAGGGAAAAATGAAGGGGGTGGAAATCAGAGGGAGAGATGAACCATAAGAGACTATGGACTCTGAGAAACAAACAGGGTTTTGGAGGGGAGGGGGTGGGAGGATGGGTTAGCCCAGTGATGGGTATTAAGGAGGGCACATACTGCATGGAGCACTGGGTATTATATGAAAACAATGGATTGTGGATCGCCACATCAAAAACTAATGATGTATTGTATGGTGACTAACATAATAAAATAAAATAAAATAAAATAAATACTATAGAAATACTGTCACCTGCGGTGTGTTGGAATGTTACACAGGTGGAGAGTGGGGTAATTGGGCTATTGAACAGAATAGGTGGCACTGGTAATTATAAGGTGGAGTTCTGTTGGCTGCATTGGAAACATTAAAAAAGAATGATTGGTCTGGTAAGCCAACCATCAACCAAGAGTGAGCTATGGAAGCCATGAAGGCCTCCACAGAAGAACTGAAAGAAAACAGCTTCTTCTGCTGCAACAGGACAGCCTGTGTTGTTAAAAAGAGACTAATGTGCAGACTCAATGTGACTCCTGTGCAAAGGAGCCCTGATAGAGGAGAGATGTGACCCTGACACCTGGTATGGGAATATTTGGGTGGACAAGCTTAAGAAGACGCAACTCCCAAATTTTCCTAATCCTCTAGGCCAGCAGAAGGAAATCCCTTCCCACTTTGGGGCTTTGGGGGAGCAGCCTCCCCTTGCCTAAAGACCATGAAAAGAACTCACCGAAGCAAATGCCTTATAAGGTTTTGTTTGCCTTCCTCATGACCCATCACACCTCTACTCATTCCCACAAATTGATAACTAGAATCAGATCTCTTCAAAACCCAAGCAAGGAAACAGAGGTAACAGCTAACTCCCTAAAAGAATTGCAGATTTTGACTCATGTGTACAATGAATCATGAGCGTTCCCCTTAGATTGAGGGCAGAATATAAGACTAGATGAAAAGGCATTATTCACATAGACATACTCTCCCATGACACAAAATTTAATATTCTAGCCTGAACACCTAGAGATAATTCTAATACACTGCTGGAATGGTTCCTTAAAGCTCTAATATTCTGATAGTCTACAGTAATTGAAGTCAGATATGGGAATTGCCATAGAAGTTTTAATCAACTTTATTGAGGTACAATTTATATACAATAAACACACACATTTTAAGTGTACAGTTCCAGGAGTGTTGATAAATGCAGATACGCATGTCTACCCTAATCATTATAAAAAATGTTTTCATCACTACAAAAAGTTCCTTTGTGCCCTTTGTAGTAAATTATCCCCACCTTCCACCTCAGGCAACTGTGGATCTGATATCTATCTCTATAGATCAGTTTTTCCCATTCTAGAAACTCATATGAATGAAATCATATGGTATATACTGTCATATGTTGGCTTTTCTCTTTTTACACTCAACATAGTATCTTTGAGTTTCAAACATGTTATTACATGTAACAGTAACTTATACCTTTTCATTGCTATTATCTCACTTTTCAAATATACCACAATTGGTTTATACATTCACTTGCTGGTGGACATTTGGGTTGTTTATAATTCAGAGATAATTTAAACAAGTCACTGTTAACATTCCTGTCAAGTCTTTATGTAGAAGTATATTTTCATTTTTCTTGGCTAAAATACTTAACAGTGGATTAGTGGATTATAAAGGAATAGGTATATGATTATTTTTATAAGAAACTCTGTTTTCCAAAGTAGTTGTAACATTTTTACATTCCCACCAAGAATGTGGGAGAGTTCCAGTTGCTCCTCATTCTTACCAACTTGGCATGATCAGTCTCATTAATTTTAACTTTTTTTTTTTTTTAAAGATTTTATTTATTCATTTGAGACACACACAGAGAGAGAGAGAGCATGAGCAGGGGGAGAGGCAGAGGCAGAGGGAGAAGCAGGCTCCCTGCTGAGCCAGGAGCCCGATGTGGGGCTCGATATGGGGCTCGATCCCAGGACCCTGGGATCATGACCTGAGCTGAAGGCAGACGCTTAACCATCTGAGCCACCCAGGCGCCCCTCATTAATTTTAACTTTTTAAGTTCTTAATTTTAACTATTCTAACAAGTGTGACATGGTAGCTTCATGTGGCTTTAATTTGCATTTCTCTAATAATAAATGCTCTGGAAGGTTGAACCTTTTTTATGTGCTCATTGGCCATTTGTATATCTTAATTTTTGAATATCTGATCAAATATTTTACCCATTTTCAAACTGTGTTATCTTCATATCATTAAAGAGTTCTTGGGCTTTGTGAATGTGGGTCTAAGGTATTTTTAACTCTAGAGTGTAATTTTTATTCCTACAGCACTCTTTCCAGTGCCTCAACTAGATGCTGGGGTTGTTAAGCAGGTGTTAATGAGTTCTTCCCACTCTGGCTGGTCTGAAATTCCAATGCCCCCCAGCACACTTGATCTTGATCTATACAATCTCTGTTTTTTATGCCCTATAGGTGCTATTCTCTGGTAAGACTCCAGTAGTCTTGACTTGCTGCAATGTGAAAAATTACCAGCATGCAAGGTAGCTTCTAAATACACTACCAAGTTATCTCACTGAAAGGTCATAGAACAGAAGGGCTCACAGAACAAATTTAAAAGGTTTATTAAATTATTTTAGAACACACTGCAAGAAGGAAGGGGATAGAAGTGGGGTAACAACATTTTTAGACTAGGTTACAAGGGGACAGAAGGACCATACTAGTTGAGTCCTGGGTTATGTAATGTTCATTTGTCCTGTCTCAGTCTCAGCTACACCAGCCTTCTTGCTGATGGTGTGGTTATAAGACCCAGAGTTGAAGTTAGAGCAAGGGATTCACAGACAGAGATATCCTGGGCCAATGACTCATGCTTACTCTATCAGAACAATGCAGAGGCAAGTATACCTGGCCAGAGCTGGAAGATGTCAATCAGCCTATTGAACAACCATGGGTTTTATTGCATTTCTTGTGTAGAGTACACCGGGTGTTATTAATCAAAAGGAGGCATAATCATGACTTATTCTTTCTATCCCTTTCTATTTATAAGAAGTATTCATATTTGTTCTATCATCTTGACTATTTATTATATCTATCTTTGAAGTGTCTTACAGGTTACTAACTCATTTACAATCTTTATTTAACATGTCTCCTAAATTTTGACTATACCTCACAGGCTCCTTGTTTACTCATATTTGACACACTCTAGGAGCTTTACCTGTGTATCATAAGTTCCCAGCTTACTTACTATCTACATTAAACACTTATAGGTTTCATCATCCCATTAACTATCCTGTTCTCAATGGAAGATTGAATATTCTCAAACAATAGAGTACACTCACATTACATCTGCACATGTGCAGCTCAGTCCTCCACAAAGCCCTCACCAAGTCTCTAGATCCAAACCAGTACTCATTGATTGAAGGGGAGATTGGGTCCCCTTGAAGGACTCTGGAATGCCACCAAGGCATATATGATAAATACTCACCTAATCCCTCCCCCAGAAGTACTTACGGTCATTTACCAGAGTAACTGTGTATCAGGGGAAGTAGTATTCTCAAACACCTTGAGGGTTATTGGAAACAAGGTCTAAGCTAACATTACAACAAGAGGACCAAAATGTCACTTAGGGGCTTAATGGAGGACAGGTGATTAATGGGGTGTAAGAGTGGGTACAAACTAGTCTTGCCAACATACCTGGAAGTAGTTAGAGTTATAGAATAGAATGGCCTATTAAAGGTTCAGCTGCAGTGCCATCTAAGAGTCGATATCTTGCAGGTTTTGATAACTGTGTACTTTAGGAGGAAGCATATAAAGTAAACTAATAACTATTGTATGGTGACTTATTCCCCAATATCTAGAACAAATACTTGGATCTTAAAAGCAAAGAGTGGAAGATTGGCACTTATCACCACCATTTTTAAAGATCTCTTTGAGGAATTTACCATTTTTCATTCCTAAAACACTAAGGTCTGATGGACTAAAGGTCCTGATTTCCAGAGAAGAAACAAATCTTCAAGGGAACCAAAAAAGTGTTCCACTAAAAAATGCTATGAGTACTACCCAGTATCAGGGGCCCGAAGCCAAGAAAGTAGTTACTATAGTTATGAAAAACTGATCCTGATCATCCTGGAGAACAAAGGTTGCTCCTCCAAAATAGGAACATGGAGGAATATGTCTGGGACATATTTATTGGGACATGTTTTTGGTGCTTTCAGGCTTGGTAATAATGGTGAATGCACAGTTGCAGCAAACACAGCCCAATAGGACACAGACCCCTTGGTATGATGATCTGGGTCACCCTACCAGGCAAACAACCTACACTTGCTAAAGTGCTAATGAAGGACAGGGAAATCTGGAAAGAGTGGCAGAAGAAGAAAAGATAAATGTCAATTATAGCCTTGATACCAGTAGCAAGTAGCTTGTTTCATTAAACATTGAATATTATCTTTGAAAAATAATTTATTGAGGTATAATTGAAATATAACATTATATTAGTTTCAGGAAAATACTAAGTTTCTTGCAAGTTGCAATTAGCTACTACTTTGAGAAAGTTAAGATTTAGGTTTTAATGTAAGGCATGAAGTTCTCAACAGTGCAAGATGTGAACTTTATTAAATGTGTCCTGTGTCTGGCCTCACATCCTCTCAATCTTATCTCTGATTCCAACTCTTACTTGATAAACAAATTCTTTGTGGGCTTAACTTGTCCTCCACTTTGTTCTCTTTGACTTGGGCCTTTCTCCAATGTTGGAACTCAGTAGCGTGAAGCTTGTGCAGTCCAGAAGTGTGTGTGTGTGTGTGTGTGTGTGTGTGTGTGTGCACGTGCATGTGCATGCTTGGGGTGGGGATTAAAGGTCCCTGAAGTTATTCTCAATGAAAAGCGATAAGAGCCCATGGGTATATGTTTGCCCCTGTCAATCCTTTGGTGGACAATTTTGAGAATTGTTTGGCTTGTTCTCTTCTTTTAGAAGGCCCTAATGGGATCCAAACTCACCATGGCAGTGACCATCTTGATATCAGGCACTCAGGCTGACTTTTCATCCTTCCAAGTTTATTCTCCCCAGTCCCTCATCCTCCCAATCATCACTCTGAAATCTGAGTTACCTAGAGGAGGAACCTAGACTAAGACAAATATTATCCCTATAACCTTCTCACTGTGTGATGGTAAGAAAATTACTCAAATTCTCTGTATCTCATTTATCTTACTTAAACGATGGCAACATTAATGGCACACAGTGGTTATGAGGATTAAATGATAAAGTATAATGACTGGCACATAATACAAAATAAATATTAGCTGTTTTTAATATTGTTATTATTGTTATTAAGCTTTCCCCAAAACACAAAATTAGGGTCCTATAGCTCATTTAGGAAAAATTCAGCAGTGCTAAGATAAGAATAGTCTGATCAAGACATCCTCACTGTTTTTTTTCCCCCTTGAATATATAAAGCATCAAGAAATTCTAGGGTCATTAATGGAGTCCCAGTGTTTACATATACTTTAAGAGGTCTACATGAAGTTGGGATTTCCAAGAGCTTTAATGCTTAAGAGCACATATAATGAGTCATATAAACCTTATGCTCTATTCCCTAGGCAGTTCATTCAAAATGCCAATCTCAGCACAGGTTTAGCTTACAGAGAGATTCATATATATTATAATACCTATAAATATATGCATGCATGTCATGTACATGCATGTGACATGTACATGTGTATGCATGTACCTTCTAGCTTCAATTTGAAAGTTTTAAAATTACAATACTAAGAAAACATTTCATTTCACTTTGAAACACAATATTTATAAGAAATTCTGCATTGAGACTCCAGTGTATCAGTTTCTATAAAATCTCAGATTACTTAAATTCTCTAAATGACATGTTATTCATTTTTTTTAAATGGGTATAAAGTAACACTACCTCTACAAAGGTGTTATCAGGGTTAGAAGAAATGTATATGAAAGTGCTTTTGGAACTGAATTTTTTACAAATATTGAGCATTAATAATTTTACTAATTATTTTACTATTAAATTAATAATTTATTAGTAATAAATTATTACTAATTTTACTTACTTGGATTTATGCACCAAAAAACTAAATTTCAAAATGGAAGAGCCTTCTTTTCTTTTCTCCTCTCAAATTCTCCAGTGATTTTGAGCTCATTGTCCATCGGTTGGAACTGCAACCATCTGGACTATGTGCAAGGGCCAGTCTCTCTTCCAGTCTCTCTTCCATGCATCCAGAAGTGTAGCTGCAGGGGGTTGAGAGTGAGCTCTGCAGTGCCTAATGGGCACTAATCGTCCTGAACCCCTTACCTTCCCACATAGTATAATAGATCTATGGCTCCCAGAGGACAGTTACACAGTGCTCTTCCCCACCACCTTGGTATTTCTTCTCTGGGCTTGGAGGCTTATGGGACCCATGCTTATTTTGAATCAATAAGCTCTCATAGATTGAGAATATTTGGGAGTGAATGATTCTTTCCAGACAGGGGATCAGAGGCAGCTTCAAGGAAGGGGCAACATTTGAGCTGGGCTACATAGACTTCGAAAAGGTAAAAACAGAATGAGGGCATTCTGGACAGTGGAAAGAGCATCAGTAAAGACACAAGGATGGAATAATATCCAAGAAGATATGGGTATTAAAGAGGGCATGTACTGAATGGAGCACTGGGTGTTATACGTAAACAATGAATCATGGAACACTACATCAAAAACTAATGATGTAATGTATGGTGATTAACATAAAAATGTTAAAAAATAAAAAAATAAAAAATGTCCTTCAGTTAAAAAAAAAGAAGGTATGGAAGCAAAAAGCCCTAACATTTTATAAAGGTATAGATAGAAATGGTGATAAACATTTATGTTCCATCTACCATGTATCAACAGAAGTCATTTCATTAGATTAAATAAATGATCTTTGCAAAAAAAAAAAAACAACAAGAAGATTGATTTAAATATAGGGTATATTGGGTATTAAGGCCAAGAGAGAAGAACAAACAGTATAAATAGGTTAAGATCAGGTAATGAAGGTCAAATATAAGGAACACTTTCTATGCAATACAGAGTCATTTGGAATTTAAATTGGGTTGAGATGGCATAATTAGAGCTGAATTTTAAATAATTAGGGACAGTGTCATTGAGATGGGCAAAAAAAAAGGAAGCCTTTTGAGACATGGTAGAGGGAAAAGACGGACTTAGAAATGTTTTTGTGAAGATTAGGAATATAAAATATATTCTTTTTTTTTAAGACTTATTTATTTATTTGACAGAGAGAGAGTGAGAACAGGAACAAAAACAGGAGCAGAGGGAGAGGGAGAAGCAGACTTCCTGCTGAGCAGGGAGCCTGATATGGGACTCAATCCCAGGACCCTGGGATCATGACCTGGCCGAAGGCAGACACTTAATGACTGAGCCACCCAGGCGCCCTATAAAATATATTCTTAAAAATGACTGAAGAGTGACTTATATTGAGGTATTATATATATGTGTGTGTGGTGTGTGTATGTATGTAGTTAAGTGCATAAAAATGCATTAATTTTAAGTGAATTTTCACATTTAAATTAATACTGAAGCCATAACCCAGATCAATACAGAATATTTCCAGCATACCATAAGGTTTTCTCATCCTGTTGCTAGTCAACAGACATCTCCCTTGGTGAATTTTGAGTTAGGCTCATTTTATATCTCTTTTTTTTATTAAATAAATATTCACTGAGCTCATAACAGTACCAGGAAAATATGGGGAATAGACACAGTTGCTTTCTTGTCCCCAAGAGGGTTCTTTATACATGGTCCAGTGCAGTGGTTCTTATTTTACTACACACAAAAGTCACCTGGGACTATTGAAAATGTGGATTTGGTAGACCCTTCCCCCAGATCCTAATTCAGCACTTTTAGGGTAGAGCCCTGCAATATCCATTTTCCCCCCTATTGGAGGGTAACTTCTTCTCTCTTTTCTTTTTTCTTTCTTTACTTTCTCTTCTTTTCTTTCCTTCAAGTACAGTTGACATAGAATGTTATATTAATTTCAGGTGTACAAGATAGTGATTCGAAAATTACATACATCATGAAATGCTCACCATAAGTGCAGTTCCTATCTGTCACCATGCAGAGATATTACATTATGATTGATTATATTACCTATGCTGTACTTTTCATCCCCATGACTTATTCACTTTATAACTAGAGGTTTGTACCTCTTAATCCTCTCACCTGGTCACCTATGCCCCCAAATCCCTCTCCTCTGGCAACCACTAGTTTGTTCTCTGTATTTATGAGTCTCTTTTGTTGTTGTTGTTTTATTTAATATTCATTTTTAAGAAATGCCCTGCTTTCCTTTATTTTTTTAAGATTATTTATTTATTTGACAGAGAGAAACAGACACAGAGAGAGCACAAGCAGGGGGAGCAACAGAGGGAGAGGGAGAAGCAGGCTCTCCGCTGAGCAGGGAGTCCGATATGGGGCTTGATCCCAGGACCCTGCGATCATGACCTTAGCTGAAGGCAGATGCTTAATGACTGAGCCATCCAGGCGCTCCCCGCCGACCCCTGCTTTCCTTTAAAGCAGATGATCTTAGGGTCCACCTGAGAAATACAAACCTATTGAATGGAATAATAAGGCCTTGTAGTCCATGCTAAGGAATCTGGACAAAATCCTGTGGGTTTTAGAGAAGAACTAGAGCGGTTGACAAAGGAATACAAAAGTCATGGTTGGGGCGCCTGGGTGGCTCAGTCGTTAAGCGTCTGCCTTCAGCTCAGGTCATGATCTCAGGGTCCTGGGATCGAGCCCCACATCGGCTCCTTGCTCCGCGGGAGGCCTGCTTCTCCCTCTCCCACTCCCCCTGCTTGTGTTCCCTTTCTCGTTGTGTCTCTCTCTGTCAAATAAATAAATAAAATCTTAAAAAAGAAAAAAGTCATGGTTTATGTACTTGAAGATAACTCTGGTAGCAGAGTGGAGAAGGGACAGCCTAGAGGGAATAAGACTGCTGTCAGAGGGTCAGATGCATGAAGATGATTGCAATAGTTCAGAAAAGGCAAGAAAAAGTCTGACTTTCTTCTGGAGAAAAGGCAGATTCAAAAGGCATTTAAGAGGAGCACTCAAAAGCACGTGTGACCAGTTAGATGTGTGTATGTGGGGAGGAATGAACAGGGAAATAGGGAAGACGACTAGTTGTTTTTAATAATGTAGATGAAAGGATTCACTCGACCTTGAAGCCATCCTGACCTCATGACTACTACAAACATTGGAGTGCTGAACACAAAACACTAACCCATTTATCCTGAGTCACAGAGGGCAGATTTTTAGTGCCAAAGGCTGACTGGTATTTATCCTCATACATAGGGCAGTGTCAGAACAATAAAATGTTGAGCATCCACTTAATGAAGCCTTGTCAGACTCAAAGATCTGGTCCTGATGGCTTTCAGGAATTCAGTTCCAAGAATGCTCCTTCTGCTGGGGAATTAATTGGTGTTTTCTCAACTAAGTTGTGGGGAGGGGTGGGAATAAAACCAAAGAAAACCTTGTGTTTGACATTGGGAAGCAAGCTTGAGAGGGGCGTGGGGTAAAGACTAGTTGCCAAGTATCCTTTCCAGCTTGTTTTGTCACAAAGTCTCTAGTGGTGGCAGCTGAGAGGTGACACAGATGGGATGCGATAAGTAAAAGCTGTGTCTCAGCCTTTGCTGGCCAACCCATCACCTTCTTAGGACAGGCACAGAGAGGAAGAACTAACCTGTAGATGGGGACTCCATACCTCTTCAAGCCAAGTCCCCTTCAGAGGGACTTAGACCCACAGTGAGGATACCAAGTAAGGTATCAGCAACATTGTAGCTCATTACAGATTACTAAGAACTTCCTTCAACCACCTACTTTGAGTCTGATAAGTCCTCTGGAAGCCAGAAAGTGAAGATGTTTATCTCCTTTTTCAGATGACAACAACACAGAAAGATAAAGCATCCTCCTCAAGGTCACAGACACATATCCTGCTGGAACTGAGACTAAAGCACTGAATACCAAAAGACTGGAGTTATTTCTCTAAAACTGAGCAGTGTCCCAAGGACCAAGGACAATCTGCTAGCCTATCTGCGATCCACTTCTCCCTTCTGAAATGCCAGCATCTCTCTACTGAGGATGGGCAATGGCAGAGACCCCTGGGGCATATTAAAGTGAGGGTAGAACCTAGTCAAGGGGAATTCACCATCATCCTCTCCCCCTCCCCGTCCACAAGGTGTGCACATCTTCCAGATGCCAGTGACAAACATGGAAGCTGAACAGTGGAGACTGCTTTCTTCTTTGTGCCTATATTGATAGTAGCGTTTAATAAAAATCACCAGGAGAATCCAGGTGAGTAACATGTACTCTTTTTTTTTTTTTTTTCCTTAAGGATTTCTTTACAACTGATTCCCAGCTTGCTCTTAGCACTCAAATGGAATTGGAAAAAGAAATGACAATACCGATTCTTGAAAAATGTTTCCTGTTTCAGATCTATAGCTGCCATAGCTGTCAGCATTTGGCTTTGCCATCTGTCGTTTGTCACAGAAATCCAAAGTTCTTCTATGTAAAACTTGCTTAAATGAAATTCACTTAAAACAATTCTAAATATGAAGAATTATTTAATTTAGCAGCAAACTCAGCCTATGGGCCAGAAAAATTCAAAATTAAAACACTGAAGAACTGATATTATCGTGCCTGCCATCTTGATGCTGCTTAGTTCCCTTACTATATGAGTTTGGATGAACTCCAGAAATGAGCAAATGTTTAAGAAAAAGAAATCATCATTGAAACAGTATGCTGATGTTCTAACATCTTACAATTAAACAAACCATTAGGTATAGACTTTCCCATCATGAACCACACACCAGTCATGGCCATGAACCTGGTGGGGAAGGGGCAGACTCAGAGGCTTTGTCTCCTATGATGGGACAGGCACAGCTGGAGCAGATACAACTCCAGGCTCTGGGGGTCACCTTGTCTGGCAATCGGAAGGGGTGGCAATGGACCTCAGGGATATCCAAGTAGGCAGACAGGGCTGTTGGATGGGCTAAAGGGATCCAGAGGAGACAGAGGAGCACGGACAAGTAGCTTTTACATGAACTCTCTGGAAGAAATGTGGGGCACAATGACAGGGAATCCAGGAACAGGCCACATTACCTAGCCAGAAGTATTTTCTCCAACTCTTGTTTTCTCTTGTTCTTCTTCTTTTTTTAATGGTTTTCTCTTCCTCTATTTCCTCTTCCAGTTATTTGTCTAATACTTGCATGCTATCAGTTCTCAAGTCAACAGACTACTTGTAGCTTTAGACACCACTTCTGTTACAAAGCTTTCCTTTCAAAAAGAGACGATGCCCTATTTGGCTTCTTGTTCTGGACATGCCCGACCTTCCTGAGAAACAGTGAGTACAGAGAAAATACCTCAGCAGTAGGACTGCCTGCACCATGTTTAATACAAACTAACTCACCAGGGAAGTAGGAAAACAAGCTTATGGTCTACAGTTTCCTCTACAAAGCAATGCTGACTGTTAACAGAGCAGGAGAGGCAACTGTGTATCAGTGACGTGGGTATGCATCTCTGTGATCATCCATCCTGCAGCATTAGCAAGAGCTCAAACTTGGATTTAGATATTCAAACAAAACTCTCCCTTCCACAAGTCTCTTCCCTCTAAAAATTATATACATATATACTTATCAGCGGTTCCTGCCTATAATCCCTTGGGGTTATCTTATCCTGGGACCGTGGTATGGAGGTACTTCTGGTTCCATTTATTATCTTGACATTATAATATGGAGAGTGGTTGGGCATCTCAGGCTACTTTGTTTGGTGCCTGCACAGTCCTTTCTTATTGATAACCCTAATGTAGTTTATCTTTCTCTCAAGTGTGCTAAGTCAGTAAAATGCTTCTATAATCAAAACCATATTAGAGGTAGACAAATTTATCCCATTACACTTTACTGATACCAGCTGGTGTTAAACTGACTGTTTTCCATGGTCTTTGTATTTTGGTTCTGCTTTCTAACAATGTGTTTTATTTGGTTTTTATATCTACCTATATCTAAAGTAGTATTAGGATTATTTTTATATTGTGTTATATCCCCAACAAATCATATACCCTTTCCAGCTATAAAACTAAAATTACTAGAGTATCAACCTAGAAAAACATTTAAGTGGACTACAATAGGATGTTAAACCTAGATTCAAGGTAAATAAACACTATAGCTATTCCTGATAGAAGTACTGAAAGAATTTTTACATAGTAAGTTTCAATAAATTGAAGCTAATTCCTGGTTTCCCCTCAATAATTTTAAACATGGTAGGCTACCATCTCTCTATCTTTCTGGTAAGATAATCAACTATTAACATGAGCTAATATTTCCCTATCCTCTCCTTCCCCAGTCTAAACACTTTTTCCTATATTCATCCCTAATTTTGCAAACAAACATTAAGAATCACCCTCAGAATTCTCCAAACATGCTACTTCCAATTTAGACCATTCTGAGCCAAAATCAGCTTTGGCCATAGCAACCAGAACTCTTGTTTCCTGCTCAAAATGTTATTCCTTTGCAAATATTCTTTGTGTTTCCAGTCTTCCTACCTACCTGTCACTGCACTCCCTCCTCAAATTCCTCTTTCCATATTCTTAATCTGAGATGACTCCTTGTCTGCACACACCCATTCAAACAGTCTCTGCACACTCCTGCAACTTCCTTGTACCTCCACATATTCTGCCCCCTCATCCCTATCTAATTTTCTCTTCATCTCTTTCCAGTGTGGCGTTACCTACTCTGTTTGGAACTAGGTCTTTGGCAATTATAGCAGGTATGTTATTAACTCTGCCAGTTGCTTCATCACCTGCACTCACTGCAAGCCAATTTTAAAAATCTTTGTTCTTGGATACTCCGCATATTCTAATTAGAGAGCTTATCATAGGGCTGCAGCAGAATCCTGCTTTCACAATGATCTTTCCTCCTTACTTCCATAATCTAAAGTCAGAAGCAAATTGTGTTTTAGACATCAACCTCTAGCGCTCATACTATTAATTTTTCTTAGTATGTGCTAAGTTTGTGGGATCCACTTACTCCTGAGCTCTTTCTTTTGGACCTTACTAAATATATGTATGAAATTGAGAGTTCTGGACATTGAAGAAGGTGTGATGGCACACAATACCTGTTGTTTTTAAAAGGGAAATCAGAGAAATACATTTTGCTACTTTTTATCCACATGTTCTCTGCTTTATTTAAGAAAACTCTTTTTCTCTCCTATTTTTCCAACTTTCACATAACTGGACAGGAAGCTGAAGGAGACCATAAGCTGCTGCAATTGAGAAGTTAATGTACAGTGTGACACTGGAAGCAACCATTGGGGGGCACTACTGAGCAAGGGCAGTAACGCTGACTTCTGAACAGCGCCAGGGCTAGGGGCCCGAACCTCCACACAGTTGAAAATCTGTGTAAAACTTTGGACTCCCTTGAAACTTAACTACTAATAGCCTAGTGCTCATTGGAAGTCTTAGAGATAACATAAACGGTCAGTTAACACATATTTTGCATGTTATATGTATTATATACCATACTCTTACAATAAAGTAAGCTAAAGAAAAATGTTACTAAGAAAATCATAAGAAAAAATACATTTATAATACTGCACCATATTTATTGCAAAAAATCCTCGTATAAGTGGACCTAAGCAGTTCAAACCCATGTTGTTCAAGGGTCAACTGTAGTGTCTCTTCCAGGCGTTACGGAATCAAGAAGCTTGTTGATTGATTTCTTCCTAAAGACAAAAAGTTTTCTAAGTCTCCTTTCATATTAAGCCTACTTATTAGTATGCTAACTATCCTTAATATACTAATTCTTTCATGTATTCTTTTATCCATGCATATATAAAATCATTTATTTATTCATTCATCCTTTCGACACATATTTATTAGAAACCCAGGTAAGGAGTTGCGCTGAATGCTGAAGACTCACAGAAAAGCAAGGTGTCTGCTTGCCAGAAGCCTCAAACAAATAGGGGAACCAAATAAGCAAAGAGACAATATAATATGTCATGAGCACTGTGAGTACTATCATGGAGCTGGGAGTAGTTGTCTTTTCAAGTCGTAGAAGAAGCATACTTGTGGAGTATATGAGAAAGCTGTCATTTGTATACATTTTTACTGAGGAGACTGTAGTAAAAGCATTTTAACATTGCACAGACCTGTATAGAAACTAATTTTTTTAAAAAAGGTACAAGTAATCCTGGGAAGTATTGTCACAGTGAATTATTGCATGACATTATATGCCAGGAATACATGTCAGGCGTAGTTACTAAAATAGCCATTGTGAGGCAATCACTGTAATTATCTTTCCATGGCCAGACGTATTTATAATAGTCAAAGGGAAATCAAGTTGGTCTAAGCGGGTTGCAAAACGGAGAAATAGGGGGAAATATTCTCACTTAATTGAGCATTGATAAAGGAGAAAGGAAGTTGAATGAATGAGTAATTTAGTTACAAGGATGAGGTTTTTTTTTCCTTTTCCTTTCTCCCTCCCCCTGCCCCATGCCCCGGTGGAAGGTCATGAGTTTAGAAAAAAAAAAGCAAATTGATGAAAGAGACACAGGATCACCTTTTTTCATCGCAAAAGAAAAGAACAAATCTGGAGAAAATGTTATTTCAGGCCCACCCCAAGATTAATGGAACTTTCTTTTTAGGAGAGGGACTGTCTATCTAATGAAGCTGAACAAAGACCTGCAGACACCATGCCATCAATAATTCTTAATAACTTTGACAGCAAGAACAAGTACAGTAAGGGCTTGAAAAGTAGCTGGCTTGCCAGGAAGCTTAGGGTCAACTGAGATGTTAGAACTTTCCAGTGCCTGAAAACACCATGGAAAGATAGAGACTATAATGGGAAAAGACAAAAAGCTAAGTGTAACTTAAGAAGTGACAATTATAGAAATTATTAGCATGTATTTTATTTGTATTTTATTTATGTTTTCATCAATCTTGCTGGATATTGAATGTAGCCTTAAACATATTTACAATTCAATAATGGTATAATTGATCAAATGGAGTCCATTGGCCTTTACTCCAGGTAAGCAAACTCAGGTCTGCATCTCTCTGGATGTACCTCTCTCTTCAGATTTCACGATGTCAGTTTGCCTTTTGACCTAAGTTCTGGGGCAAAGAGAAGTCACTGATTTTCAGTTTGTGCAACTCTTTTCTTGTGGGACAGGAATGATAACTTCCAAACATTTTTCACATTGTATCTAGGATCCAAAGCTTTTCTAAGGGTTTTAAACAAGAAAAATGGTGTGACTTTATTTTCCATTTTAAAGGATCACTCTAGTTTGCAGAGTAGATTGGAGGACAGCCATCATGGAAGCAAGGAGATGGGTTAGGGGTTGTTTCTAATGACAACATAATCTGATGTTAAAGAGATGTCAGGTACCAGTCCATGAGATATGAGGACATCGAAGAACTGAGATGCCTTAGATGGATGGGTCTTCTGCCATGATTTTGAAGTTATTCAGTATGAGAGTAGCACTTGGTTTGAAGAGAAAGACATTTGGAACCAGGAAAGAAGTGCTTTGATAAATAAAGTAGGGCAATGAGGAATTATTGGATGACAGGATGAAGAAAGGAAGAACATAGAAAAGGCATGAGACTGACTATAATTACATTTTTTGACTTTTTAATTTATTTTTCTCTATTATTGAGATATGGTTGACATACAATGTTATATTAGTTTCAGGTGTACAACATAGTGATTCCACAATTGTACACATTGTGCAGTACTCACGGCAATAAGAGTAGTTACCATCTGTCGCCATACAATGTTAATATAGCATTACTGAGTGTATTCCCTATGCTGTAGTTTTTATCTGCATGACTAATTGATTTTATAACCAGAAGTTTGTACATCTTAATCCCTTTACTCAGCCCCCAACCACCTCCCCTCTGGCAATCAGTAGTTTGTTCTCTGTATTTGAGAATTTGTTTGGTTTTTATTGTTGTTTTTTTGTTTTGTTTTTTAGATTCTACATTTAAGTGAAATCATATGGTATCTGTCTTTCTTTGACATATTTCACTTAGCATGGTACCCTTTAGGTCCATCCAAGTTGTTGCAAATGCCAAGATAAAATTCTTTTTTATGGCTGAATAATATGCCACTGTGTGTGTGTGTGTGTGTGTGTGTGTGTGTATCACATCTTCTTTATCCATCTATTGATGAACACATGGGTTGCTTCCATATCTTGGCTATTGTAAATAGTGCTGCAGTGAGCGCAGGGTGTGTATATCTTTTCAAATTAGTGCTTTCATTTTCTTTGGGTAAATACCCAATAGTGGAATTATTAGATCATATGGCATTTTTATTTTTAACTTTTTGAGAAGCCATATTGTTTTCCACAATAGTTGTACAAATTGATATTCCCACCAACAGAACACAATTCCCTTTTCTCTAAGTCCTCACTACAACTTGTTATTTCTTTCCTTTTCTTTCTTTTTTTATAGTTTCAAGTCTTTAATTTAAATTCCATTTAGTTAACATATAGTGTAATATTAGTTTCAGGTGTAGAATTTAGTGATTCATATTTTGCTTATTTTTTTAATATCAAGCTGAATGTATAATTGTTTTATACTGAACTGGAGAGAGAAGACACCCATTCCACTCCCTCCCCCTAAAGCTTACATGGGATGAGGGAAAATGAAGAAAATGTGGCATCTGCAAACTCCAGGTTTCAGGTAAGGCCCTTAAGTGGACGGAAAAGATGGAAAGATTTAAGAGTTCAGTGGAGTTGATCAATCCTGAAATAGGTTCAGAAATGTAAAAGATTTTTTTTGTTTTTGTTTGTTTTGTTCTGCTTGTTTTCAGAAATGTGAAAGATTTTGAGAAGAGTGAGGAGTGAAATATTTGTTCAGATCTAGGAAACAGAATACCAAAGGGCTACTTGCAAAAGAGACTAGAATCTTTCATAGCATATGAGAAACAAGGGATACAGGGATGTGAACAAGGTAACTACAGCCCAACAAATCTTAACGTCCATGGACCCTCTGACCTCACCAGATTCCACTAAGTTTTGGTAGAGCCTGGGCGGCTCTGGGGATCACAGAACAGGCAGGTGGCAGCCATGCTGGGCAGGAATAACTTTTACCGTGTATGTTGCAATCTGAAGGCAAGAGAAACAACCACGATGGGCAGAGGCAAGTGGCTAGACAAACACCTAGTGGCCAGTCACCAAAACAACAACAACAACAACAACAACAAACAAACTAGAACAAAACCCGCACACCTAGTGGCCACTCAGTAGGAGCAGACGGAGGTGGTGAAGAATATTCATTGGACAGAAATAACTGACACTAAATAGGCCATTCATCTTGTGGCAGCCACCAAAATTGAGAGAATATAAGCATTTGCTCTCCTGGTATTGCCTGTTTTTTTTTTTTTTTTGGCTTGTCACATCCTGCCCCTAATCCTAAATTATATATGGCCCCTTTTCAAATTTCTCTCATTGAAGCTGGTATCCTTACTGTCCAGCACCTCACCAGAAGCATCACTCTTTGGGTTTCTACCTTTTGTCCATTTCTTCAGCCTTGGAAACTCTCCCTTTTGTATATAACCAGTGCAGAGTTCTCAATGACAGAATTTTAGGTCTAGTTAGTGAGAAAGATTTTTTATTCTAACTTTGTTTGCTCAGGCAAGAACAAAGCATTGTCTGCAGAGAGAACTGTCTGATGGCAGTATAGCACTAATTATAATTTAATACATTTATTAGAACAGAAGTCTTTCTTAGGAAAAACTAATTTTTTTAAAAATTATTTTTTGCAGGTTTCTAGGGGTGTTATGAGTGGGATCATGAATGAATTACACTCAAATTAAGATTTCTTAGAAGACCCAGGATGGTAAATTATTTCATGACAAGGTCTATAAGTTGATTCTATTTATATAGTGCTGCAAAAGGTAAATTTTCTTCCTTATGAGATGCTTTCATTAGTTAACCAACACATAAAAGAGTAATTCACATATTTTCAATCACTCCACAGGAAAATCCACATGATTTCCCGGAAAGAAAGATTTAAAAATCCTTCTCTTATGACAATTTATTCTGCTAGAATCCTTCTAAGTGCCAGTGAAATAGGGATGTGAATAGAATTAAAAAAGTCATTAAAACTAAAGTCCCTTTTAACATATAATTTAGAAGTCAACTGATTAATTGGCTTCAAGTTATATTTATTTTTAAGCACAAAAATGTCACTACTGCAGGATTATACAGTTCATCAGAAAGATCTATCAAAAGCAACTTCACACAAATTAAGGTGACAGGGTACAAACTCTTTGTCAGCAACCTGTAGTGGGACCACATGATGGAATTTAAGGTGCAGAACTCTAGCTGAAATGGTTATGGTGCAATCTTGTTTTTTTTAATCCCATTCATTATGTATATCGAATTTAGCTTCATATATTAAAACTTCAAAGAATTGGTTTTCAAAGATAATAATCATCTAATCTGAAAATCTCAAAAAATAATAAATAAAATATTGATCATTATTAAAAGAGAATATATTATAGGCCACTGTATTCATTTTCTGTTACTCCTGTAATAAATTACCACAAACCTAGGACCTTAAAATGATACAAATTTATGATTTCTGTTCTGTAGGTCAGAAGTCTGAGCCAGCTCAGTTAGTTTCTCTGCTCTGGGTTTCATAAAGCCCAAATCAAGTTGTTGGTTGGCTGGTTTCTTATCAGGACGCTCTGGGAAGAATCTGCTTCCAGACTCATTCAGGCCGTTGGTAGAATCCAGGTCCTTGCAGTTCTAAGACTGATACCCCTCTTTCCTTGCTGACTGTCAGCAGAGGGCCACCCTTGGCTCCTAGAGGCCTCTCCCCAGTGCTCGAACAAGGGTCCCTACTTAGAGCTAGCAACAGCATGTCAAATCCTTCTCATGATTGGAATACCTCTTTACTTCTCCTGCCAAATTTCCCTTTTGCTTCCAGCCAGAGGAAGTTTTTGGCTGTTAAGGGCTCATGTGATTACACTGTACCCACCTGAATAATCCAAGATAATCTCCCTATTTTAAGGTTCTTAACATTAATTGCATTTGCAAATTCCTTTTTGCCAGGTACTATAAATTATTCACAGATTCCAGGAATTAGTCATGGATATCTTTGGGGAGGGGGCCTTATTCTGCTTACCACATTCACCAAAAGTAAAAGAGAAATGCAAAATCACAAAACAGAAGAGTGCAATACATGGTACTTGATTAAAAAAAAAAAATTCTGAAGGAACAGCAAAATAAATCATGTCATGTTCAAACTATAGAATATTATTATATGGTCAAAAAAATTCCCATTTTTAAAGTGTACCTAATCATATCAGAGATTTATACAATAAAATTTAAGCAAAACTAAAGCGCAATTATGTAGACTGTATAATAACCAATATTTTACATATAGGGATATATAAGCATATATGCATACATATTTATTTTTATTTGTGCACACATTTATAAATGTATATGCATAAACATTGCCTTACATGTGTGTAATTTGTGTGGTATGTATGATATCTTTATATACCAAAGTATAGCAAAATAGTGTGGCAATCTCTGGGTAATGATATTATGTTTCCTTCTTCATTTGTCCTGTGAAATCTTATTTTCCAAAACACTATAATCAGATTATAAAATGCTATGTTTTTAAAAAATGATACCATGCATGGTTTCTAATATAAAATGAAATATTCTAGCAAGAGAATCCAGTGAGTCACATTATAGACAGATCTCAGTTTATCATGAATTAACCATAAACGGAGATCTGGTACCCTGAGATGGGGAGAAGGGAAGATGATTTATACCTTATTGACATATCAATCACAGAAAATCATTGAAGGTTCACAAAAACGTCTCTGCTAGATGAAACCTTTTCTGAGCGCCCTTCTCTCCAACTCACAGTACAAAAGTTAGTAGTTTCTTGTTTTGTTTTATGTGATTTATCTTGATTTTTGTATGTCTGTATATGAAGAATTTTCAGGTTGCAAATAACAGTCTCCATAGTTATTTCAAGTCTCCATGTAGAGTTCAGAGGCTCTTATACCACTAGATCTCCTGAAGCAACATTATTGTCCTTCTCCTTTGATAAGGGACAAATCAGACAAAGGAAGTGATCATCCGTCTCTCCTCCTGGATGTCTGGTAACTCTAAACTGTGAGTTGGGAGAATGGGCTATAGCCCTTTGACAATAAAGAACATTTACCTGTGCTCCTCGTACGTTTCCAATGTCAAAAACATTTCAAATTAATTTCTACCATCATCTTTTTCTTAGAACAGTAAATCACTGCCAGGATAGTTGAGCTCATTTCCAAGCCCTGTTCCATGCCTTCATACTTTGTTAATATCAACCAGGCTGCCTAAGTGGGGGAACACTGACATACGTCATTACAAAGGGTTATTACTGTCATTGCTCCATTTTTCTGAATTTCACTGAGAAGGCAGTCACTCCCCTTTGGTCTGAACAGTGCTCTTCACAGAAAACTTAGCATGCCTGCAAGCCTATAATTGGAAAAAAAGGTTTTCCGGAGGTTGAGTACTTTTAGGTATGATAGACAGGCCATATGCCACTGAGACTCAAAAATAGCAGGATAAAGGAACAGAGGATTCAATTGTTCCCCATCTTCCCTTAGGAAATGTGACTCGTAAGAATTGTGATGATAAAACTGTCCACTTTATGTGTTTACATTTGCTGATTCAGTGTTCAAGACAGGCAAGAACTGCATAGAAATTACTCTCTCATTAGAATGTACTAGGACAAACTGGAGAGGGTATCTTGGTCACATGCTGCAAAACTGGAGGTTTGGGTTTTGGTTGCCTGTGCATCAGTGGTGTGGATGTCTACAGCAATGGGCTGCAGTGGCACATCTGGCTGTGTAATTAGGAGAGCCAAGGCAAGACTGGAAATGACATCTATGAACAGAAGAGAGAAAATCTCAGGTAGAGATCAAGAAAGGAGAGTGAGTCTGATGACATGTATTTCAAATTTTGGTTTTGCAATGCGGTGCATTTGGTATTGGGGAAAGCAAACCCATGGGCCTTACTTCAAAAGCAGCTCTGACACAACTGAATTATATCCACAGTAATCCACCTGAATGATGGTTCCTTATTACTTCCCTTGACTCTTCAGTCAGGCTCTGCCAGCTTTCATTGTGATATTTCTTCATATTTTCCATGGTGTGTCATTCCCTGCCCCAAAATGTGTCTTTTACTATTATTCTGATATGTAACTACTGTGTCCCAATCCTGACTTCAGGTTTGTTGCCCAAAAAGTAGTATTTGACATCCTCTCCCCATTGCCTTTGGTATAGCTTCATGAATTCTGCTTTACTTTTGGCCTTGCTGATACTGAAAATGCACTGTTCTCTGAGGGTCAAAGCACTAAAGACCACCTTCAGGATCAAGAGAATACATTGTTAGAAGATGCAAGATGGATTGGATAATTTTCTAATTTCTCTACTTCATATTACACCTATCTTTGGTTATACCTGGATGGCTCTAGAACAAGTCCTTGGGGGAAAAAAAAAAAGGTATTTCCATCACCTCTTCTTATGGACAATGGTTCTCACACTTGGGTATGTATAAAATTACTGGAAAATTATTTATAAAATTGCTTCCAGGACCCAATCCCCAGATATATTGACTTAGTAAGTCCAGGATGGTCCCACTGAGCTGTATTTTAATGAGATGTCTTTACATCAAGAAGCACTGCTGTGAACAGGGTAAGAAAGGACGAATATAGAGGTCCTCTAGAAACTGGGAAGAAAATAAAAACATTCTCTGTAATGTAAAATATGAAACCATCATCTAATGCATCAGAATACATACAGCCAAAATCTTTAAACAATCTTCTGACTGCTCTTCAATGTTCCATGTATCTCCTCTTTAGAGAGGATATTCTACTAGAGAGCATGAGTGTTTGTTTCCCTGACAACTGTATTTCCTGTTGGTCTTCCCAATTATAGTCCATCTCTGTGAGGCCAAGCTCTGTGAGCCTGCTCTTCGGAGACCGCCCTGTTTGTGGTGGGCTCACCGGTTGATATCAGGCCTTGAGACTACAGAGAACAACAGAGCCTAGATCACAATGTTAGATCAAAGTAATGAAAGCCACCCTCTGGGGACTTCAGGCAAGGCAGCAAGCCTGCTTCACGGAGTTACCCACTGCATTTGCTACACTGGGGTCACTTTTCTTGCTCTTCCACAGTTGCTCTTTCCTAAAAAAAAGTTAATTGAATGAGTGGTTGTTTTGTCATCTGTGAGTTTTTGAGAGCAGAGACGATGTCTCATCTATCTTGTGTCATTAAAGTCTAGCACAGTGCTTGTTAAGGAAGTGTTGAATAAATAACTAGATGAAGGAACGGAAGCACCAAGAAGATAAACCAGGGTTGGGGGCATGGAGGGAAAGAGAATGCTAGTGCTTGAGGAAGAAATGACCTCATCCTCTACTCCACCTGATTTACCCCAGACTTTAAGTGCACCATTTTAGTACTCTTCCATGGGGGGGGGGGGGGAGGGTAGTTATGTGACTAAAAACAAAAAGTTTGCTAGAATAGAACATTTGGTGTATACCATGAAAAACCCCATCTATATATTTATATTTATCATTTTCTAAAACTTGTATTTCTTCTTTAGAAATCACTGGTGAGTTAGTGTTAAAGAGTTAGGAATAGAACTGCTTTTTTGAAGTCTAATATATGTTCCATTTGAAAAAACTGCTTCTCGTGTCTAAGAATAATTAACACCACACTTTAATTTATGAATGTCTGTGCTCAAAGGTCTTTCATCCGTGGGAAGGGGAGAGAGAGAAAGAAAGACTGAGAGGCTAATGGAAAACTTCCATGTCCTTGTGCTCAGCTCGGGTGAAACCTTCAGGAGTGGTTCTGAAGAGGCCAGAGGAATCGCTGCTGAGCTCTGCTTCACATACGTGCATTAGAAATGGGTAACCTCCATATTTTAGGTTTTCGACAACCCTCTCTCCCCTCCACTGGCTATGATTTAAGAATAACAATGTGACATGAACACTGAGATGAGAGGATAAGTGAATAAAGAAAAAGGATGGTGGTGAATAATTAAAAGGAGGGGGGAGTGGAGGGGGAGAAAGAACTGACTCACGGGGGAGCAAATGTATTCATCACCTCTTTGTCTCCTCCATATACTGTACCTCTCGACCGGGAAAGCAGATTTCTTGACTCGCAAAGGAGATAAAGGTGGCAATTAAATGCTGACAAGAAAAATAATAAAAATAAAAAAGGAGAAAAGAACAGGGAAGAAAGACTGCCTCTTCCCTCAACTATATACTGTGTGATCCTGACAACTTTCTCCCCATCTGTCAACACTAGAACAGTCAGAGGATTCGATCTTAAGGGCCTGGGCAGTGGGTTTTTGAATCATCCAACAAATGGGTCTAGTTCTTTTTTACACCCTTTTCACCTGTCCTGTCTTCACCACCCATCCCTGAGTCGGCTGCTTGTCTTCAGTGAACTCATATATCCCACTGAAGCAGTCCCATGTGGGAGACCACTCCTGCTGAGCAGATCCACCCCAGCTTCATGACCATGGCCTTCTCTCCAATGTCAACTGCCTCAACCAGTGCTCCCATGGTATCTATTTCTGGATACTGTGCTACCCTAACCCTCAACCATCCTCTGCTATCTACTGAGCCTGCTCCTCCCTATGTTCTGAGGACTGTTGGGGGGAAATACCAAATCCAAAAGACCCAGTCTTTCTTTGTTCACTTCAATTGCTACTTCCCGGTAAGACTTTGATTCTTAGTCACCTCCAATAATACTTCCATCAGCTCTTCTCGAGCCTCCGGACCTCAAAATATACCCTGGCCCTCAAAACATGACTATCTTTCCTCCTACCTCGATGGAAAAATCAAAACCATGCCATAGGCATTCAGAGAGTTGCCCTAATTTCCTGTCTGTCCAATTTCACATCCTTTATTCCTATAACAAAGGTGAAATGTCCCATCCTCCTCTTTAAACCCAACCCTTAACTCATCCACCACACCACATTCCTGCCTAACCCCACCTTCATCTCTAGCTGATCAGCTCTTACCTTCATCCAGTTACTTCTTCCCATAGGTCTTGACCCTAAGCCCCTGGTTAATATTAATTTCATTCCCTCCTCCCATGACCAGGCTTCTGAGTAGCCAGAATGGCCTCTTTAAATTCATTGCTAGCTTGAAGCAGTCTGCCTCCTATCCTCACCAGGGTTTTGAGTTCACCAGTGAACCCCACTCCCATGCCCCAAACCCCACCATTTTTGGCCAGAACTAATAGTGATTGTCATCTCTTACATTTGATAACTATTGAAACCCTAACTACACTTCAAGGCCTGGTACAATTTTCTCCTACCCACCCAGCTTTCTTTCATCCAGCTCCTTCTACTACTTCCCTTTCCATAGTCCCTCAGCACCTGTTTATGCTTTAGTGTTTTGCCTGCCTTTTTCTCTTACTGGGTTGTAAGCACCATGAGCGTAGGGACTATCTCAGAGCTAATATACACTGCTTTCTGCAGGACAGATTTTCAATATTTAAGAGAAAATTATATTCAACATTTTTTTCTTGAACTTTCTTCCCTTTGCTGTTCCCTTGGCTAACTAAGTCCCTTCCTTCACCCCACCACTCCCTCACTAGTTAGTCATAAGTTATGAAATGTTTTTCCTTTTGGTCAAATGCCATGAATCTATGTCTTTCTCTCCATTTCTATTGTCAATATCTGGTACAACCTATCCCCTTTCTGTGGCTAGATTATAGGGACAATGTTCCCCACTCTAACTTTGTCTTCCCTCTTCCAACTTCACATTGCAGTACTCATGTTTTATCACCACTTCATATAAACTCTGTCCCAGACCCAAAACATTCAGGGGTTCTCAGTTTCCTACTATGTCAAGTCTAAAATCCTCTACCAGATTAGGTGCAGACTTGAAAGTAAGCAATGTATTTCAGTGCTGCCCAATTGCTGCCTACTTCTAACATGCTACCTTCTTCTGGTCAATCTGATTTCCTCCTGAGTCATGTAGATGCAACACACATCTTTATCACAGGGCCTCTGGAGTCACAAAGCCTGGGATTTGAATCCTAGGCTTTTCCCTTTACTAACTGTTAGCTTAACAAGTTATTTACCTCTTTGAACCTAAGACTGCTCATTTGTGAAATGAAGGCAATAATACTTTCCTCACAATTACATCACAACCAAACGGTGAGCTCCTTATATTCCTTCTCTAATGCTACCAGTCCTAGGCACAGAACTGAGCACAGCACAGGTGCTCAATAAACTCGGGCAGTGGTTAATGTGCTTATCTCAACAATGAGAAATGACCTTCATCAGAAATGATGAAGAGAAATAGGATCAAATATAGGAATAAAGGAAACATAGCTAGAAGTTTGAAGCAGCTCTTTATGGAGATTAAAAAAAAAAAAATCAAAGACCTCAAAAAGTAAAAGGCTCCATTGTAATTCTGGTGTAAAGGCCCAAGTCACAAAGGCTTACATTAAAGTAGCATAAAATGAGTCAAGGGAAAGTTTCCAGTGTTGTAGGAGACATTCAGAGGGAAGTTAGGCAGGCCATGCTGCCATCTATTATCTGCCATTCAATTTTATTCTTCTTGCCCTTTCAGGGGAGTAAGACAATTTTCTGCATCTGTCTCTTTAGTTTCAAATGAGGCAAGGACAACACTATGACCAAGAAGAGTGCTACCACTCTTTTCTGTTTCCCACAGCTTTTAAGCCTATAATTCTGATCTTGATCACTGAATAATTATCTTCATTATATTAAATCATCATATTATCCTCACTTCATAAATGAAGAAACTGAGGTTCAGAAAGATTAAGTGACTCACCTCCTTAAGAAGTCCTCTTAAGATATTAATGTGATTAAGTCCCTGTTCCTACAATAGGCCAATTGTAAAAAGCTCTTGCATATCAGGTTCCTATGACAGATATGTATAATACAAAATCACTGTAAGAAAAAGCATCTAGATTTGACAGTCCTAGATAGTATCTATTTGTCTCCCTGAAACATGAAGTTCTTTCTGTTGGTGTTGCTGAAATGGAGAAAGTGAGGACCATTCTTTGGGGTGATATCTTCCATACCTGCGGTGATATCTTCCATACCCGCTTACATTTTTTTTTCCAGCATCTAAAATGATTAACTGTGCTGCCTCAGCTGTGATGAATTGAGGGACCTTGAATGTGAATCTCTAGGGAGAGAAGCTGACAAGAGCTAGAAAGACTAGGACCAGGGAACTGAACTTTTCACATTTGATCTTAGCGGGATTAACCAGATGGCCAGTGCCCAAGCTTCTAGATAATCTGTTGTTGGCTACTAAGGGACTTTGATATTTGTGGCAAGACATGGCAGTAGGTTAATAGGCAGAAAGTGGTAATATTTGGCATTAAGTGTGTAGACAAACCTGAGTGCTAAGGACATTAATCACTTTAAAGCAGGGTCACAGGGAGAAAGGAAGATATCAGGGCCTCAGGGAGAGAACTGATGCTCAGAAAGATTTCCATAGATGAAAGAAACTATAATGTGAATTAAGAAATTGAGGCACATTAATAATAATAATGTGATTTAGTGAGGACTATATCCCGGGCACTATTTTAGGCATTTTGTACAAAAATATAAATGAATTCTTCTATTGAGTCACTCTATAAAAACAGTATTATAATCCTCATCTATGAGAGGTAGTAAATTTTTAAAGCCTGACCGCAGACTAAATTTTAGTAAAATGAGAATAAAAAAATTAACTACTTCAGATTGTCCCCATAAGGATTGCATGAGTCAATATAATGAAGAACTCTGAAGACTACCTGGCACATATTAAGTATTGAATGAATGCTAACTCCTATTTGCTAAAAATAAATAAGTACATATTAATAATAAAATAAATCAAAACACAAAATGATTTGGTAACTTGCTTAAGATTACACAGCTATTTACTGGTTTGAGCCAAGCTATGAACCCATCCCTATCTGGTCCCAAATGCTGAGCTCATAAACACTGGGCTATGGAGCAAAAGTCTAAACATACCCATGAGGCATACATAGTACCAGGGTGGGAAGCAGTGGTTATAGCTTGATGGACATGGAATCTAGAAGGTCATCCAAGCACACAGTGAATAGGACTTTGAGCATCAAGACATCTGGGTTCTAATCATGTTTCAAGATGGTGCTTCTAACACTAAAAATGTTTGAATAGGCTAGGCTCTGGGTCAGGGATAGCAGACCACTGGGTGAAGTTTGGCAGTATCTGTAGCTAAGGGGACATGAGCCACCAAAAGTGGAAGGATATATGGAGAAAAAGAAGGTAGTGGTTAGAGATGTCCCCTTGTAGGTAGTAGTGGATAGGAGGTTTTGAAAGAAGTAATCAGATATTTTTATGTATTCAAAAGCAAACTCTCTAAACCAGACTTTATAAATTATTCTGGTGCAGATGTTGACACAGTCCTGATTTATTGGCCAATCTTTAGTCTTACATTAACTGGTAGGCACAAAAATGGCCACTGTTAAGGCTGCCCACTAACCCCTACTGAGTTAATAGTTTATGATGTTATATGACCTAAGCTCTGTATTTAAAATTTGCATCCAACTTTGCAAATGCTTAGCTTGACCTGAGTCTGTGAATGTGTCTAGTACAGCATTGTTCCTGATCTGCCAAAGAATTTTTCTTTATTGTGAGAGTTAAGGTGTTACAGAAAAGGAAGTAAGTAGCTCTATCACTTTGCCTTGGAAAGGGCCAAAGATATGAGTGGGTATTAAATCAGGCATTTAAACAAGCCAAACAAGTGTTTAAAATACACCAAAATGGCACCTGTGTGGCTCAGATGGTTAAGCGTCTGCCTTCGGCTCAGGTCATGACCCCAGAGTCCTGGGATCGAGTCCCGCATTGGGCTCCCTGCTCCTTGGGAGCCTGCTTCTCCCTCTGCCTCTCTCTCTCTCTCTGTCTCTCATGAATAAATAAATAAAATCTTTAAAAAAATAAATAAATAAAATAAAATAAAATACACCAAAATGTAAAGGGTTACTCTTTATGCTTTACCCACCCATTCTATATGGTGATAGATACAACATCGGCAATACAATAAAGACAACAGGTTAAAACAATTCCCTGATTGCTCTGATACTCATCTAATTTTTTTTCCTGCAAGTAATCCTTGCTCAGATTCTTTGAGATGGAAGTTTAAAAAGTGACAATTGCATTAAAAAAACACACCTTCCATCACCTCCCATGAAACCTAACAGACTATGAATAACTTAAATAGTATTAAAAACTTCAAGACTGTATTCTTATATCAAATTAGGTAAAAGTTGAATTGTTTTCGACAAAGAGTTTCTCTTTCTTTCTTTTTTTTTTTTTTTTATTCTTGACAGACCACCATTATATCAGGTGAGCATTGCAGCAAGTAATGATATTTAAAATTAAGGAAACTTTTCCATTTCACTGATGCCAATTTTAACATTTCACAATGAGTCTTTTTGGCATTCTAATTATTATTCTAATTCTATTAATGCTTTTTGTATAGGATTATATTGGCTCCTCTTCTAATGATCACTAAAACTTCATTTGGAGTTGTATCACTTCATTAATCTTGATTACCTATAATTAATCAAAACAGTCTTTTTTTCACAGTTAGGTCTCAGAAATGTTTATCAATATGTATCTTCTGAATACTTGACTGAATCTATGTTAGCATTTTAAAGAAAATCTGAAAATTCAATAGGCTTCCTCATTGTGAGATAGTATAGCTTAACTTTTAAAATCTTGGACTTTGAAGTCAGACTATTTGGATTAAAAGCCAGTTCTCCTTCATTTCAGCTGCCTGTGATGGGGCAAGTTATTTAACCTCTTTGTACCTTTTTATTTTAATCTATAAAACTAGAATCATAGTAATAATACCTAACTCATAGAGTAATTATAAGCATTTAATAAAATAATATGTGTAAAACAGCTATAACAGGGCCTGGTACATAATAAATATTTGTCAGATTGTATTTTTTATTATTTGAAAAACAGAAATACTTAGTAAATTGTGTTGTGCATTGGCCTTTAGAATCAGACAAGCCAGGGTTTTAATACCTGTTCTTTGTTTTACCAATTGCATGGTATTATGTATTTAGCTCTCTTGACTTTTCTTAGAGATGTAGACACAGATATACAGATATCACCTCCCAAGTTTGTTAGGAGGATAAAATCTTTGAAAAATATGATTAACAGGGGCGCCTGGGTGGCTCAGTCATTAAGTGTCTACCTTCGGCTCAGGCCATGATCCCGGAGTTCCGGAATCGAGCTCCGCATCGGGCTCCCTGCTCAGCGGGAAGCCTGCTTCTCCCTCTCCCTCTGCCTCCTTCTCCCCCTGCTTGTACTCTTTCTCTCTCTCTCTCTGTCAAATAAATAAATAAAATCTTTTTTTAAAAAAAGAAAACTATGATTAATAGAGTTATTAGCACTTATTTTATATTGGTTGTATTTTATTTAAGTGGGAACACATTTTGCTTTTACTCTATATTAAGCTAAAAATTCTATAAAATGCTACCTGGAAATCATTTATAATATTTGACTTTGATATTTTCTTGTAGTATAGATAAACAGGCCTATTGCATGCCCAGTTTCCATTCATTTGTTCATTCAAAAATATCTGAAAGGCTAATATACACCAGGCACTGTGCGAACAACTGGTGATGAAGTATTAAAAGGCAGAGACCCCACCTTCCAGGGAGCTCTATAACCAATAAGCAAGGCAAATAAATAAGAGGCAAGGAGGAAACTGCCTACATACTATGTATACAATGGAGGCATTTGTAGAGGGCACTGGAAGAGTAGAGGGAGAGCAAGAAAAGCTTGTTACACATGTGGAATCTAAGCTGATTCTTGAAAGAGGAGATGTTAGCCATTGAACATAGAGAGGAAGAACATTCCAGTCGGAGAGAACAACTTATGAAAAGGAGCTTGGGAATCATTTTCTTAAACCTGCAGGTGTGGTGCAAGGAGAAGAGATTAAGTTGAAGAGTTGGCTATGGGAAGTACACAGGAAATGGGGATCATGGGAAAAATTCATCCAGGGGACTTATGTGAGTTGATTTGAGTTTAAGAAAGATTACTCAGGCAAAAGTAGAAAATGGTCAGAGAGGAACAACAATGACAACAAAAAGCAGAGACAGAAAGCATAGGGGCAAATAGTTGAGCTCAAATTAAAGGTATTTATTTATGACTATATTTATATTCGCATTAACATATTTACTATAACTTAAAATTGGAGATACATCTGAATGAGTTGTGTCACATGCTTATCATAAGCTTTCTTCAGTGTTGACAAATACTCTTCAAAACATTTTTTAAAAACTCATTTTGTGCTGTCAGAATCTAGGGAGTACTAGACTGGCTGCTGTGACCCACACAGGTGGTTCTGATGCAACAGAATGCCTAACTCTGAAGGACCAAGACATGGTTGTTGCCCTCAAGGCATCACAGTCTAGAAGAAAAGACAAACTAGTCAATAATGCATTATGTTTCAGTGTTCTGAGTGCCCTGTGGTGGCAGGAGGTGATATGCAAACACATGAAAGACTGACTGTAGCCATTGGGTTCAGAGAAGACTTTGGGCAGGAATGAATGTTTCAAAGACAACCAAAGAGGACCTAGCCTGAGGAGTCCACACTAAGAAAAGTGTTGCAGGCAAACTTAATATGTGAAAGTTCAAAGGACAGAGAGGACTTGGCTCCTTTGAAGAAAGGAAGAGTTCAGCATGCAAGGAGGGCGATGCACAAAGGTCAAGGCTGGAGAGGAAAGTAGGAACCACAGCATCAAGGGCCCACACATAATGTCAAAGAATGTGGACATGGACAGAGCATGAATTGTAATAACATCATCCTGGCCACTTTACAAAGAAAGGAAATGTTGAACCTCTGGGTACGCCCGGCATCTAAGCACAAATCTAGGTTACTAGTCTGGACTTTGATACCTGAGAGCTAGAGATGGTATGTTTTCTGTAATACTATCAAGAGCCAGCATATAGTGGCTGCCAATAGGAAGTACTGGATGCACACGTTCAAATGACTGAATGGATGACAAGAAATTAAATGCCCAGTGGGAAGTTCATTTTCCATAATTTAACTCTCTATTCCTGGAGAGTTCTTTGTAATCTCTCTTACTTGAAATAATGCTGAAGTGATTCATCCCTGTATTTAAATCTCGAACTACATCTATGTTTACTTATTTAAAATACAATCTTAGCAATGGAATTACCGCGTAAGAGTAGGAATATATTTAAGGCTCACAATACACTGATCTGGAAGGATAGTCCAAATATGCTCTAACAAGCAAATATTTAGAAAGTGCCTGTTTCCTTGCATCTTCAGCACAATTGGATTATCCTTAAGTTTGATAAGGATTTGCAATTATTGCATAAAATACTGGGGGAGGAGCTAGTGTCTCTATTATCTATTTATATTTCTTTTGTTAAATCCTTGAAATCATGTCTTCTTCCCAGTATCCACAGGACTTATGGATTTCCCTTTTCCTTTTAATTTGTAATGAAAATAGTTAGGCCATGAATTTACCTTTGAGTTAATTTTGGCTAAATCTTACAAGTTAATTTACTGTTTTAATTGTCATTTTCTTCCACAAAGATGTGTAGTGCTGGATTTGGTGTTTAGAGTAAAATTAGCATATCATTTCCTCAGGGCAGTATATTATTACTGAATTGTAAGCACTTTTTATAAGTTAATATCATTCTCTTTGTCTTATAAATTTCAAATATATTTCCTGTTTGACGTCTGCCATTACTTTTATTCATAGAAACTTTTGACATTCATTTTTTGCTTTAAAACTTCATTCCTCCTGTGTTCCATAGCTTCTATACTTCTGACTTCATGACATTAATGTGCCATGTATCACATTTCATTTTTAATCAGTAATAAAAACATTTAAACTATGGCTTTCCTATGAGTCAACGTTGGCTAAAACTTTAAGTTAATTTACTGTTTTTTAAAAAAACTGTCATTATATTCCCAAAATATATGTAGTGCCATGTATATGTAGAGTTAAATAAGCCCAAGAATTCAAACTCTGGCCTCTCAATAGCACTGTGACATTTGGATAGTTCCTTAATCCTTCTATACCTTCATTTTCTTATCCAAAAATTTGTAACAGTATCTACACTTCACAGAATTTACAAATATCTATGAAGGACCTGCCATGTCACAGAACTGATCTAGATCTTTGGAGTATGATGACAAAGGAACTAGACAACATCCCTGCCATTATGGAGCTTACATTCTAGTGGAGAATGATTTTAAATAAATGGTATGAGATTATAATATGTCATATATCTAAAATGTTTTTTCCAGGGCCTGAACATAATAATACTTAACAAGCATTAGCAATTATTAATTATAATCTAACTTTCCTCTTACCTCATAAGTTATTCATAAGAGCATTTTGTGGGTGTGTTTAACTTCAAGTGACTTAAACAAAAATAAACTGTAAGTGTAATTCATTTATTTGCTTCTTTTAAGCTGAGACTACGGCCCATTTATTTTGAGCCACTTATTTTTTGCATTTTGGAATTTTTGAGTATTTACTGTGGTCTAACGGAAATTATTTTTAAGAAGTATATTAGAGGTATAAAGTTTATATTTTCTGTTTAAAGATATTCAATTAGATATCCATATATTTATTTTTAGTCCATAAAATTACCCTCATTAATTATATTATTCTAGATCATTATCTTTTATTTTTCTTTTTTGGTCTATAAAGGACCTACAGAAATAAGCTATTGCCAACTTCTCTTTATTTATCTAATAGTTTTTGAATTATACATTTTAATATAATGATATTTAGGACATAAATCTTTATGACTCATATCTTTACTGTGGATTATATCATTTATCAAAATAAAATGACATTCTATGCACTTTACTGTCTTCTGTTTGGGGTTTGACATCCAGTGAGAATCCCTTCATAGAGGTTTTGATGTTGAAGTATATACTAGGCTGTTACTGAAGAAATGAACAATTCTCCTTTTTCTTTGTTTAACTTTTAAGATCTCTCTTTCCTTTTTTGATTTTGCCTGATAGTTTCTTTTGTCTTTTGTCTTTTCAGTGTCATGATGCTGTAAGTGTATCTCTTTTAAGGAACATAGTTTATTTAGTTGTTTTTACTATAATTGAGAACATTTTTTAAAAATGTGGTGTTAACTTATTTTCATTTATTGTTACAACTGATAAATTTGGCTTTTATTCATCCATCTTGTTCTATGTTTGCTGATTTAATGGACATTTTTTTGCATCATATTGATTCTATCTATTTATTTTATCTTTGTGACTTGGGATGTATTCAATTGTTTTTAAATTCAACTAATGCTTACTTTTTTTTCCATCTTGCTTACTTTTAAGTAAGAACACATGCACGTGCATGTGTGCATGTGTGTGCACACAAAAACAACTCACATTTTTCTTCAATCACCATCATGAAATAATCCCTATTTATTCTTTACCCCTCAGGCACTTCTTGTTCCCTCTGCTCCAGTAATAATCTAATCTCAACAGCATCCTTTCGTCCAGTGTGTGCTAAATGCAGGAAGGCATTCTAGCTTAGTCTAATAGATACCATCATAATGACCTTTTCTCTATAACAAATTTACTTCCATGTCCCAGATGCCTGCTAATACAAGAGATTTGCTTATCTGGTGGAAATGTAGTGACTTGGTGCGAATATTCAATAACAGTGATTATTAGGCCACACACATATACCAAATGACGATGAATGCAAGAAAATATACAGATAGTATTTGCTGCATAAGGATATGAGCACAAAGTGATACCAATAATTTTTTTTTTAGCTGCCCCATGATATAGCTCCCTGGCATCTCTATACCACCTGGAAATACTAATGGTGGACTCAGCTCAAAAACTGCACAAAAAGGTAAATCTTATTGAATCAATAATGTTGATAGAATGTGGTAACTCATAGCCCCTCATCCCAACAATTAATTTTATGCCCAACTATCTATAATCCAACTTATTAGCAACTCCTACCTGATACAACTAACAGAAAATAGCTTAAGTCATATTTGCACATACACAACTCATATATCTACTCTTTTCATCCCTTTTTAAAAAATCAGTATTTTGGCAACTCATAGTTAATTTCCAGGTAAATACAATCTAAATCCAAGTCAGTAAGAATAATGTTGACCAAGACAGACATAACATAATGATCTGAGCCAAATCACAAGAAACCTACCTCCAGGTTGACAATAATCTATTAATCAGCAGGTTTGAGATAATATAGTTGTACACTATAGTTTTGAATTTACCCAACTATAGTCAGGAGTAGTTAGGAATCACTAAGAGCTGAAAGTCTACTTATTCTATGATTACCCTATAGTTTTTATCCAACACTTCATCTGGATAGCAAATTTCATCATATTTAGTGTGTTGTTCAGAGAGAATACTTTTTCTATCATGTTTTACTGTGGTATTTCTAGCATTTTCATAGAATAAATAACCTAGATTCCTTCTTAGAAAAAAAGAAATAAAACACATTGGTCTCAGTGTGACAAGGGTTAAGGGCTTTCAAATGAAGAGAGGTTAACCCCTAACTTCTAAAGCAGTGCCCAAATGGGAGCTGTGGGGCTCTGAAATAAGATGGAGTTAAGGATGACAAAGGTTAATTTTGTAAGGAAAAAATGACTTTTCCATTATTTTATATGTATCACTGAATCAGGTTCTGGGGAAAGGTTTTAGTATGTCCTATAACAAAGGAGTTAAAAATCTAAGAAAGTAAGTTCAATTTAAAAAACTGTAATTCTGTTTATTCTCTATATTTATGGGTCTGTTTCTACTTTTTTATGCTTATTCATTTGTTTTGTTTTTTAGATTCCACATATAAATGAAATCATATGGTATTGGTCTTTCTGTCTGATTTATCTCACTCAGCATAATACATTCTGGGTCCAACCAAACTGTCACAAATGGCAAGATTTCATTCTTCCTTATGGCTGAGTAACATTCCATTGTATATACATACCACAACTTCTTTATCCACTCATCTATTGATGGATACTTGGTTGTCAGAGGGGAGGAAGGCGGGGAAATGGGCGACGGGGAGTGGGAGATACAGACTTCCAGTTATGGAATGAATAAGTCACAAGGATAAAAGGCACAGCACAGGGAATATAGACAATGGTATCCTAATAGTACTGTATGGTGACAGATGGTAGCTACACTTATGGTGAGCACAACATAACATATAGACTTGCGAACATACAGACTTGCCGAATCACTATGTTGCATACCTGAAACTAATGTAACATTGTGTGTCAGCTATACTACAAAAAAATTTTAACTCTGGAAGTACTTAACTACTGCCCTGGTGCCCTTTCTGACAGACTAAGAAGGACTGTTAACAGTGCTGGTAATGGGGGTCTCTTCTATCTCAGTATGACAATAGACCATGTTAATGGAGAAAGACAGACCAATGGCTTCAGGAGATCTGTAATAGCCAAAAAGAGGAGTCTGTGGGTATCCTGGGACATAAGGTTGCAGGTCAAATATAGGACACTGGGTTACATTTGAATTTCAGATAACAAATAATTATTAGTATAAGTATGTTCTGTGCAATTCATAGCTCATCTGAAACAAAATTTAACTGGAAATCCTGTGCTTTTTATTTGTTAAATCTGGAAACTCTAGTCAGAAAGTTTTCAGAGAAACAGAAGCCTCAAATAGCTTGGAGTCCTCATTATTCTTCCAAATAAAAGAATATTTTCATTACTTTATGTATTTCTAACCATATATCTTAACTATCATTATACAGTTTGTCTTGGAAAAGCAAGTTTCTCCCCGCCTAATTGATAAAATATTCTTAAGTGTTTCTGAAATTCCCTATTATGCTGGATTATTACTTATTCCCTCATCAATATCTTAATACAAGCACCACTGCCAGAATTTAAATCCACTGGGTTCTCATGGATATCAAATGCAGGCTCCTTTAAAAGATATTATGTATAAAGGAAGAAAACACTGGCTAGTAAATGACCAAATATGTAAGGGAAGACAGGAAGAAGGAAAAAATCTGGTAATTTAAGAAAAAAGAAAGGAAACAATTTAAGTATTTAAATCTGATCATTATGGTGTTTAGTTTCTCTTGTAAGTAAATTAAAATTGAGTAAACTCACTGCATTTGCATATTTAGCTTAATCTAAGGATTTTCATGGCTTCTTTCTAATTCTGACAGAGCCTCATTCCCTTGTGTATTTTTCAAGCTTTAAGATGAATGTACCCTTTTATCTTGTCACTTCGACAATTCCAACTGAAAGGCCTTTTAACTGATGTCAGTAAGAAAACTACTGCTATTTGTAAAAGGAATTTGAGCAAGGCAGTTTGGAAGTTAGAGATATCTTTCTCCTACCCACTCTTTCCCCAAAAGGAAAATAGTAGCCTCCATTTTGGGAAAAGAAAGAGCAAAATGCTCCAAAGTTCATAATGCAAATTTGAATCTTGAGCTCAAATGCCTCTGTGTGTGTGTCTGTGTGTGTGTCTGTGTGTGTGTGTGTGTGTGTGTGTGTGTGTGTGTGTGCGTGCGCGCGCGCGCGCTGAGAATTGGAGCACAGACCACAGCATTAGACTTCTTAAGGTTGCATGGACATAAAAAATACCTCACTAAATATTCCCAAGGCAGAAGTGATAGGTTCCTTTTTAAGTCCCCATGCAGCAGCTCCTTAAGCAGTAATTATGAGAGGAAGTGAAATGTCTAGATAGGGTCTCCTAAGCTCCAGCCAGCCAATTAACTTCCAGCCCTCACACTGCAGATTGGATCTCAGGATACTTGTGTTGCGTTGTGCTCCTGGCAACTCAAGCCCACCTATTGTTTCAAAGAGCATCTAGTGAAGGTGAGGACAACTGGTTTGCCAGCTAACTGCTCCTCCTGGGAAATGGAAGGAGACTTCCTGCTTCCCCCGAACTACTACCATTTCTGGTTATTAGCATACACCGGAGAGAGTCTCCAAAATTCCAAGTTTATCTCTTGGCAAGGCTGTCCATAATTCAGTGCTTCCAGGTTTGATTCTTTTTAGAGAGCATAGGGAATGTCAACACAATTGGAGGTCAATTGACTCTGGCCTATGAAATTAGAAGTGTCCAGCATGCTGAAGGTCATATTCACACAGGCAGAAACATACTGTGAATTCAGGGCTTTGGAGAAGAATGTAGCTGTGCTATGAATCCTGTCCATTGTTGTTGTTTTTTAGGTTAATTCACCTATCATTCTATGGTCCCAATTCTAGTATCATAATGCTGAAAGGGTTGTTGAGACCTCCAGGTGCTTGACCTTAGGCAACATCACTTTACTTTGCAGAACTGTTGTTTTCTTCATTGTAAGATAAAGAGGAAGGGGTTGATCAGGTGTTCTCTAATGACCTTCCACTACTTTCTTAGCAAGGTGATGAATTTGTAGCAGAAGTCCAACTACAGGGGCTGAACCATGTGCAGAGATTTATTTTCCCTTACATAATAAGAGGTGTGAGATTTAGTGCAGGGCTGGTATAGGGGCTCCCCAGTGCCAACAGGGAACAGCATTCCAGTATTTCTGCTCAGTGAATGGCTTTTGATTTAAAGCTTTTCACCTGTGATTTCAAGATGGTCACTCTATCTCTAGCACTTCCATCTAGTCAGGAAGAAGGGTAAGAAACAAGTTCCAGCAGAGTGAACCTTCTAAAGTTTACCTAAAAGCTCCACCCAAAAACTCATATATAAGTAGCCATAACTGGGGCGTCTGGGTGGCTCAGTCAGTTGAGCGTCTGCCATCAGCTCGGGTCATGGTCCCAGGGTCCTGGGATCGAGCCCTGCATCGGGCTCCCTTCTCAGCAGGGAGTCTGTTTCTCCCTCTCCCTCTCTGCTTGTGTGCGCACTCTCTCTCTCTGTCGAATAAATAAATAAAATATTTTAAAAAAATAAGTAGCCATAACTGCCTTCAGAGATTCATCCCTAGCTGCAAGAGAGGTTGGAAAATGTACATTTTTAATTGGGTACATTGCAACCAACATGAACATTGCATTCTCTTAGTAAACAGGGAGAAATAGATATCAGGTAGTCAATTCAAGCAGAATATACTGTAATCTCTAAGATTCCATATTTCAGTCATTTTACTGTCTTTATGCAATGCATGTTTTAAATCATTGAGAACAGGGGGAAAAAAGCATCAAAAGAAATTTTGTGAACAAGGAATCTTTGCAACTAAACACCAGTTACCATGAATTGGAAGTATGGTTCCAGAATGTTAACCATCTGACCCTCATAAAGGTTGTTCCGGGATATATGTCACAGGTACTGATTGTCACTTTCTAGACCAGTTTTTCTTACTCTTTCTTCTTTCCTTTCTATGCTTATTCTCTCAACCTCTTTCTTTTCTTATCTCTCTTATCAGAATTATGTTTGCCAAATAAACTTTTTTGAGGGCAATTTTTAAAAAAATAACTTGTTTATTCATGTCACCTAATTGGCTCTGTCTTCTGCATAAAACATCCTCCCTTTAATCTATATCCACCTTCCCAAGACTGGATGACTTACATTCCCATCATTTATAATTTCATTATTTAATAATGAATCCTTTCCCTTCTTTCAGGGAGTTTTCCTTCCTGTGTTCTTCACTAACATGACATATTAAATCATTATTTACAACTCTTCATGACCTTCCTATATTAGAATTACTTATGCGTGTCCTTTGCCATGTGATTTTGTGGCACCATCCTCTAGATGGAGATTATATTTCCCTCCCCACCGATACTCAAGTTTAGCCACATGTTGGCTTTTGCCAATGGAATACAGGTGAAAAGTAAATGTCCCAGTTCTGAGGTGAGTCCTAAAAAGTTTCTATTTGCCCTCTTGCAATATAGCCATTCACCATGAAAATATTTCCTAGATAGCCATGTACCCAAAGAGAATGAAGAGACAAATGAAGATAACCTGAAATCAATCTAAAGCCTGAAATAAAATCTAGCTGACTTCACCCTGAAACAGACCTACCCCAGCTAGCCCATAGGATCTTAAGTAAGTAATATAAAGCTTGTTTTAGTGAACTATTGATATTTTGGGATTTTCTGTTACACAGCATTATTATGGAAATACCTAATTCAATTGGTCCAAGAGCAATCTGCCTACTTCAGGATATTCATGGCTGGAATTAGTGTAATAAAAGCTGGGAGGTGCCTGAGTGGTAAACAGCCTTTAAATTCTGTGGTAGTGCCAAAGGGATTTGCAAGATCTCTCTTAATTCCAGGCTTTATTCTAGGAATAACACAAAAGGCAAGGAGGGAAAAGGAAAGGTCTTTAAAACCTCAATCAGCCGTACAAAGAGAGCCATTGCCCAGATTTTGTTCACTCCATTAGTTTGACTGAAGTAACTTCTCAGGTCCATGTGTGTGGTCTATTATATGGGACACCTATGCTTACTCAGCTAGCAAAATTCAAGTATATGAATATGGTAATTTTTTTCAGAAACTGAGCAGACCTTAAAAAGAAAGGCCTTAAAAGAGAGAAGGTTTGAGGCATTATAATAATGAATAATTCACCACAGTACTTAGCTTCCAGAAAAGGACAGTTGAGGACTCAGGAGAAAATTGGAGTTGCTCTCATCTCTATAATTGACAAGTGCACCTTGGGAATAAACATAAGCATCTTCTCTATTAGCCAGGTCCTGGGTTTACTTCTGGGCACACAACAAAAACACTACCTCAGCCCCTGGATCCTTGCGATATAGAGCAGAAGCCCCAGGGGGACAGATACACCATCCTTTCCAGTGTCCACCAGCAAGACCCAAACACATTACTGGCAGGAGCCTGGAGATACTTGAGGAAGAGAAGTTTCCTTGGGAAGCCCAAGTTGGCTGCCTAGCTTGGTATGATAAGGGAATCCTGAGAGACCCCACAGTGCCTCATCACTACAGTTTCCCTATCTGAAGTAAAACAAACTAGACAGCAGCTGCCTCTGATCACCCTCAAAGGGGCAGTGGCTGCAGCTGGTTTCTCTCCCACAGGGCTTCATAGTTATACGGTACCACTCTGGCATCTCGTCAGCTGGCAGATCTGAGGTCTTCTGAAAATCCTATTTTCTGTGCTCTGAATATTTGCAGTTGTTTATAATCATCCAGTGACCAGTGGAAGCTATAGCGAGTAAGTAGATGTGGTTCAGTAAACCCTCTAAAAGCATGAGCTCCCCTCAGGTGAAATGTGGCTTGCATGGGTATCAGGATGACTTAATGTAAAGTTGAGGTAGCTGGACTGTGTATTGAGAAATTGCCCTATGCTGTCTTTTACCATGCCAGGACAAAACACAACAACAAAGAAACACGGAAACATCTTTCTTTTCCTACCAAAGGGGAGTCAAGCTTCTCTGCTCCTATGGTCTGGGGCAGGGGGCAGAGGGGGTGAGGACAGCTGTAATCAGCCTCGTGTTTCTAGACAAAAGAGAAATTGCTAAGTAAATCTGAGTCACTGATGATGATAAATAGGCTTTTTTGTAGTGATGGTGTAGGGCCAGAGTTCACAAACTCAAAGCCTTTCTGGGAAGAGGCAGACCATGGAAATGACCAATTCTGACCCCAGAGGATAAATTCGAGCTGGCCCCTGGCTTTTCAGGAGACAGTAGGAAGTGGCAAAGACTGGGCAAACTAGCAAGTTGATGTCCTGCCTAAAGAAGGAAGATGCCATTCAGTTCCAGCAGGCTGCTGTGTTTGGGAACAGAGACCTCTCTTCTGGATTAAGGAGCAACAGCTCCTATGGACATAGAAGCGCATGACTTTCCTCCTCTCCTGTTTGGAACTAAAGAGGTCTCCCAGGATTCTTCCATGATAGAAGTAATGCTTCTATCTAGCAAATAAGTGATGCTAGATGGTTCTACCACTTTGAGACATCTGAGGACTAGACTAGAAACTAATCATTACATCCAATAAATTCTAGTGGTCTGCATGAGAATTTTGGGGGAACACTATTATAGTGAATTTTCAACAAGGGAAATTACCATTCTAGGATATTTAAATGATGTGAGTTTTGGGTTGCTTCTTTTTTTTTTTAAGATTTTATTTATTTATTTGAGAGAGAGAATGAGGGAGAGAGAGCACATGAGAGGGGGGAGGGTCAGAGGGAGAAGCAGACTCCCTGCTGAGCAGGGAGCCCAATGCGGGACTCAATCCTGGGACTCCAGGATCATGACCTGAGCTGAAGGTGGTCGCTTAACCAACTGAGCCACCCAGGTGCCCTTGGGTTGCTTCTATCGAAGAAAGTTATGAAAAGAGCAATTTGGGAAATGGGTATAGAAAAAGGAGATAAAGTGGATGGTAGAAAAAGAATAAAATGTTCTGCAATGTGATTTTAGAAAAAGTAGAAGATAGGAGAAAGCAAATCACTAGGTCAGGTCTGTATTATAATGGTTTGTAAGATGGGAGAGAGCTAAGGAATGTGTAAGAAGTACGTATGGATAGATGCTTAGTGAAAAGGACATAGGAGTCAAAAGCTCCAAATCACACAGTCAGGTGGCTCTTGAGTATTTGGTTGGAGAACTACATGTATGGGAAAAAGTCTTGCTTATTAAAAATAAATATATGAATTAAATAAATACATGAATTAAATAATTCATAATGATTTAAGAGTTTTTAATGTCATTAACTTTTAGAGAACTATTTTTATTGATTTTTTTTTTGTATCAGCAGCCGTGGCAAACCACAGAAACCAAACTATATTAATTTTATTAGAAGATAATTTATTTGAAGGATATTGGGTAGCTCACAAATCATCAGGAATGCCACAGAGCCAAATTCAGAAAAAGTATAGGTAATAAGGGGAGGTAAGAAGCAGCCAAGATCCCCCTGGATACCACTGCCCATGAATACTCACTCCTGGGACAGAAGACTTATGATTCCATAGCAGTCTCTATACATAATCTCTTGGCATATCTTAACTTTGTTTCACTTCCTCAAGATCCAAAGTGTTTGGGAGCAACATCCAATTGGCCAAATTTAGGGTGATTTTTGCATCTTTGCTGCCCTCCACCTGTGGATTCCATAATGGGAGGCCAACTTCTCATAAGATTCTACCAATATAGGAAGGTTGTTCCAAAATAAGCACACAAGAAATGTCAAATGCCTTTTACATTTATTAAAGGATACTTAGGTTATATAGTATCTAGGAACCTAATTCTTGCAAAAGGACTTCATATAAAAACTTACTTTATCAGTCATAAATTCTTGTATTAAGAGGGCTTTCTATTATGTAAGCCACATGACAAGGGAAAGATCATCATATAATTGTGGAAATCCGGGTGAAACCTGTAAAACTGTAATAAAGCTGTTGTGTTCCTAGTGACAGCTCTTTCTGTCTAGATAAGTCAATATCAGCATTAATGAGTCCAAATTACTGAGCACCACTGTGGCAATGGAAAGTAGAGGACGGGAGAAGTTGAAAGAGAGGGACAGATAAAGACAAAGAGAAACAGGTACATAAAGGCCTTATCTCTATCTAAAGGAATAAACAGAATGAAATGACTTAAGAACACTAATAATACATATGCTTGCAACTGAGCACATAAATCATGAGTTGTGTAGGCTGTGCATTCATCAGAGTCACTACTGACATTTCACAGTAAGGAATATGTCTGAATGGGGTAACTTTTGATCTAACTCATAAGAAAAATAAGCAATCTAGAAATCCATTCTTATCAAGTCATTTATTCATTCACTACTTCAACAGATATACATGGGCACCTGCTATGAAAAGAAGTTCAAACAATTGAGAGAAGAAAGCATTGATGAGCATAATCAGGAAAAGTAAACAGAGTAAAGACAGATAATTTAGGGATGAAAAATTATGTATTAAAATATTTTAAACTAGTTTCATGCTTCAGAGAAATTCAAGAAGCAACAGTGAATGGACAAGCTAATCCTAAAATCCTTATGGAAATTCAAGGGATTATGAAAATAATCCTGAAAGAAGAGAAAAAAGTTGAAGGACTTCCTAATTTCAGAAATTAATACGAAGATCTGGTAATCAAGAGAGTATAATACTGGCACAGGATAGACATATAGACCAATGAATAAAACTGAGAGTCCAGAAATAAACCCATGCACACATGATCAATTGATTTTCAATGAGGGTACCAAAACAACTGATTGGGGGAAATAGTCCTTTCAATAAACGGAAGCTAGAAAAACGAGATGTCCACATGCAAAAGAATGAATTTGAGCACTATAAAACTATAAAACTCTTCGAAGAAAACAAGTGTAAATCTACACAACCTTGGATTAGACCAGTTTCTTACATATAACACCAAAAGCACAGGCAACAAAAGACAAAATAGATAAAGTACATTTAATCAGAATTTAAAACTTTTGTGCATGTAAGGACACCATAAAGAAAGTGAAAAGACAACCCACAGAATGTTAAAGCATATATTGGATAAACATCTAATATCCAGAAAGATAAAGAACTCTTACAACCCAGTAACAAAAACACAAATAACCCAATTGAAAAGGGGGCAAAAGATTTAAATAGACATTTCTCCAAGGAAGATATACAAATGGCTATTAAGCACATAATTATTATCACATCATTAGTCATTAGGAAAATGCAAATCTTATTGGAATCCACAGGAGGGAATTGAGAACACCAGAAATGTCATACACATGTGGGTAAATATAAGACTGTTTATACATATATATGAATATGTATATATACCCAATACATATATTCTATACATATATAATCAAATACTCAAATATACAGGTAGTTACATTAAATGAAAGTAAAAAAAAATAATTCTATTCAAAAAGCAAATGTTGTCAGACTGGATAAATATGAAAACATGATCTCATGATATATTGCCTACCCTTTCTACTTGTGATACACTTCAGACTTAAATACCCAGCTTGAAAGTAAAAGAATAGGAAACTATATAGTATGGAAACAGTCACCAAAAGAGAGTTGGAAAGGCTAAACTGATATCAAATAAAATTGATCTTAATAAAATGAATATTTCTTTTTTCTTAATTTTTTTTAGAGAGAGAGTGTGTGCACGTGTGCGAGGGGGCAAAGGGCAGAGAGAGAGGGAGAGAGAGAATTCCAAGTAGGCTTCACACCCAGCGAGGAGCATGCAGGGCTTGATTTCATGACCTTGAGATCATGACCTGAGCTGAAACCAAGAGTCAGTTGCTTAACCAACTGAGCCACCCAGGCACCCCAAAATGAATATTTCTAGAGGAAAAAGAGTCATTTCATAAAGATTAAAATGTCAATTCATCAGGAAGATGGAACAGTAATAAACTATATACAAATAAAAAGAGGGAAAATGCAAATCAAAAATGCAATGAGATAATACTTCACACCCACTAAGATGGCTAGAATTAAAACAAATAAGCATACAAAACAGCAAACAACAAGTGGTGAGGAGGATGTAGAGAAACTGGAATCTTCCTGTACTGCTGATGGGAATGTAAAATGGTACACTGTGGAAAATAGCTTGGCAGCTTGTCCAGAAGTTTAAATTACCATATGACCCAGCAATTCCACTCCTAAATTTATGCCCAAGAGAACTGAAAATATATGTTCACACAAAAATTTGTACACAAATGTTCACACTAGCTTATTCATAATAGCCCCAAATTGGAAAGAACCCAAATGTCCACCAACTGAGGAATGGATAAACGAAATGTGGTATATCCAAGTAATGGAATATTCAGCCATACAAAGGATTGAAGTACTCTCACATGCTACAGCATGGATGAACCTTGAAAACATTGTTAGTTGGAAGAAACCAGACACAAAAGGTGTATTATACAATTATGTTTATGTGAAATGACTAGATTAAGTAAATCCACAAGGGATACAAGGTAGATTATTGGTTTCCAGGAGCTAGGGAAGGGGGGTGCTATTGGGACTGACTGCTAACAAGAATAGGCTTTCCTTTTTTGGGTAATGGAGATGTCCTAGAATTAGATATTGGTGATGCCTGTACAACACAATAAATATAGAGGAAAATAACCCCATTGCATTGTACAATTTCAAAATGGTGGATTTTATATTATGTAAACTTTATCTCAATTTAAAAAAAGAAAAAAAAAGATAACTGTAGCCATAAAAGAATATGGTACTATGAAAATAGTATTCAGAAAGTAAGAATTTGTTCTTAGAAATTAAAAACACTGATGAAAGAAAACTAAAAATTCAATAGGTTGGCAAATTAATAAATTGGACCTAACTTAAGATCTATTTATTGACACATGATAAAGTTAAAAATCTAATATATATGTAGCAAAATAAATAAATGGAAAAATGTGGAAGTATATTTAAAGGATATGAAGAAGGTGCCTGGTGGCTCAGTCGGTTAAGCATCTGCCTTCAGCTCAGGTCATGGTCCTGGGATCGAGTCTCACATTGGGCTCCCTGCTCTGCAGGGAGTCTTCTTCTCCCTCTGCCCCTCCCCCCACGCATTCTCTCAATCTCTCTCAAATAAATAAAATCTTTAAAAAATAAATAAAACATATGAAGATAGTTCCAAAGAACACCATTGATGAAACATCCTGTTTTTCAAACTGTAGATTTAGCCCTTTAATGGGTCATGATATCAAATTAGTGCTCTACAAGCAGGATTTTGAAAATGAAGTATCAGAATGTACCATATATAGTAATGTAATGTACATATTGAATAGTATGTAAATATAGTTCTTATTTTAGATTGTGGTCAAAAGTTTAATAGTTAATGATGACATAATAAAGTATCAATCAGGTAGAAACAGTGACAATGTAGGAGCCAGTGAAAAGAAACAAGAAAAGTTAATTTCCTCATCTTGGAGAGAGGCACAAAATCTTTTAGATGGAAGGACCAAACAAATACATGCAGAATAAATAAAAACACCTGCATCCAGGTGAAACCGAATAATTTTAGGGATAATTTTATATATTCAACAAGTAAGAGGGCAGAGAACAACCTAGTGCTATTCTTGACCTTCTCAAGGAGAAAAGACTCTAAACCAAAGCATTATGCCTAGAAAAATAGCAAGCAAATGCAAGAGAAAAACGAAGGCACTTGGTGACAGGCAAGAACTTAGAAAGTTTACAATCCACACAGTCTTTATGAATAAAAGAAATTACTCAAGAAGTTACTCCAGCAACAACAACAAAAAGGATACAAAGAGGATGACCTAGGATATACACTCAAGTACAACCCAGAAGAGGGAAAGAAAGCTTACAAGCATTGAATAAGGAATCCATTAAAATAAGATGCTGAGAGAATTCCTCTACCACAGAGTTGAAATGCCACTGGGGTAACAATGCCTTCTCTGAGTTAACCACACTTCTTAGTTTTACAGTGAATAATATGTATACAACTATAATACTGTGAATTATATGTGGCAATTTCAATTTTTAGAAATCAACTGATGAACTCTGAAAGGTGTATGGGTATAAAATGGATAAATATTAAGGATCTTAATAGAAATTTGCTAACATAAATGACCAAAAAGTGACTTGCAGATAAGAATGATGGAAAGAAGGGTAATTGCTCTAAATCTCTCATTTTAATATCAGGAAATAAATAGAAATTGTCTAAAGTCAATAAATCAAAAAAACAGAAGTTAAACTCATAACTACAAGTTAAACTCATACTACTTAATGACTAGATAAACTAAATATAATAAGATGACCAAAAAAAGTAGAGAGAATATAAATACTTTAGAAACCTCTGCTCAGGTATTCACTCCTCCAATAGCCCACATAAGGAGGAAGAAGGCTTGTCTTTATGATTTTTTTGCAATCCTCCTGAAGGAGTATGTGGTACATTTATTGTGTCAATGGCCCAATTAATGGGACTTCCTGCATCCAAGCCTTTGAGCCCTGTAAATTTGTAGTCTTCTCCCACTCTGACTCTGGGCTCAGACATTAGACTGGTTTCTTAGCAGAGCTGATGCAAGCAGAGGCTTGAAAATGCATTTTGCCTTTCCCTTTCTCCTCTTGCTTCTAATTGTCATGAGAACTTGCTCTGGCTAGTCTGATTCTGCTGGATAAAATATATATCACCAATTCCAACGTGCCACCTCAGGGTTCTTTCTTGCCTTCTCTTTTTCCGTTTGTATAGATTCTTTCTCTGCAGTGAGTGATTAATTCCACTGTATGTATCTCCAGACCACACTGGATACCTCTGCAGTCCTTAGCCCTGAGGCCCCTGAGCACCACCACCTCCTCAGATCCTGGCACTGCTGCCTGCTTGGCCCCTGGCCCTGCCACTAGCTCCTTAGGTATGATTGCCCCCCTCAGCCCCCACACCCCACCTGCCACCTCCTCACCTCCTCAGACCACACTCCTGCCTCCTAGGGCAGAGGAAGAAATGAAAGGAGAGAGAACGAGTAAGTGAAACCCCAATAAATTTCTATTTAAAAGAATTTATTTGGTAAAACTATAACTTAGAAGAGGCTCTCATTTCCCTTCCCACTTACTAGAGATAACAGAAGAGGGGAAGGAGTTCTTTTTTTTTTTTTTTTTAAGATTTTATTTATTTATTTGACAGAAAGAGAGACAGCTAGAGAGGGAACACAAGCAGGGGGAGTGGGAGAGGGAGAAGCAGGCTTCCCACTGAGCAGGGAGCCCGATGCGGGGCTCGATCTCAGGACCCTGGGATCATGACCTGAGCCGAAGGCAGACGCTTAACGACTGAGCCACCCAGGCGCCCCAAGAGGAGTTCTTAAATCTTATAATCAAACTCTACTTTGGAGGTCTCATTATTGGTGATACTCTTCTATAGGGATTATATCTTCTCCATAATATGCATAAAAGCTGAATTCTGGTATTGAATGAAATATTCAGCAATGATACCATGAAACATAATTGTCTAATGCCTACCGTGTTTTGAAGATACAAAAAGAATTTAAGTCAATAAAATACCATTCCACAAACATCAGATGGGCAAATCTTACACTTTTTGACAATGTCATTATTGGCACGACTACTGAGACTCTCATATCATGCTGGCAGAGAATAAATTGGTACATTTTGGAGAACATTTTAAAAGTATCTACCACATTTAAAAATAAGCATGTTCTTTGACTCTGCACTTTTACTTTGAGGTGTATTTCCTAGAGAAAATTTGCAGATGTTCACAAGGAGACATGACAAACAAGTTCATCACAACCTTGATAGAGAAACTTTGGGAATGACCTAAATGTCCATCAGCAGGACAGTAAATACAGACAGTGTATTTATCAAATTTCATATATACATTGATGAAAATGAACTAGAACTACTGATAGCAACATGGCCCAACATTTAAAACATACATACAGAGAAAAACAAAAAAAGAATGAAAAGAATACTCTAGTATTCTCTGAGAGGAGAGAAGTCTTCAACTGTATCTGATTTTTTAAAGTTAAAAAATGTAAAGAAATATGGCTAGAAATTGAGAATGTCATGTAGTAAGCACATAGGTATTTAAATTTTCCATAAAACCTTTTGTATGTTTATAGTAACTTTAACAGAAATTCTCTCTCTCACACATATATGTATGTACGTGCGTGCGTGCACAAACATGCACACACACACACACACACACACACACACCCTTCAAGGAGGTTCAGATGCTTTGGGAATGGTAGAATTTTTTAGGAAGGATGCCTATAAATAAATAATATTCTTTCTGCAGCCCACAAAAAAAACAGGTATGGTCTCTACTCTGAGAAGGTTAGCAGTATATCGGGAGAGGCAGATACTAAGCAAATAAACATAAATAAATACATAATTAGCACCTCTGGTAAGTGCTATGAACTATGGATGGCATTTATTAGAGATAGGGAGGCTGAGGGAATGGTATAATCAGGGATGTCTTCTTGGAGATAAAATATTTAAGCTGAGGCCTAAAGGAAGAATAAGAATTAACCAAGAGAAAAGTAAAAGATTTCTTGCAGGTACAGGGAACATCATGTATAAAATCCCTGATACTATGAACAGATTGCCAAGTTCAAGGAAGTGAAAGGATGACTGTATTGCTGAGCAGTGTGAGTGAGAAAGTAGAGGTCATAAGACAGAGCAGAGGTCAGGATCAGGAAAGACACTGAAGTCGTTTAGGAAAGAATGTGTTATGATCTGATTTATATATTTAGAAGATTATATTGAATGCTAGGCAGAGAACTGAATGGTAGAAACAAGACATTCAACACAACAGTCTCAAACCACCACACTCATATAGCATGGGGTGTAATTGCTCGCAAATCTTAGGCTAATGACTCATCTCTGGATGCATGGTACTGTAGAGGAGGAAAAAGCAAAACAAAACAAAACAAAATCTTTCCTCTGCCCTGTTATGTTCAGTAACTGAGGCCTTACAGATTAAACCGACAAAGACATAGTAACAGAAGAAAAGGCATAAAAATTTTATTTGATGTTCATATTTTTATGTAGCATGGAGGGGGGAGGTTGGAATCATAGAAAAGCAGTGAAAATCTATTAAAAGCAGTTAGGACTGAGAGCTTATATATCATTTTAACAAAGAGTGACAAATTGTAGAGACATGACAAAATGAAGGAATAGGGGTTGAGCTTCTTGGGTAGTAAATTACGGGAAAGTAAATATATGGGGGAAACTGATAGAAGATAGGGTTATTTTAGCATCATTTGTTTATGCAGATTTAAGTTGGTGTTGTCTTCAATGATAAGAGTCATCTCTTTTTGGTGTAGGAAAGGGGAGGAAATCACCTTCACAAGGGTAATTCATTTCCTGCTTTTAAACAGAAAGGAGGAAGAGGTGTTGTGTTGTTGTTTTTTTCCCCTGTGTCTGCTGTTTCTCAATTGCTTTCAGCTCAAAATAATCCTTATGCCAAAGTAGCATATTTTGGGGGCAGCATATTCTGATTCCCTTCAGTACACTGGTTAAACTATGGACTTTTGAGACAAAGAGAACAGAATTCAAATTTCAATTCCACCACATACTAGATCTGTGATAGTGGGCAATGCTAATGACAGACAACATTTACTGAATTCTTATTATATACCAGGCACCATTCTAATAAGTTTTATATTCATTGTCTCACTGAATTCTCAGAACAACCGTATGGAGTTACATATTATATTATTTCCATCCAGTACACATGAGAAAACTGAGATGACACGGTTTATTAACTTACCCATGCCATATAACTAAGTGGTAAAGTCAGACTTTGATCTCAGGCAATCTTGAAGCCCTGTGTTCCGCTGTCACCGCATTTTCATTTCACCTACAAACTAAGGGTAAGAGACCAATTCACAGGACAAATACAAGAGTAAATGGAACAATCTATGTTAAGTTGTAAATCCAATATTAGCACAAAGTTGCTGTTTTTACATTTATTTTTTTTTTTAAGATTTTATTTATTTATTTGAGAGAGGGCACGTGTGCGTGAGTGGTGGGGGGAGAAGTAGAAGTAGGGAGGAAGAATCTCAAGCAGACTCCAGGCTGAGCAGAGCTCAATGCCAGGCTTGATCTCATGATCCTGAGATCATGACCTGAGTGGAAACCAAGAGTCAGATGTTTAACCAGCTGAGCCACCCAGGCACCCCTATACATTTATTTTAAAAGATAATACAACTTTGCTTAAAAAAGGTTTTAAAATTTCAAAATGCTTTAGGTGCTCATGAATTTCGTAGTCCAGTAAGTTAAGAGAAGTTGAGAACATTAATGTCATGCACCAATGCATCATTTCCGCCTGGCTAAAGTCATAACTTTTCATTGAACATCAATGTTCAGAAATCAGTCATCAACAATCTTAAGAGGAAAACACAGAGTAAAGCAAGGAACTGGTAATCATTTTGGCAATCTTTAAGAGCCATAATATAAGAGCTGGAAGGAACTGGACGAAATGGGCAGTTGACAAAATTGAGGCTTAGAAAGGTAAATACAAGGTAAGTGAATAGGTATTTTCTTAATTCAATACTGTGATTGAGAATAGATTCACAGACACACACACAAATATCACAAATTGATTTTCTGATGAAATAGAGGTGGTGGAGTCAACCTTTCCCAGCCAAAATACTGGCAGAACAAAGCACAGTAACCATCCCCACAGTCTCTAACTTGATATCTCTGCAGTAGAGACCACAACCAAGATATACCACTTCAGAAAAGATGCCACCTACTCTTATATGCATATAATATTTTGAATGGTGGAGCACCTCAGAAAACATGTTGAAGCTTCATAATGATGAAGCAATAGTATCATTTCATGAGCATGAAAAGCATATTAAATTATAACTAAATCTTTCTGTAAAGAGAAATTAAAAGTCAAATAATATAGCAATTATACAGCACAAACTGCAGCCCTACTTCCTGGACCATCCATTCCCAATGGCCAATCTTGGGGTGTCGCAACAGTCAGATAATTTATAGAAACCCATTTTCTATTCTGTATTTTCACAAATGCTATAGTACTCCATTTACTCCATATTTGAAAAGACGAGACATATACCAGAAAAAAAAAAAAAACTGACCCTAATTAGCAAAAGCTCTATAGATTTCTAAAAAGATATGGAAATAAGTTCTCCTGAGGCTTAGGCAGGAAAGGTAATTCTTACTTCCAACCCCACCCTTGCTTCAAGTGGGGTGGGGTGGGAGAGAGAGAGAGAATCTAATGCTTTTTTTTTTTTTTTAAAGATTTCATTTATTTGTTTTAGAGAGAGAGAGAGAACCTTACACTTTTTTAAAAAAAGGTTTTATTTATTTATTTATTTATTTATTTATTTATTTGAGAGAGAGAGAGATCACCCATGAGCAGGGGAGGAGCAGAGGGGGATGGAGAGGGAGAGGGAAAGAATCTCAAGCAGACTCCACACTCAGTGGAGCCTGGTGCAGGGCCTGATCCCAGGCCTGAGATCATGACCTGAGCCAAAACCGAGTCGGACACTTAACCAACTGAGCCACCCCGGCGCCCTAAGGATCTTACTTTTATTTACTTTAATTCTATATTACTGCATTACTTAGATAGAAAAGTGAAAACCAAGATGAAAGATGGAGAAGGCACCCCAAATTTAACAAAAAAAGAGCAACAGGAAAAAACCAGTGGAAGCGAATGGGAAACACAGGCTTTTACACCAGATAGAATGGCCTTTATATTTCATTCTTCCTAGCTTAATCATCTTGAGCCTCAGTTACCATGTCTGAAAAATAACATGTACTTCATGGAGGATTTCTTTCTGAGGATCAAATGACATCATGTATATAAGGTGTCAGCAGTGCCTGGCACATAGTAGATGCTCAATAAATGATACTTATTATTATATTATTAAAATTCAATGTTGAGGTCTCTAAAGCCAGACAACTCTACTTTTTAGTCTTTTACTGCTACCAAACCGCATACTGCATGGAGAACTAATGCACAAAAGAAATGTTTAATGCTTAATGAACTGTTGAGTAATTCCACATTTTTTCAGTGTTTCCCAGGCTCAGCATCCAGTGAGGGATGGATGGGGCTCAGCACTGCTTCCATGCCTGACTATGCATAAAAATATAGTCCTCCCTTAAGTCCTCAAAGAGAAGGCAGGTATAGTAGATTTGCTTATTGGGAAAATTTTCAATATCCATAATCCAAAATCTCAGGAAGGATTTATCTACCAAGACTCCAGCCTGGAATCTAGGGTTTTCCCCTTTTCCTTTGTCAAGTGCCTTCTCCCACAACAGGGATGCAGTTTGGGACATGGTCATCTCCTTTTACGGTGCAAGATTGTTATTCTGAGTATAAACTATGTAATCCTACTACTGTAAGCTTCATATTTGTCTTTGTATTTCCAGCATCTAAACAAAGCAAACACATAGTAGATATTCACGTGGCTGGGTCCATCTCTCTAACATAATATACACATAAAGTATGCCATACATCAGACAAAATACTTTACATGGCATATCTCATTTTCTTCATGAAAACCCTGTGCAGTAAGTACTATTACCATCCTCATTTTACAGAAGAGAAAACTGAGGTTTAGTAATTTGTTCAAGGTCACAGATTCACAGAGTTCTCTAGACAAATCAGCCTATTGGATTCCAAAGCCCAGACTTTGAACCACTACTTAAACTATGTCCTTTCTCTTTGCGGTGTTGTGTTAATCTTTCCAAGGGACCCTTTCCTGCCCATTAAAGTTAAGCTTCCTCCTCTGTTTTTTCCACGACCATATCCTGTGCCTTTCTTTCAGAGCACTTATCCTAATTTGAAATTATATATTCACTCAAGTATTTATTTGCTTGTTTCCCCCATTGGACTGCAATCCTCTCAAAGGTAGGGTCAAGTCTGTTTTATTTGCTAACCTACATGCTGCACCTCATATGATGCTTGATGCGTAGTAAATGCTCGACAAATATGTCAGTGGAGATGGAAAAATAAATTCAGAGTTATGTGAATGAAGGTCAGAAGAAATATAAGTTCCTACTTATATTGGTTGGCTACTCATCCTGGTTTCCCCAGCATCTGGTCAATGCTTGATACAACAGGAACTCATTAAATGTTTGCCAAATGAATGCTTAGGAGTTGGTTATATATAAACAGACTTGTATTAGTGATTTTAAGTCATTAAATTCTTCCTTTCATTCATTCTTCATTTAGCAAGGAAAACATGAATTGCAACCTCATAGAGTTCTCTTCTAGTGGAGAAGAAAGACACTAAACAAGTTTAGAAATAATTTTAAACATTTCTAGTTTTTACCATAAGGATTTTCGGCTCTTACCTTCTAGCTGTGTGTTTTTGAGTCCATTCTTTCTTCTTCCCCAGTTAAGTTCATTCCTAGGGTCTTTCAAAGCTATAATCACTCTTTCTCTCTCCGTGATCTCCTGCATGTAGACCTGCAGCCTCAAAGTAAGGTTTCTGGTCTCATGCAAGGTGTACGGAACTGGGAACTTGAGAAAGAGGCACCGTAATCTGTGTGTTAACAAGCTCTCTACTAGAGCCCTGGTTCTCAAACTTACTGTGCTTCCTAATCACCTGAAGACCTTGTTAACACACAGGTTCCCGGGCTCCACCCTCAGAGTTTCTGATTCAGAAGATCTGGGGTAGGACCTAAGAATTGGCATTTCTAGCAAGTTCTCAGGTGATGTTAATGCTACTGGCCCAGGAACCATACTCTGAGAAGCATCCATCTAGAGTTCAGACGTAAATCTAGAGTTCTCAAACCTGACTATATATTTGAGTTCCCCAGGGATTCAACACCTAGTCTGTACTCCAGAACAAATCAGAACGTCTGGGTGTAGATCCACATTTTCTTAAGTTCCCCAGGTGATTCCAATATATAGCACAAGTTTGAGAATCACTCTTGACACCAAATCAATGCTTCTCAACCTTAATGTACATAGTGTTGCCTAAGGTCTGGGGCAAACCCCTTGCTCGTAAAATGTAGTCTCCTGAGCAGCAGTCTGAACATCTCCTGGGGCTTATAAGAAATGTAGATTGTTGGCCTCACCTCAAACCTCTGCTTTAGAATCTGCATTTTAACAAGACCTTGAGGTGATCTTTAACCACATTAGAGTTTAGACGTGTATCCATGCACACACAAGAGCATGCTTTCTCCAAATCCTCCTGTCCTTGTTCTATTATTTTGCCCCAGATTGTACATCATACAATTCTCCTTTCTATCCACTCAAGGTCTTCAGACTTCCTGAACAATAGAAAATGTGCAGTCCCTTTGTGGCTACATCACATAGTGCTGTGATTTCCATAATTTTCGATGAGCAGGGCATCCCAGGGAATGAGGTACTGGGTGGATGTACCCAAAGGGGAGGCAGATGTTTTTAGATGGGATGGGTATTCCTTGCTAATTCTACTAATTACTGAAGTGCAAGAACCACCAGGCTCTTTATGCTTTTAGAGCAGATGGAGAAAAATTTTAAACTGCCTCTGATGAGTCAGAAATCCAAGTTCTATTCTGGGTTCTGTGACTTCGGAAACCTTGTTTATCTCAGCTCTAGCTAGTCAAGTTGTGGAATAACTTTGCCTTTAAAAAAAGAGAAGTCATAGAAAGCAGGAGTGCCAACAGCCAACTTTACATTTCCCCTGTTACTCTGGGGGATAAAAATGGCTGGGTTGGCATCAGATCAGCCTTCAGCTTTGGAGAAGAGGATGGGATGGCATGTAGAAATTCTAAGTATTCCTCTCTGGATTAAAAAAATATATGGAAAGAATAAAAAAGAGAATAGAGTTTGTGCAGCACAAACACACACACACACACAAAGATTATTACTGTGTTGCTAAAATGACAGAGGAGGGGAATAATTGAGGGTTAATCAGAAAGTCACCCCTGGAGAGCTGAAGCCCCAGTAAAGAAAGGATAATAACATTTATGTGAAACTTTGCTCTTTGTCTCATTCAGTCTCACAATTTTATGAAGGCCCTAGAGTATGATTATTCCCATTTTACAGGTGTTGACACCTGAGGCATAGAAGGTTGATATGTTAAGCAATGTTACATAGATCATAAATGTTAGAGGCTGACCATGTCTTATGGCCTTAAATTCTACAAGTTTTCTTGGAAACATTTCTTATGTGCTTCAAAGATGTTAAACGCTCCCCATTATTGCTAGACCTTCCTTTGACGATGTTTGTTCAAAATCTTTCACTATGGTGGCATGAGGACTCTCCCAATCTGAAAGAAATCCTATGAGGACCCACAGTGAGGCACAAAGGACATGAGCGAGATTACCAAGTGGCCATCCAATTCTGTATTTTCCAAACATCATTTTAAAATAAAAATCATACGTGTGCCTATTAAACATTTAGTTTCACCACAGGGCATTCTGAAGATTCTAGTTTAAAATATCTTGGATGGGGCCTGGAAACTTGTATTTTTTAAACATGTCTTTTATTAGAGGAGATTGGGGAGAACTGATTTTCTTAACTCAGGATTCTGCAAGTGGAATTAGAACAATAATTAAATGGAAATAGATGCCATTTTACTATTTATATACTATCTGCCTCTTTAATCCAACGTGGATCCAAGCATCCCCCACCTGGTTCTCTATCAATTCTATTTTGTTGTTTTTATTTTAATAAAATGATCTAGCAATTAAAATTGATATGACATGATCTGTAAGGGTCCTTGCTCACTGTAGGCCTGAGCTTTCTGAACTATGCTCACATACCCCTTGGATACAAATTCGTGAGCCTAAAGCTCTGATGTGTTAGCTGAAACAATCTGGCAACCCTCTCCAGCATTCAATAACTCTTGCACTCAGGAAAATAATTTCACATACAATCTAAATCTTTAAGATGGCAATTTAGCTCCTTTTGAAAGTGTTGCTATCTTTCTGATACTACTGTTTACTGCCTTAAATCCTTTCTTTTTCTTGAATAGATAGGATATAAATTCCAGTAGATAAATAACCAAGAAGTTGGAAAGACTGTATGGAAAACCAGATGGGCAAGACATAGGAATCTACACTGTTCACTGATGAGGATTTATGGGGCTTGGATGGAATTGATGCAATGTATAGGCACTGAGTGAGAACATATGCAATGTTAAATTGCAGCATATGTGGATTATAGAAGTTGTCAGAGAAGGAAGTGGTGATAACATAACAATTTAGAAATAATATAAAGGAGCTAGGGGCCAAATAAATCATGGTAATATAATTTAGTTAGGTTGGCTTTAGTGAGAAGAGATAACAAGAATGAATTGAGTTAACAATAATAGTTACAAAAATACTAATAGGTAACATTATTCAGGACTTACTATGTGCCACAAACTATTCTCAGCACTTCACATGAAGTACCTCAATTAATCTTGAAATAAGCTATTGCTATCCATATTTTATAGATAAAGAAACTGAGGCAGAGAGAGGTTAATAAATTTGAGTAGGATCAAACAGCTTACATGACGGGCTGAAGCAACAGGATTCCTAGACAAGTACATGTGATTGGGCATTGTACCTCAAGGCGGCTGAACTCACATACAGCGCACCCCCGTGCCTGGCCCAGGCCCTGCGGCCTTGATCCCTGCCATTGTCTTAGAGAATCGTCTCTCACTGAAATCTAGTTTCCATATGACTGCTCACGTGTAGTTCCCCAATGAGGCCTCTTCTGGTATCTGCAGCCTACCACCTTGAAGGGGAGTTCAAGTCCACTGATGATAGGATGAGGTGATGGAAATTATTAAGTCACTCAAACATACCCCAAATTAAATAGTGTGATGGCACATTTCTACGAAATTCATAAAACATAAACAACCAGTCTTTACAATTCAAAACCAAACAACTCCATGTCGTTCGTAAGTTATAGTGATTAAATTTAATCAAGGGTAATGACTACATAATCCCAGGCATAGTTCATCTGCATTTTTTGAACCTGTTAACATCTTGTTGAGGAAGGCTCTTGAGCCCTCTAGGGATTACTGTCCATGTCCTGGATGCTGCTTTAAAATTAATACAGGCCTGTACAGAGTTAGCTCATCCAAGGTCAGAATACGGATCTCATCTTACACAGGTACTCAAGCACCTATCCTGCTTTTCTGTTCATCTCCCCACCTAGTTTGAAAAGGAGGTGAAGAATTCTGGTAAATAAGGTGCCCTCTTTACTTATTACAGAATCTCCTTTGCAACCAAAAAGAAATCCCCCATGGAAATAGTTATAATGGGATTTGAGCTATAAGATATGCACATTTACGTGGAGGAGTAAAGATTGATTGACTCTTTTACTCTATGAAGAGAACAAGGTTATTTATCGATTAGATGTTTTATAGCATCTTTCCTCTGAAAGGTTCAACTTATGCACAGTTGGGGAAAAGTTTGTCCAAGGGAAATAATTTATGGGAGGTGAGGGAAGCAGGTGAGGGGAATAGTAAAAAATCATTAGGAAATATACAACCTCCTGAAAGGCCAGGTATAGGAAAATGTACGTGCCAGGGAATATGCTAGCAATGGACTTGGAGAAAAAGCTGAACCTTAGTTTATCATGAGGGAAAAGAGAACTAAAATGTGCACACACATGTGCGCACACTCACACACACACAGATTTTAGAAATAATTAACTAAAAATACTTTTAATTAAAGTGATACAAGCTCCTGGAGTCTTGTGACCTCCAAGCAAAACTGCCAATGAGCAGGGCCCAGATCTTCAGGGCTCTGTAACTCCAAGGTCCCATTTTTTCCTCCTCCTAGCAGAGAGAATTATCTTTATAGATGAGAGGACGACCAGCAGGGGCTTGATCCACATCTCCCTCTTGCTTCTCCCAGATACTCTGCTCTACTTGAAAATTTTCTCCCACTCTGAGCCTTTGGCTTTGGTAAACAAAAGCTAAGAGGTCTTTGAGGTCTACTTCTAGTTTTTTCTCTGCCATATAACTCCCCAAGGGAATGGACAGAGCATCAGTTACCTGTTTAAATGGGGGGGAAAAGAGAGAGAGGGAAAGGATGGGGAGCAAGAAATAAAAATTGACAGGTCAATATATTATCCATCCATACATGTGTATTATCACAACATAATGCAAATGAAAGAATTGCTAGATAAAATGTACTAGCAAAAAGCCAAAGGGCTGAGGAAGGAACAACTGTCTTTAATTGAAGGATTTCCTTTTACAACAATGCACTGGAAGGCAAATGCCTTAGGATAGCCAAAAGTTCTCCATCTTTATATGTAAGGAAAGAGTAAATCACCTATGGCAAAAATGCCACTCGGTGCCTATCTGTATAAGTACTGTACTGTAAGGTTTTTCCTCAATTAATTAATTGACTACAGCAACACAAAGTAATTTTTTTAAATTTATTTTTACTTATTTATTTACTTAACTATCTATGTTATAGAAAACATGGGCTTAATTTGACCCTTTGGTAATTACAGACTAGATCTTTCTCAGAGATAAAATAGGCAAAATAAAACCCAATTGTTACAGTTGTCAACAGGCTTAAGATGAGAAACTACATATGAAGTTACTTTGTAAACTGTAAGCTACTACAAAATGTTATTTTTGCCTTCCTTTGCAACATCTCCCTAGTGTGTACCTATTGGCTACCAGCCCCAAATTTCACCCCTACTCTCTGCCCCTAGAGAATTTTCTTACCCACCTGAAATTCATGTCTGTTCTGTTACTATTATCAGGTGAGTTGTTTCTCCTCGATGCAAGCCTATCATTGCCATTGCTTCCCTCTGCCCACATGAAAGTTCCAACCTTTTGCTGCTGATTGGCTGCCGTTACAGGTGATGGAGGCTGATGCAGATGGATTCCAGCAGTTCTCATGAGTATTTTATGTGCTTTTGCTGATTTACAGCCAGTTCAGCATTCCTTTAAATGGCCATAAATTGGATTGATGTCATAAATCATATCTAGAGAAAGTGCCTGAGTCCCAGCTCAGGCAGCTATGCTAATGTCTGTGAAAATAACAAAGAAACATCCTCATTCAGGCCTGATTCTACCGCATTAAAAGGCCAAAACGTAAGGAGCTGTCAGTTACTGAGAGGGGAAAAGGTAAAAGGGGGAGAAAGGTCTTTGTAGGGATTATTAACACAGCCAGGAAGAATGTATAGATGTGTGCCAGCGAGAATAAACAGGAGTGGGGGTAGAAGAGGGGCCACTGAAAGAGTGATAAAAGAGAGTGCTGTATATGGAAAAGATAAATGCAAATGAAATATACTGTATGGCAATGGATTATATCAGTGGTTGATATATGGGATTGAGTATCAAATTGTTGAGCTGGCAGCCATTAATATGATATAGTGGATGCGATATGCCGGGTGACGGCAGTCCTGGTGCAGGGGAAGATAAAGAACACACTGCAGTCTTTCAAAACAATGGTTCAAGAAAAGACAGAAAATTATAGCACTACAAGTTTATAAAACTAAAATCGTGTGAGATAATTATGGATTCTGATAGGGTTCATTATTCTTTATCAGCTCGCCAATCTCGTAAGGAAAACAGAGGACTATCTCTTCTGCTCCTTGTGGGGGGTGGAGGATTAGGATGGGAAGTTTCCCATTCCTGTGAAGGATAGCAAAAGTGACTGGGATGTTTTCTCTGGTAAATGCATTTCCCTTTGACATTTTTGCCAGAAAGATTGGTATCCCCAGACTCCATCTATAGAAGTATTAGGAGCTGACGCTCATCTCCAGGATTTCTAAGAATTTAGTTTACTCGAAGAAGTTATCTGCTACTTTAATTCATTTACCAATTCCTTCATCAGATCTTTATGATAACCTACTATGTGCCAAGCACAGTAATGAGGTTTCAGAAATTAATACAAGGAAGTCTGCGAAACATTTCCTATTTTTTATTATCTATCCCTTGACCTTTGCATTTGGATAGTTCGCTCATACAACATGCTGCAGCAGGCCCGTATAAGAAAGCCACAGGACAGTGTTTAGTCAGATGTCTTTAAACCCAGTGAATTCCAGGTCCACTGCTAGTTCTCAGTCTCCTGGCCCTTGGGTCCCTACTCTACTCTGGCACCACGATTTTCACAATTGGTTAGACTCCTCTTTTTGGTGTTGAACCTTAGTTTCCTACTCAGCTTTTGGCTTTGTCCACTGCCCTAGCTTGGCATCTCCCATGGCTCAAAGCAGGTATGAGAGAAATCCTCCCCTGAGCACTCCCACTCCCCCCTTCTGCTTCATCTCAACCACCACCACACACAAACCCCATGTCAGCATTACCGGAACCACCAACCACTACTTCACCAAGAATGGAGCGTTCTGGAACTTCCTTAGAATTGTCTTTCTTTTTGATGGCCCCTTGACCTATACTTTCCCCTTTCTCTGTGTGCCACTGTTTCCATCCTTGAAATACTCCCTCTGAGGCATCTTATCCATTCCCCCATCATCCAATAACCCCCCAATCGCCAATCTGAATCTTTCATTTCCATTTCCTCCCTCCTGAACTCCAGTCCCAATCACCCTGTTGAACAGGCCTAATTCCATGTCCCATACGCATTCAAGTTCAGGAGGGAGAAGCCTACTCTTCTCAATGTGTTTTCTGTCTCTAGAGCATGATCACTTCCCCAGCCACTCAGGTAGAACATCAACATCTGAGTCATCTTTAATTCCACCTTCTCTCTGACTAGTCTCTCCATGTTGTCGATTAGAAGAGTACTGCCAGTCCTACCTAAGAAATGACTTTGAAATCGATTCCTGATTCTATATTCTGATGGTCATTGCTTGAGTTTCACTTTTTCACCATGATACTGGCTCCTAACTGATCCCACTTCCAATTTTTCCCATTCCAATTGATTCCATCCCACTCACTTTTATCAGGATATCATCCTAAAGGATATATCCAATGATGTCATGCCTCTGCTTGAAAATTCCCCATCAATTGCACTATAAAGAATAATATTTAATAGATGCATATGTGAATGTTTACTTGTTCAAAACAGAAAGATCATGTTACTCAGCAGTCATTCAATATGGCACCAACATATTTTCTGACTCTATCTTAAAGCACATAGCCCTAAACACATCTTATATTGCTTTCACCAGCCTGGAATATTTGCTAATCCCTGAACACACCTTACAGTGTCCACTGTGTCAGTGAAGCCAGTTCACACACACACACACACACACACACCACACACAAAAACTTCCCAGAGAGATTCCAAAACAAATCTATTCTTCTCTATATCTACAATTCTACCCACGGTCTCCATAAGATCCTAAAATTTCCCTAGCATCTGTAGAAGGAGATATGTGCTTTTGCCATGACCCTTTGTCATTTTTGGCCTGCTGGCAACCTCAAAGTTATCAACAGGGACACCCTCTACATCCCAGTTTGGACACTGGTCAGATTGAGAAGTTTTGAATTTCAATAGTTCCCAAACACAGGTCTACATAGCAATCACTGGAGAACTTCCTAAAATACAGACTTCCATGGCGCACTCCTAGAAATTATAATTTGGAGATCTGGAGCCCAAGAATCTGTATTTTATTTTATTTTAATTTTTTTTTAAAGATTTTATTTATTTATTTGACAGAGAGAGACACAGCGAGAGAGGGAACACAAGCAAGGGGAGTGGGAGAGGGAGAGGGAGAAGCAGGACCCCCCGCTGAGCAGGGAGCCCGATGTGGGGCTCCATCCCAGGACCCTGGGACCATGACCTGAGCCGAAGGCAGACACTTAACGACTGAGCCACACAGGCGCCCCAAGAATCTGTATTTTAAACAAGATCCCCTGGATGATTTTCAGGCCCAGTCAAGTGTGGAAACCAATGGCTTACATTAGCTGGATGGCTGATAGAGCCAGGATGAATAACAGGACCAGCTTAATTATCTGGCTTTCCCATTGGAGCAGAGCAATTCAGAACAACAGAAAGTTGGCTTGGGGTGGGAGTAGCGGGGATGAAAAGATGAGGAAGAAAATTGAAGCCACCAAAATCCTTTTTAAATCCCAGAGATGATAACATTTTATTTTGAGACTGATAAATAAAAGATGGCCTCTCCCATCTGGCTTTATGATATGGAAACATTGTTAATGAGACATTTGTACACGTGCTGCAGAGTTGTTAAAGGACCATGACTATGGCTTTTAAATTGTGAAATATGAGCACCAGGCTTCTGTGTGTTCTATCTTACACAAATGCGAGAGTCACTAATGTGGGCACCTGACATTTTCAAAGGGTCATATTTACATTTCTCACAAATTAAGCTAATGCTGTTTAAAACCAGTGCAAATCTCACATTATATTTCAGTTTTCTTGCTTTTAAATAGTATCAGTTCTAACCATTTACCAAACCTCACTGTTTAACTTGGCAGCTGGTTAAATTGGCAGTAGAACCTGCCATTGTGGTGGCTCCTGATGACAGTAACAGTGCTGCTGTGTGTCCAGGCTGAGAGAGGTTGGAAGAACAGCACTGCCTACGTGGCCTGTGGTCACCACGGACTCCTATTTCACATTCTTTCATTGGTTGATTTGGTAAGTGCCCTCTCTTGAAATTGCTTTGGATGCCACTGAGAGGTCCCAGCTTTAGTGATTTTTTTTTTTAATTTTAAAATTTTGTGGGTTTTTTTTTTGTTGTTGTTGTTTAATATGTTATGTTAGTCACCATACATTACATCATTAGTTTTTGATGTAGTGTTCCATGATTCATTGTTTGCGTATAACATCCAGTGCTCCATTCAATACATGCCCTCTTAATACCCATCACCGGGCTAACCCATCCCCCAACCCCCCTCCCCTCTGAAGCCCTCAGTCTGTTTCCCAGAGTCCATAGTCTCTCATGATTCGTCTCCCCCTCCGATTTCTCCCCTTCATTTTTCCCTTCTTTCTCCTAATGTCCTCTGTGCTATTCCTTGTGTTCCACATACGAGTGAAACCATAAGATAATTGTCTTTCTCTGCTTGACTTATTTCACTTAGCATAATCCCCTCCAGTTCCATCCATTTTTTAACACGTAAGTAGACTTTTCTGTAATTGACTTAATGTATGCAATCCTATCATTATGGCTGGCTGGCTTTCATCAAGACCTTTCTGGGCTTAAGTTTCTCTATCGGCAAAAAAACAATAATAATAACCTTTTACCTCTTTACCTTAAGGATGGTCAAAGAAACAAATGATGTGTTTGCATATCTGTGCATAGGTGAGTGCTTGAGTGAGTTACTGACTTCTGCTGGGAAGGTGCTCGTGCAGACGTGGGGTAAGGAGTGTGAGCCCTGTAAGACGTTCTAGCAGCTCAAGCAAGAAGAACAAAACAAGAGGAGGGCTGTGAGAACGTAGCGCACTAGCCACACACAAACTGGTAAAGTGACAAAACCAACAAAAGCAATGGCAAGAAGCAGGAAAACGGCATGGCTGAAGTATGCTAAGCCCAGAATGTTTCTTTCTTGACCTCTGTTCAGAAGCACCATCAGCATCAGTAAGTGGACACTGCAAACAGGGATACAGGAAAAGACTGGTGAACGGTGATGGGGAAAACGTGAAGAGAAAAAAAAATGGGGAAGGTGAACCTGAAACAAACAAACAAAAAGTATGGCCTTTTTTTTTTTTTGGTTGTTAATTGGCCATTTGGGCAACAGGAAGAAGATAAGGCAAGAGAAGAAAACCTCTTCTGCTTCGGGGAATTAGGAAAATCTCATCAATAAACAAACCACATTTTTTTTTTCAACCCAAATATCTTTGCTTCCCCAGCCTCAGGCTGTAAAATTCAATATGCAGTTAGACCCTCAGTCTACTTGACTTTGCAAAGCTTTGCCTTTCACCAGGTTTCCTTTCCAAAATGTTTCTGGGCAATGTGACAAATCTGGCCCAGTTGCTGCTCACCACACCTGCTAGTGGTCTGGCTCTGTTCACTGCTCCTCTCATCCCCGAGCTCCGCTCATCCTGCGGCAGTTACCCCCTTCCTCTTCAGAGGGGCTTACCCCAGGCAGCTGCTGCCGGCTCCTTACCCCTGCACCCTCAGTATTTTCGCTCCTAGCTTCCCCTGCATCCCCATGGTAGAAGCAGAGAAAATCTGCAGTTTTAAAGAAAATGTTACAGATGGTTTGAAGATAATGAGAGAAACACAACATAAAGAATAACTCCTATCCGTCACTAGCTGTGTGGATACTCTGAGTACACAGACCTATGCCTACCCTTAAGGTTCTTTAACAGTTCACATAGCTCTGACTTACTGCTCATCTGCCTCCTCAAAGGAGAATCCAATGCACCCCCACTCACCCTGATCAAAAGAGGCACAGGCATCTCAGTGCCCTAGCACCCAGTGGTCAAAAGACTGCAAGAGAAGTGGAAATGACTTCCAACATCAATCCAAGGCCCTCCTTCTGCGTGCTCACTTCTTGCCCCAGGATTGACCTCTCAGTGAGAAGATTCTTCCCTTCAGGGGAAACTCTGTCCCACCCATTGTGTGTTATCTTTGTTATCTTACCTATTTGCCCCCAGATGATCTCAAGGTATTATATTTCACAAACCTTTAATAACTCTACGCATGGGTAATAACTACAAAGCCAACCAAACCAAATACACATCCCCACAAGGACAAGCACATCAACATGGGGCCAAGTCCTTTCCCAGCCCCCACCTATTCAGAGCTGTACCCTCTCCATCCCCCATGCGGAGGGCTGACCTCAGGCTGAGACCCTGATAATATGCTAGGAGCTTAAGACACACCCACCACATCCCCAGTTCTCACCTGTTATCTCCAGAATACTTTTAAATGCACCCTCTTGTATTTTCTAAAAGTTTCCCAATTTAGACAATAAATTATATGGGCTCCCTAATTTGAGGGGCATTAAACATTTCACTGAAACAGCATGTTAATAAAGGCCCTGATCATTACTTTCCTAGACCATTGTATAAACATCTAACCTGAAATATCTGCCTCCACACTTAGCTCCTGCTCATTTATTTAACAAATATCACTAGGCACCTACAATATATTTGGATTATTCTGGAGACTGTGTATATAAGAATAAAACAAACAAGGTTACTACTTTCCTGCAGCCTATAATCTATTTTTAGAAATATTTTGAAAACAAAAACCTGGCCATGACATTTCCCTGCCCTAAATCTTTTAAAAGTCCCTATTGTGGCCAGACCCCCAAAGATCCCCCCTATCACCAAACCCCCCAGGCTCTCTAACTTTGTCTTTTAATATAATTTACATTTCACCAACAATATCATCTATCCCCCACATCCCTTCCTGCTTCAGCCATTTGTATATGCTCTTTACTTTCTCACAATATCCCTACTCACTTTTTCTCTCATGGAATCCCTTACTTTTCTGTCAAGTTTCAACTTGATGTCATTTAATTTCTACGGTTTTCCCTCAGACTTGAAGGCAGAATTAATCACTTCCTTATCTGTGAGCCCAAAGTAGTTTATAAACACATTTGTCTTAGCACATATTGTATCACAGTTTGGTTAATATGTTTATAGGTCTTTCTCTCCCACTAGACTGTGGGCTACCTATGGCAAAAAATATCCAAGTGGCTCAACAAATATTTGCTGAATTTCATTGGAAATTTTAGGACATTAATATGTTTAAGCACAAGATTTTTGTAAGAATCTTTGATAGAAGGTTGGTAAGAATACCAGAGGATATGATAAAGAATGTGCAGTGGTTTTCGCAGAGGGGTGGAAAAATCTAAAATTTGGTGAATATAATGTAAATAACAGAAAATGTCAAAGGACAAAGGTTTCTAAAAAGAATATGTACTATGTTTGTATCAAAAATAAGTGGTTAAGAATAGCAGCAACAGGTATGTGTTATTCTTCTGCCCAGAGGAACTCTGCAGAAGAACCACCTGGAGGTTCAGCAAAGCATTCTCCTTTGCCAATCTTGGCTTGGCTCCAGCATGAGACCCCCAGCTTCAAATAAAATACATATTCCTAATGGTGGAAGGAGGCGGTAGATCCAGCAAGAGAAGCAAAGCAAAGCTCAAAATAACTTTGGAACTTCCACATAGATAGATATATTTTAAAAAAAGAGAGGACTAAAGACATATAAAAGAGAAAAAATAAACAAATAGTATTGTTTTGTACATTCTTAGATTTTATATAAATGGATTTATTCTGTCTCCACCACAATTTACTTTTTCATTCAATTTTTTGTTCTAAATATCCATTTTGATACAGTATATTTCAGACCACTATCTCTCTAGATCTCCAATCTTGGTTAAAATGCCTGCCTATGATACATCATTTAATTTTTGTGAGCTGGCATTATACATATAAATTATTTATAACAATGCCATGCATGTAGTTAACACTCAATAAAGGTTACCTGTTATTATTATTTTTACCATATTGTCATTTATTCATATGAATATTCACAATTTATATATCCATTCCCCTTATGATGAACTTTTACATAGTATCCAATATTTTAGTTGTACAAAAAAAATGTTGTAATAGATATACATGTCTCCTTGTAGATATGTGTGAGAATATCTTATACCTGGATGTGAATCGCTGGATTGAAGGATGTGCTAGGTTGTTATAATGATTAATAAATCATGCCTCCCTGTATTCATGCCCCTGTATTGTCTCCTGACTCTAGGCTTGTCCATGTGACTGTGGCCAAGAGGCTCTCTCACATTTCTACACCTCTTATAAGTAAGGCACTAATTGGCCTTTTGCTCCAGCCTATTTTTTCAAGAATGTTAGTATAACAAATAGCCTTAGAGGATGAAGAGAGTGTCTCCCTGCAGAGCAAAGGACAGATTTGCTTAACATCCTACACCATGTATCATCCCACATCAAAGAGATGATGTCTTCCTCTGGGGCAAAGGCAGATTTGCTTATAATAGGTCCTAAAAGATTTAGGTTCTGTAAGCTCAGAGTTCCTCAGCTGTGATTGAAACCCACCACACTTGAAGCATCCACTCCTGTGTCACTCTCATATGACTTGAGAGGCAAGAAAAACTGTTGTAAACGTGATGCTCATGCTACTTACTGTGCTGTAACAGGATCCTCTGGATCTGGTCCAAGAGACTAGTATCTTCTTACCAGCTTCCAGAAGACTATAGCAGGCTAATTTGTTAACTTGCAAGGAAAATAAAATCTCACATCCTCCACATTTCTCAATAGATAATAGCAAATGTGATAAAAGAAGAGGACTAAAATCTGCTTGCACATAGCCGGTTGCCTTCTCTTGACTGTGGAAACTCTTTTGACAACGTGAAAAAGTCCAGGTTAATGTGTAGGATGATAAAGAGCCTGAGGAGAGAAGCCCATCATATCCCAGTCAAGACCTAAAATCATTAGTGAACCTAGATGGCATTATAAGTAAGCAGAGATGAACCTTCTGAACCCAAGTTGATGGCCCACAGACTTGGGAGCTGTCAGTTGTTTTAAACCACTAAGTTTGGAGATGGTTAGTTATATGGCAAAAGATTACTTTAAAAAGGTTACTGATTTTAAGGTAGGTAGTCACTTAGAACCTAATATATATCAGGTATTGATACACACACCAGAGCTAGGGCAATGAACACAACTGAGATACATTTCAGTGGATAAATTCAGCAACAGCTACCTTTGATACTAAAAGAAATTGATCCACAAAGACTTTGTATCAATAGTCATTTGAAGCAATTCACTTGAAGGAATGCATGAACATTGCCTTTTACCATTTTCTTACTAACAGTTGTTATTCTAGGAATTTTTGCCCTAATCTGATAAATGTGAAATTATATATAATTACTGTTTTAATTTTCATTTCCCTGATTACTAGTGATTTGTTTTTATATTTTATTGTGTATTTGGGATTCCTATTCATAGTGAATTTCTGGCTCCTGTCCTTTATCCATCTTTTTACTTATTTATTCATTGCTCTTTATATATATAAACATTAATGCTTTACCAGTTAAGTGGGTTGCAAGTAAATCTCACAGTTTGATCATAAACTATTTGTTTCCCCACTTCCTGCATCAAAAACACTTTTTAAATGTTTCTCCAGCTTTGTAATAAGTCTTAAAATCTGGTAGAGGGCAAGTCCTCCTTCTTGATTCTCATTCAATTATCTTGGCTAATTCAGTTTCTGTTTGCCTCCCTTACATTTGCCCCTGTATACATATATCTTGCCAAGTCCCACAAAGATTACTGTAGTGTTGCTTTTTAAATTTTAATTAACTTGGATTTATTGTTAAATTTGAGGTTAAATGATGTCTTTTAAGATAATGAGTCTTCCCATCTATGTCCATGATACCTCTCCATTTTCTCTGCAATGATTTCACAAATCTTTTATAGGGCTTATTCTTAGATGGACACAGACAAACAGACAGATAGATATTTGCTATTGTGACTGCAAAGTTTTTAAAGAAAACTATATTATCTTCTTGGTTGTCACAGATGCCTTTGGGGTCTTATGTCACATCACCTCCCCTCACCTCTGATTTCAGCCTTAGTTGTAGCAGACAATTCCATGTGAAGGACTTTCTGAGCCTTCTCTGAATCCACAGAAGCCCACTAGGGGTACACCACACACACAGCAGAGAAGCTGGGGGGAGTTAGTGTCATCAAGAACAAATCCCAACCAATGGGGGCACAGGAGCCATGGATAAATGACCCAGCGTCCTCTCCTTTCAACCAGTAATTCTGAAACTTTGTGTGCTTCTCAGATGTCACAGTGAAATTAAACACCCATCATCTGTAGCAGTGACTTCAATAATTCACCCATGTATTGACTTTTGCTCCTCTCCTTCTTCACTCTCCTGCTTCCTGACTACTGCTCCTTGAGTTCATATAAAAAATTAATTAGCTGCACCCAATTCTTGTTTTAGCTTCTGCTTTCAGGGGAAACTCAAACTAAGAGATTGACATATAGAAATACTATTGATTTTTTTGTCTATTGATTAATTTCCAACAATTTTGCTGAATTCTCTGATTTATTCTAATAGATTGGAATAGATCTTGGATTGTCTATGTACTTAGTCACATTGTCTCTGAATAAATAAATATTCCTTTCAAAATCTGACTATTCTTATGCGTTATTTCTTGTCCCATTACAAAGACTAGGACTTACAATACTGTGTTGAATAAGAGGAGTAATATCAGGTATCTTTAAATTCTTTTTGACTTTATAAATAATGCTGCTGTACTCATTGTGCATATTTCCTATAGGTTTTTTTTTTTTAAGATTTTATTTATTTATTCAACAGAGAGACACAGCGAGAGAGGGAACACAAACGGGGGAGTGGGAGAAGGAGAAGCAGGCTTCCCGCTGCGCAGGAAGCCCAATGTTGGACTCGATCCCAGGACCCTGGGATCATGACCTGAGCCGAAGGCAGACGCTTAACGACTGACCCACCCAGGCGCCCCTCCTATAGGTTTTTGATAGAGACACATTATGAAGGTGAAGAAGTTTTCTTCTATTATGAATGAGTGTTAAATGAAGTTGAATGCTTTTCCCTGAATCTACTGATAAAATAATATTTTTCCTCTTTTAATCAGTGTTTTATAACATGAAACTGTTCTTGCATTTCTGAGAACAACACTACTTGCCGGTATCTTTATCCAGTTTTGATATAATTTCTGCTTTGCCTCCAAAATGCATTGGAAAATGTTTCCTATTTAGCTTTTCTGTGTAAAAGTGAATATAAGATAGGTAATAATTTCACTAAAAGTTTGGTAAACACTTGTAAAATTGTGTTAGTCTGGGGCTAAGTTGTTAGTATATTTTGACAAATAATAATGATTATAAGTTTATTTCAGGTTCAATTGCTTTTTAAATTAGTAAAATTTACTCTTCTGGGAATTGTCCATATCAACTATGTTTTAAACATGAGTATTAAAGAGTTGATCATTTCTTATGATTTTAAACCTCTCTATATACCTTGTTATACTCTTAATTCCTAATATATATTATTAGTAGTTTATTTTTTCCAATTATATTGCCAGATGACTATTTCACTTGTCCTTTTTTTTTTTAAGATTTTATTTATTCACTTGAGAGACAGACAGACGGAGAGAGAGAGAAAGAGAGAGAGAGAACAGGCAGAGGAGAGAGGCAGAGGGAGAAGCCGACTCCCAGCTAAGCCGGGAGCCCAATGTAGGCTCAATGTGGGGCTCGACCCCAGGACCTGGAGATCATGACCTGAGCCAAAGGCAGATGCTTAACCATTTGGGCCACCTGGGTGCCCCTCACTTGTCTTTTTTTAATAACCAGTCTTTGACTTTGGTTGATTCATTCTTGTATTTTTTTGATTTGTTTTTCTTGGTAATGTTTTCTATTTCAACAATCCTTACTCTTACGTCTCTCTTTTGTACTATTTGTTTTGGGTTTACTTGGTTATTATATTTTATAGATTTATTGAGATATGCTTGACACAAAATAAGTTGGACACATCTTAAGATTACAATTAGTATAAGTTGTGACATAATTATACACCTGTGAAACAATCAGCATAATTAAGATATTGAACATTTCTGTCACCCTAAGGGGTTCCTCATGCTCTTTTGTAATGCATCCATTACTCTTTCTTCCTATTGCATAATCTTCAGACAATCACTGGTATGTGCCCAGTCGATATAGATATTGTTCATTTCTAGAATTTCATATAAATTAAAACAGAGTATGTGCTTTTTTTTGGCCTGGTTTCTTTCACTAAGCATACCTCTTTTGGGATTCATCTATTTTGAGGCATGTGACAGTAGTTTGTTCTTCTTATTGCTGAATACTATTGTGCAGATTATACAAATTTGTTAGTCCATTCAATGTTGAAGGATTTTGATTGCCTTCAGTTTCTATTACAAGTAAAGTAACTAAAAAGATTGGTGTATTGGCTATTTCTCTTAGTTAAATACCTTCGAATGGAATGGCTATTTCATATAGAAAATCATGTTTAAATTTTTATGAAAATGCCAAACTGTTTTCCAAAATAGTACTGTTTAACACTTCCACAAGTGCTACATGAGAATTCCTGTTGCTGTGATTCCTTGCTAAAACTTGGTAGCAACAACCTTTTCAAATTTATCTGTTTTACAGGGTGTGTAGAGTTATCTCATTGTGATTTTAATTTGCATTGTCCTAATGATGTTAAGCATCTTCTCATGTACTTATTTTATATCTATATATTTTCTTTGGATAAGTGTCTATTAAAATATTTTGCCCATTTTATTGTTTCTCTTACTATTACTGCATTGTAAGTGTTCTTTATTCTAGACACAAGTCCATTTTCAATATGTTTTGTAAATGTGTTTTCACAGTCTATGGTTTTTCTTTTTGATTTCTTAAATTTCTTTTAAAAAACATTATTTCATTTTGATGAAAATGGATTATTTTTTATAGCACTTTCTTTTTCATCTCTCACCTAAAAATCTTTACCAAACTCAATGTCATTTAGAGCTTACATTTAGATTTGTGGTCCACATAAATACATTTATTGTGAGGTAAGAGTTGTTTTCTCTCCCTCTTATTTTTTTTTTTTTTGCATTTTTCTATCTATATTCATGAAAAATTATCTTTTCCTCATTGAATTGCCTTAAGCCCATTATCAAAATCATATAACTGAGACAAACCAACATGGTGCATGCAGCCTGTGGGTGCTTGGTCCAAGGCCTGTGGTGTGCACTGGAGTGGAGAAGGCAGGGAGTTCCGAGTCCACCCCCTCAGCCCATCCATGGACTCATTTTAATTCTCACAATCATCCCATGAGTTGTACCACTATGGCTTTCAAGATCCTCTTCCCACCAACCCTCCACGCACTCAGCCGAAAAGAACTGCGCCTTTCCCGAGAGCAGCATCATTGGCCTGACATAAGACAATTCAGCCATTGGTCAGAAATAGATCTGCTTTGGGCACCTGGGTGGCTCAGTCGTTAAGCATCTGCCTTCGGCTCAGGTCATGATCCCAGGCTCCTGGGATCAAGTCCCACATCGGGCTCCCTGCTCGGCAGGAAGCCTGCTTCTCCCTCTCCCACTCCCCCTGCTTGTGTTCCTGCTCTCGCTATCTCTCTCTCTGTCAAATAAATAAATAAAATCTTAAAAAAAAAAAAAAAAGAAATAGATCTGCTTCATGAGTACTACCTCCTCCAGAAAAAAAAGCCTGTCCTGTCATTCAGGAAGGTAATCTTTTTCTTTTCTTTTTTTTTTTTTTTAAGATTTTATTTATTTATTTGACAGAGAGAGACACAGCGAGAGAGGGAACACAAGCAGGGGGAGTGGAGAGCGAGAAGCAGGCTTCCAGCTGAGCAGGGAGCCCGATACGGGGCTTGATCCCAGGACCCTGGGATCATGACCTGAGCCGAAGACAGATGCTTAATGACTGAGCCACCCAGGCGCCCCTCAGGAAGGTAATCTAAGACCACATGTCACCTGCCTTGTTTTTGTTCCAGGATCACATGTGGAACTCTGCAGTGGCCCCTGTGAGATGGCTGAAGAATGGTTCTGTGTGGACTATGCCAAGCATGGCATGGCCGGTTGTAAAAAAAATGCAAGAAAAAGATTGTGAAGAGTGTATCCAGATCAGCAAAGTAGTGCCCATCCCTTCTCAGAGTCCAGGGGTGATGAGAGAGTGGTATCATATTAAATGCATGTTGGTACAGCCACTTTGGAAAACAGTGTGGAGATTCCTCAAAAAATTAAAAATAGAGCTACCTTATGACCCAGCAATTGCACTACTGGGTATTTACCCCAAAGACACAGATGTAGTGAAAAGAAGGGCCATATGCACCCCAATGTTCATAGCAGCAACATCCGCAATAGCCAAACTGTGGAAAGAGCTGAGACGCCCTTCAACAGATGAATGGATAAAGAAGATGTGGTCCATATATACAATGGAATATTACTCAGCCATCAGAAAGGATGAATACCCAACTTTTTCATCAACATGGATGGGACTGGAGGAGATTATGCTAAGTGAAATAAGTTAAGCAGAGAAAGACAATTATCTTATGGTTTCACTTATTTGTGGAAATTAAGGAATAGCATGGAGGACATTAGGAGAAGGAAGAGGAAAATGAAGGGGGGGAAATCAGAGGGGGAGACAAACCATGAGAGACTATGGACTCTGGGAAACAAACTGAGGGTTTCGGGGGGGGGGATGGGTTAGCCCAGTGGTGGGTATTAAGGAGGGCATGTACTGCACGGAGCACTGGGTGTTATTCGAAAACAGTGAATCATGGAACACTACATCAAAAACTAATGATGTACTATATGGTGACTAACATAATAAAATAAAATAAATTTAAACAAAATAAATGCATGTTTGAGAAACTGGAGTGGGCCCGGGCCACCACAAAAAATATTGAGGTCCACACAAAGCTGAAGGCTGGGAAGAGCTGGAAGATAATGAGAAGGAACAGATAAGCCAGCACATTGCAGATCTGTCTTCTAAGGCAACAAGCACACCAAAGAAGAAAGCTATTGTCCAGGCAAAGCTAACAGCCACTGGCCAGGTGACATCTCCAGTGACAGATGTCTCATTTGTCACCAACACCAATCCCCAGAAATTTTCTGACTTTTTAGTCAAGCCCAACTCTGAGGAAGCCTGCTCAAGCCCTACCCCTAAGGCAAGTCTGTCCTCAGCAAATGTGACCCCAAGCACAAGGATTGTCTGCTATGTGAGTTTTGGAAGTTTTGTGCCATGGTGGCTGAAAATCCTGGCTATGACATGAAGACCCAGATGATCCAGGACTTCCTTTGGAAAGGTTCAGCAGGAGATAGTTTCCACAGTGATGTGTACCTAACAGTGAAGCTGCTGCTGCCAGCTACTATTAAAAGTGTTTACAACTTGAATAATAAGTAGATTGTGAAGATTTTCAGCCACATTCTTAACTGCAACCCAAATGATATGGCATGAGACCTAGAGCAGGGTGAAGTGTCGGAGACAATCAGAGTCTTCTTTGGGCAGAGCAAGTCTTTCCCCCCAACTGCCAAGAGCCTCCGTAATTACTATTCAAAAGGTGGACGAATTCCTCTTTCAGCTCTCCAAGCTCACCAAGGAGGATGAGCAGCAACAGGCCCTGCAGGACATCACCTCCAGGTGTCCAGCCAATGACCTTAAGTGCATAATCAGGTTGGTCAAACATGATCTGAAGATGAACTTGGGTACAAAACATATGTTAGGTGCCCTTGAACCCAATGTCTATGAAGACTTCAAAGCCTTGTGCAACCTGTAGGACCTAGTGGAGGAGGTCCTCTGCAAAGAGCAGGAGGTGGAGAAGTAGACAGGTCAGAGATGAGCTCTGAGCACAGGCTTCACTGATGATGCCAGTATAGCCCATGCTGGCTGCAGGCTGCAAGTCCATCAAACATCAGATGAAGAAGTGTCCTAATGGCATGTTCTCTGAGATCAAGTATCATGGGGAGCGAGTCCAGGTGCATAAGAAGGGGGACCACTTCAGCCACTTCAGTCACAGACTCAAGCCTGTCCTGCTCCCCAAGGTGGCCCACTTTAAGGACTATATCCCCCAGCCTTTCTGTGGGAGCCACGGCATGATATTGGACTCTGAGGTGTTCCTGAATGACACTAGACAGCCAAACCACTGCCCTTTGGGACTTGGGGAGTGCACCAGAAAGCTGCCTTCCAGGATGTTAATGTCTGCCTCTTTGTTTTTGATTATATCTACTTTAATGTCAGCTTGATGGACAGGCCTGTGTGAGAGAGGAAGTTTCTTCATAACGTGGTTGAAATTCCCAACCAGATCATGTTCTCAGAAATGGAGCAAGAGCCTAAAGCTTTAGACTTGGCTGACATGATAAACTTGGTGATCTGAGAAGGACTGGAAGGGCTAGAGCTGAAGGATGTGAAGGATACATATGAGCCTGGAAAGCAGCACTGGCTAAAAGTGAAGGAAGACTATTTGAATGAGTGAGCCATGGGTAACACAGCTGACCCAAGGGCTTTGGGGCCTTCTATGGGCATGGGAGCAAAGGTGCCATGATGTCCATCTTCCTCATGGGCCGCTATGACCCAAGCAGCCAGAAGTGATGCACAGTCATCAAGTGTGCATGAGGCCATGATGACATGATGCTTGCCCACCTGCAGAAGGAACTGGATGTGGTGAAGATCCACAAGGATCCCAGCAAGATACCTAACTGGCTGAAAATCAACAAGATCTGCTATCCTGACTTCATTATTGTCCCAGACTCAAAAAAAGCTGCCACATGGAAGACACAGGGGCTGAGTCCTCCAAATATGAGGCTCACAGAGCTGATGGCATCTCCATCTGATTCCCTCATGGTACCCAGATCCTTGATGATAAGAATTGGAAATCTGCCACTAACTTGTCCCAACTCAAGGAACTATACCAGCTGTCAAGGAGAGGGCGGAATTCACTGTGGCAACTGGAAAGGAGGGGAATTCCACTACAGGGGGTAGCAGTGGAGAGAATAAGGGTATTTCAGGGGCTGCTGGGTCTTGCAAGGCTCCCCAAAGCAGCCCTCCACCAGTGCCAAGAAGGCAGGAGGGAGGCTGAGTAGCCTCAACAGCAAAGGCGGCAACAAGCTGACAGCAAAACCTTCCCCTGTGAAAACGGGAGAAAAGCAGAAGGCTCCCGATGAGACCCTGTGCCAAGCAAAGGTGCTGCTGGACATCTTCACCACGGTGCAGCTCTACTTGCTACCCTCCACACCAGACTTCAGCTGCTCCTTTGTGGCATTCGATGGGAACCTGGTGCAGGAATCTGACATTGCCTCAGCCACATATGTACTGGGTTGCAGGGACAAGAACCCTGATGCTCAACAGGTCTCCCCAGAGTGGATTTGGGCATGTATCTGGAAGCAGAGGCTGGTAGCTCCCTGCTAGGACTGTGGCCCTCCCTCTTCTTCACAGGGTTAGGGATGGGGGGGGGGCGGTGGCCTTTCTTCAAGCAGTGCATCTTCCAGAACCCACCAACTGTGCTTGATCTCTTCCCAACCAGGAGTTAGTTGCTGTGGGTGCCGTCAGTGAAGTCAGTTTCTTCTGCTGGTTTACATAGATCTTTCAGATCTGGGTATTGGCTGGGTTGTTTTCTTCTAAAAGAAGCTTTTCTTTCTATAAATAAAATATCTTACAGTTTAAAAAAATCAAATGACTGTATATGTTAGAGTCTATTTTGGATTCTCTATGCTGTTCCAATGACCTAATATTCATTTATGCTAATGCCATGATGTCTAGATAACTATAGTAATCCCTTAAGTCTTGAATAAAATACTGTAACTTTTTCATATTTGCTCATAATTTTCAAAATTGTTCTGGATATTAGAAGTCTTTGATTTTCCATATAGCTTTTAGAATCAGCTTATCAATTTTTACAGAATAAAACAATTTCTAGGATTTTTAATAATTTTTTTCATGGACTCAATAGATAGAGTTGGAAAGAACTGACATCTTAATATTGAGTATTCCAAACCATGATCATGGTATGTCTCTCCATTTATTTAAGTCACTTTATTTTCAGCAATATTTTATAAATTTCAGTTTATAGGTTTTGCACATAGCTTGTTAAAGCAGTCTTTATTTCATATACTTATAATATTTTAAGTGGTATTTTTTTCAATTTCAATTTACAATTGTTTGTTGCTACTGTACATAATCGTTTTTGGTCTGATAAACTTTTATCCTACAACTTTACTAATTCTAGAAGCTTTTGGATCCATTACTTAGACTTTTCTATGTGGAGGATTATGTTGTCTGCAAGTAACAATAGTTTTAATCTCCCTCTAAAATCTGGGTGTATTTTATTTTTATTGTACTGCTTATTTTACTTTATCAATTTAATATTATATTTTTTTGTCTTATTGAATTGGCTCCAACCTCCAGAACAATGTTCGATGGAAGTGACGAGAGCAGTCATCTTCGCTGTCCCTGATATTGGGGGAACACATTCAACTTTCACCATTAATATGATGCTAGTTGTAAATTTTACATGTATGCTTTTTTATCTGGTGGAAGAAGTTTCCTTTTGTTTCCTGTTTGCAGTGAGTTTTTTTTTTAATCAAAAATGAATGTTTAATTTTATTAAATGATTTACCTGCATCTATTAAACTGCTCATATGATTTTCCTTTTTTCATAGTTTAATATGGTGAATAATATACTGGTTGATTTTAGAGTGCCAAGACAACTTTACCTTTCAGGTATAAGTTATACTTAGCCAAGACATATTAGCCTGTATATTTTGTGGATTATATTTGCTAAAATTTTGTTAATACTTTGTGTTGATGGTCATGAGGGATATCAATATACAGTTCATATTGTCAAATTTATAAACATATGTTTACTATATTTAGTTATTATCTTTTCAGTGTTTATGGGATTTGTGTTAGCTCTCTCATTCTTTTAATTTAATTTTATTTAAAGTTAAGTTAGTTAACATATAGTGTACTATTAGTTTCAGGGGTAGAATTTAGCTCTCTCATTCTCGATACTGGTATATTATTTTTCCTCTATCTTTTCTAATCCATCTATTTAAATGATTATCAATTTAATTGATCTTCTCCAAGAAACCACTTTGGTTTCCTCAGTTTTTACTGTTTTGTTTGATTGGTATTTCATTAGTTTCTGCTTTTATTTAATTATATACTTCATAATGAGTACATTTGGTTTAATTGTCTAGTTTCTTAAGATGGAAGCATAAATCATTGATTATAGATTTACTGACCCTTAATTTTCAATATTATAAAATTCCCTTTAAGCCCTTCTTTAGCTGCATCTCCAAATATTTCTACGCTGTGTTTTCACTATCCATAATTTAAAAATATTTTCTAATTTCGCTTGTGATATTTTTTTGACCTGCAGATTATGTAGTAGTATGTTGACTGGATTCTAAATACTGGAGGATTTTCTAGACATCTTTCTCTTATTGATTTCTAACTTAATTCCATTGTGGTCAGAGTAAATAATTCGTTTTATCTGAAATTTAAAGAATTTATTGGTATTTGTTTTATGGCCTAGAATATGGTGTATCCTATTAATTGTTTTGTGTACATTTAAAAAGAATGTTGTTGGGTGACTGCTTTATAAATGTAAATCAGATCAAAATACTTAATTGCACTGCTCATGTCTTCTATACCTTACTAATTTTCTTTCTATTATTCTATCAGTTAGTGGGGCATGCTGGACTTTCGTACTATTGTCAGACATTTTCATTTTACTTATGTTAAAAACCCACAACATATTTTTATTATTTTTCTTTAAAATGTTAATAATTTTTAAAGGAATTTACAAAATAAGAAAAATATATTTACCAACACATTTTCCATTTCTCATGCTTTTCATTCTTTAAGTACATCCAAATTTGCATCAGTCATTTTTTTTCTCACTAAGGGATTCTCTTTAACATTTCTTATAGTCATAATGGTGAGTAGTATAGTGGTAGTCTACTGGTGATTATACGCTAAGTTTTTCTATATCTTAAAATTATTTCACCTTTGTTTATGAAAGATAATTTTACTTGGTTAGAGTGTTCTACTCTTCTCTGATTTACATTGTTTCTGAGAAGAAATGTGCCATCATTCTTTTTTTTTTTTTTCCCTTTAGGGTAGAATAGGACTTTTTCCTACCTATGGTTTTGAAGATTTTCTCAGTAATCACTTTGTTTTAATGCAACTGTGTTATAATGCACCTTGGTATAGATTTCTTCTGATGGAGGTCTATTGGGTTTCTTGGATCTATGGCTTTAGAGTTTTATCAAAATTGGAAAATATTGGTCGGTATTTCTTTAAATATCTTCATCTTTCCTACCCTTTTATCTTTCTGGGACTCCAATTACACATATTAGAATGTTTGGTGTTTTCTCACTGCCACACTGATCCTTCTTTAAAAAATCTTTTTTCTCTCTGTATTTCATTTTGGATAGTTTCTATTGCATTTCTTCAGGATTATTATTTTTTTCTTCTACTATGTCTATTCTACCATTAAACCCATCTTATGTATTTTTCATCTATACAAGACTAAATTTTATCTCTGGAAGCTTGATTTCGGCCATTTTGTGTCTTCCATTTCTCTCTTTTTTAAAAATTTAAATTCAATTTAGTTAAGATATAGTGTATTATTAGTTTCAGGGGTAGAACCTAGTGATTCATCAGTTGCTTAAAACACCCAGTGCTCATAACATCAAGTGCCCTCCTTAATGCCCAGCACTCAATTACCCCATCCCCCCAACCCACTTCCCTTCCAGCAACCCTCATTTGTTCCTTATTGTTAAGAGTCTGTTATGGTTTGCCTCCCTCTCTGTTTTTATCTTACGTTATTTTTTCTTCCCTTCCCCCATGTTCATCTGTTTTGTTTCTTTAATTCCACATGAGTGAAATCATATGGTATTTGTCTTTCTCTGACCGACTTATTTCACTTAGTATAACACTCTCTAGTTCCATCCATGTCGTTACAAATGGTAAAATTTCTTTTTTGATAGCTTAGTAATATTCCATTGTATATGCATATATGACATCTTCTTTATCCATTCATTAGTCAATTCCATATTTCTCTTTAACAACCTCATGCTTTCCTCTTTATATTGAGCATATGGTAAATATTTATAACACATATTTAATATTCTTATCTTCTAATTCTCCCATATTTATTTTTTCTGTTTCTATTTCTATTGATTACTTTCTATCCTCATTATTGTTTTTATTTTTCTGCTCTTTTTTCATGCCTGGTAATTTTGTTGTTGTTGTTGTTAAAGATTTTATTTATTTGTTTGACAGAGAGAGAGACAGCAAGAGAGGGAACACAAGCAGGGGGAGAGGGAGAAGCAGGCTTCCCGCTGAGTGGGGAGCCCAATGCGGGGCTCAATCCCAGGACCCCGGGATCATAACCCGAGCGGAAGGCAGACACTTAATGACTGAGCTACCCAGGTGCCCCCATGCCTGGTAATTTTTGATTCAATGCCAGACTTTGTCAAGTTTATAATTTGAATATCGATTTTTTTTCATTTCTTTAAATACTTTTGGGCATTTTTTTATTATGCAGTTAGTTGGAAACAATTTGGTCCTTTCAAATCTTGTTTTTAGGATTTGTTAGGTAAATCCAGACAGCTTTTGTACCAGGGCTCTGACTGATCAGAACAATTATTCCTGGCCCTGTGTGAGGATTGTTCCACATGATCCTTTCTAATGGGATTTCCTCCCAACTTTGTTAGTTTCCTCACCCACATGCACCAATTAGTACTCATTGAAGACTCTGGGAGAATCCTTTGCAAATCTCTGGAGCTCTCTTTCCCTATGCAATTGTCTTTTCTCTAGTATTCTTCCCTATGAATTTTAGCACTTTGGCCTCCCAACATCTGAATTCTGTCTTATAAACCACTGGACCTAATTTGACTTCCCTCTCCCTATGCTTCATCCTGGAAATTATCATTATGAAATTAGAGGTAATTATACAGCTCACCTTATTTGATTCTCTTTTCTCAGATCTAACTATTTTAGATGCGTTGCCTCTTATCCAATGTTTGAAAATCATTGTCTCATATATTTTGTTCAGTTTTTTTTTTTTTAAAGATTTTTTATTTATTTATTTGACAGAGAGAGCACAGCAAGAGAGGGAACACAAGCAGGGGGAGTGGGAGAAGGAGAAGCAGGCTTCCTGCCGAGCAGGGAGCCTGATGCGGGGCTCGATCCCAAGACCCTGGGATCACGACCTGAGCCGAAGGCAGACGCTTAACAACTGAGCCACCCAGGCGCCCCTATTTTGTTCAGTTTTGTAATTATTTAAGGTAAGAGGTCAGATCCAGATTCACTTTTCCTGACCTAAAGCAGAAGTCTTAAACTTCATTATTCTTTTTATAATTATTTGCTAACAAATGGATTTAAGGCTATATGTATCTTCTAAACTGAAGCTTCATCCTGAAAGTCTGATGATCACTTCTAAATATTTTGTTATTTTCATTAGGATTTCCTATTTGATTCATAAACTATGTAAAAGTATGTCTTTAGACTCCAAATTTATCAGATTTTATAGACCAACTTATATTGCTATTTCTAATCATAATGCATATTTCTAAGGAATTTGGGCTGATACTGATATTGTTTATTTTGTATTTATTAAAAGCTCCTTTTGATAAATGGATATTGTTTATTTTGCATTTATTAAATACATTATATTGTTTACTCTGTATTTATTTATTTATTTATTTATTCATTTATTTTAAGATTTTATTTATTCATTTGAGACACAGAGATACAGAGAGAGAGCGAGCATGAGCAGGGGGGGAGGCAGAGGGAGAGGGAGAAGCAGGCTCCCCACTAAGCCGGAGCCCGACGTGGGGCTTGATCCCAGGACCCTGAAATCATGACCTGAGCCGAAGGCAGACGCTTAACCATCTGAGCCACCCAGGCGCCCCTACTCTGTATTTATTAAGTTCCTTTATGGCCTAATATGTGGTCAGTTTTATATGTGCTTAAAAATAATGCTTATTCTCTATTTTTGAGATGCAGTTTTTATAAAAATCATTTGTATTAAGCTTACTCATTGTGTTGCTCAATTTTTCTGCATCTTCAGTAAGTTTCTTCTTGCATGACTCACCAGATTCTGAGATACAATTGTTAAAAGTTTACACTATGATAAAAAATTTGTCAATCTCTCTTTGAAATTCTTTGCTTTTTTGCTTCATATATTTCAAGTCTATATTGTTAGAGGTATGAAGTTCAATACTGTTATATATTCTGAGAAATTATTCTAATTTCCACTAAGCATAATTATTTACGCCTGCATTTATGGCTTCCTAATGTTAATATACCTATATACCTTTTAAAATATAGTATTTTACAACTAAACTAAAATTTAAAAATTAAGAAATGGCCATAATATTCTATTTTGGTTTAGTTTTATTGTGTGGTCAGAAAGAAAGTATGAATCTGTACATAGGTTTATAATAAAATGCACATGAGAATAAAATGAAATTATAGTTATTAAAGTGTTTTTATAAAAATACCTTACCAATACTAGATATCATCATTCTGAATGTTACTCTTCTTTAGTCCTCAAAAATACAAAATCTATCCCCTGGTGGTAATTACAAAAAAATGGTAGCAAGTGCAGTAATTAATTGATCTGCTAAAAAAAAAATTTTTTTAACTCATTCCAAAAACCAAAAAAGTCCTAGAGCAACTGCATAAATTAATGGATTAAGCCATTAAGGGTTAAAGAGGATGGACTAACTAGAGAGTCTCATTTTCTTAATGGACATCTCTTTGATTTTTGTGAGGGACTATTTAGCTAGCGATTTTTCTCATTATTAATGACTAATGATTACTGTCATTGTTAATCATCTGCTCATATATGTCTTAGTCAGTCCAGGCTGCTATAACAAGTACCACACACTCGGTGCCCTAAACAACAGAAATTTGTTTCTCACAGTTCTAGAGGCTGGGAAATCTCAGATCAGGATGCCAGCATGGTGGGGTTCTTGGTGAAGGCCGTCTTCCTGATTTGTAAATGGTTGCCTTTTCCTTGTATTCTTATGGCAGAGAGCAAAGAGAGGAAGCAAGCTCCTTGTGTCTCTTCTTTTTTTTTTTTTTTTTTTTTTAATTTTTTTTATTGTTATGTTAATCCCCATACATTACATCATTAGTTTTAGATATAGTGTTCCATGATTCATTGTTTGTGCATAACACCCAGTGCTCCATGCAGAACGTGCCCTCCTCAATACCCATCACCAGGCTAACCCATCCTCCCAACCCCCTCCCCTCTAGAACCCTCAGTTTGTTTTCAGAGTCCATCGTCTCTCATGGTTCTTCCTCCTTGTGTCTCTTCTTATAAGCCACTAATGCCATCATGAGGGCTCCCCTCTCATGACCTAGTTACCTCCTGAAGACCCCATCTCTGAACACCATCACAGTGGAGATTAGGATTTCAAACAAATGAATTTAGTGAGAACACAAATAGTCCATAGCAACATATTTTGGCTATTTTTATTAGTGTATTCATCCATTTTGTTACTAATTATTAAAATCTTTCATTTATGTAGTAATTGTAGTAATTATTAAACATTACACAAATTTGATCATTTTAAATTTTTTGTTTTAATATTGATAATAACTTTATAGTATGTATCAATTTTCATTGTTATTTATGGAAAGTATCGATCTGAATTCCAGCTTTCCTTTTCGTCTAGGCATTTTGTGGTTGGTTCTTTTTTTTGTTTTAACTATTTAATCATCTAGAATGCATCATTCCCTCAAATATATCTTACTTTCTGTATTGGCTTCATGTGAACTGTGTCATAATCTGTATATAAATGTGGTTGGATCTACCCTTATGCTTTCTACTTGGTACAATTAATCAGTCAGTTCTTACTCCATACCAAACTATTTTAATGACTTTGGCATTCTAATACATTTTATTATTAACCAGTACAAACCACTTCTCATTATTCTTTTATTTTCAGAATTTGTGGGATGTTAGAATCATTAATTTTCCAAGATGACCTTTAGAAACATCTTTAAAACTTTTCAAAAACATTCATTGATATTTTGACTGGAATTATATCATATTATAAATTGTGCTATCTGGAGAATTAATATTTTTAGTATTAAGTAAGTCTTGGTATTTGTTTCATATATTCATTATATTTAGTGGGGTTATTTTGCACTTATCTTACATTTCTTATTAGGATTATTGTATATATTTTATACTTATTACTGCTTATTAGTAAGATGACCATATAATTTATTATTCAAACCAGTAGACTTTAATAATGAAAGGGAACACTATAATAATAACAAGCATAAACAGGATCTCATAGTTATTATTAATGTGATTTTTTGAAATTTTATTTTCTAATAGTTAATGTCACTAAATAGCAATGGTGTCTATGTACATATATATTTTTTAAACAAGTCAACCTTTCTACCACTATGTTAAATGTAATCATTTATACTTTCTCTTATTTTTTCAGATTATCAAATATGTCACTTACATATAATGATAATTTTGACATCATATGATTATATGCCTAATTTATTTTTCTTAACTTATTGCATCATATAGAGCTTCCAGAAAAATATTAAATACTAGCAGTGAGGGAGTGTATTTTTTTTTCTTTGATTCCTTACTGGGACCACAACTAGCACAATACCATTTTGATGTAATGGTAGTTATTTCATGTGTGTGGAGGGTCCTTCCTAATTTTTTTTTTTGGAAATTATACTAATTGAAGTATAACAAGCATAAAACACAATATATAAAGTCATATTATATAGCTTAATGAAATTTCACATCTGGGTAATCAGTACCAAACCAAGATAGATAATATTTCCAACCCTCTAGAAGTATCTTCTACTTCTACCCAGAGAATTACTATATTCCCACACAAAACAAATATTGTGATATATAATATCATATATCAAGTTTCCTGCTTTTGAAATAGATACACGCATATGCACACTATTCCCCACAGTATGTTTTCTTTTGTGTCTTTTTTCTTTATCACTCAATATTGAGTTTATCTAAATTTATATATCTACAGTAATAGTTTTTGGGCTGTCATTGATAATTATAATTATCTATTATATGAATATACCTCTGCTTATTTATTCATCTTATTCCTTTTATGCCATTGAGGTTGTTTCCAATTTGGGTTTATTACAATATTGCTGTGAAGTTCTTGTATACATCTTTTGGTGAGCATACACATTTCTGTTTTGAATATGCTTAGGAATTCAATTACTGTGTCATACTGTGTCATACTGTGTCATAGGGTATACATATGTTCAGCTTTAGGAGATGTTACCAGTTTTCCAAAGTAGTTGTATCAATTAACACTCACAAGGAATATGAGTGTACCAGCTATTCTATATTCTTACCTTCACTTGTTTTAATTTGTTAATTTTCTTTTTAATTTTAGCAATCCAGGTTAAGTGTGTTGAAGTACATCATTGTAAATTTTAATTTACAGTACCCAGTTGAGAGGTGAGGTTGAACATCTTTTCATATATTAATTTACCATTTGGAAATCACCTTTTATAAAGTGCCTATTTAAGATATTTATCCATTTTTTGATCCATTTAAATTTTTTTCACACAGGTTTGCCTGGGTTCTTTTTTGGATGTGTGTTGTTTAATCATATACTTATAGCAAATATCTTCCATTATATAGCTTGCTTTATAATTTCTTAAGGTATTTTGGTGTGTTTTGATAAAATTATCTTAATTTTAATAGCCCAATTAATCAAATTGTTTTTTTTATGATTAGTGATTTTTGCCTCCCTCAACTGATAAAGATACATACTCTCCTGTTCTTTTTTTTCTTAAGCACTTTAATTTTTAGCCTCTATATTCAGCTCTTCATATTCCATCTGGAATTGAATATTTTATATGGTATGAGTATGGATGTCAAGATTCATTTCTTCTATATGGATATCTAATTGGTTCAACATCATTTTTGAAAAGATATACTTTCACAAACTCATTATAATGCCAATTTTGTCATCATAAGTCAAGTGCTCATATATGTGTGGGTTGATTTCTAGACCCTTTATTCTGTTTCAGTGGTCTGTTTATCTATTCTTACACCAATACTATAATCATTTAATTATTACAGCTGTAAAATAGGTTTTAATATCTGACTATACATCTGTCAGCTTAGTTTTTCATGATTGTCTTGAGTATTCTTGTCCTTTATCATTTCTGTATGTGGTAAATATGTGAGGTCCGGCTGGGATTCCCTTTTAGTGGAGGGGAAAGTCTTTCCTGGAGAAAAGTCTTTACTTTTCACTCCCCTTTGGGGATTGCCTTAAGTGGAGAGACAAAACTCACCCAAGGCCATGCCCCTTTCCTAAGTGTAGCCCACATCTAATAACTGACCATTGTGAGGGCATACATGTCTGACTCTTGCTCAAACTGAGAAAATACTGAAGAGTCATCTCAGTTTCAAAGATCCTCATAGTACTACTTGAGTTCTCCATCGAGACTACATTTTAGTTCATTTTCTGTTTTTGTCTAATTCTGCATCCAGCCCTTCCATTCCTCAGGTGTTACGCCCCAAAATATTCCTAAGAAATCTGTTGCATACTAATCTCCATCACAGTATGTGCTTCCTTAAAAACACAGTCTGACAATTGGTGCCAGGAGTGGCCCAAGAGAGTAAACTCTGGAATGGGATTTTGGATGTGGATTGCCTACCTATCACCCTGCTGGTAACGAGAAACCATTAACTCCTTGAGGTAGAATACTGAGCCCCATAACAAGATAGCAGAGGACTTGTTAAAACACTTATATATCATGAACTGGGATGGTATGCTGATGGAATGAATTCACTAATGGTATAACATATCAGGTATTTAAGAAATATGTGGGACACAGTAACTATAAGAACTGTGGAATTAAGTGATTGTAGCTAAGTTCAAATGAAGAGAATGAAAAGCTAAGAGTGATTAATCACAGCTAAAAGCTAAGTGAGACAGTAAAAGCGCCTCCTTGGTAGTAAAAAAACAACAAAAACAACAGGATGGCTGAGAAAGAGATGAGAACATATCCAGAATTTAATCATAAGAGTAGTAGAGCCCAAGGGTTGAACTATTATCTTAAGCAGGTCTACCATTTACCCAAGCAATACAAATTGTGCTGGTAAAGAGGACACCAACATCACTAACATATTCAGTTTTGGCTCTCTATAAACCATAACTGATGACTGGAGTTGCATTTACAATATGGGCTTACTGATGTCAAGAGGGAAACCTGAATGGGAAGAAATCAGAGAGGGAGACAAACCATGAGAGACTCTGGACTCCGGGAAACAAACTGAGGATTACAAAGGGGGCAGTGTGGGGGGACGGGGTAACCGGGTGATGGGTATTGAGGCGGGCAGGTGCTGTGATGAGCATTGGGTGTTATATGCAACTAATGAATTGCTGAACACTACATCAAAAACTAATGATGTACTATATGCTGGCTAACTGAACATAATAAAAAAATTTAAAAAATAAAAAAGAGTGATTATAGGACCCCAAAACAACAGAGGTCTGGTGGTAGGGTTTAATCATCAGAAACCAGGTGTATATATTTTTCATGAGGTTGGAGGGACAGCCAACTGGCCTGAACCACAGAGAATTATGGAAATTTTTTAAATAGAATATAACATTCCTAGGAGCAAAATAGATAGGCAGCCAAGGGAACTACTCATCCTATATAATCAAAGAAATCAAGGGAGGCTGAGAGCAGTCACCTAAATAACATTTTTTTGACTCCTTGTCCAGTTTTTGGATGTAAGCCAGTTTTCAGACCCAGGATACACTGACTAAAGGAGAAGCCAGATGCCAAGGAAAAAAATATATGTGTTTTTCCTTTAGAAAAATATATGGTAATTATTCCCCCCATCTTTCTCCAAAGGGACTTATAGCCATTTACTTAGGTAAACAATATCAAAACCCTTGAGATGAGAGGGAAATGGCATAAATTAATGTTTAAATTTGAAACCTAGAATGAAGAAGGTGTGTTTCTCTAATATCTGCATTTATTTTTTTTTAAAGATTTTATTAATTTATTTGTCAGAGAGAGCAAGTACAAGAAGGGGGAGTGGCAGGCAGAGGGAGAAGGCAGGCTCCCCACCGAGCAGGGAGCCCGATGCGGGGTTCGATCCCAGCACCCTGAGATCATGATCTGAGCCGAAGGCAGACGCTTAACCGACTGAGCCACCCAGGTGCCCCTAATATCTACATTTAATTTATCAATTTGACTCCTGAAAAATCTAAATGGATCAGGGAAAATGACAGTGTATTACCACAAACTCAACTAAGTAGCTCAATGTGCAGCTGCTGTGCCCATTGTGGAATCTTTGCTACAAAAGATTAACATGGCTTCAGGTACATGATATGTAGCCATTGACCTGGTGAGTGCATTATTTTATATTTCTATTTTTAAAAATGAAGATCAGAAACAGTTTGAATTCACTTGGAATAGACAAGAATATACATGTCATAAGATAGTCTAAAGAGCTCTGGACTGACGACATCATTCAGAACGCTATACTGGTTTATAATATCAATGATATCATATGAGATTACAGCATCTAATCAGAGAGGATAATTGAGAGAAATTGCTAGTGCAATGGAGACATGATAAAACTTGTGAATGCCAAAGGGTAGGACATAACAAAGAATCAGGAACCAACCACATCCATAAATGTTTTTGGTGTCCAGTGGTATAGGGAATACTGGGCCATTTACTTCAAAGGAACAACAAATTACTGTATCCTGTACCTCCTGCTGCAGATGCTTAACCGACTGAGCCACCCAAGTGCCCCTAATAGGGATAAGGGGGATAAGGAAGGGATAAACTTCGGGGGTCCTTCAGGCAACATATTCCATACCTGGGAATACTGCATCAACCTAATATACAGAGTGACCTGAAAATCTGTCAGTTTCAGTGAGGCCTAGAGCAAAAAAGTGTTCTAAAGCAGGTTCAGGCTGTGATGTGTGCAGCTCTGACTCTTGGATCATAAAAACCAGCACACCAAGCAGCTTCTTGGTTATGCTCTGTGATTACCATGTATCTCAGCCTATTTCTCCAAGGAACTGAGTTCTACCAATAACCTGAATAATCATGGAAGAGAACCCTGAGCTCCAGATGAGACCACAACCCTGGCCTACACCTTAATCTCAACCTGAAAGACCCTGAACAGAGAACTCTGCTGTCTTGAGTCCAAACTTCTGACCTACAGAAACCAAGGGATAATAAATTTGTGCTTCTTGGCACTTAGCACCACCTGCTAAGTTTGTGGTAATTTCTTGCACAGCAATAGAAAACTAATATATCCACCATTAGTATTCTTGGGGGCTATCTTAGAACTCTTAGTAGAAAAAGATGCCTTGTGGAATCTGTGGCAACTTTGATGGGAAAACCATAATGTACACCTTTCAGTGCTCTGAAACAAGGCTGTGCCATTTGAAGTGGAGAAATACACACATTTGAAAAGATAGCTCGTGGTGTGCTACTGGGCCATGGTAGAGTTGAAATACATGACCATGGGGTAACATATTTGCTCATCATAAACCAGATTCCATGAGACCCACCAAATCATAAGTTGGATAGGTCCATTGTAAAATAGAAGTGGTATGACTGTAAGTGAGCATGAGCAGGTTAGGAAGACACAGCAAGGTGCATGAGTACATTACCTCAATCCCCATGCCATCCACCACTATTGGATCAGCATTCTCCCTCAGTTCATAGTTAGGTCACATATAGATGAATTGGTTTGGTATGACTGCAAGCCAAAAATAGATAGCAGCTACATTATAGTCCTACATAAGGGTAGCTTTGAAAGATATGAGTTAGGGGAAAGCTTCCCAATAGGGAGAACTTTGGGTAATGCACTTATTCATACACTTTGTGTGATAAGAATATAAATGGATTTATGCTCATTGGTATGTGGACATATGAGCATAAGCACAAAGTATAAATATTTTTATACACGCTTGTATACAAAATGAGCATGTTAATACTCAAAAAGTATTCTACATAGACAAGGCACTAAATAAACAGGTAGACAAAATGATTTAACATTAATATGTTACATTCACTGATTAAATCTAATGGTCTATAGATTCTTTTAGATTCTGTTGGGATTTCTATATATATATTTCTTTGATTTCCATCTTTTTAAAAATATAGACAGGGCACATCCAGTTTTTTTTTTAATTTCTTCTTGTATCACTTTTGCTAATTTTTGTTTTTCAAGATATTTGCCAACCTCATCTATATTGACAAGTGTATTAGCTAAAGTTATTCTTAATATATAAATTTTAAAAGTACCTGTAACATCTGTAGTGATATCCCCTTTTTCATTTCAGAAACTGTTAATTTATGTCATCATTTTTATTTTTATATATTCTTACTAGAGTTCACCGATTTTACTATTCTTTTTTTAAAAATATTTTTTGGGGCGCCTGGGTGGCTCAGTTGGTTAAGCGACTGCCTTCGGCTCAGGTCATGATCCTGGAGTCCCTGGATCGAGTCCCGCATCGGGCTCCCTGCTCGGCAGGGAGTCTGCTTCTCCCTCTGACCCTCCCCCCTCTCATGTACTCGCTCTCTCTCATTCTCTCTCTCTCAAAATAAATAAATAAAATCTTTAAAAAAAAAAAATAAATAAAATAAAAATAAAATAAAAAAAAATAAAAATATTTTTTACTTTGATTCTCTATATTTTATATTTATCATAAAATCACCTAATACTTATGTTTATTACTTCCTTCCTTCTATAATTTTTGAGTTTACATCAGTTCTTCCTTACCTATTTGAAATATATATTTAATTAATTTACTTTTCAGGTTTTTGTTTTTAATATATACATTTAAAGCTCTAAACTTCCTCTAAGTATAGTTTTAGCTGCATATCACAAATTTTTATGTTCTCTTTTGTATTTCTTTTACTATGGTGAGGTAGAAAATTCTCTCAGATAATTCCCCCACTTCCTTGCAAATGCTTCTCTTTTGCCTCCTACCTTGAAGGATAATTTTGTATAAAGGGATACTAAAGAATCCTTTTAGGATAATTTTGCTATAAAATTCTAAGTTGGTACCCATTTAATTTTAAAATTTTGAGATTGTCATCACACTGTCTTTTGGCTTTCACCCTATATGTTTAGATGTCAATTACTCATTTGGTTATTTTTCCTTTGAAGGTAATGACTCTTATTTTAATCAAGAGTTTAGGGATTGATTTAGCCATGATTTTTCAAAAGTTTTACTATTCTGTTCCTACATGTATTTTTCCTTGTATATATTCTTTATTTCACCAAATGAACAGATTTCGTATTTAACAATAAAATATGATATGACTATAGTAGAAAGATGGGAAGAAAAAAAGAGAATTGATTCCTCAGCTCTAATAAAAGAAAGCTAATAAATAATGTCTCAATTTTATAGTTTAAGAAACAGAATTACAAGTGTGTGTATAAAAATGTGTATTAAAATACCAAAAGAAACAGCCTCAAGAATTGAAAGTGACTGCCTCTGGGAAGGAGCCAATGAGATTGGGAGAATGGAGCAGAAGATTGCCGCTTTCTGTTATGAATGTTTTCACATTAATTGATTTTTACATAATATGCAGGTAATAAATTAATAGAAATAAAATTAATTGGAAGTAACATGAATTATATATTTAACTAATGTCAGTGATTATTCACAATATTACTTTACTCAAATTTTTAGTTATATACACTGAAATGTCTCAAGAAAATTTTTTCTTTTTTTTTACTTTTTTATTGTTATGTTAATCACCATACATTACATCATTAGTTTTTGATGTAGTGTTCCATGATTCATTGTTTGTGCATAACACCCAGTGCTCCATGCAGAATGTGCCCTCTTTAATACCCATCACCAGGCTAACCCATCCTCCCACCCCACTCCCCTCTAGAACCCTGTTTGTTTTTCAGAGTCCATCGTCTCTCATGGTTCGTCTCTCCCTCTGATTTCCCCCCCTTCATTCTTCCCCTCCTACTATCTTCTTTTTTTTTTTTTCTTAACATATATTGCATTATTTGTTTCAGAGGTACAGATCTGTGATTCAACAGTCTTGCACAATTCACAGCACTCACCATAGCACATACCCTCCCCAATGTCTATCACCCAGCCACCCCATCCCTCCCACCCCACCCCCAACTCCAGCAACCCTCAGTTTGTTTCCTGAGATTAAGAATTCCTCATATCAGTGAGATCATATGATACATGTCTTTCTCTGATTGACTTATTTCGCTCAGCATAACACCCTCCAGTTCCATCCATGTCGTTGCAAATGGCAAGATCTCATTCCTTTTTATGGCTGCATAATATTCCATTGCATATATATATACCACATCTTCTTTATCCATTCATCTGTCAATGGACATCTTGGCTCTTTCCACAGTTTGGCTATTGTGGACACTGCTGCTATAAACATCAGGGTACACGTACCCCTCACTACATTTGTATCTTTGGGGTAAATACCCAGTAGTGCAATTGCTGGATCATATGGTAGCTCTATTTTCAACTTTTTGAGGAACCTCCATACTGTTTTCCAGAGTGGTTGCACCAGCTTGCATTCCTACCAACAGTGTAGGAGGGTTCCCCTTTCTCCGCATCCCCGCCAACATCCATCGTTTCCTGACTTGTTAATTTTAGCCATTCTGACCGGTGAGAGGTGGTATCTCATTGAGGTTTTGATTTGGATTTCCCTGATGCACATAGATCAATGGAACAGAATACAGAGCCCAGAAATGGACCCTCAACTCTATGGTCAACTAATTTTTGACAAAGCAGGAAAGAATGTCCAATGGAGAAAAGACAGTCTCTTCAACAAATGATGTTGGAAAAATTGGACAGCCACATGCAGAAGAATGAAACTGGACCATTTCCTTACACCACACACAAAAACAGACTCCGAATGGTTGAAAGACCTAAATGTGAGACAGGAGTCCATCAAAATCCTAAAGGAGAACACAGGCAGCAACCTCTTCGACCTCAGCTGCAGCAACTTCTTCCTAGAAACATCGCCAAGGGCAAGGGAAGCAAGGGCAAAAATGAACTATTGGGACTTCATCAAGATAAAAAGCTTTTGCACAGCAAAAGAAAGAGTCACCAAGCCAAAAGACAACTGAGAATGGGAGAAGATATTTGCAAATGGCATATCAGATAAAGGGCTAGTATCCCAAATCTATAAAGAACTTCTTAAACTCAACACCCAAAGAACAAATGATCCAATCAAGAAATGGTCAGAAGACATGAACAGACATTTTTCCAAATAAGACATCCAAATGGCCAACAGACACATGAAAAAGTGCTCAATTTTTTTTTTATTCAAATTCAATTAGCCAACACATAGTACATCATTAGTATGAGATGTAGTGTTCAACAATTCTTCAGTTGCGTTTAACACCCAGCATTTAACACATCACAGTGCCTTCCTTAATGCCCATCATCCAGTTATCCCATCCCCCCACGCCCCCTCCCCTTCAGCAACCCTCAGTTTGTTTCCCATAGTTAAGAGTCTCTCATGGTTTGTCTCCCTCTCTGATTTCTTCCCATTCAGTTTTCCCTCCCTTCCCTTATGGCCCTGCACTGTTTCTTATATTCCACATATGATAAGTGAAACCATGTGATAATTGTCTTTCTCCAATTGACTTATTTCACTTAGTATAATACCCTCCAGTTCCACCATGTCGAAGTAAATGGTATGTATTCATCCTTTCTGATAGCTGAGTAATATTCCATTGTATATATATACCACATCTTCTTTATCCATTCATTTGTTGAAGAACATCTCGGCTCCTACAGTTTGGCTATAAACATTGGGGTGCAGGTGCCCTTTTGTTTAACTACACCTATATCTTTGGGGTAAATACCTAGTAGTGCAATTGCTGGGTCATAGGATAGCTCTATTTTTAACTTCTTGAGAAATCTCCATATTGTTTTCCAGAGTGACTGTACCAGCTTGCATTCCCATGGACAGTGTAAGAGGATTCCCCTTTCTCCACATCCTTGCCAACATTTGTTGTTTCCTGAGATGTTTATTTTAGTCATTCTGACTGTGTAAGGTGGTATCTTACTGTGGTTTTGATTTGTAGTTCCCTGATGACAAGTGATGTTGAGCATTTTTTCATGTGTCTGTTGGCCATTTGTACATCTTCTTTGGAGAAATGTCTGTTCATGTCTTCTGCCCATTTCTTGACTGGATTTTTTGTATTTTGGGTGTTGAGTTTGATAAGTTCTTTATATATCTTGGATACTAGCCCTTTATCTGATATGTCATTTGCAAATATCTTCTCCCATTCTGTAGGTTGCCTTTTAGTTTTGTTGACTGTTTCCTTTGCTGTTCAGAAGCTTTTTATCTTGATCAAGTCCCAATAGTTCATTTTTGCTTTTGTTTCCTTTGCCTTTGGAGATGTGTCTAGCAAGAATTTGCTGCTGCCGAAGTCGAAGAGGTTGCTGCCTATGTTCTTTGATTCTGATGGATTCCTGTCTCATATTTAGGTCTTCCATCCATTTTGAGTTTATCTTTGTGTATGGTGTAAGAGAATGGCACAGTTTCATTCTTATGCATGTGGCTGTCCAATTTTCCCAGCACCATTTACTGAAGAGACTGTTCTTTTTCCATTGGATATGTCACATTAATAAAAGAAAGGACAAGAATCATATGATCCTCTCAATTGATGCAGAAAAAAGCATTTGACAAAATCATCCTTTCTTGATTAAACTCTCCACAGTGTAGGGATAGAGGGAACATACCTCAATATCATAAAAGCTATTTACGAAAGTCCACAGAGAATATCATTCTCAATGGGGAAAAACTGAGAACTTTTCCCTTAAGGTCAGGAACATGATAGGGATGCCCACTCTCACCACTGTTGTTCAACATAGTACCAGAAGTCCTAGCCTCAGCAATCAGACAACAAAAAGAAATAAAAAGCATTCAAATTGGTAAAGAAGAACTCAAACTCTCACTCTTCACAGATGACATGATACTTTATGTGGAAAACCCAAAACGCCACCCCCAAATTGCTAGAATTCATATATCAATTCAGCAATGTGGCAGGATACAAAATCAATGGACAGAAATCAGTTGCACTTCTATACACTAACAATGAGACTGAAGAAAGGGAAATTAAGGAATCAGTCCCATATACAATTGCACCAAAACCCATAAGATACCTAGGAATAAACTTAACCAAAAAGGTAAAGAATCTGTATTCTAAAAACTACAGAACACTTATGAAAGAAATTGAGGAAGACACAGAGAGATGGAAAAACATTCCATGCTCATGGATTGGAAGAATAAATATTGTTCAAATGTCTATGCTACCTAGAGCAATCTACACATTCAATGCAATCCCTATCATAATACCATCAACTTTTTTCACAGAGCTGGAACAAATAATCCTAAAATTGGTATGGAACCAGAAAAGACCCTGAATAGCCAAAAGAATGTGGAAAAAGAAAGCCAGTGCTGGCGGCACCATAATGCCTAACTTCAAGCTATACTACAAAGCTGTGATCATCAAGACAGCATAGAACTAGCACAAAAACAGACACATAGATCGATGGAACAGAACAGAGAATCCAGAAATGGATCCTCAACTCTATGGTCAACTAATCTTCGACAAATTAGGAAAGAATATCTAATGGAAAAAGAAAATTTTCAATAAAGCATATGATTTTTCTGCTGTCTGCATGCTTTCTTATCTGAACAGTTTTCTCTGTGTCCTTCAGAAAAACAAATTAGTTAGATGAACCTACAAAAATTTTATTTTGAGGGGTTAATGTTTGAAAGAAGTTTGAGATCAAATTGATTTTTGTAATTTGTAGGTAAAGTGTTTTTGTTTGTTGGCTGGTCTATTTATGTGTTTGTTCATCACATATTGACCTGAATGTTTCCTCTATTTTTAAAATCCTTGACATTCAGAAATGTGTCCTACCTATATATATGAATTGCTCTCTTTTCATTAATTTTCCTTAGCATTTAGTGAGCTTTGGGGGGTACAAACTCAGGACTAGCACAACATTTACACTCTTTCCTGGTTTCCAAGGCCAGGTACATTTCTATACTATTTTAATTGTTCACAGTGATCATAAGTAAAGTGACGAAAAAAAAAGATTCCAATGGGTTTTTCAGAATCTTATCCCTAAATTTGGGAAAACTTAATTTTCCTTAGTGCCAATCCTGCCTTGCTGACCATTAATTATTAAAGTATAAAGGTAGTTATGGAAGAAATGCACTACCTAATTGCTAAAATAAGACTTTCTTTGCTAGGCTTTTGAGGCATTCCTTCCCTTCACAGTTATTAATTCCTTCACTTATAATTAACACTCTTTCCTTCTCTGTACTCTCTGCCCTTTCAGGATACAAACATGCACAGAAAAACCTTATTCCAGCACTTTGGCAAGAGGTAAGTGTGCTACTTAAGGGAAATCTATAGTGACTGTTTCTATAATGAGAACAATACTTTTGAAAGAAAACACTTTAGAAAGTACCTTCTAATTCATCTTTTTTGGTGAAATTGTAAAAATAGATTTAATTAAACAAAGACAGTTATAAACCCATAAAATCATATGGATATTGGTAATAATTTGAAACATCATGGAAAACAAGTAAAATATTTGATAAAAATGAGACAACTACCATCATTTTAAAATGTAAAAAAGAATTACTCATTACTCTAGAAACTACAGTTCTGTAAGCTTAATTTTAGTGTCAGGAAAATGCTAACATAATGCAGTAAAAATCTTATTAATTCTTAACACAGGGGACCAGAGAAAGAAAAAAATACAGAATTGCAATTAACTTGCTTGAGATTATCTAAATTTTTTTTATTAAAGTAACAGAGCATCTAGATATCTGGGGACTAGCAGTCTTCTTGCTATCCTAAATAAACCAATATTGGATTAATAAGATTTTTTGTTAACACAGGAGCAAAGTTGAAAATTAATAGAAGGAAATGGCATGCTGGGTAACATAGCTTTTTGAAGAAAATAATTTTTTTAATTATAAGAATTATTATTTCATAATAGGACTAAGTCATTGTACAGTTCTGTACAAATTACCTTATAGCAAAATAAATGTTTTGAAATGCAACTATTTTATTACTTAGAAAAAATCTCTAACACTAAAGCATTTTCTACCAATAAGCAGTGATGATCTTAAAAAAATTTTGCTGAAGATCTTATAATGACATGCAATACAATGTACTTGAGTGAAATAGGTACAAGAGGAAAATAATTATGCTCATTGTATAAAAATGCATGCTCCTGATCAAGAATTAGAGGAGCAGCACAAAATAAAAATAGAAGTGAGAATGAGTTTAACACAGGATAATTGCTGGGGTTAATATTTCATATACCTAATTCCAAAAATCGTGTGTAAGTGCCTCATTATGTGATACTAAAAAATTATTCAGGGGTGGGGGGAACCAAGATGGTGGCTTAGGAAGACCCTGAACTCACTTCCTCCAATGGACACACTAAATCTACAACTACATATGGAACAATTCCCACTGCACATATGGAATAATTCCCGTTGAAAAATTAACTAAATCAATAGCTTTCTCCATAATAAGTGATAAAGGATCACATCCAGAGAAGTAGGAGAGGCAGAGACAAGAATCCCATCAAAACCCAACCCCCAGCATCATGACACACAACAGGGAGGTATCTCTGGGCTAGAGCCTCATCCTGAGGAGTAAGGGATTTGTGCCCCACATAAGGCACTCCAACCCTTGGGACCTGCACCTAGAGACAAAGTCTCTAAAAACATTCCAGGGGACTATAGGGTCTGTGAGAATCTGAGATACTCCTTTCAGAGGGCTTGTGCATGTACTCATTCTTTGAGCACAAAGGAAGCAGTTTGAGAGGTGACTAGATTATAAGTGAAGGTGACTCAGTTGCTAATCTTAAAGCATCTGTTGGAGAAGCAGGGATTAGTTGGGATTTTCCTTGGGGACAGCATTGTTTGCATTCTTCTGCTACCTTGCTATGCAGGTGGGTGCACAGAGACACAATCTCACTAAAGCAAAGGGCTTGTCCCACTTGTCCCACCCTCAGTGCTCATCCCAAGCCTCACTAAAGCCAAGGGCATACCCTGCCCCAGCACTCTCCTGTGGCCTTGCTATGGGGGGGGGGTGTGTGTGTGTGTGTGGAATTCACAGAAGGAATGCCTCTTGACTGCCTGGCTATGGTGGGCAGAGGGGCTTGTGCTCCTGGGCCCCACAGGATTGTAACAATCAGAAAGATAGTTCTGGGCAGGATACCACACCCAGACACTAGACAGACAGCAGAATGAAACACACCGCCAGTCTGCACATGATAAAACCCCTTTAATCATCCTGGAGCTCTCAACTTGAGGGACAGGCTTCAGGAATGCTACACATCTAAAGGCTACAGAGGCACTCTCTGAGAACATAAGAAGGGAGACATCATCTGTGCACCTTCCCTGGGCCTTGCCACAGCTTGCTAGAATATTTCAGAAAGGAGCTTATACATTGAACTGAAGCCCTGATTCTTAGAACTGTCTCCCATGGCACATCTCCAAATCTCCTGATCTGGAAGTCAGCAGAGTCTATGATTGTGGTCCCACAGGACTGTATATATCTGCAAACTTTAAAAGCTGCTGCCTGAAAATCTGGCTTCCAATCAGCCTGAATTTAGGTGCTGACTGAGATTACTCCCTTTGGAACACTGACAGGTCCTGACACACCCTCAACACCTGGGACCTATCAAAAATAATTCAAGCTACTTAGACAGTCACAAAGGTTCAGGAGAAAACCAAGAGCTAGAGCAAGGTTGAATGATAAGGTTCACCTCCTATACAAAGAACACTCCTTCAAGACTGGGAGGGGTAGCTATTTCACCTAACACAACAAACACACACAGTCAAACCAAATGAGGAAACAAAGGGATATGTGCCAAATGTAAGAACAAGACAAAAACCTTGGAAAAAGGACCTTAATGAAAAGGAGGTAAGAAATCTACCTGATAAAGAGTTCTAAGTAATGGTCATAAAAATGCTCACTAAACTCAGAGGAAGAATAGATGAACATTGAGAACTTCAACAAAGAGACAGAAAATATAAGGAACTACCAAAAAGAAGCCACAGAGCTAAAGAATACAATAACTGAAGTGAAAAATATACTAGAGGCATTCAACAACAGACAAGTCAGAACAAATCAGTGACCCAGAGAGAGCGGAACTTCCCCAAATAGAGCAACAAAAAGAAAAAAAGCATTTAAAAGGTGAAGATAGCTTAAGAGACTCATGGGACAACCTCAAGTGGAATAACATTCCCATTATAGGGGTTCCAGAAGGAGGAGAGAGAGAGAGAGGAACAGAAAACTTACTTAAGAAATAATGGCTGAAAACTTCCCTAACCTGGGAACAAAAGAGGCATCCAGTTCCAGGAAACAAAGAGTTCCAATTAGATGAATCCAAAGAGATTTGCACCAAGACACATTATAATTAAACTGTCAAAAGTTAAAGATAATGAATCTTAAAAGCAGGAAGAGATAAACAACTTGTTACATAAAAGGGGAACCCATATAAGACTGTCAGCTGATTTTTCAGTGGAAAGTCTGCAGGCCAGAAAGAAGTGCTATGATATACTCAAAGTGCTGAAAGGAAAGAACTACTAAACAAGGATACTCTAACCAACAAAACTATCATTCAGAATTGAAGGAGAAATAAAAAGTTTTCCAGACAAACAAAAGCTAAAGGAGTTTATAACCACTAAACCAAGAAATGTTAAAAGGTCTTCATTATTGGGGCACCTGGGTGGCTCAGTTGGTTAAGCAACTACCTTCGGCTCAGATCATGATCCTGGAGTCCTGGAATCGAGTTCCGCATCGGGCTCCCTGCTCGGCAGGGAGTCTGCTTCTCCCTCTGACCCTCCCCCCTCTCATACTCTCTCTCTATCTCATTCTCTCTCTCTCAAAAAAAAAAAAAGGTCTTCATTATGCTGAAAAGAAAAGATACTAACTAATAATAAAAAACATATGGAAATATTAAGGGGGGCATGTGTGGTGATGAGCACTGGGTGTTATACACAACTAATGAATTGTTGGACACTACATCAAAAACTAACGATGTACTATATGTTGGCTAATTGAACATAATAAAAAACCATATGGAAGTAAAAATCTTGCTGGTAAAGATAGTGTGAAGGTTAAAGGACAAAGGTAGTAAAATTAACTATAACTACAATAATTTAGTTAAGGGATACATGAAATAAAAAGATGTAAAATAAGACATCAAAAACAAAACACAGGGAAGAGTAGTAAAAATGTAGAGTTTGTAGAATGCATTCAAATTTAATGTATATATAGACTTTAATATGTAAGCCTAATGATAACCACAAAGCAAAAACCTACAGTAGATACACAAAAGATAATGAGAAAAGAGTCTAAACATAACACTAAAGAAATTCATCAAACCACAAGGAAAGAGATCAAGAGAAGAAGACGGAAACAGAGAGGAACAACAAAAACAGCCATTTATAAACAATAAATAAAATGGCAATAAGTACATACCTATCAATAATTACCTTAAATGAAATTAGACTAACTTCTCCAATCAAAAGATTCAGAGTAGCTGAATAGATTAAAAAACAAAACAAAACAAAACAAAAAGACTCATCTATATGTTGCCCACAAGAGACTCAGTTCAGATCTAAGGAAACACACAGACTGAAAGTAAAGGGTGGAAAAAGATTTTCTTAGCAAACGGAAATGAAAGGAAAGCTGGAGAAGCTCTACTTATACCAGACAAAATAGACTTTAAAACAAAGACTGTAAGAAAAGATAAAGAAGGGCATTACATAGTGATAAATCCAAGTACATATAACATTTGAAAATTATGTACCCAACATAGAAGCATCTAAGTATATAAATATAAAGCAAATATTAACAGACCTAAAGGGAGAAATAGCAATACAATTATAATAGTGGACCTTAATACCTCACTTACATCAATGAACAGATCATCCAGACAGGAAATCAATAAGCAAACATGAGCCTTAAACAACACATTAGACCAGATGAACTTTAAAAATATATACAGAACATTCCATTCAAAAGCAGCAGAATACACATTCTTCTCAAGTACACATGAAATATTCTCCAAAATAGATCACATGTTAGGCCACAAGGCTCAATAAATTTAAGATTGAAATCAAATCAACCATCTTTTTTCTGACCACAGTGGTATGAAACTAGAAATCAATTATAAGAGAACTAGAAAAATTTCAACTATGTGGAAATTAAACAACATGTTATTGAACTACCAATAGGTCAACAAAGAAATCAAAAGGGAAATAAAAAAATACCTTGAGACAAATGAAAATGGAAATACAACAACCCAAAATCTAAGTGATGCAGCAAAAACATTTCTAAGAGAGAAATTATAACAATACAGGCCTATCTCAAGAAACATGAAAAATGTCAAATAAATAATTTAATCTTACACCTAAAGGAACTAGAAAAAGAAAAACAAAAGAAGCCCAATGTTAGTAGAAGAAAGGAAATATTAAGATCACTATGAAAATAAACAAAATAGAAACAGAAAAATAGAAAAGTTAATGAAACTAAAGATAGTTCTTTGAAAAGATAAAATTGACAAGGCTTTAGCTAGACTCATCAAAAAAAAAAAATAGAAGTCTCAAACAAATAAAATAAAAAATGAAAGAGAAGTTATAACTGATACCACATAAACAAAAAAGATCATAAGAGACTACTATGAACAATTATAGACCAACAAATTGGACAACATGGAAGAAATGGATAAATTCTTAGAAACATACAATCTTCCAAAGCTAACTCATGAAGAAACAGAAAATCTGAACAGACCAATATGCTCATAAGGAGACTGAAACAGTAACCAAAACCTCCCAACAAACAAAAGTCCAGGACCAGGCAGCTTCCCACCTGAATTCTAACAAACATACAAAGATTTAATACCTATCATTCTCAAACTCTTCCCAAAAAAGGAAGAGGTGGAAATACTTTCAAATTTATTTTATAAGAAAAGCATTATGCTCATATCAAAAGCAGACAAGGACACTACAAAAAAAGAAAATTACAGGCCGATATCCTGGTAAACATAGATGTAAAAATCCTCAAAAAATAGCAGCCCCCAGTTTGTTTCTCACAAACTGGGGATTCTGGAGGGGAGGGGGTGGGGGATGGGTTAGCCTGGTGATGGGTATTAAAGAGGGCACGTTCTGCATGGAGCACTGGGTGTTATACACAAACAATGAATCATGGAACACTACATCAAAAACTAAGGATGTAATGTATGGTGACATAACATAATAATAATATAAAAAAAAAATAGTAGCAAACCGAATCCAACAATATGTTGAAAGGATCATACACCATAATCAAGTGAGACTTGCTCTCGGGATGCAAAAGTAGCTCAACATCTATAAATTAATCAACATGATACACCACATTAACTAAATAAAGGATAAAAATCATATAATTATCTCAACAGATGCAGAAAAGAGCATCTGATAAAATTCAATATTCATTTATAATAAAAACTCTCAACAAAGTGGGTATAGAGGAAACATACCTCAACATAATAAAGGCCATATGTGACAAATCCACAGCAAACATCATACCCAATGATGAAAAGCTGAAAACTCTTCCTTTAAGATAAGAAAACATGGCAAAATGCCCACTTTAACCACTTCTATTCTACATAGTATTGGAAGTTCTAGTCATGGAAATTTGGCAGGAAAAAAGAAAAAAGGCCTCCAAATAGGAAAAGAAAAAGTAAAACTGTCACTATTTGCAAATGACATGATGCTATAGATAGAAAACCCTAAAGACTTCACCAAAACCCTTAGGACTAATAAATGAATACAGAAAATTTGCAGGATGCAAAATTAATATATAGAAATTGGTTGCATTTCTATACACTAATAGCAAACTAGCAGAGAAATTAAGAAAACAATCTCATTTAAAATGGCACCAAAAAGAATAATACCTAGAAATAAATTTAACGAAGGAGGTGAAAGACCTGTACACTAAAATTAAGACATTAATGAAAGAAACTGAAGAAGACACCAATAAATGGAAAGATATTCTGTGCTAATGGATTGGAAGAATTAATATTAAAATGTCCCTGCTACCGAAAGCAATCAACAAATTCAATGCAATCCCTATCAAAATTCCAAGGGCATTTTTCAGAGAAGTGTAACAAATAATTCTAAAATTCTTATGGAACCAAAAAGGACCCCAATAGCCAAAGCAATCCTGAGAAAGAAGAATAAAGCTGGACGTATCATTTGCCCTTATTTCAAACTATATTATAATGCTATAGTAATCAAAGCAGTATGGTATTGACATAAAAACAGACACATAGATCAATAGAACAGAATAGAGAGCCCCAAAATAAACCCATGCATATATGGTCAGTTAATTTATGACAAAGGAGGCAAGAATATATGATGGGAAAAGGACTGTTTCTTTAATAAATGATATTGTAAAAAAGCTGATAGCCACATGCAGAGTAACGAAAATGAACTGCCATCTTACACAATACATAAAATTAGCTCAAAATTGATTAAAGACTTGGATGTAAGGCCAAAAACTACAAATACCCTAAAAGAAAACATAGGCAATAAGCTCCTTAACATCATTCTTGGTTATACTTTTTTGGATCTGACTTCAATGTAATGCAATGACAATCAAAGCATAAAAAACCAAAGGGGACTACATCAAATTAAAAATCTTCTATACAATGAAAGAAACCATCAAAAAAATCAAAAGGTGGGGCACCTGGGTGGCTCAGTCGTTCAGCATGTGCCTTCGGCTCAGGTCATGATCCCAGGGTCCTGGGATCGAGCCCCGCATAGGGCTCCCTGCTCAGCAGGAAGCCTGCTTCTCCCTCTCCCACTCCCCCTGCTTGTGTTCCCTCTCTCGCTGTGTCTCTCTCTGTCAAATAAATAAGTAAAATCTTTTAAAAAAATCAAAAGGCAACCTTTTGAATGGGAGAAGACATCTGCGACTTGTATACCCAATAAGGGGCTAATATCCAAAATATATAAAGAACTCATACAACTCAACAACAAAAACAATCTGATAAAAAAAAAAAAATATGCAGAGAATCTGAATAGACATTCTTCCAAAGAATATATACAGATGGTCAACAGACACATGAAAATACACTCAACATCAGTAATCATCAGGGAAATGTAAATGAAACCCATGATGAGATATTATCTCACACCTGTCAGAATGGCTATTACCAATAGACAATAAATAAGTGCTGGAGAAGTTGTGAAGAAAAGGGACTCTTGTACACTATTGATAGGAATGTAAATTGGTACAGGCACCATGGCAAATAGAATGCAGGTTCCTCAAAAAATTAAAAATAAAATTATCATATGATCCAGCTATTTCACCTCTAGATATTGACCCTAAGAACATAAAAACACTAATTCAAAAAAACAGACACAAACCTATGTACATTTAAGCATTACTTACAATAGCCCAGATATGGTGACAACCTAAGTATCCACTGAAAGATGAATGGATAAAGAAGATGTGGTATATATAAACAATAGAATACCACTCAGCCATGAAAAAGAAGGAAATCTTTCCATTTGCAACAACATGGATGGATCTTGAGGGTATTATGGTTAGTGAAATAAGTCAAAGACAAATACTACATGACTTCACTTGTATGTGGAATCTAAAAAACAAAGCAAATGAATAAACAAACAAAAAATCATCACAGCTACGGGCTGTCTAAAGGGAAATGACAACTAAATGTAATGTGGTGTCCTGGATGGGGTCTCAGAACAGAAAAAGAACATTAGGTTAAAAACTAGGGAAATGTGAGTAAAGTATGGACTTTCGTTAATAATAATGTATCAATGTTGATTCACTAATGGTAAAAAATTTGCCATATTAAGGTTAGATGTTAACAATAGAGGAAAGTGAATGCAAGGTGTATGGACACTCTCTGTACCACCTTTGCATTTTTTCTGTAAATGTGAAGCTATTATAAGCAATAGAGTTTTATTTTTAAAAAAGAGTAAGAATAATGTCTATATATTATATGGAGTCATCTTCAGGAAATACTAATTAGGAAACAAAGGTGCAGAAGAGAGTGCATAGTATGCTACCTTTGATGAAAGAGAAGTAGGAAAGTATGTGTGTGTGTGTGTGTGTGTGTGTGTGTGTGTGTGTGTACACATACCCACTGTTCCATAGTGGGATGAGAAACCAAGAACGAGTAAAAATGGTAACCTATAGAGAAAAGACAGAATGGGAGGTGGTTTGGGGGGCAGTTATCAAAGTTAGGCTTCTTTAAATAGACCTTGTTTTACACATTTAGCTTTGCAACTATGTAAATATTTTGCATAATTTTAAAATAAAATTGAATTTTTGAAAAACAAAGAAATCCCTATAATCAAAAGCAAGCTGGAACAAATGAGCCTAACTATATATCAAATTGTTGACACAGTCATTCAGAGAATTATTTCAAGTGAAGAGACGCATTTCAATAAAAGAATTTTGAAATACACAGTATTTAGGCTGCACCTCCCTAGTGGGAATTATTTTAAAAATAAAATAACCACAAAGATACCTAAACTGCATTCATTTCTCTTATTCTTGATAATAATATTGGTTTTGTTTTGAAACTGAGAGAGAGAGAAGGCATATTTTATAAAATTCAAAGATCCTTTTGCCATGGAACACAAACAAAGACGCTTGAACAGATGAGAGGCAGAACTCTTTGTAATTTACAGCTCAGAACAAGGGTTGACACACAGGCCACATAGGGAATTGATAACAGCAGGGGACAAGATAGCAGTGAGCTGGAACTGTAGGGGGAAAACTTATGTATGGCAAGTGGGGTGGGGTTATAGCTAGGTTTCACAGGCTTCCTGTGGATTGGCTAATTTGAATAATTTCCCAGGTTCCTTGGCATAGGAGATGTCCCTAGTTGTCTGATACCTGGCTCCAGGATGATTAGAGTGGGTGCATAGTAACCTCAGAGTGTGAGAGCCCTGATAAGGGAAGTGGTTGGTGTGTGGATCTTAATAAGCTGCTCAAGAAGGGAAAATGACTAGCTTCTAACAGGGCCTCAAAACTGATTCAAGATAGTATTAAGAAAGAAAATACTATATTTAGGGATACCCGGATGGCTCAGTTGGTTAAGCGTCTGCCTTCACTTCAGGTTGTGATCTCAGGGTCCTGGGACTGAGCCCCACATCAGGCTCCCTGCTCCCCTCCCCGCTTACAGGAAGCCTGGTTCTCCCTCTCCCTCAGCCCCTGCCCCTGCTTGTGTGCTCTCTCTTGCATGTGTGCTTTCTCTCTCATGAATAAAATCTTTAAAAAAAAAAGACAATACTATATTTAGACACATACATACATACATAGAGATAGAAAGGAAACAAAGATATTTGACAGAGTAAGGAGTGAGCAAATATTATTATCATGAGGATCAAAGATCATCAGAATAAGAGAAAAGATAAATATTACATTAATTTAAATAGGGTTATTCAAAAACTATAATCTTTCACCCCAATTGGAAAGATGAACAGAAACTCTTGACTTAATTTCCCATTATAAAAATTGTATTATTTTCTAGTTTTGTCCACTGAAAAGGACTAAAAGTAATGATAACTCAGTAGTAATTATTACCCTTAGTGCCCATACTATGATCTCTAAATCCTATCTATAATTAAGAGGATCTAGGAATTATAAGAAAAAAATAGCTAAATCTATGTTTGGGGCAGGAAATATAAATGCATAAATGTGGACAGGTTATGCCTTAAAGCAAGAAATTGTCAAAGACTACCAGGATCATGTCAAAGAGACAGAGGAGCCAAATTTAAGGGGCCCTCAACAAGCAAAGATAAGATCATCTGAGTTCATAATTATATTAAAAATATTTATTGTCATTACTAAAGGTAATTGTTTTGAAAAGCAATAAAGGGAAAGATTCAAGCATCTATCCTGCCTTTTCTGTATGGATAACATTTCAATATAACCAAAAGTTGATGAGTGACAGTTATCTCCATACAGAATCTCAGATAATAAATGCAGAAGAAATAATAAAATAAGAAATCACCATTTTGCAACCCTTAATTAAATAATAGATTCAGACATTTATCATCAACAGCTGCTTAAACCAGCAGTTGAAATGCTGTTGGGGGAATGTTGTTGGACAAATTTAATGGAGGCAACAGACTGCCAAACTTGACCCTATTGACCAATCTTATTACTAAAAGTACAACCATCAACTATCATGTGCCTCCTGATGTAATGCAAGAGAAATAACAACAACAAAAATTAACCTGAATCTAACCAAGCTTCCAGATCTAAGTACAAGCTTACAGGAAATCTGATGACAGAATAAAAAGTTATAGGAGACTATGTGGAAGTTATCAACCAAATCCAAAATATAGAAAATTCTACAAAATGACTCTGTTTTTTAACAACATAAATGGGATGAAACAAAGAGGATAAGCTATTATTGATTAAAATAAATATAATAGATATGTCAATCAAATGCAAAATGTGAACCATGTTTAGATACTAATTCACACCAATCAATTATACAGATATTTTTGAGATAATTTGGGAAAGGTTAACATAACTGAATATTGGATAATATAATCATTTTAAAATGTTAGTGACTGTGATATTGGTATCACAGTTATGATTCTTTACATTCATGTGTGAGTTGGAAATTTGTACTGAAGTATTTATGTGTTAGATGATAGCATGCTGCAGCATGCTTTAATAATGTTCAGCAAACTCAAAAGGGAGGGTGGGAGATGATACAGACAGATAGAGTTTAATATCATATTCATCTGCTGCAAGAATGTTCAGATAGTCATCCAAAGCAAAAATGGTAGAATGTGGGTAACTACTGAAGCTATGTGAAGTTTATATGGAGATTCATTATATTGCATTCTCAACTTTTGTATATGTCCATATACAAACTTGAAAAGAGTTTCCAAGGCTAAGTTTCATTGTTTGTACAAGCAGTTTAAAAAGAAACAATATGGACACACTCCTCTGCCACACTCTATGGCAGATTCAGTAACAAATATTTCTCAAAATAACAACTTATCTAGACCTTTCATTCTATGTATCCAAAATAAATGAGAAATATTTTTAAAAATCTTTTCATTGTTTATACATGTCCAAAAGATTTACTGTTTCCTCCCATATTGCCATGAGAGTCAAAACTTCCAGATACAAATTTCTGTGTTAGTCAGTTTTGCTAGGTTATGCTGTGTAATAAACAGCCTCCCCCAAATTACAGTGACTTAAAACTACTGAAGTTTTGGGGTTTTTTGAGGTTTTTTTCTCCCTTACTCTCAGTACATGTAGGTGGCTAATCACTTGCAGTTATGCTCTCTGCTGGGGTTCAGTTCCAATATTCACAAGTCTCCATTCTCAGGTCTGGCAGAAGAAGCATCTCCTATTTGGAGCTATTCTCATGGCTGAGGGAAAAACCACAAAATGCTGAACTGAACCATACAATTTTCTTTAAAACATTTGTTTGGTAATAGGATGGCAAAACCTGAGAATGGGATGGAGAAATGGAAATTCTATATTCAAGAATGGGGTGCAATTATACAATGTCCCACAGAGAATTTTCCAAAAAGAACATCCCTCCCTCCATTTTTTGATGCACCAAAACATTCTTGTCAACATTTACCTGGGCTCTTGAATGTAAAGCAGCTTAGATTTACCTGTAGACTTAGTTCTTTTGGGCAAAAGCTTAGTCAAAAGATGACTGGATTGGGAAAGTTCTATGTCCACTACCTTAGGGAAACTGAGCATATTTTACCTTTAACAACCAGCTTAGTGCTCACATAAGTTCACTGATCCAGCCTATTTAAGCCCTTATGGTGATGCTACCTCCAGAAGCTCATCTATTCTCCAGGCACCAGAATCTGGACAGGTCACTTTTGTCTGTCTACATTGATAGATTTCATAACTTGAATATTGGGGAAATAAAGGTTTCTCAATTTCTTCCTTACCAGAAAATCCTTAGTTTTGTTTTGTTTTTATTTCTAGTTATTCAAAACGTTCCACACTCTCCCCTACCACCACCAATAAGCACTCTTCATGCTGAATACATCTTACACCCAAAAATAATTCATCTTTCTCCTTACTAAACTCACTAAACTAATAATAACAAAGCAAAAACTTCAACATTAATAGTATGAAATATTAAATTCAAATAAAAATTTAAAAATGACAAACAAGGTTACTTTATATTAATAAAACTTATAACCTTCAGAATAAAAGAGTCATGCAATTTTATGCGTCCAATGACAGAATAAAAATACATAAAGCAAAAATGTTAGAGACACAATTATTGTGGGAGATCTTAATGCCACTATCTCTTTCATTAGACCTATGAACAATAAGTAGTGAAATATGTTCACAAGTGAAATTTTTTTTTATTTATATTCAATTAGCCAACATTTGGTACATCTTTAGTTTTTGAGTGAAAATTTAATCAATGAAGTTGTTATGAGGTATATTTGGATTTTTAATACTACATACAGATTTTAGACTTTCTTTTCAAGAATCCATGGAACATTTACAATAATGTTTGGAGACCCATGCCCTCTTACTGAAGAAGAGGAAGAAGGAGGAGGAGGAGAAAATAAACTGATCCAGTTCCTCAGTCACTACAGAATTAAGTTAGAAACTAAGAAAAATATTTTTAAGTCAAATTAATGGAATTTAAAAATTCTCCCAAATTACTATCAAATCAAAGGGGAAAATTAAATCATAAACTATTTAGGAAATGGTAAAAATGACAGCTTATTAAAATATGGAGTGGGCCTCCAACATTGATTTTCTTTTCTTCCTACTGATTTAGAAAGTTACAAAGATAGAGACCACATTTTCCAGCCTTTTTTGTAACTAGATTTGCCATGTAACTATGGTCTGGGCAATGCAATTTAGAGAAATAACTGGTGCAACTTCCAGGTCATTACCATAATTATAGATAAAGTCACTTACTCTGGAATTTTTCTCTTTTTCTATTCTTTCAACTAGATCTGGGAGTTGTGTTGTCTTGGTTCTGATGATGCACGCAGATGAAGATAATACTGCAGGACTGGCAGAATAAGAAAATGAACTTAGGTCCCTGAATGATACTGTAAAGCAGAGCGACTTAATGGCTTGGACTTATCTGGCCTATTATACTAGAGAGAAATACATCACTATCTTGTTTGAGCAATTGTATTCTGGGATCTGTTTGTTACAGCAGCTTAGTCTGCCTCCTCACTAAGAAAGTGTACAGCCAAAACTATCGTTGCAATTTCAATGTTTAAATTTCTTTATTAATAATTAAGAAAATATGAAAGGAAGTTAAGCATCAAATACAATGGAGCCATACAGGAAAAAAAAATAGCACAATCTATCCATAGAATAGTTAAATGAATTAGAAAGATGAAGTCAGAAACTAATGAATTAGAAAAACAGAGAAGCAACAGAAATACTAAGCAAATAAAATAGATAGAAATCATAAATCAAATTAATGATAGGGTCTGTTTGGAGAAGTGCATGAGAAAAACTAATTTTTAAAAAAATAAGGATATGATAAGAAGGATTAAAAGACCTGATGGATTTAGTAAGATGCAACTCAAATGCCATGTCCACCAAGGAGAAGTGATATTTTCCTTCTTGAAGCCCACACACCAGCACAAGTTCTGCAGTATGTGTTTAAGAAGCTCTACTGTAGGCAGCAGCTTTGAAGGGCATCCTAGTAGCTTGATGAATGCACATTAAACCTGGGATAGCTCTGGAGATGTGTGCTGTGGGCACACACACTAATCCCTGATCATTTCAATGGCCTTATTTAGACTGTTTAGAGAAATAAAAACCTGCCAGTTTAGAGACTGGGTGTCATGGGCAATATATTGCAAGCCCAGGCCAAATTAAATCTGAGTGAGTTTCACTATCTCAGCTTGTATGGTAGTGCATAATAAGATCAGCCTCAGAAGAAAGTTATTTTCTGACACCATAACCATCATTTATCATACATTTATCCTAAAGGGCTCCTTTGCTTCTTTTGAATGGCTCATGTTCATGATATATAAAGTTGTCCTTAGAAGAGAGTCACTAGGGGTGCCTACTCTTGATCCACTCAGGTCATGATCAGGGTCATGAGATGGAGCCCTGCTCAAGATTCTCTGTCTCTGCCCCTACCTCTCCCCCACCCCGGTCTCTTAAAAAAAAGGAAAAAAACAAAACAAAACAGAGAGAGTCATTAGGACACAGTGAGCACTCAAAAAATAAACTCTGTTTTTACTATCTCCTCCTCTGGCACATCTGAGAATGACCATTACACAGCAGAAACAGAGCCTATGCTATAATCTTATAGACTGCAACAGAGCTCCATCCTATCAAAGGTAGAAAAAAATTTAACAAATTTAAGACTGCAGAAGCTTTGCTAGGCATTCCCCTCAGTTATGAAGAAATATCAGAAAATTTTCAAGAAAGAAAGCATACTCCTATAACCCTCTGAAATTCCATCTTTTGTCTGAATTAAAATATGTTGTAAAAAGAATTATCCCAGCCATAAGAAGGCCATAATGAGAACATCAACTACTTGGTGATGAAGCCATAAAGCTTGTGTCAGCATTTTATGAAATTATAAGATTAAACTTCTATGAAGAAATGACAGGATAGGTAGATGGAAGAGAGACAACGGAGCCCCCTTTGACTTTAGCGAAGCTTTAACATTCTTTCCTTCATTACACCATTATCAACTCAATGAGAAATTATGGCCAAGACTGCCTAATTGCTAGCTGGAGGGTCATTCAGAATGAATTCCCTCCATGAGAGTAATGTTACCCAGAGGGGACATAGCAAGCAATGTTCTGCCAGAGTGAATGCTGGGACCAATTTTTTTTTAAGTTCATCAGTGTCCTCGGTAATGGGATAAAAATGTTGTAGGATGGTAGAGGTATTTAGCAACATTCAGGTTAAGATGAGAATTCAAAATACTATTGGCAAACAAACACAATGGATTTCAACATGTACGTGGGAAGGCTACTTTTTTCGAAAAGGAAAAACTGCATGGATCTCAAATAGGGAGCCAGTAGTTAAGGATAAGAGTAACAGAAAATGTTCCCTGACTACAGTGGAGTGCAAGTAGAGCAGAAATTAACAAGCTGTGCAGAGAAGGTGAACTTCAACCCAGTGCTAACCTTCTAGGAGACAGACTGTACATAAAAGGACAGAGAAGACTAAGGTGTGCAAACGTGAAACATGGAAGTGATCATAAAAGCAAATAGTACTAAAGGATGTTTCTCTATAAGAATATTTCACACATGTA